>NW_027361728.1:63292500-63930000 GCF_039654945.1 Dendrobates tinctorius
ATGAGAGGCATCTCCACAGAAAAAACACAGCTTATTACTAGAGTTGAGCGAAATGGGTCGAAAAAATTCAAAAGTCACCGACTTTTGGCAAAGTCGGGTTTCATGAAACGAAACCCGACCCTAGGATGAGGTCGGCCACGAGGTCGGCGACTTACGCGCCAAAGTCGCGTTTCAAAAGTTTGTTTTGCGCTCTTTTTCAGCCAATCAGGATCCACGGACACTGTGGGCAACGTGATGACCTAGGCACGGGTCACCACCATCTTTCAGAAGGGCATGCAAGTGATTGGCTTGCTTTGGTGGGCGTCACAGGGGGTATAAAAGGGCGTGCACGCCGACCGCCATCTTACTTCTGCCGATCTTAGTATAGGGAGAGGTTGCTGCTGATTCTGTAGGGAGAGCGTTAGGCAGGGAAGAAGACAAAAAAACTGCTTCTGCTGCTAGCGATTTGGCCTGCACAACACACAAGTCACTGTGTGTGCAGTGCAAGGGGAGGCTATATTGTGGTGTATCAGTGGTGTTGGTTGTTGGGCTGCCTTTTAAGGCTTCCTGACACGCTGGCATTGCTGTTTACCCACTGCTCCGCAAACTGCTTTTTTAAAAGCAATCCAATCTCCCTTATCCTCTAGTCACTTTTGTCACAGCTGTGCCATCGAGCCTGTCACATAGCGCTCAGATATCAGTGGGCCTCACACAATCCACAAGTGTCCAGTGTCCAAAAGTGTGCGCAGAGATTCAAAATCTCCATTATCCTCTCGTCACTTTGGTCACAGGCAGCTGTGCCATCGAGCGTGTCACATAGCGCTCAGATATCAGTGGGCCTCACACAATCCACAAGTGTCCAGTGTCCAAAAGTGTGCGCAGAGATTCAAAATCTCCATTATCCTCTCGTCACTTTGGTCACAGGCAGCTGTGCCATCGAGCGTGTCACATAGCGCTCAGATATCAGTGGGCCTCACACAATCCACAAGTGTCCAGTGTCCAAAAGTGTGCGCAGAGATTCAAAATCTCCATTATCCTCTCGTCACTTTGGTCACAGGCAGCTGTGCCATCGAGCGTGTCACATAGCGCTCAGATATCAGTGGGCCTCACACAATCCACAAGTGTCCAGTGTCCAAAAGTGTGCGCAGAGATTCAAAATCTCCATTATCCTCTCGTCACTTTGGTCATAGGCAGCTGTGCCATCGAGCCTGTCACATAGCGCTCAGATATCAGTGGGCCTCACACAATCCACAAGTGTCCAGTGTCCAAAAGTGTGCTCAGAGATTCAAAATCTCCATTATCCTCGTCACTTTGGTCACAGGCAGCTGTGCCATCGAGCGTGTCACATAGCGCTCAGATATCAGTGGGCCTCACACAATCCACAAGTGTCCAGTGTCCAAAAGTGTGCGCAGAGATTCAAAATCTCCATTATCCTCTCGTCACTTTGGTCACAGGCAGCTGTGCCATCGAGCGTGTCACATAGCGCTCAGATATCAGTGGGCCTCACACAATCCACAAGTGTCCAGTGTCCAAAAGTGTGCGCAGAGATTCAAAATCTCCATTATCCTCTCGTCACTTTGGTCACAGGCAGCTGTGCCATCGAGCGTGTCACATAGCGCTCAGATATCAGTGGGCCTCACACAATCCACAAGTGTCCAGTGTCCAAAAGTGTGCGCAGAGATTCAAAATCTCCATTATCCTCTCGTCACTTTGGTCACAGGCAGCTGTGCCATCGAGCCTGTCACATAGCGCTCAGATATCAGTGGGCCTCACACAATCCACAAGTGTCCAGTGTCCAAAAGTGTGCGCAGAGATTCAAAATCTCCATTATCCTCTCGTCACTTTGGTCACAGGCAGCTGTGCCATCGAGCCTGTCACATAGCGCTCAGATATCAGTGGGCCTCACACAATCCACAAGTGTCCAGTGTCCAAAAGTGTGCGCAGAGATTCAAAATCTCCATTATCCTCTCGTCACTTTGGTCACAGGCAGCTGTGCCATCGAGCCTGTCACATAGCACTCAGATATCAGTGGGCCTCACACAATCCACAAGTGTCCAGTGTCCAAAAGTGTGCGCAGAGATTCAAAATCTCCATTATCCTCTCGTCACTTTGGTCACAGGCAGCTGTGCCATCGAGCCTGTCACATAGCGCTCAGATATCAGTGGGCCTCACACAATCCACAAGTGTCCAGTGTCCAAAAGTGTGCGCAGAGATTCAAAATCTCCATTATCCTCTCGTCACTTTTGTCACAGGCAGCTGTGCCATCGAGCGTGTCACATAGCGCTCAGATATCAGTGGGCCTCACACAATCCACAAGTGTCCAGTGTCCAAAAGTGTGCGCAGAGATTCAAAATCTCCATTATCCTCTCGTCACTTTGGTCACAGGCAGCTGTGCCATCGAGCCTGTCACATAGCGCTCAGATATCAGTGGGCCTCACACAATCCACAAGTGTCCAGTGTCCAAAAGTGTGCGCAGAGATTCAAAATCTCCATTATCCTCTCGTCACTTTGGTCACAGGCAGCTGTGCCATCGAGCCTGTCACATAGCGCTCAGATATCAGTGGGCCTCACACAATCCAAAAGTGTCCACTGTCCACAAGTGTGTGCAGAAATTCTAAATCTCCCCTGTCCTATAGACACCTTGTACATTGTTTTACATTACTATATAGTTTGTTGGATTTTGTCTACATTTCTACCAAAAATGAGGAAGGCTGGTGGAAGAGGCCGTGGAATTGGGCGGGGGTTGGCAGCTGGTAATGATGGTGTTGGTGGTGGATCTGATGGTAGTGGCAAGAGCAAAATAGGACCGAATGCAGGAGGTGCTGACCCTGCGTCATCGTCTGGCTACATAAGGCCTCGAACGCTTAGTTTTCTAGGAGTTGGCAAACCGCTTTTAAAGGCAGAGCATCAGGAAAAAGTTTTGTCTTACATTGCTGACTCAGCCTCCAGCTCTATCGCCTCCTCTTCTTCAGTTGTAAAAAGTAAAAGCACTGAGTCGTCATTGGAGGCTCATGTTCATGAACCACACCTTTCCTTGTGTCCTTCACCACAACCAAGATTGAAGGATGATGCAGGCCATACTACTGATTACTCCATGGAGCTGTTTTCACATACCATGCCTGGATTATCAAGTGAAATGGTGAATTACCCAGGCCAAGATGAATCTGACATGGAGTGCACTGATGCACAGCCGCTGATGGATGATTCTGCTGGTACATTCACTCAGAGCACTACATTGTCCTCGCAGTGTACAGAGCCAGATTTTGACCCTGATGAGACTCAGGTGCCCCTTCCCGCACACTATACCACCATACACGGTGACACAGAGAAAGGTGCACATGACATAGAAGAGGAGGTGATGGATGACCCAGTTGTTGACCCAGATTGGCATCCATTGGGGGAAGAAGGTGCTGCTTCCAATAGCTCAGATGAGGAGCATCCACAGCAGACATCGACATCGCAACAGCTGTTATCTGGCAGGCCCGGAGCACTCCAAAGACAGGTTCCAAACATCAAAAGAGTTGCTGGACAGCTTGTCCAGAGGGTCAAAAGATCACAGCGTGCTAGGCCGCAAAATGTCTGCCAAAGTAGGAAGAGTGCAGTGTGGCACTTTTTTGAACAAAATCCTCATGATCAGGCCAAGGTTATCTGTAAGAAGTGCGCAAAGACCTTTAGCCGAGGGAAAAATCTGAAAAATTTGAATACCAGTTGCATGCTTAGACATTTAACCAGCATGCACTTGCAAGCGTGGACACAACACCAAACCTCAAGTGCCACATGTGCAACTGATCACAACGAAGGTAGTCAGCAACGCTACATTGTTTCCCCCACTGTAAGCCCACCGGTTAGCACAGCAGCAAATGTTGAGGTGTCGTTGCAAGACCACAGCAGTCAGGGAATCCCACTGTTATATCAACGAAAGACTGATTCTAGGCCATCAGAAAGAACACCAACTCCATCACCATCATCAACCCTCTCTCAGTCCGCCCTGTCCACCGCTACTTCCACCATATGCAGCTCTCAAGTCCAGCTCACCCTCCCAGACACTATGAGTAGGTCAAGAAAGTACTCAGTCTCTCATCCGCGTACACTGGGTTTGAACGCCCACATTGCCAAACTAATCTCGTTTGAGATGATGCCCTTTCGGTTGGTGGAAAGCACAGCTTTCCGCGAACTCATGGCCTATGCAGTACCACGCTATGACCTACCCAGTCGCCACTTCTTCTCTCGCAAAGCCATCCCAGCCCTCCACCATCATGTGAAAGACCGCATTGTCCATGCACTCAAGCAGTCAGTGAGCGGAAAGGTGCACCTCACAACTGATGCATGGTCCAGTCGGCATGGCCAGGGCCGTTACGTGTCCCTCACTGCGCACTGGGTTAATGTGGTGGATGCAGGGTCCACAGGGGACAGCGGTGGTGGGACAGTGCTGCCTAGCCCACGGTATAGGAAACAGTTGGCTGTAGGCGTTCGACCCTCCTCCTCCTCCTCCTCCAGAAGCGAAAGCTCGTCCACAAAGCGCAGTCGTACGAGCACTCCATCTGCAGCTGCCACTGTTGCACACGATGTGTCCCCCTATCGAGCAGCTAGTGGAAAGCGTCAGCAGGCTGTGTTGCAGATGATGTGTTTGGGCGACAGACACACCGCCGAGGTGCTGGCCGAGTACTTGAAGCGACAAACTGAGTCATGGCTGGGCAGTGTACATCTTGAGGCAGGCAAGGTAGTTAGTGATAACGGCCGTAATTTTGTGGCAGCCATAGCCCTTTCAAAACTCAGCCACATACCTTGCTTGGCTCACACCTTGAACCTGGTGGTGCAGTGCTTCCTCAAAAATTATCCGGAGTTAACAGCCCTGCTCCAGAAGGTGCGAAGACTGTGCGCGCACATCCGCCGGTCGCCTGTACACTCCGTTCGTATGCAGAAGCTGCAGCGATTGCTCCACCTTCCCAACCACCGCCTCATTATCGACATTGCAACAAGGTGGAACTCCACCCTGCACATGGTGGAGCGGCTGTGCGAGCAGAGGCAGGCCATAATGCATTTGTGGGAGGATACACGGCCAGGCACTTTGAGAGCAGACATGGAGTTGACAGGCGTGCAGTGGTCGAAGCTGAAAGACCTTTGTAAAGTCCTTCAGTGTTTTGAGGAATGCACACGGCTGGTAAGCGCAGACGACGCCATCCTAAGCATGAGCATCCCACTTATGCGTCTGCTCATGCAAACTTTGACGCACCTTAAGGAGCAGGCGTCTGCAGCCAATGTTGATGAGGAGGAAGAGGAGGAGGGAATCCTTGATGACATTCAGCCATTGTCTGCTCAGGGACCTCTCCTGGACGAGGTGGAGGAAGAAGAGGAGGAGGAGGAGGATGATGGGGATGATTACTTAGGGGAGGAGGATGCATCTCGTGGGGCAAGTGAAAATGTTGGCGTGGCAAGGTCTGGTACAGGGTTTGTGCGTGACTGGAGGGATGTGGATTTGCCAGAAAGTGCTCCTCCACCCAGCACTCGCAGTGCATCATTGACACCGGGAACATTGGCCCACATGTCAGATTATGCCTTGCGGATCCTAAAAAGGGACCCCCGCATTGCCAAAATGATGAACGATGACGACTACTGGTTGGCCAGCATCCTGGATCCACGCTATAAAGGCAAATTACAAAACATCATGCCACAGGAGAACCTTGACCTAATATTGGCTAATAAACAAGCAACTCTGGTAAATCGGTTGCTTGAGGCATTCCCAGCACACAGCAGCGGTGATGGTTCTCACACGAGCCGTACGGGCCAGGGGCAGCTTGGCAGAGGTGTTCGTGGTGCACACAGCAGAAGTGGCGTTGGAGACAGGGGTTTCATGACAATGTTGTGGACTGATTTTTCAAATACCGCTCACACAACTGGTAATACTGCATCGATGGAAAGTGACAGGAGACAGCAGTTGTCAACTATGGTTACAAACTACTTTTCCTCCCATATCGATGTTCTCCCACACAGGTCATTCCCCTTTGACTATTGGGCCGCTAAACTGGACACCTGGCCTGAATTGGCCCAATATGCCTTACAGGAGCTCGCTTGCCCAGCTGCAAGTGTGCTATCGGAAAGAGTCTTCAGTGCAGCTGGATCAATCCTGACAGAAAAAAGGACCCGTCTGTCAACCCAAAATGTGGATGATCTAACCTTCATTAAAATGAACCACGCATGGGTTTCCAAGGATTTTGTCCCACCTTCCCCTGATGACACATAGGGTGACAGAAAAATGGCTTGCTTTGGTCCACCTCTTCCTGGTACTTCACCTATTTCGCCTTTTGCATCAGCTGAATGTCCAACATCAACATATGCCACTTTCTAAAACTCCCTAACTGTGCTGCCTCCCCCCCATGGCCGGGGTCACCACCTACCGCACGACACCGTGCGAGTGCCGTTGCCCTGGACAGGTGGGTAGGCCGACTCTTGGGCGCGGGCACTGGCACAGGGTCCCTCATAGTGCAATCAAGTGTCTCTGACGGTGGTGGTGCACACCCGCCGTCAGACACACCGCTGTACTATGAGGGGCCCAGTGCCAGTACCGACGCCCACGAGTGGGCCCCCCTTGCTTGGGCAGGGCCCCAGCATTTGCAATCTTTACCTCTCCCTGCTCCTCCGCTGTGTAATCTGGGCCGTCAAATCCATACTGTGCCTGACACTGTCTGAGCCTGCCTCCTGAGACATATATTTTGAATGTGTACGCTATCCTTACATGTTATCCGGGGATACGGTACCCTTTCTAACCTTTGTGCAATCACGTGCAATCCATACTGTGCCTGACACCGTCTGAGCCTGCCTCCTGAGACATATATTTTGAATGTGTATGCTATCCATACATGTTATCCAGGGATACGGTACCCTTTCTAACCTTTGTGCAATCACGTGCAATCCATACTGGGCCTAACACCGTCTGAGCCTGCCTCCTGAGACATATATTTTGAATGTGTACGCTATCCATACATGTTATCCGGGGATACGGTACCCTTTCTAACCTTTGTGCAATCACGTGCAATCCATACTGTGCCTGACACCGTCTGAGCCTGCCTCCTGAGACATATATTTTGAATGTGTACGCTATCCATACATGTTATCCAGGGATACGGTACCCTTTCTAACCTTTGTGCAATCACGTGCAATCCATACTGGGCCTAACACCGTCTGAGCCTGCCTCCTGAGACATATATTTTGAATGTGTACGCTATCCATACATGTTATCCGGGGATACGGTACCCTTTCTAACCTTTGTGCAATCACGTGCAATCCATACTGGGCCTAACACCGTCTGAGCCTGCCTCCTGAGACATATATTTTGAATGTGTACGCTATCCATACATGTTATCCGGGGATACGGTACCCTTTCTAACCTTTGTGCAATCACGTGCAATCCATACTGGGCCTGACACCGTCTGAGCCTGCCTCCTGAGACATATATTTTGAATGTGTACGCTATCCATACATGTTATCCAGGGATACGGTACCCTTTCTAACCTTTGTGCAATCACGTGCAATCCATACTGGGCGTGAGAACGGCTGGCGAGCTGTTAAGCATGCTACAGCACCTGTCCAGACAAGTACAGGGATTCCCTAGCGAGGAGACTTATTTGATTGTTTTCAATGTTGGGACAGCAATTTTTGGGGAGCACTATACTCTGGAGAATGATAGATGGGGCCCACCATACACTGGAACATTCCAAAGGTGGACATCAGACACTGGAGCAGCATTTACAGGGCCCATTATACACTAGAGCATTAGAAATGGGGCCCATTATGTTTGGAGCATTATTTGGGCCCATAAGACAGTGGAGCTTCATCCATGGGGACCAACATATACTGTAGCATTATGTGGAGCTCATCATATACTGTTTCAAACATTATATGGGACCAATGATTCTGTATGGAGAAATAGATGGGCCTCGTCATGAGATGTAAAAAGTGAGGTATTTTTCATTGTACTATACCGCTATTTATCTGCCGTATCGGAGCATGATGAGTTGTGGTATGTGTTAAAGGGGCGCTCTTTCGCCCAGGGCACATGAAAACCTGCAGCCAGCCCTCCCCCCCCACAACTTTAGCCAAATAACCCCCATTTTTCAGTGCGTAACTTGTATTATGAAGTTAATTAAGGTTGACAAGCTTAAGTAAGAAGAATTGATGCTTTTGGCATTCAAATGGGCACTGTAGGTGTGTTTCCTGTCCTCCTCTCACTGCCGACTTTTATTCCCCATTGACTTACATTGGGTTTCGTGTTTCGGGACGACCCCGACTTTTCCCTATAATCGGACGATCTTGCTCGACCCGACTTTTGGAAAAGTCGGGTTTCACGAAACGAAACGCGACCCTAAAAAACCAAAAGTCGCTCAACTCTACTTATTACGCCTTCTGAACTAATGACGTTGCGCCCTAGACAAAACTCTATCACATTGCATAGGTTCAGACATTTGTTCAACAGGTGGCAACACCTCTCGTGCAGTTTTGCGTTCACGCAAATGCCGATCAACCTGAATGGCTAATGACATAGAATCGTCAAGACCAGAGGGAACAGGAAATCCCACCATAGTATCTTTTAAGGTTTCTGACAAACCCTTCCGAAAGAGAGCTGCCAACGCACCATTATTCCAGGTAGTATGGACCGCCCACTTTCGGAATTTTTGACATTACAACTCTGCAGAATCCTGACCCTGGCTCAATGCCAACAGGGCCTTTTCAGCCTGATCAATAGCATTAGGTTCATCATACAACAACCCCAAGGCTTGAAAAAATGTGTTCACATTAGTTAGAATAGGATCATCAGTAGTGTTGAGCGATACCACCCGATACTGAAAAATATCGTATCGGAATGGATCGGCCGATCTAAAAAAAGTATCGGGTATCGCCGATTCCGATCCCAGAAGTCCCATTCAAGTCAATGGACCAGAAATATCGGAATTAAAAAAAACCCTTTCTTTCCCTGTTGGTTAATTCTACATGGAGAAAAACAACTAATAATAATGTAGAATGTATTGTGGGAGGTGTAGGAGACATTAAAGCCATAGAGGTTTATCCCAATCAAATGGAATCGCAGTATTTTTTTTTTTTAAAGACGTTCGTAGTTACAAAGATATTGACTATGTTAAAGTCTTTAATTTTTTGTCAGATATGTATGTTTCACTACTTCCATGCTCTTCACCTTCTTTTTTACTTCTCCCACACATTCTCCTTCATCATCTTCAGCAGCAGCAGTATCTTCTTCTTTTATTCTTCTTTTATTCTTCTTCTTTTATTCTTCATATTCTACTTCTTCATCTTCTTCCTATTCTTCTTCATCATATTCTTATTTGTGTCAGGCATTCCTGTAGTTGTTATCTATAAAAGTTTGAAGATTACACCTTCCGTTCAGCCTGTCACAAAAGATTTACAACAGGATTTGTCGCGTTCAGTTTGGCCTGCAGTAGCAGGCCTTTTCCAGGGGCACCACGAGGAGGAACGGACTCACCCCCATACACTGCTTAGTCTTCTGCTTATAAATTAGATAATATCATTGGCTCTGATTGTTAGTTTTATGCTTCATGTTCTTCTGCTTTTGGTCTTTATGCTTCTTGGTCTTCTGTCTCTTGTTGTTCTGCATCTTGGTGGTTGTCTTCCTGTTCTTTGTCCTCTTGGTCATCTTCTTCAGGGTCATCTTTTAGGTATTCTTCTGTGTGGTCTTCAGGGTCGTCGTCTTCAGGGTCATTGTCAGGGAGATCCAGAGTGAGAATCAAAAACCATTTCCACAAGCTTGAACTTGGAAAAGTAGCAGAAGGTACAAGAAGGCTGAGGAACTGCCGAGAACCAGCTGACGGCACTTCCCGGAAACAGCAGGCGTGCTGTAACCAGGCTGGGCAGGAGGGAGTACCCATGCCAAAGACACTGCCGAGAACCAGCTGACGGTGCTGGAACCCGGAGGGGCAGCAAAAGGAACAAGAGCCAATGGCACAACCGTGGACCAGCTGATGGTGCTGGAACACGGTGTCTAAGCAGGAGGTACCTGTGCTCCAAAGCACTACCAAGGACCAGCAGACGTTGCTGGAACTCGGATACCAAGAAGGAGGCACCTAGGCCAAAGGCACTGCCGAGAACCAGCTGACGGTGCTGGAACCCGTATGGGTAGCAGAAGCTGCAAGAGCAAATGACACTAGCGAGGACCAGCTGATGGTGCTGGAACCCGGTGGGGCAGCAGAAGGAACAAGAGCCAATGGGAGAACTGTGGACCAGCTGACGGTGCTGTAACATGGTTTCTAAGCAGAAGGTACCTGTGCTACAAAGCACTACCAAGGAAGAGCAGACGTTGCTGGAACTCGGATACCAAGAAGGAGGCACCTAGGCCAAAGGCTCTGCCGAGAACCAGCTGATGGTGCTGGAACCCGGATGGGTAGCAGTAGGTACCCATGAAAAACAAAGTTGCAAGGCCGTGAGCCGGCCGCAGTTACCGAAACCCACAGTCCTACAGGGGGTGCTTGTCCTATTGGCACTACGGAACCAGCCTTTATTACCAGAACCCGCAGCCCACATAGGAAGCACCGAAACTGCAGGCACCATAGACTCGGCTAACCCGACCGCAACACGACAGGACAAAGTATCGGTGGCAAAGTGACGTTGACACTACCCGGAAACAGCAGGCGTGCTGGAACCAGGCTGGGCAGGAGGGAGTGCCCGTGCCAAAGACACTTCCGACAACCAGCTGACGGTGCTGGAACCTGGATGGGTAGCATTAGTTACAAGGGTCAATGGAACTACCGAGAACCAGCTGACGGTGCTGGAACCCGGAGGGGCAGCAGAAGGAACAACAGCCAATGGGACAACCGTGGACCAGCTGACGGTGCTAGAACATGGTTTCTAAGCAGGAGCTACCTGTGCTCCAAAGCACTACGAAGGACCAGCAGACGTTGCTGGAACTCGGATACCAAGAAGGAGGCACCTAGGCCAAGGGCACTGCCGAGAACCAGCTAACAGTGCTGGAACCCGGATGAGTAGCAGAAGGTACCCAGGAAAAAAACAAAGTTGCAAGGCCGTGAGCCGGCCGCAGTTACCGAAACCCACAGTCCTACAGGGAGTGCTTGTCCTATTGGCACTATGGAACCAGCCTTTGTTACCAGAACCCGCAGCCCACATAGGAAGCACTGAAACTGCAGGCACCATAGACTCGACTAACCCAACCGCAACACGACAGGACAACATATCGGTGGCAAAGTGACGTCGACACTACCCGGAAACAGCAGGCGTGCTGTAACCAGGCTGGGCAGGAGGGAGTACCCATGCCAAAGACACTGCCGAGAACCAGCTGACGGTGCTGGAACCCGGAGGGGCAGCAAAAGGAACAAGAGCCAATGGCACAACCGTGGACCAGCTGATGGTGCTGGAACACGGTGTCTAAGCAGGAGGTACCTGTGCTAAAAAGCACTACCAAGGACCAGCAGATGTTGCAGGAACTCGGATACCATGAAGGAGGCACCTAGGCCAAAGGCTCTGCCGAGAAACAGCTGACGTTGCTGGAACCCGGCTGGGCAGGAGGGAGTACCCGTGGCAAACACACTTCTGAGCAGCAACATGCGACGTTGAAGCCCACGGGTCAATCAGGCAGCAGGCTGAGGCCAACTTGGAGCGAGTTTTATATTGGTTGTACACAACTGCTGATTGTAACCGTGATCCACTTTGGCCTCTGGCTCTACTGTCTCTAGTATTTCCCCTGGCCTCCAACCACGGCAGTTGCTGCTCTGCAGAGTTGTCTGCACAATCCACACTTGTTCCTGAGTTACTGGGGCTCAGTCACATCAGTTGATCCCCTGATGTGTGTCCGGCAAGGTGTCTTGCTCTGTCCACATTCCCACAACTATTAATGGGAATGGGGACAGAGCAGGAGACATTGCCGGACACACCACAGGGGATCAACTGACGTGACTGAGCCCCAGTAACACAGGAACAAGTATGGATTGTGCAGACGGCACATCAGAGCAGCGACTGGCGGGGTTGGAGGCCAGGGGAAATACTAGAGACAGTACAGCCAGAGGCCTAAGTGGACCACGGTTAAAAGTCAGTAGTAGTGTGATGTTGGAGGCAGCAGGAGACTTTGCCATCCACA
This sequence comes from Dendrobates tinctorius, assembly GCF_039654945.1. Taxonomy (NCBI): domain Eukaryota; kingdom Metazoa; phylum Chordata; class Amphibia; order Anura; family Dendrobatidae; genus Dendrobates; species Dendrobates tinctorius. Next base: position 63,304,595 of record NW_027361728.1, read on the forward strand.
CAGCAGGGGAACAGCTGGCATTACTGAACCCCACAGACACAGGAGCGAGTGTTTCTATCTGTGCGGACGGCACTTCCAAGCTACAACTGGCTGTGTTGAAGCCCAGGATCAATGCTCCAAGCAGGCTGAGGCCTACTTGGAGCAAGTGGAAAATAACATGTAGTGTGATGTTGGAAGCAGCAGGAGACTTTGCCATCCACACAGCAGGGGAACAGCTGGCGTTACTGAACCCCACAGAAACAGGAGCGAGTGTTTCTATCTGTGCGGACGGCACTTCCAAGCTACAACTGGCTGTGTTGAAGCCCAGGATCAATGCTCCGAGCAGGCTGAGGCCTACTTGGAGCAAGTGGAAAATAACATGTAGTGTGATGTTGGAGGCAGCAGGAGACTTTGCCATCCGCACAGCAGGGGAACAGCTGGCGTTACTGAACTCCACAGACACAGGAGCGAGTGTTTCTATCTGTGTGGACGGCACTTCCAAGCTACAACTGGCTGTGTTGAAGCCCAGGATCAATGCTCTGAGCAGGCTGAGGCCTACTTGGAGCAAATGGAAAATAACATGTAGTGTGATGTTGGAGGCAGCAGGAGACTTTGCCATCCGCACAGCAGGGGAACAGCTGGCGTTACTGAACCCCACAGACACAGGAGCGAGTGTGTGTTTCTCTGTTAAGACGGCACTTCTGAACACCAACTGGCATTGTTAGAGCCCAGGATGAGGCATGAAGTTGGCTGAGGCCAACTTGCAGCACATTTTATAGAGGTTGTAGACTACTACTGATTGTAACCGTGCTCCACTTAGGCCTCTGGCTCCACTGTCTCTAGCATTTCCCCTGGCCTCCAACCCCGCCAGTGACAGCTCTGAAGTGGCGTCAGCACAATCCACACTTGTTCCTGTGTTAGTTGGCCTCAGTCCCATCAGTTGATCCCCGATGTGTGTCCGGCAAGGTCTCCTGCTCTGTCCTCATTCACACTACTAGTAATGGGAATGTGGACAGAGCAGGAGACCTTTACGGACACACATCAGGGGATCAACTGACGTGACTGAGGCCAAGTAACACAGGAACAAGTGTGGATTGTGCTGACGCCACTTCAGAGCTCTCACTGGCGGGGTTGGAGGCCAGGGGAAATACTAGAGACAGTGGAGCCAGAGGCCTAAGTGGAGCAGGGTTAAAAATCAGTTGTAGTTTGAATGTGGATGGAGCAGGAGACTTTGCCATCCACACAGCAGGGGAGCAGCTGGCATTACTGAACCCCACTAACACAGGAGCAAGTGTTTCTATCTGTGCAGACGGCACTTCCAGGCTACAACTGGCTGTGTTGTAGCCCAGGATCAATGCTCCGAGCAGGCTGAGGCCTACTTGGAGCGAGGAGAAAAAGCATTGTAGTGTGAGTTTGGAGGCAGCTGGAGACTTTGCCGTCCACACAGCAGGGGAACAGCTGGCGTTACTGAACCACACTAACACAGGAGCGAGTGTTTATATCTGTGCGGACGGCACTTCCAGGCTACAACTGGCTGTGTTGTAGCCCAGGATCAATGCTCCGAGCAGGCTGAGGCCTACTTGGAGCGAGGAGAAAAAGCCTTGTAGTGTGAGTTTGGAGGCAGCTGGAGACTTTGCCGTCCACACAGCAGGGGAACAGCTGGCGTTACTGAACCCCACTAACACAGGAGTGAGTGTTTATATCTGTGCGGACGGCACTTCCAGGCTACAACTGGCTGTGTTGTAGCCCAGGATGAAGCATGCAGCAGGCGGAGGACAACTTGCAGCTGGTTTTATAGAGGTTGTAGACTACTACTGATTGTCACCATGCTCCACTATGGCCTCCGGCTCCACTGTCTCTAGTATTTCCCCTGGCCAACAATCCCGCCAGTTACAGCTGTGAAGTGGCGTCTGCACAATCCACACTTGTTCCTGTGTAACTGTGGCTCAGTCCCGTCTGTTGATCCCCTGATGTGTGTCTGGCAAGCTCTCCTGCTCAGTCCTCATTCACACTACTAGTAATGTGAATGTGGACAGAGAAGAATAACTTGCCGGACACACATCAGGGGATCAACTGACGGGACTGAGCTATAGTAACTCAGGACAAGTGTGGATTGTGCAGACGCCACTTCACAGCTGTAACTGGCGTGGTTGTTGGCCAGGGGAAATACTAGAGACAGTGGAGCCAGAGGCCTAAGTTGATCAAAGTTACAAATCTGTAGTAGTTTGCATGTGGAGGCAGCAGTAGACTTTGCCGTCTACACAGCAGGGGAACAGCTGGCATTACTGAACCCCACTGACACAGGAGCTAGAGTGTTTTTCTCTGCGGAGACGGCACTTCTGAACACCAACTGGTGTTGTTGGAGCCCAGGATGAGGCATGGAGCAGGCTGAGGCCTGATGGTGTTGGCATGTGGAGGCAGCAGGAGACTTTGCCGTCTACACAGCAGGGGAACAGCTGGCATTACTGAACCCCACTAACACAGGAGCTAGTATGTTTTTCTCTGCGGAGACGGCACTTATGAACACCAACTGGCATTGTTGGAGCCCAGGATCAAGCATGGAGCAGGCTGAGGCCTGCTGTTTTTTGAATGTGGAGGCAGCAGGAGACATTGCCGTCCACACAGCAGGGGAACAGCTGACGTTACTGAACCCCACTAACACAGGAGCTAGTGTGTTTTTCTCTGTGAAGACGGCACTTCTGAACACCAACTGACGTTGTTGGAGCCCAGGATGAGGCATGGAGCAGGCTGAGGCCTGCTGTTTTTTGAATGTGGAGGCAGCAGGAGACATTGCCGTCCACACAGCAGGGGAACAGCTGACGTTACTGAACCCCACTAACACAGGAGCTAGTGTGTTTTTCTCTGTGAAGACGGCACTTCTGAACACCAACTGGCGTTGTTGGAGCCCAGGATGAGGCATGGAGCTGGCTGAGGCCAACTTGCAGCACGTTTTTTAGAGGTAGTAGACTACAACTGATTGTAACCGTGCTCCACTATGGCCTCCAGCTCCACTGTCTCTAGTATTTCCCCTGGCCTCCAACCCTGCCAGTGACAGCTCTGAAGTGGCGTCAGCACAATCCACACTTGTTCCTGTGTTACTTGGGCTCAGTCCCGTCAGTTGATCCCCTGATGTGTGTCCGGCAAGGTCTCCTGCTCTGTCCTCATTCACACTACTAGTAATGAGAATGTGGACAGAGCCGGAGACCTTGCCGGACACACATCAGGGGATCAACTGACGTGACTGAGGCCAAGTAACACTGGAACAAGTGAGGATTATGCAGACGCCACTTAAGAGCTGTCACTGGCGGGGTTGGAGGCCAGGGGAAATACTAGAGACAGTGGAGCCAGAGGCCTAAGTGGAGCAGGGTTAAAAATCAGTAGTAGTTTGAATGTGGATGGAGCAGGAGACTTTGCCGTCCACACAGCAGGGGAGCAGCTGGCGTTACTGAACCCCAATAACACAGGAGCTAGTGTTTTTCTCTGTGCAGACGACACATCTGAGCAACCACTGGCTGTGTTGAAGCCCAGGGATTATAGTTCAGGTGGTAGAAACATGAACACAACAGGAGACCCGGATACAGTTGCCAACCAATTATTTAGTCGGGAAGAGGACTGGCAAATTCTGGGGAGATCCAGGCCTTGTTCATTTTCAGAAAAGTAAGCCGGTCGACGTTATCGGAAGAAAGTCGCGTGTGATGGTCTGTTAGTACACCACCTGCGGCACTAAAGACGCGTTCCGATAATACACTGGCAGCAGGGCAAGCCAGCACCTCCAATGCATACTGCCTAAGCTCTGGCCATGTATCCAGCTTAGAGACCCAAAACTTGAACGGGGAAGAGCCATCTGGGAGTACACTCACAGGGCAAGACATGTAGTCTGTCACCATCTGACGGAAGCGTTGCCTCCTGCTGACTGGAGCCGTCAGTGATGGTGTAGACAATTGTGGCGGACACACAAAACTTTGCCACATTTGGGCCATAGTGGTCTTGCCTTGTGCTGAGGCGCTGCCTCTGCTCCCTCTTTGAGCCGAGTTTCCTCCACTGGGTCAACGCACAGAGGTGCTTTGTAAAGCACTAGCACCACTGCTGTCGGGTGGAATGGAAAACATGATGGACTGCACCAGTGTGTCTTGGTACTCCCGCAGTTTACGCTCCCGGTTCAACGTTGGTATGAGGGTTTGCAAGTTGTCCCGGTAGCGAGGATCTAGGAGGGTGTACACCCAATAATCAGCCGTGTAGCGAATGTGGGTGATGCGGCGGTTGTTTCTCAGGCACTGCAGCATGAAGTCAACCATGTGCTGCAGACTCCCAACTGCCAAAGAACCTCTGTCCCCTGCTTGAGGCGTGATCTCTGCCTGCTCTGCATCACCCCACCCTCGCTGTACATACTGACTAGAGCTTTGTGTACCTCCCTCCTGTGGAGAGATGTCTTCCTCCTCCATCGACTCCTCCTCATCCTCCTCACAAAGTGTCCCCTGCCTAGGCCTTTGTGAGGAAGCACGTAGCGCAGACTGTCCAGAAGCAGATGGCATTTGGGACTCCTCATCCTCCACCTCTTCCAAAACCTCATCCCTTAGTGCTTGCAGTGTTTTTTGAAGCATGCAGATAAGGGGGACAGTCATGCTGACTAGTGCATCATCTGCACTCGCCATCCGCGTGGAATCATCGAAGGCACGCAAAACGAGGCAGATGTCCTTCATAGAGGCCCACTCAGTGGTGCTGAAGTGTGACCGGCGCACAGTGCGACTTGTTTGCGCCTGAGGCAGCTGGTACTCCATGACTGCTGCCTGCTGCTCACACAACCGCTCCAACATATGTAACGTTGAATTCCACCTGGTGGGTAGGTCACATATGATGCGATGTTCCGGAAGGCATAATCGGCGCTGCAGAGCAGCAAGGCGCGATCTTGCCGTGCTGGAACGCCGCAAGTGAGCACACTCTATGCGGACCTTGTGCAGCAGTGCATCAAGATCCGGATAGTCCCTCAGAAAGCTCTGCACGACCAAGTTGAGCACATGTGCCAGACATGGGATGTGAGTGAGGTTGCCAAGGCCATGAGCTGCCACCAGATTTCAGCCATTATCACACACTACCAAGCCCGGCTGGAGATTCGCTGGCAGAAACCACACGTCGCTCTCCTGCTTGATGGCATTCCAGAGCTCCTGCGCTGTGTGGCTTCGATTCCCCAATGAAATTAATTTCAGTAGGGCCTGTTGACGTTTGGCCACGGCTGTGCTCATATTGGTCGTAACAGGCTCCTGCTGCGCTGTTTCAGAGGAACTGGAGTAGGAGGAGGAGTCAATGTGTACAGACTGGATTCCTGCAATCCGTGGAGTTGGAAGAACACGTAGAGCGCCACTCTCCAGATCTGTACCCGGCTCCACAACATTGACCCAATGGGCAGTGAGGGAAAGGTATCGTCCCTGTCCATGGTTACTGGTCCACGCATCGGTGGTCAGGTGGACCTTGCTACTGACGGCGTTTAGTAGCGCATGTTTTATGTTTGCCTCCACATGTTTCTGCAGGGCAGGAACGGCTCGCCTGCTGAAATAAAAGCGGCTGGGCACAGTGTATTGTGGGACTGCCAATGCAATGAAGTCGCAGAAGGTGTCAGTCTCCACCAGCCTGAATGACAGCATTTCAAGGGCCAGTAGTTTGGCAATGCCAGCATTCAGAGCCTGTGCTCGGGGATGGTTTGCCGAGTATGGCCGCCTTTTCTCCCATGCCTGTGTTACCGATGGCTGCCGAGTGGCCTGGGAGTGTGAGGATGACTTGGAATGTGGTGCTGTGGGTGGAAAGTCACAGGGTCTCCGGACAAGAGTGCCAGAGGTTCTTCCTTGGCGATCCTGTGAGGAAGCCGAACCAGCTGTGTGTGAGCTGGAGGAAGAGGCCCCAACACGAGCTGAAGAGGTGGTAGGTGGTGCGGTACGTTGGCCTACGTCTTCAGTGTGTCTGTGTAACTCCAGCTCGTGCTTGGTCCGCACATGTTTCCACATATTAGTGGTATTGAGGTTGCTGACATTTTTCCCTCTTTTGACTCTCTGATGACACAGCTTGCATTTGACAAAGCAAATGTCATCTGCAACTGTGTCAAAAAAGGACCACGCACTGCAAGTCTTGGGAGCGCCCTTTTTGCCTTTTGAAAGTGGAATGCTCCTAACGGGTGCCGAAGTGGAGGCTACAGGCAACCAAGTCTGCCCCCTCCCTCTCCCTCCGGTTTTGTCCGTTCGGGGAATCTCTTCCTCAGAGCTGCTCCCACCACCTTCCTGTTCCTCACGCCATGATGAGTCAAGGACCTCATCATCTACACTCCCCTATTACTCTTTGGTGCTCTGGCCCTGAGAGGATGTGGAAGTAATTGAAGTCGTTGCGTTAGCTGCCATCCATCCGAAAACGGCTTCAATTTGTTCCTCCCGCAGCAGTGGGGTACGGTGAGGTCCTACAAAGCTGCGCATAAAGGACTGTTGCCTGCTAAAACTGGGGGATGCTGACTCCCTGGTGCCAACAGCAGGCACAGAATCCCCATGTCCTCTCCCTGCAGAATCCCCACGTCCTCTCCCTGCAAAATCCCCACGTCCTCTCCCTGCTGAGACTCCACGCCCACGGCCACGTGCCTTACTCCCTGCCTTCTTCATCTTGCTAGACTGAGAAAGATAGGCAGAAAAGTACAAAGGGGGGCCTTAGTGTGCTTATTCCTGAACAGCTGGTTACAGGTATAAGAAACACTAATTTTATGAAGTGTGTGTGTCGACTACACTTTAATGGGAGCTAATGTGGCCTACACAACTTTCAAATGTAGTGTTTGGTGAACTTTGTTGTTTTTTTGGGGGGAAAAAAACTAAAAGGATGTGACCTAAGATTTGAAAGTCAGAGTATCACCAACTTTCTGGAGCTATTACAATGCAGGCAGGTAACCTACAATGCAAAAGATGAGGCTCCAAAAAATTGGGTAATACTAATCTGGCTGCAGCTGAAGGGCACAAGCCAGAAAAAAAGGCTCCTCTATCTACTCCTATATAGTGTTTGCAACCAACCAATGTAGATGGATATGGATGGATGCACACTAATAGGAGAAGAAAAAATGAGCTGCAATTAAAGAAATATATGTGTGAGGCAGTGACGCACGCTGAGCAGCCTACAACCAGACGTAGCTGCAGGACACACTACTCAGCGTGAGCTGCACTCACACACAGTCAGAGACCTCTCAGACAGCTGTGAACAGTGCAGCTAAGTGGGCACTAGCACTGAAAGGCTGCAGAAAGGCTCCGCTGTCTACTACTAGTGTTTGCAACCAACGTATATGGATACGGATGGAAGCACACTAGATAGAATTTTTTTAAAATAAGCAGCTCAAAAAGAAAAATATGTATGAGGCAGCAGTGAGGCACGCTGGGCGGCCTACAACCAGACGTGGCTTCAGGACCCACTCCACAGCGTGAGCTGCACTCACACAGCCCTTGCAGACAGCTGTGAACACTGCTGCTAGGGAAAAGCAAGCTACAGTGGTGGTTTTTGTAGCCTGGGTAAAGCACAATATTGTTTTGAGAATCGCTATTTCTAACTGTCCCTCACAGATTTCAACAACAGCCTGTCCCTAACTGAATTCACAGCAGAGTGACCAGAAATGATGGCGGCAGTGGCTTTTATAGTGCATCATGACATCATTTCAGCAGCCAATCACAGCTATGCCAATAGTTAACATGCCTACATGCCTAACAGGATGTGCCCACACTTCTGAGGAATCCCATTGGCTGAATCAAAGCGAGCGGGCTGATAGCATTATGGGAACTTCCGATTCCGGTATCCGATATGAAAAAAGTATCGGAAGTCAGTATCGGAATTCCGATACAGCTAATATCAGCCGATACCCGATACTTGCGGTATCGGAAAGCTCAACACTAATCATCAGGTTTCAAAGAAAACGCCCAATCCTGGGGATCGCCGCGCAGCAAAGAGATGACAATTTTAACCTGCTGCGCGGAGCTCCGCGATGAGTTAGGCTTCAAGGCAAAAAATAATTTACAATTATTCTTAAAATTCAAAAATTTAGACCGATCCCCAAAAAACACATCAGGAGTAGGGATCTTTGGTTCAGCAGCATGTGAATGAGCAAGATAGGCGGAAATTCCCCGCACTTCAGCAGTGAGCTGCTCCACACGATCAGACAATTGCTTAATCTCCATTGAGAACAAATTCCCCCTACGGCCTCAGAGAAATAGAGGAAAAAATATATACAAAAAAAAAAATTCTGACACTTTTTTTTTCTTTTTACAATTCTCTCCTGCTATTGAGTACCCTAGAATCTGCGGTATGGCTGGTGATTCTGTTATGAATGAGTCACCAGAGGAGAAAAAAACAAAAACACAAGCTAAGTCCAGAAAACCGGAGAGGTTGGTAGCAAGCGGATTGGAGACCCCTGATCCTATTCACCACAACTAACAGTAGCCGTGGGGGGTTCCTACGGTGCCCTAGACCCCTCGTCACAGCCGGAAAGCTAAATAAGTCTAAAGAAAGAAAGGGGAAATCTAAACTGCCCCAGAGCAGACCCCAAAGCAATAGACAGCCCCCAACATGTATTGTTGGTGAAAAACAGATGAAAACACAAACACAGACAGAAAGACAGGCTGAGCAAACGATGGGGCCCAACTAACTAGATAGGAAAGGACAGAAAGATGCTGGCTGCAATCCGCAAAAAACCCTGCCAAAAATAATGTCCAACACGTCTGATAGAAAAGGCCCTGAAGTCACTAGACTTCAAAATCACTATATCAGCACTCAGGTATATTATCAAGACAGAGCAAAGAGATCAACTGATCAGAGACAAAAATGGAGTTCAGCCCGTCCCAACCAGGGCAGGCTGAACACAAACACTAAGTAAACAGACAAAATCTCATGGAAAAATAGCAGAGCAAAAACTTAGCTTTTAGTAGACAGGAACTAAACTGGATGCCAGAGCTCAGAGCAGAAAGGATCACAGCCACCCTGCAGGGCGTCGGCTGCCTTATATCCACTCAGAAATTCCGGATGTCCAATCACACTCCACCTGTTCAGATGACAGGTTCTTCCCATCCAGATCAATTTCACTACCTCCTTTCACCAGCAGAGGTAGGAGAAAATGAACTCATAACACTGGAGCATCATCCATTAAGCCCATAATATACTGGAGCATTCCAGATTGGGGACATCAGTCACTGGAGCAGCATTTACGGGGCCCATTATACACTGGAGCATTAGAAATGGAGCCCATTATATATGGAGCATTATTTGGGCCCATAACACACTGGAGCATCGTCCATGAGGACCATCACATACTGGAGCATTATAAATGGGGCAGATCAGACACTGGAGCAGCATCTATGGGGCACATTATACAGTGGAGCATTAGAAATGGGGCCCATTACATATGGAGCATTATTAGGGCCCATCATACACTGGAGCATCATCCATGAGGCCCATCACATACTGGTGCATTCCAGATTGGGGACATCAGACACTGGAGCAGCATTTATTGGGCCCATTATACAGTGGAGCTTTAGAAATGGAGCCCATTATATTTGGAGCATTATTAGGGCCCATCATACACTGGAGCATCATCCATGAGGCCCATCATATACTGGAGCATTATGTGGAGCTCACCATATACTGTATGGAACATTATATGTGAGTGACCAATTATTCTGTATGGAGAAATATATGGGGCTCATTATTCTGTATGGCACACAATGTGGTGGCCATAATACTGTATGGAGTAATATACTGTCCTTTTTTTGAGCTATTGTACAATATAAAATAGATCAGTCATGTCATGTAAGCAGTGAAGCATTTGTAATTGTACTATACAGTATCTATATTTCTGTGCCGTGTCGGAGCATCATGAGTTGTGGTATGTGTTAAAGGGGCGCACTGACACTCTTTGGCCCAGGGCACATGAAAACCTGGAGCCAGCCCTACCCCCCCAAAACTTTAGCCAAATAACCCCGTTTTCAATGCGTAACTATTATTATGAAGTAAATTAAGTTTGACAAGCTTCAGTAATAAGAATTGATGTTTTTGGCATTGAAATGGGCACTGTAGGTGTTTACTGTCCTCCACTCCCTGCCGACTTTGCTTCCCCATTGACTTGCATTGTGTTTCGGTCGGCCTCCGACTTTTCTCTATAGTCGGCCGATTTCGTTCAACCCGACTTTTGCAAAAGTCGGATTTCATGAAACCTTAACTTGCGAGCTTACATATTTTGGCCATAATATCAACTAATACCTCACATATATTGATATGTTTTTTGCACTTTATTTTTCAGGGTGCAGTTGGGCCCAGATGTCTCTGTAAACTGTGGCCTCTGTTCACACAGGATAAATTTTGGTTAGCACTGGGCAGCCCACCTGATCTAAAAGTATGGGTGTCACTAATAGGCTGTAAACCATCACCTGTATGTGAATAGCGCCACATACAGGTTACCTTTTATGCACTAATATACCAAACAATCACCTTCTCCATGGATTGGTAGGTTGAGAGTGGTTGTTTCATCTGTATTGCTGCACCTGTGTCACTGCCATCTTTAATCGGGTCCACTGGGAAAGATCTCAACTCCATCCTCCTCGATGACAAATAGGAATTCAATACATAAATTACCTGTAATCAGGAGTAATCTGCAATAATGAAAGTGAGCACAATTCAATTGTAATGTTCATTGCACATGATGAAAAAAACAACTACTGATCAAACCACAACTAGTGTTGAGCATTCCGATACTGCAATATCGGGTATCGGCCGATATTCGCTGTATCGGAGTTCCGATACTGTGTTCCGATACTTTTAGAATATCGAATACCGGAATCGGAAGTTCCCATAATGCAATGAGCCATTTTAATCAGCCAATGAGGAATCCTAAGAAGTGTGGGCACAACCTGTTATGCATGTTAGGCATGTTAACTAATGGCATGGCTGTGATTGGCTGCGAGCAGACCACCCAGCTGCTCCTCCCCTAAACACACGCTGAACAGTGATCTATGGAAAGTGAAACTAGTGAGGGAGGAGGAAACGACCAGTTCTCATTTCAATGCCAGAACCCCCCCCCGGACGTTTATCTTAGAAGCAAGAGATTATATCTTGGAAACCGTGCAGACTAGCCACAGAAGGTAAATTACTTATTGTCAGCATTCTGCAGCCCAGGTATGCACTGAGATTATGTGAAAAGCCCGAACAACCCGTTTAACATAGTCAATAGCTTTGTAACTCTGAACGTCTTAAAAAAAAATTAATTCCTGCTATTCCATTTGATTGGGCTAAACCTCTATGCCTTTAATGTCTCCTCCACATCCCCCAATAGATTCTACATTATTTTTAGTTGTTTTCCTTCATGTAGAATTAATCTGCAAGGAAAGTAAGGGTTTATTTTCATTCCGATATTTGTGTCCCATTGACTTGCATTAGTTTCCGGTATCAGAATCGGCGATATCCGATATTTTTGGGGTATCAGTCCGATCAAATCCGATCCGATATTTCCCAATATCGGAAGGTATCGCTCAACACTAACCAGAACTTATCCCAGGTAGTCTACTCATCAGGCTGTCCACTAGAATGGGAAAGAAAAATTGGCTAGCACTAAATTCCGGGAGCTAAATCTCATACCCTTGAAAACCTTATTTATACAGACTCCTAATAATTATGTCTCTCCTTAGTGAATATTTTTTGCTTAATAAAGAACTGAGCTTTTGCCAAACTAAAGTTACTAATTTCTTTCAGATGCAGAAAAGGATAGATTTTTTGGACTATAAGATAGAAAACCCATTGATCCCTGGTTCAACCTGAATAAATCCTTCTGTATCCAACATACCATTTAGCAAACACAGAGCTTTTACTTATTTCATCATGCACAGGGCCACCATCAGGGCATTCTTGACCTTACTGGTCTTTGGTGCCTAGTAAACAGAAGGAGGGGGGCCTGGGCCGGGTTTCTCCTCTATTTCCTTGTGCTCACCTGGCCCCAGGGGCAAGATACTGCCGATTCAGCAACTGAATGTGCATCCTCAGATTTTTTTTTATAACTGTTTTTATTAACTTTAACATAAAATGAACATACCGAGTCAAAATATGCTTACAATGTTAAGCTGAATATAATAACAGTACATTAAATTGCTATAGTTCAACCTGTAGTTAAATTGTCTGTTAACATCCTTTATCCCCCTTCCCCCTCCCTGCATGCATCATTACCTAAATAATTCTCATTAAATTGGCATGTGTCCACCAATACATTGTAATAAGTACCAATTCTTGTTTTCAAATAGCTTTTTAAGTCTCTTCTTAGACTCTAAATCCAGAGTGGGAATGAAAGATGGACCATCTAGTGAAAAATTTTTCAGTCAATTTTTCTTTATTAGTCAATGATTCTAATCCGTCCATCCTAAACAGAAAATGAATCTTTGTTAGTATTAATGATCTCGATGGTGCATTTGAATTCAACCACTGATGCAGTATACTTTTCCGACCGCCGAGGCCCATATCACCAATATGGCCTTCAAATGTTTAGGTAGTGATATCTGAGGCTCCTCCAAGATATTGAAAATTGATCCCTGTGGGGTGAGGGGAAACTCAATCCCGCAAAGATGCAATTCAGAGTGTATATCCTGCCATAACTTTTGAATTTTAGTACAACTCCACATATAATGAAATATGTCAGTATTATGCTGGTCACATTTTGCAAATTGATATGAATTCATGGGGGACATCTTGAACTGAATACTATATGGAATGACTTTTCTTTGTGTCATAGTAGCTACTAAGATATCATGTACCTCCAATCCCCTAAAATCTTTTGCCCATCTCGCCGGGTCTGTGTCCTTTACATCCCATGACCACTCTCTGTGCAAAACAGAATATATATGTTACTTGTTGATATCAACTGAGTTCTACCTGTTTTAAGGATGATGTCCAGTTTATCTCCCTAACCATGCTTTTGTCTACTATTTACATATTTAAGGGCCAGGCTTCGTGCTTGAAGAAACAGGGAAATAAGGGAATAAGGGAAAATGATGTACCGCTTCTTCAAAAGAGAGCATAGAAAAACAGTGGTTCAATAGGTCTACCAGTAAAACACATTTCTGTTGCGCAAGGGTCTTATAATCTTTGGGCGGGTTACCTCTTAAAAATAGGGGGCTGTCTAAAAAAGGTTGGTAGGGTGATAATCCACTCTTCAGTTTATACATTCTCTTTCCCCGTCTCCATGATAGAATAGTTTGCCATAGTATTGGATGATCTCTAATATCATTAGGAAGATCCTCATTATTTAAATGCACCAAGGCCATTAATGAAATATCTATATATATATATATAATCGTCTTATGGTGTCTGTCTGTAACCGAAATCCCGCCGCGCTGATTGGTCGTTGCCGCCAGGCCGCGACCAATCAGTGACAGGCGCAGCTGTTTGTCACGGCAGGCGCAGTCGGGCGCAGCACTCAATCAGGCGCAGCGCTTAATCTGTAAAAAATAGAATTAAAATTAAAAAAAGGTTATACTCACCTTCTGACGGCGTCCGATCTCCTTTCCACGCACCCGGCCTCGCGGTCCCAGTAATACCTTGTGGCTTAGACTGGAGATGACGTCACTCTCATCAGCGCGCGACGTCATCAGCGGTGTTTCGCGCAAAGCATTACTGGAACCGCGAGCCCGGGCGCATGGAGTGGAGATCGTGGGCCGTCAGAAGGTGAGTATATAACTATTTTTTATTTTAACAGAGACCATGCATACCAGGAAAGGGGGGTGACGGTACCATGCATACCAGGAAAGGGGGTGACGGGACCATGCATACCAGGAAAGGGGGGTGACGGGACCATGCATACCAGGAAAGGGGGGTGAGGGTGACAATACATACCAGCAAAGGGGGGGACTATGCATACCAGCAAAGGGGGGTGAGGGTGACCATGCATACCAGGAAAGGGGGGTGAGGCTGACCAAGCATACCAGGGAAGGGGGGTGAGGGTGACCATACATACCAGGAAAGGGGGGTGAGGGTGACCATACATACCAGCAAAGGGGGTGAGAGGACCATGCATAACAGGAAAGGGGGGTGAGGGGGACCATGCATACCAGCAAAGGGGGAACCATGCATACCAGCAAAGGGGGGTGAGGGGACCATGCATACCAGGAAAGGGGGGTGGGGGGTGACCATGCATACCAGGATAGGGGGGTGAGGGTGACCATGCATACCAGGAAAGGGGGGTGAGGGTGACCATGCATACCAGGAAAGGGGGGTGAGGGTGACCATGCATACCAGGAAAGGGAGGTGAAAGGACCATGCATACCAGGAAAGGGGGGTGACGGGACCATGCATACCAGGAAAGGGGGTTGAGGGGGACCATGCATACCAAGAAAAGGAGGTGAGGGGACCATACATACCAGGAAAGGGGGGTGACGGGACCATGCATACCAGGAAAGGGGGGTGAGGAGGACCATGCATACCAGGAAAGGGGGGTGAGTGGATGATGCTTACCACGAAAGAGGGGTAAGAGGACCATGCATACCAGGATTGGAGGGTGAGGGGACCATGCATATCAGTATTTGGGGGATGAGGGGACCATGCATATCAGGATTGGGGCGTGAGGGGACCATGCATACCAGGAAAGGGGGGTGACGGGACCATGCATATCAGGGATTGGGGCATGAGGGGACCATGCATACCAGGAAAGGGGGTGACGGGACCATGCATACCAGGAAAGGCGGGTGAGGGGGACCATGCATACCAGGAAAGGGGGGTGAGGGTGACCATGCATACCAGGAAAGGGGGTGGGGGTGACCATGCATACCAGGATAGAGGTGTGTGGGTGACCATGCATACCAGGAAATGGGGGTGAGGGTGACCATGCATACCAGGAAGGGGGGGTGAGGGTGACCATGCATACCAGGAAAGGGAGGTGAAAGGACCATGCATACCAGGAAAGGGGGGTGACGGGACCATGCATACCAGGAAAGGGGGATGAGGGGGACCATGCATACCAAGAAAAGGAGGTGAGGGGACCATGCATACCAGGAAAGGGAGGTGAGGGGACCATACATACCAGGAAAGGGGGGGTGACGGGACCATGCATACCAGGAAAGGGGGGTGAGGAGGATTATGCATACCAGGAAAGGGGGGTGAGGGGACTATGCTTACCCTGAAAGAGGGGTAAGAGGACCATGCATACCAGGATTGGGGGGTGAGAGGACCATGCATTCCAGGATTGGAGGGTGAGTGGACCATGCATATCAGGATTGGGGGATGAGGGGACCATGCATATCAGGATTGGGGCGTGAGGGGACCATGCATACCAGGAAAGGGGGGTGACGGGACCATGCATACCAGGAAAGGGGCGTGAGGGGACCATGCATATCAGGATTGGGGCATGAGGGGACCATGCATACCACGAAAGGGGGGTGACGGGACCATGCATACCAGGAAAGGCGGGTGAGGGGGACCATGCATACCAGGAAAGGGGGGTGAGAGGACCATGCTTTCCAGGATTGGAGGGTGAGGGGACCATGCTTACCAGGATTGGGGGTGAGGGGTACCATGCAAATCAGGATTGGGGGGTGAGAGGACCATGCATATCAGGATTGGGGGGTGAGGGGACCATGCATATCAGGATTGGGGGGTGAGGGGACCATGCATATCAGGATTGGGGGGAGAGAGGACCATGCATATCAGGATTGGGGGAGAGAGGACCATGCATATCAGGATTGGGGCATACATTACATCATTATTATTAAAACTTCATAAACTACATACATATTCTAGAATACCCGATGCATTAGAATTGGGCCACTATCTAGTGAGGATATATTTGTCATTCCAGATGAACAATGGCAAAGTGAGAAGACCCCCGCAACCAGTCAATTACATATCTAAGGTTAGCCACTGTATTATATCTGCTAATGTCAGGGAAGTTGATACCCCCCTCATTCTTTGGTAGTTGCAGTTTAAATAGACTAATACGTGATCTGCCTCCATTTCCCCAAATAAACTGCAGGAAGGCTTTGTTCAATAGATTGATGTCAGACTGGGTAAGGAATAGTGAGAGTGTGCGAAATAAATATAACTTCGGGAACACCATTATTTTGAGTAGGTGACACCTCCCCGAGGATAGAGTAAAGTGTTTCCAAGAGTTAAGGAGGTTGGTTATTTTAATAAGGGGTTTACAATTAAGCCTATATAAGATGTGGGGGTCTGCTGGGAGCCCTATACCCAAATATCCAATAGATTCTGTCCTCCATTGGAAAGGAAAGGAGACATCAGATACCCTACCCGATCTAAATATTGCCAAAGCTCCCGATTTGTTGTAATTGACTTTAAACCGGGTAGAATCTCCAAAATTTTGAAATGTTGACACTATGGCTGGAATAGCCTGTGCCGGGTTGGCAATAAATAGTAGAATATCATCAGCAAAAGCTAGTAGTTTAGTCTCCATATTCCCTGAGCATATCCCTTGTCGGCGCACGTCGCAGAAATTTAACTTTCATTTTTTTATCATAAACTCGCAGCGTTTTATGACCAAATGATCAGATTCTAATGATAGTCTATGAGAGTAGCTGAGCACATTTTGAAGACAAAGAAACCCTCTGCTGTGAGGCGGGAAACCAGTCACTGGTAGTTCAGGTTACAGGAGTGTGTGTGTGAGAGGTAGTCTCATGTTCCAGAGCTAAGGAGAAACAGGTCCGGAGCTGTGATGGGCAAAGGAAAGGAAGGGGGGGTCAGACCCTCACAGCTGGGCATAGCAGAGTTCAGTGTGTGAATAGAAGAGTCTTGACTGTTCCAGAAAATGTGATCATCAGGGAAATCTTAAGTCATATTTTACATTATCGTTACACTACTACAAGATATTGTGCCTATTGCTGTTCTGATATTATAAGTTATTGACTTCCCGTGTACAAACCCCGCCTTGGTGTGGTGAAATTCATTCAGGAATTATTTGTTGAACCCTGTTTGCTAATATTTTTGTAAGGAGCTTAAAGTCTGAATTAAGAAACGAGATTGGTCGATGACCCTCTACCTGCATCAGATCCTTCTCAGGCTTTGGAAGCATAATAATATACGCTTCGTTGAATCTATCTGGAATGTAGCCCTTCTCCTTTACTCCATTAAACACCTCACACAAATGTGGAAGCATCGAATGACCCAAAATTTTATACATTTTGCCACTAAAACCATCTGGACCTGATGCTTTGGAAATCTTAACCCCTTTACCCCCAAGGGTGGTTTGCACGTTAATGACCAGGCCAATTTTTACAATTCTGACCACTGTCCCTCATGACATATTGTACTTAATGTTAGAGGTAAAATTTCATTGATATAACTTGAGTTTATTTGTGAAAAAAACGGAAATTTGGTGAAAATTGTGAAAAAATTCTCAATTTTCCAACTTTGAATTTTTATGCCCTTAAATCACAGAGACATGGCACACAAAAAAACTTAATAAATAACATTTCCCACATGTTTACTTTACATCAGCATAATTTTGGAACCAAAATTTTTTTTTGTTAAGAAGTTATAAGGGTTAAAAGTTGACCAGCGATTTCTCATTTTTACAACACGATTTTATTTTTAGGGACCACATCACATTTGAAGTCACTTTGAGGGGTCTATATGATAGAAAATACCCAAAAGTGACACTATTCTAAAAACTGCATCCCCCAAGGTGCTCAAAACCACATTCAAGAAGTCTATTAACTCTTCAGGTGCTTTACAGCAATTTTTTGAATGTTAAAAAAAAAAATGAACATTTAACTTTTTTTCGCAAAAAAATTACTTCAGGACCAATTTTTTTTTAATTTACCAAAGGTAACAGGAGAAATTGGATGGCAAAAGTTATTGTGCAATTTGTCCTGAGTATGCTGATACCTGATATGTGGGGGGAAACCACTATTTCGGTGCAAGGCAGAGCTCAGAAGGGAAGGAGCGCCGTTTGACTTTTTCAATGCAAAATTGGCTGGAATTCAGAGAGGACACCATGTCACGTTTGGAGAATCCCTGATGTGCCTAAACAGTGGAAACCTCTCACAAGTGACCTCATTTTGGAAACTATACCCCCCAAGGAACTTATCTAGATATGTGGTGAGAACTTTGAACCCACAAGGGCTTCACAGAAGTTTATAACGTACAGCTGTACAATTAAAAAATCATATTTTTTCCACAAAAATGATCTTTTCACCCCCAATTTTTATTTTCCCAAAGGTAACAGGATGCCCAAAGTTATTGTGCAATTTTTCCTGAGTACGCTAATACCCCACATGTGGGGGTAAATCACTATTTGGGTGCATGACAGAGCTAGGAAGGGAAGCAGCGCCATTTGACTTTTTTGGCTGGAATTGAGATCGGACGCCATGCACGTTTAGAAAGCCCCTGATGTGCCTAAACAGTAGAAAACCCCCACAAATGACACCATTTTGGAGACTAGACCCCCAAGAAACTTATCTAGATGTGTGGTGAGCACTTTGAACCCCCAAGTGCTTAACAGAAGTTTATAATGCCCGGGCGTGAAAATAAAAAAAATCAAATTTTTTCCACAAACATGAACTTTTAGTCCCCAATTTTTTTATTTTCCCAAGGGTAACAGGAGAAATTGGACCCCAAAAGTTGTTGTCCAATTTGTCCTGAGTACGCTGATACCCTATATGTCAGCGAAAACTACTGTATGGGCACACGTCGGGGCTTGGAAGGGAAGTGAATGCAGACTTTCATGGAATAGTCTGCGGTTGTCATGTCGTGTTTGAAGAGCCTCTGATGTGCCTAAACTGTTGAAACTCCTCACAAATGACCCCATTTTGGAAACTGGTCCCCCCCAAGGAACTTATCTAGATGTGTGGTGAGCACTTTGAACCCCCAAGTGCTTTACAGAAGTTTATAACGCCCGGGTGTGAAAATAAAAACATCATATTTTTTCCACAAACATGATTTTTTAGTCCCCAATTTTTATATTTTCCCAAGAGTAACAGGAGAAATTGGACTCCAAAAGTTGTTGTCCAATTTGTCCTAAGTACGCTAATACACCACATGTGGGGGTAAACCACTATTTGGGCGCATGGCAGAGCTCGGAAGGGAAGCAGCGCCATTTTACTTTTTTGGCTGGAATTGAGATCGGACGCTGTTATGAATGAGTCACCGGAGGAGGAAAAAACAAAAACACAAGCTAAGTCCAGAAAACCAGAGAGGTTGGTAGCTAGCGGATTGCAGACCCCTGATCCTATTCACCACAACTAACAGTAGCCGTGGGGGGTTCCTACGGTGCCCTAGACCCCTCGTCACAGCCGGAGAGCTAAATAAGCCTAAAGAAAGAAAGGGGAACTTTAAACTGCCCCAGAGCAGACCCCCAAAGTAATAGACAGCCCCCAACATGTATTGTCAGTGAAAAACAGATGAAAACACAGACAGAAAGACAGGCTGAGCAAATGATGGGGCCCAACTAACTAGATAGGAAAGGACAGAAAAGATGCTGGCTGCAATCACGCAAAAAACCCTGCCAAAAATAATGTCCAACACGTCTGATAGAAAAGGCCCTGAAGTCACTAGACTTCAAAATCACTATATCAGCACTCAGGTATATTCTGAAGACAGAGCAAAGAGATCAACTGATCAGAGACAAAAATGGCGTTCAGCCCGTCCCAACCAGGGCAGGCTGAACACAAACACTAAGTAAACAGACAAAATCTCATGGAAAAATAGCAGAGCAAAAACTTAGCTTTTAGTAGACAGGAACTAAACTGGATGCCAGAGCTCAGAGCAGAAAGGATCACCAGCAACCCTGCAGGGCGTCGGCTGCCTTATATCCACTCAGAAATTCCGGATGTCCAATCACACTCCACCTGTTCAGATGACAGGTTCTTCCCATCCAGATCAATTTCACTACCTCCTTTCACCAGCAGAGGGAGTTCATCAGACATCAGAGGTGAAGGAGAAAATGAACTCATAACAGGACGCCATGCCGCGTTTGGAAAGTCCCTGATGTGCCTAAACTGTTGAAACCCCCACAAGTGACCCCATTTTGGAAACTAGACCCCCAAGGAACTTATCTAGATGTGTGGTGAGCACTTTGAACCCCCAAGTGCGTCACAAAAGTTTATAACGTAAAGCCATAAAAATAAAAAAATCATATTTTTTTCCACAAAAATTATATTTTTGCCCCTAATTTTTTATTTTCCCAAGGGTAACAGGAGAA
Organism: Dendrobates tinctorius; assembly: GCF_039654945.1. Taxonomy (NCBI): domain Eukaryota; kingdom Metazoa; phylum Chordata; class Amphibia; order Anura; family Dendrobatidae; genus Dendrobates; species Dendrobates tinctorius. Next base: position 63,324,756 of record NW_027361728.1, read on the forward strand.
ATTGGACCCCAAAACTTGTTGTGCAATTTGTCCTGAGTAGGCTGATACCCATATGTGGGGGTAAAACACTGTTTGGGCGCATGGCAGAGCTTGGAAGGGAAGGAGCAATGTTTGACTTTTTCAACGCAGAATTGGCTGGAATTGAGGATGCCATGTTGCGTTTGGGAGCACCAGATGTGCCTAAACAGTGGAAACCCCCCAATTATAACTCCAACCCTAACCCCAACACACCCCTAACCCTAATCTCAGCCCTAAACCTAGCCCTAAACCTAGCCCTAACCCTAATGGGAAAATGAAAATAAATACATTTTTTTAAATTTTATTATTTTTCACTAACTAAGGGGGTGATAAAGGGGGGTTTGATTTACTATTTTTAGTGAGTTTTTATGTTTGGCAGCTGTCATACGCTAAAAGACGCTTTTTATTGTAAAAATAGTTTTTGCATCACCACATTTTGAGAGCTATAATTTTTCCATATTTTGACCCACCGAGTCATGTGAGGTCTTATTTTTTGCAGGACGAGTTGACGTTTTTATTGGTACCATTTTTGGGCATGTGACTTTTTTTATTGCTTTTTATTCCAATTTTTGGGACGCAGAATGAACAAAAACCAGCATTTCATGAATTTCTTTTGGGGGATGCGTTTACACCGTTCCGCGTGTGGTAAATGAATTTATAAGAGAATATTTTTTTTTATTTATTTATTTGGGAATTTTTTTATAAATTATTTTTACACTTTTTTTTACTTTATTTTATTGTCCCAGGTTGGGACATCACTGTAATGTGTCAGATCGTTGATCTGACAGGCGCTGCACAGGCTTCCTCACTGCAGGCACTGAGGAATCCGCCTCCCTGCAGGCCCCCGCGGCCATCTTGGATCCGGGAGCCTGCAGGGAAGGAGACCCTCCGAGCAGCGCAGCACATCGCGCTGCTCGGGGGGGCTCAGGGGAGCACGGAGAGAGCCGTTTGATCGCAGTGTGCCAGGTGTTAATGTGCCGGAGGCAGTCTGTGACCACCCCTGACACATAGTGCCGGGTGCCAGATGTGATAATCAGCTGACACCCGGCCGCGATCAGCGGAGCTCCCCCCAGGGGGCGCCGCTGATCGCTATGACGTACTATCCCGTCCATGGGAATTAAGTCCCATGTCACATGGACGGGATAGTACGTCCAATGGCAGAAAAGGGTTAAGTGTAGAGATGGCCTGTATCACCTGCGTGGTAGTAATGGGCACATTAATCAAACTTCTCTGATCCTCAGTAATAATAGGAGCCACCTCACTCTGATGGAAACATGAGTCCCCGGCGGTCTCTTCTCCCCCAGCTTCATACAGTAGAGAGAGCTGAAACATTGTTTAAACTCATCTATTATCTTTTCATTATTTGTTATGATTTTACCATCTTGTTTACATATTTTATTAATTCTAGTCGCATTTCTATACAGTTTAGTGAGAGAGGCAAGTAATTTGCCTGGCCTATTCCCCCATTTAAAATATCTGTGCTTTTGATAATCTAAACTATACAGCGCTCTTTCATGCTCTATGCTCTCAGCATCCTCCTTAGCTTCCAAAATGTTTTGTCTATTTATGGAAAAGAGTTAGTTTGAAGTTCTTATAAGCCTGAATTAACTTTCTCTGTGTCACTAATGTAGCCTTAGAGGCTGCCCAGAATAAATGTGAATCACTGCAATGTTCTTTGTTATCTTCTTTGTATGCATCCCATGATCCCACGATGTCTGTAGGAAAGCCCTAAAGTCATCAAGCGACTGTAAATAAGAGGGAAATGTCCATCTCCTCTCCTTACGTACCGGGTTTGTCAATCTAGACCAACGGGGCGTGATCTGACACATGAACATCTAAAATGTCTGACGAAAGGATAAGCGACACCATCGACAAGCCCAACAATAGTCCAATCTTGCATGAGATTCATGGACATGAGAATAGTGAGATTAGTCCCTTTTAGTGGGGTGTAGCCATCTCCATACATCCGTCAGCCCCAGATGGTCTATCAGTTTCAGAATAAGATCTCCATGTATTGCAGTGCCAGGCCTATTTGACCCTGACCTATCAAGAGACGGGTCATGGGCCTCATTAAAGTTACCCCCAACTATCAAATTAGATGTATCCCATCCTGCTAGTTTGGAAAACAACTGGGATTGGAACTGGGTGTCTGGGCTATGGGTGCATACACATTTACTAAGCAATAAGGGACCACTTCTATTTTGATGTTTACTACCAAGATCCTCCCCTTGGGTCTTCCAGGGTCTCTAGAATATCATAATACACTTATTGATGAGTATTGCCACTCCTCTCTATTTTTAAGATGTCTCTGTGCATAAAACATACTTTTTGCTAAATAAACATGAATGTTTATCCCTCACCAATTGAGTCTCCTGCAAAAAAAAATCACATGAAAGTTAGTAAATAGTGCAAAACCTTTTTCCTCTTAACTGGAGAATTGAGCCCATTTACATTCCAAGAACACCAGTATAGTGAATGCATTGTGGACGTAGTAAAATTTCCTGAGTATGCCATTTATACAACACTTGAACGTGGTGCAATCAACAAAAGTAGTATCAGGTGTGTGTAGACCCCACACTCATCCCAGTGAGTGGGCGTGAAGGTCATATGATCTAAAGAATTGAATGAATGCACGCAGGGACCCTACCCCCAACAGTAACAACTCTATCCCACTAATAACCTGTTCAAAAAGGAAAGATCCATGTCTCAACAAGGGTAAAACATGAAGGTTGACATCACCCTAATAGGCAGAAAGTAAAAGAGGATGAACCATCGTTGATTATTTGCCTAAAGATGTTGTAGTGCTTTTTCCAGATCGTTAAAGACCCATTTTTTCCCATTCATAGAAAAGCGTAGAATTGCTGGAAATTGCAGCCCAAAACGAATATTCTTTCCTGCTAGAATCGCACATGCGGGTTTAAAGGCTTTGCGTTTAGTTGCAACAGCTGCCGTGTAAACTTGGAAAAGAAACAGCTTATGGTGATCATATGATAATGGTTGCTTCTTTCTGTATGCTGATAATAGGCTGACTTTACCTTGAAAATCTAAGACCCAAAATATTACTGGATGTGGTCTAGAGTCTGCATCATTCCTAGGAAGACCCAAGCGATGGACTCTTTAAATTTTCAAGGCACCTGAAGGTGGCGTTAAATTTAGCGCTTTTGGGAGCCATTTTGAGACCACCCCCATTAAATCAGCCAATTTGATCAATTCAGGGAGCCCCACCAATTTCAGATTGTTACGGTGAGACATGTTCTCTAAGTCGTCAACTTTGTCTAGAAGATATGTGACGCTTTTGTCTCTCTGATCTAACTTCCCTGAGAGATCCGCGACCATGTTCTCCAAATCCGACACTCTTTGTTCTGTGGCCGTTAGGCATGCCCCTTGTATGTTAACTTGAGAGGCAATAGCATCCAGAGTCGCTTGAAACGCTACCAGTCTGGAGTCTATTTTTGGCATTAGTATGTCTGTAATGGCCTGAGTGACAGATTGTGTATCCTCACACTCCATGTCCATAGTGATCTTAGGCCTGTTTCACACTTCAGTCTTTTGACGTCAGTCAAAATCCGTTGTTTTTATAAAAAATCGGATCCACCTCTCTCTCCCTCCCTCTCACCTTTTTCACACCGCGGTTCCTTTAAATTTTCTGACCTTTGGAACTTCAGCGGATCCGTCCAAAAAACAATCTGGTGACATTCGTTTCCTGCAAAACAGGAACGGATCCATTTTTTTAATCTTGGCGGATTTCAACTGAACACAAAAAACTGAAGCGTGAAACAGGTCTTAGGTGGAGAGGTTGTATTCTGTTGCCGAGTCAAGGGCCGATTTGTTTTTCCAGATTTGGCCATGTACTTTTCCATATTATGAGAGACCTGATGCACGTATGTAGATATGTCAGTGACGTCACTATTTAGCATTGCACTCACATTGAAAAAATCAAGAGTTCCGCACCCACAATAAAGAAACTGACCTGGGAGGCATTAGGTGTATTGTTGCCAAAGGGAATTGGAATTTTTCCGTATCAGCATATGTGCTGCAATTATTAATGCAGAGTTAGTTATACACACTAGTAGTGTAAGGTAGCACTTGAGTCCAGCAAGGGGCAACATCAGCCATGGTTTGATCTGAGCGCCGGCCCACTGTACAAGAGCCAAGTCACTGAATCAGACAAAGTAACTGTGCAGCGCTACTATAACAGGGCAGCACTTAAATTCAGCAGGTGGCAGCGTTACCCAGGATTGAGTTAATGTGCCAATCTGTAGTGTCAAAATGAAGACACTAAATAATACAGGGATGATTATACCACATTTCTATCTGGTCCTCTGTGCCCCGACTCCTCTATACTGTGCTTACACAAATGGGCACAGCCTGCATGGTCCAGCCCCGCCGCTTCCCAGATCCTAAAGGTCGCGCTGTCAGCTGCACCAGCCTGCCGCCCCGCACTCACCGCCTCCTGCTTCCGCTTTCACTCTGGTACGTGCTCCCAAATGTTGGTCCCCACTGCTCTATGCTCCTCCAGTAGCAAACAATCGACATATTCTTCTCCCTGTATACCTTGTAGTCCGAGGGGATATTATGTGGTCTGATGCGGTCTCCTGCTGCCGTCTGAAGCCACGTGCTGCTCAGTGCTGCCTGCGCCAAGTACCTCCAAAATCCCCAGAAGCTGGACCCCGGGCCATATCCCTGCTGAATCTGGCGATGTGATGGCAGTGGAATTTAATCTTCTTTCGGGGAGCTTGACTAAAATGCGGCTATCTTATAGCTCCGCCTCCTGGAAGTCCACGTCCTCAGGTTTTAACTGAACATACTTCCATTGTGGAATGAGAAGTCACATGTCGCCGGTGTATGACGTCACTGTCATGCGCCGACATGTCCGCGCCTTAAATGGATGAGGGAGAGGATGCTGCTGGACAGTGGCCAGGTAAGGAGAAACATTTTTCCTTAAGTTTTTTGTACTGAAAGCACAGTATGGGGACAGGATACAGACACGTGAGATAGGATGGAAGATCATATGTGGCAGGATGGAGACACAAGAAACAGGATGAGGTCATATGGGGCAGGATGGAGACAAGTATTAGCATGGCTGTGATTGGCCAGTGCAGCATGTAACCTGGCCTGTATAAACCCTGGATCACTAGTGCCACCACCGTTATACTCTTTTTTGTGTAGTGATAGGATGCATCTGAAGTGAGGGATAGATTCTGACTGTACACTGTGCAAACACAATCCTGTGTGTACTCTGCAACCCCTATATGCGCTATTTCTGGGTGTACTCTGTAAACCTGTCTGTGAGAGTACTATGGTAAATGCCCCTGTGCGTACCTTCCACCCCCCGCCTTTGAGAGTACTGTCCTTTAAGCCACTGTGTGTACTCTGCACTCCTCGCCTGAGGGAGTACTGTCCTTGAAGCCTCTGTAACTCTGCACGGCCCTCCAGTGAGAGTACTGTCCTTTAAACTGCTGTGTGTACTCTGCACCCCCGCCTGTGGGAATACTGTTTTTGAAGCCACTGTGTACTCTGCACCGAATGTGGTAGTACTGTCCTTTCAACTGCTGTGTGTACTCTGCACCCCCCACCCATGGAAGTACTGTTCTTTAAGCCATTGTGCGTACTCTGCACCCCCCCACCTGTCAGAGTATTGGCCGCTGTTTTCTATTAGTCTGAGAAATAAATAATTGGCATCAGTCATCTCATTGCTATTAGTAATTTTTCAGGTCTGGTGTGTATATTCTAGAAGTTTTGCAAATCATTTTTTCACATCAGCCGTCTCGTTGGCCTTCCTAGGCCCCAAAAACACTTTTTCGGGCCTGGTTTGTGTTTTGTACTACTTTTGCAAATCAATATATTGCATCAGTCATGTCGCTGCCTTTTATAGGCCCAAAAATACATTTTCAGGCATGGTGTCTGTTTTCTAGGTTGTGCAAATCAATATATTGCAACAGTCATGTCGTTGCCATTTCTAGGCTGCAAAAATACTTTTTCAGGCCTGGTGTGTGTTTTGCAGTACTTTTGCAAATCAATATATGGCATCTGTCGTGTCTTCCTTTTCTAGGCCCCAAAAACAATTTTTCAGACCTAATGTGTGTTTTCTAGTACGTTTGAAAATCAATATATCGCATCAGCCTTCTCATTGCCAATTCCAGGCCAGAAAAATAAGTTTTCAACCCTGGTGGGTGTTTTCTAATACTTTTGTAAGTCAATATATTGCATCAGCCTTGCCGTTGCCATTTCTAGACTCCAAAACTAATTTTTCAGGGCTGGTGTGGGACTTTATTAGTCTGAAAAATAAATGTCATCAACTGTCTACCTGCCATTTTTAGGCCAAGTACATACGTTTTCAGGACCACTGTGTTTTTTCAAGTACTTTTGTCTACTCTTCTGCCATCTCTTTGAGAGTAGTCTTTAGAAAATCAACTTCCAAAAATTAGAACATCAAATAAGGGAGGTCGACATGGCTGTGGTGGTGCTTGTGTAGCTGCTGATGGTTGTGGTGTTATAGCTGATGCAGAGAGAGGACGTGGCCGTTCTGTACCTGCTATGCGCACAATTCCAACATCTTCCTCTGGTGCATGCAGGCGACAGGATGTTATGCATCCTTTCGTAGGCGCAAATACCGTTGCACGAATGGTGAGGCCTCAAGATGCTGAAAAGGTGTTATATTGGATGGCTTAGAGTGGCTTCAGCTCCTTTGCTTTATTTTCCAACCAGTCCAGTGCAGAAAGTGCACAGTTGACACCTGAGGTCCATGCTCATCCATCTTCCATCTCACCCCCTTGCAAATCAGCTAAGCAGTGTGTGCACCAAGTCATGCAGCAATCTTGTCATGATCCCAGTGCAGGTTTTTGAGCTGGACGTCAGGGGTTAATGTCTGGAGCTCAGTGCAGGTTTTGACCTGCACACCTGGGGTTAATGATTGTGGCCTCTTTTTGGTTCTGGGAGAGCTTCTTAAACCCCTGGGAAGCTCCAATCCCTGTCAGTTATACTTTTGCCTTTGGCCGAGTGTGGTGACCTCTGTGTGCCTGTGCCTGTTTGTTGTTATAGCTTATTTATATGGTTCTGACCCGGTTCTGTTCCCCGTTGTGAGTTGCCTGTTGATTCTGTACTTCGCTACCGTCCCTGTGTATGACTCATTGCCTGTGATCTGACTACTCTCTGCTCGCCCCTCTTGTACCTTACAGCTATCTCTGTGTATGACTCATTGGCTACGTCCTGACTATCCTCCCTGTCTATGCCCCTTGGTAACATTGTCTTGCAGTTACCCTGCTAGGAGTTCTCTTGCAGCTCCTAGCTCTCTGGAGTTTAGGCCACGCCCCCAGCAGTCACATGCTTCAGGTCCTGCTGTTCTGAAGTACGCACCTACTCGGCTGCTGCTCGCTCCACAGGTATCTTTGAGTGCAGTTCGCTTTACTCAGGACACGCGCACTGGCTCAGTGAGCAAGTGCAGTGCAGTGTTCCTGACAAATCTCTTCTGCTTTTTGATGTCTTGGCAAGTGGTTCCATGGCCCATCCACCTGCCCTTGCTCCAGAAGTGAAAGAGAAAGAGTGAACTGCTGTCCAACCACTTGTTAGGTTGAAGATGAGTACATGGTAGGGCTAGTGCACACGGTCAGTGGACCACCACAGCACATGTCAGATTCTGATGAAACTCAGTTGCCAACAACAGTGTCTTTATGCAGTGTGCAGACTGGCAAAGAGGACAGGGTTGAGGATTTGATGGAAGGTTATGATTGGGATAATGAGGTCCTAGACCCCACATGTAGCAGAGGCCATTCTAATGACGTGCGCAGTTCGGAGGAAGAAGTAGCCACACTGCCACAACAGCACAGGACAAATCCCACAACGCGCAGGTGTTGTGATCTGGGTTCAAACAGCAGACAGAAAAGTGGTTGGTGCCGTTGAAATGCAAGCGGTACTGTGCAATAACGGATGAAATCTCATAGCAGCTCTGGGCCTAGTCAGTTTGACGCACATCCCTTGCCTGGCACATGTGCTAAACTTGGTGCAGAGCTTCCTGAAAAACTACCCACACGCAGTGTGTACACACTTTTGACATTCTCACCCTGCTGCTGCTTGCCTGTCTGTGCTACAGCATCACTTCTGCCTTCCTGCTCATTGGCTGATATGCGACGTATCAACAAGGTGGAAGGCCACCATGCATATGCTGGAGAGACTGTGTGAGCAGCAGCAAGCAATAGTGGAGTTCACCGTGTATATGCTGGAGAGACTGTGCGAGCAGCAGCACAAGCAATAGTGGAGTTTCAGCTGCAGTATGCACGGATGAGTCACAACGCAGAACACCACTTCACCACCAATGAGTAGGTCTCCATGCGGGATGTGTGCCGTGTAGCGCTGCTTTCTACATTCCAACAATATGGCCAGCACTGATGACGCCTACATCAGCGTTACTATACCACTTATATGCCTGTTGGAAAAAACAATTCAGGCCTTGATGGATAAGGTGGTGGCACAGGACAAAGAGGAGCAGAGCCAATCCACACCATTATCAGGCCTGTCATCCACACATGGATCGGAGGGTGGGTTATGGTCCCAACATCGGCCAGGTACCCAACTGTACAGGCAGGGGACAGTTTGGGAGGATGATAATGAGGCGGAGGAGGAACACTGTTCTCACAGCAGAGTGGCACTCACTACTAATGGCTTTCCCACGTGACATCGGGGGCTCAGTGGAACAAGGCGGAGGAGGAAGTTGCCATTGCAGCTCGGGCACTATCAGCACCTCGGAAGGCATGGTTAGCATGGCCGAAATGTGGAACCATTTTACAAGCACACAACATCCGGCACCATCTGATACGGTCAGCAGGAGGCAGTGTGACAACATGTTAGAAGACTATCTGTCCACACGTCTCCACATACTAACAGATGGATGAGACCTATTTAACCCCTTCCCGACCCATGATGCCTACGTAGGCGTCATTGGTCATAATGGCACAGCTTTTCATGACGCCTACGTAGGTATCATGGTATAAATCACCCTCCTGCGGGTCGGGTGACCAGGGTCAATGAAAGGTCACCCGACCCATATGCACAGGACCCTTTGCGCTTCACCACGGGGGGTGGCTTAGCCCCCCCGTGGCTACGATCGCTCTGATTGACTGTTAAAAGTATAACAGCCAATCATAGCGATTTGTAATATTTCACCAATGAAATTTGGTGAAGTATTACAATCCAGCCATGGCCAATGCTGAAATTGCATCCGCCACGGCTGGAAACACCGATCCGACCCCCATGACTGACGGGGGCGATCTGTCCCCGCCACCGCTTGACGGCGCCGATCGGCCGCCACGTCATCATCTGCTCCCCTCCCCCTTGCTCTCCCCTGCCTTCCGACCACCCCCCTCGGTACCTCCTATGTCCCTCTGGCTGTCCCGATGTACCGCCGTCATGGGCGCCACCATCACGGGATCTCCAAACGCGACATGGCACCACCATTTATTCCAGCCAATTTTGCATTCAAAAATTCAAACAGTGCTGCCTTCATTCCGAGCCAGACGTGTGCCCAAACAGTGGTTTACCCCCACATATGGGGTATCAGTGTACTCAGGAAAAATTACACAACAACTTTGGGGGTCTAATTTCTCCTGTTACATTTAGGCACACAGGGGCTCTCCAAACAAGACATGGTGTCCGCTAATGATTGGAACTAATTTTCCATTCAAAAAGTCAAATGGCGCTCTTTCCCTTCCAGACCCTGCCGTGCCCCCAAACAGTGGTTTATGACCACATATGGGGTATCGGTGTACTCAGGAGAAATTGTGCAACAAATTTTAGGATCCATTTTATCCTGTTGCCCATGTGAAAATCAAAAAAACTGAGGCTAAAAGAAAATTTTTGTGAAAAAAAAGTTTTTTTTTTTACGGATCAATTTGTGAAGCCTGGAGGGTCTAGTTTCCAAAATGGGGTCACTTATGGAGGAGCTCCAATGTTTAGGCACACAGGGTCTCTCCAAACGCGACATGGCAACCGCTAAATATTCCAGCATATTTTCCATTCAAAAAGTCATATTCATGAGTTTAATTAGCGGTACCACGTGACCGCTGAAGACAGGAAGGGAGACAGTGGAGAAGCGAGTGAGGCCGCAGAGACCACGGCAGGATGGGTGAGTATAGCGATATTCACCTGTCCCCCCGGTCCATTGCTGCTCACCGCTGTCTCTGCTGCATCCTGTGTCAGTGACGTTTAGGCAGCAGGGGGCGTGGTGATGTGATTAGTGTGCGCCGCCCCTCTACTGGCTGAACAGTCACTGACACAAGAAGCAGCAGACAGCGGCGATGGACCCAGGATAGGCGAGTATGGCTTTTCTTTTTTGCAGCATATGGGGGCATATTCTATGGAGCAGCATATGAGGGCATAGTCTATGGAGCAGCATATGGGGCATATTCTATGGAGCAGCATATGGGGGCATAGTCTATGGATTCCACCCTCGGCTTATACACGAGTCAATAAGTTTTCCCAGTTTTTTGTGGCAAAATTAGGGGGGTCGGCTTATACACGAGTTTATACGGTACCTCATAATGGGACACTGGTCAGAATTGCAAAAAATGGCCAGGTCATTAAGGTCAAAATAGGCTGGGTCAGGAAGGGGTCAAATTCTGGATTTCGAAATTGAACACATGGCCTGGGTGTGCTCTTTATGTTTTCGGTCTGCCCTGCAGCAAGTAAACTGTTGGAACACGTATTTAGCACAGCAGGGTGTGTCATCACAGACAAGCGCATTCGCCTGTCCACAAACCAACGTGGGTAAGGGCCTCGCCACACATAGCGACGCACCAGCGATCCCGACAACAATATGACCTTGTCAGGATCGCTGGTGTGTCGCTACATGATCGCTGGTGAGCTGCCAAACAGGTAGATCTCAGCAGCGAACAGGACAGCGACGACGCGGGTAACAAGCACTCACGTTGCTTAGTAACCCACTGTGTACCTTAGTTACCAGCGTGCTGGTGCAGGGAGCTGGTAACAAGGGAAACAGCGGGTTTCTAAGTGCCGCGCAGCGCTTAGAAACCCGCTGATTACCTTGGTTACCAGCTCCCTTCACCAGCGCGAAGGTAACTAAGGTACACAGCGGGTAACTATGTGACGCGCGCCAATAATTACCCGCGGTTTACATTAGAAACCAGCGTCCAGCTCGCTGGTCTCCCACCTTCCTCACGCAGCAATGCGTGCTGGCCAGCGGGAGACCAACGATCAAAAAAATGTCCCGGCCATGCGAGCACGATCAGTGATACCCGGCAGGGGGGCCGGTCGCTGATATATGTCACACACAGCGATCTCGCTGGTGAGATCGCTGTTGCGTCACAAAACTTGTGACTCAGCAGCGATCTCGCTAGTGAGATCGCTGTGTGTGACGGGGGCTTAACCTAACATTCCTTAAAATAAACCAGGCATGGATCCCACAAGACTTGTCCACACCTTTTGGATGACTTGACAACTGTAACAGCCGCACCCAGCCAGTCTTTAACTTTATTTGCCATTCGTTTCATTTGGGGGCATCCACCGCAAAAAAAAACCCACAAAAAACTGTTAGCTACCTCTTCATTTTCCACCTCCTCCACTTGGACCTGTTCCTCCTGGTTCAAAATTCTTATTTTTTTATTTCTGCTCTGATTAGCGTAGAGAACAGCCACAGCTGTAGTGACGGACAGTGTTAAGTTTTGCGTGTGAGCAGTTTTACAAAAACTCTATGTGTACTCTGCACCCGTCTCTGTGATAGTACCGTGTGTACCCAAAACTTTTCAGAATCTTCATCTGAGTCTGCAGGAGTGATGTGTTTCAAAAAATGTTTAGACTCTTAGGCAACTATGTCTGTGACAATACTGTGCCAAAAGATATTGTACTCTGCAACCCTGCCTATGAGGACCATTGACTGGGTATCAAATTTATTATCAGCTTCTGTAAAGGAGAACATGTTCTGTGGGTGCAATTTTTAACTGGACTACTGGTAGCAAACCCAACTGTGGACCACCGGCTCCATCCAAGATCATACTACAAGCTTTTCATCTGTGTCTTTTGGAGCATACACTACTGGAGCAGACATTTTGGTGCTGTGAGGTACTCTGCCCTGACTCCTTGGGTGAAAATTGTAAGCTGCCTCTTAGGGGGTACTCTTTCCCATGGTCTGGTCTATGGGTAAAATTTATAAGCTGCTTCTTAGGGGGTACTCTGCCCCATGGTTTAAGGGTGAAATTTGTTAACTGCTATACGGGTACTGTGTTGCATGGTCTGTAGGTGAAATTTTTAACTAGACTGGAAGTAGCTGCACTCTATGTGAAGGTGCTGTTAAAATTTTTGTTATTTACTTCCTACTTTTCCAATTATTGTTATTGTGACAAAACCCCTTTTTTTAAGTAATTTCTCTAGTCACATTTATCTGCAGGGCAATTGTCCTGCTCTTCCCTCCATTTTTGCAACCCACTAGCCCTATGATCATTTTAAAGCACCAAAATTTGGGTCCCCATTGACTTCTAATGGGTTTGGGGTCAAGTTCGGACCCAAACCAAACCTTTTACTGTATATTTGTCGAACTCGAAAATCCACGGCTTCGTTCATCTCTTTGATCTGATACTGGTACACGGGTGGCTGTAAGAGACACATCTTACTACACCAGATCCTAGAGGTCAAAACAGCCATCATGATGAATCACCCCAAAAATGGTCAGCTATTAACCCCTTTCTGCCATCAGGTGTAATAGTACACCGATGTCAGATTCCCTCCCATTGATCTGGGATCTGGCAGTGAGCCCCCATCTTTGCCGAAGCATGTCAACTGTTTTGAATAGCTGACATGTGCCCGGAACAGCCACGGGTGGAATCGTAATCCACCCGCAGCCAGAGGTCGCGCTACATATTTTTCAGAGGAGTAAAAATACTCCTCCCAATATTTTTGAGGAGTATTTTTCACCACGGAGGAGTACGCAATTTGTATGAATTAAAATTGGCCATACAGGGGTATACATTGCCGTGCTATTAAAAAAAACATTAGGAAATGTTATTAGAACTTCACACAATGATTTTTTACACAAATAGAGAAATTGGAGAATTCAAAACACATTTTATATCATGCACTGACAAGTTAGATTCTGTGAATCCTTACCTTTCTTGAACAAAATCCGTCACTCAAGGACCAGGACAATAGACCATGTAAACAGAGGTCAACAGAAGAACATTTGAAAAAAAGATGAACTGGAACAGTGAAACTAAGGTTGGCAGAAAGTCTTGTGCATTAAATCCCCAATGTGAAAAAATTACGAATTCAACCTCTGATTTTTTTGCTTCCAGAGTGCAACTGCTGCCTGAAAATCAAAACTGCATTGAACAGTCTCATTTGTAAGGGAAAATGAAGGTCCTTCTTCAGAAATTCTTGACAGATCTTCAAGATGTATATCTGTTAGTCGACTTCGTTTCTTTGACTTGATCCTGTTTTGTGTAGAGAATCCACGTTCACAGCTTGCCGTCGATAATGGAAGAGTAAGTGCGATTGAAGCAAGAGCCGAAAATTCAGGATAAACTGCCATATCATCGATTTTGTAGGAAATAATAAACTGACAAAAGTCAACCATTTTCAGGCGGCCTCTGTACATTTTAAGGAGGTCTGACACTTCTAGCCATTCTTTCCATAAACCTGACTCATTTGGAAGTTTGCACTGATAGGTGGAAGCTTCAGATTCTGGCACACAAAACTTGTGAACAATGTTTTCAAATGACTCATCCTTTGAAAGGACTTGAGGAAGACACATTGGATTTAAAATCTGATCTAGATCTGTTAAAATGGACAAATCTGTGAAACTGAAACGCTCGCTCAAATTATACAATAAATTGTTCAGAAACTTTTCCTTTACAGTTTGAAACTCGGTTTGAGATGTACTGCGAACATTAATTTTTATGTCTCTGTAATAGCATTCACTTGCAGACATTTCAGATAAGAAAGCTGTAAGATGCTTTCCTGGGGTCGCTTTCATTTTTTCTAGTAAAGCAGTTACAGAAGTCAGTTCGTTAAGTAAAATAGAAAAGTTGATATCTTCAGACTGGAATACTCTGCAGCCTCTATTGATTAGTTCAAGAACATCTCTAAGTAAACAAAGAATGGCAATGAAGCCATATTCTGAACATGCTTTAAGTAATCCAGGAGCTCTTTCACCTACACTGCGCTTCTTTGTGGCCACAAAATCTGTAAGAACTAAAATTACTGCATCAAAGCTTTCATGTAAAGCGTCAACAGTCCTGCCAAGAGAAAGCCATCTCACTGTGTGAATCTCCTTAAGAGAGATTTGATCGTGTTCTAACACTTCCTGCATTTTTCGCAGGCTTTCTTGCCGTATCATAGAGCTGTTAAAATACGAATACAGTGTTCCAATGAGATGCTGGTCATTTATCATCTGAGGGATGCCTTCAGATGCCTGTGATATTGCTAGTGCCAACCGATGAGCAATGCAATGAAAATGTAACATTACTGGAAACATTGCTTGCAGCCTTTTCCCTACTCCACTGTGCCTACCTATCATCACGGCTGCACCATCAGTAGCAAGGCCAATGACTTTACTAACAGACACACCTTTTTTCTCCAAAAAGTCTTTCAAAACATTAACAATGGCTTCGGCTGAACATTCTCCAGTGACCTCTACATTGGCCCAAAAGTGTGTCTGTTCAAAGTGTCATTAATTGTTCTAACATAAAGTATCATTTTATGATGCACTGCAACATCTGTGGATTCATCAATCAGCAAGGAAATACATGGACTTTTCTTCACTTCATAATCTATGTCAGAAGCAAGTATTTCAGACATTACTGACTCCACCTCAGAAAGAGTCTGATGGTGAAGGCAAATGTGCTTTTCTTTGATATCATTATTCCCTAGTGATTTCATTAACATCATCATAGGTTTAAATTTTGATTGAGGCATTTCTTCTTTTGCCATTGTGTAAAGTGTTTTGAACACAGCTATTTCTCCAGCAGTGGCTTCTTTGCTGGGTACCAGAAATGTTTTAGCTAAATGTTTTTTTTGGTTAAGAGAGGACAAAGATGCTCTATGTTCCATTGTCTCTTCATGGCGCAGAAATGTTGAATGCTGCAAGTTAACAGCACCACTTGTGGCCATGATTATTTTCATTTTTGCTGCCCTACAGTCACGACAGAAAGCACGTTCAGTTTCTTCATCGTATTCGAGCCAAATTCACGCAGCCACTTGTGTAATAACTTTTTATGCAACTTATTTTTTTTGTTTGAGGGTGGATGAGTAGTGCCATCATTACTTATTGCCTCTGAAAGACTTGGTATGTTAGGGTCACTATCATTAATACTACTGCAGCCGGGATTGTCCTTAGCCTGAATAGCAAATGACTCAAGTTCAACATCGTTCTGTATGGAGTGAGCACAGTACTCAGTATGAGGGCTATCTTCTGTCTCCTCCTGACTATTTTCAGTATTTGCAATTATCTTGGACGTGCTGCTCTTGCTAAAATAGTTCAACAAGCTCACTTGCTTTCGTTTACCAGACTCCATCGCTAATCTAGACAAAAAAGGGAGAAAGCAAAAATGCTATCAGGATTTCTCTAACATAACTATGCCCCGCACCCCACTATGCGTATACTGCACCCCCATCTCCATAATAGTGCTGACCACCGTACGAGTGACACCCACGTCACATTCCGCCAATAACGCACAGCCAGCAAGCCCTGCCCCCGGCTGCCATTGGCCGCGGAGGCCGACTGATGCTACACACGCTGAGATGCACAGAGAGACCACGCCGCGATGACGTCAGCCACGCGGGTCACGTGTCCGTACGGCCGCTGCTGCACGCTACCACCCGCTGAGACAAGCACAGAGGAGGGCGTGCCGCGATGACGTAGTCGTGCGGGTCACATGTCTGTACGGCCGCTGCTGCACGCGACCACCCGCTGAGAGACAAGCACAGAGGGCGCGCCGCGATGACGTGAGTCGCTCCGCAACATCTGATACTGCCCTTTCCCCAGCTCTGTCCAACTCGCTGCCACTGTAGCTTAGAACGATGCGTCCCGTGGACGTATCGTACTAATCTGAAGGCGTTTTTTCGCCTGCCTGTGCGCCATAGACGCCCAGACAGGCATTAATGCGACCTCTGCCTGCAGCTATTAACCTGTTAAATGCCGCTGTCAAAAGCTGACAGCAGCATTTAACAAACGTTTCTGGGAATCGCACTGGATATCTACCCACCTGTGACACCCATCATGTGATTGCGGGTCACTGGTGGGTTGGCATGACAACCAGGTCTCCTGAAGACTTCTATGGTTGTCACTGCCAGCTTGCTGTGAGCGCCGAACAGTGCTCGGGGCTCATAGCAAGTAATTCTACTACAAATAGACGAACTGTTCATCACCTATGTGTAGCAGAGCCAATCAGGTTATGGCAGCTTCTAGTCTCCCATGGAGACTATTGAAGCATGCCAAAAGTAAAAAAAAAATGTTTTTAAAAATATAAAAAATATATATAAAAGTTCAAACCACCCCATTTTCGCCCCATTCAAAATAAAACAAAAATCAAAAATACACTTATTTGGTATCGCAGCATTCAGAATCGCCAGATCAATAAAAAAAAATTAAAACGCCAAATTACGTTTTTATGGTCGCCGCGACATAGCATTAAATTTCATTAACAGCCGATCAAAAATATCATCTGCACCAAAAAGATATCATTAAGATCGTTAGCTCGGCACGCAAAAAATAAGCCATCACTAAAAATGGACACGGTACAGGTCACGGAAAATGGAGCAATTTTATTTTAAACAAAGTTCGGAATTTTTTTTCACCACTTAGATAAAAAAGAACCTAGACATGTTTGGCGTCTATGAACTCGGAATGACCTGGAGAAACAGGTGGGTCAGTTTCAGGATTTAACGAACCTAGCAAAAAAGCCAAAAACTAAGTGTGGTATTGCACTTTTTTTTGCAATTTCACCGCACTTAGAATTTTTTTCCCAGTTTCCAGTACAAGACATGGTAAAACCAATGGTGCTGTTCAAAAGTACAACTCGTCCTGCAAAAAAACAAGCCCTCACATGGCCATATTGACCGAAAAATAAAAAAGTTATGGCTCTGGGAAGGGGAGCGAAAGCGGGGGTGTTAAAGAATGTTCTGGGCCTTTGCAGTTTTGTGTAGTTGCTATCCCTGAAAAATAAAAATTAAAGGATTCTGGAATAAGGGGAAGATGAAGTAAAAGCACAAAGAAAGGGAGAAAACAAATCCAGACTGTGTTCGTCTCGGTAACTATCCACATCTGAATATAACACTACAAGACACCGCACAGGTCCGTCTGCTGGAGGACCAGAGGGCAGAAGGAACACCGTGTGCTCCGCGCTGATTACTACCGCGGAGAGCAGACCCAGCAACACACCGACCCTGTCACCCACTAATGGTACGGAAGCCGGATGCTTGGTTGGCAAACACGTCCGCCTAACGTCACCTGTGGCATTAGCCCCGCCCACCAGCAATACTTCCGCTTCCTGTCCCTAAAGCTGACGAATCAGTAGTGGAGCCCTGACGGCGGCCGGGCCGGGTCAGTTAGAGTGTGACGTGTCGCTCCCTCTCTTTCCTCTGTGATCATGGCTCCTAAAGGCAGCAGCAAGCAGCAGTCCGAGGAAGATCTGCTCCTCCAGGACTTCAGCAGGAACCTGTCCGCCAAGTCCTCCGCTCTGTTCTTCGGCAACGCGTTCATCGTGTCCGCTATCCCGATCTGTAAGTGAGAAGGGCTGGCGTCCTCCCCGGGGGCTCCGCTCATTCATTCCATAGACGTGGCATCCAGGCACACAGGGATCGGGGTTGAGGAGAGCGCCATTCCGATTTACTGGGTGCATTGGTGTAAAGTATGTGTGTATGTATAGATATTATATGTATACCGGACTGCATATACTGTATATAGCATAGGAGTGTAGGAATGTATACACTGATTGCATACAGCGTATAGGAGTATATAGTGCGTGCACTGACTGTATACAGCGTATAGACGTATATAGTGCGTGCACTGACTGTATATAGCGTATAGGAGTATATAGTGCGTACACTGACTGTATACAGCGTATAGACGTATATAGTGCGTGCACTGACTGTATACAGCGTATAGACGTATATAGTGCGTGCACTGACTGTATACAGCGTATAGACGTATATAGTGCGTGCACTGACTGTATATAGCGTATAGGAGTATATAGTGCATTAATTGACTATATATAGCGTATAGGAGTATATAGTACGTGCACTGACTGTATATAGCGTATAGGAGTATAAAGTGCATTCATTGACTATAGTGTATAGGAGTATATAGTGCGTGCACTGACTGTATATAGCGTATAGAGGTATATAGTGCGTACACTGACTGTATATAGCGTATAGGAGTATATAGTGCGTGCACTGACTGTATACAGCGTATAGGAGTATATAGTGCGTGCACTGACTATACAGCGTATAGGAGTATATAGTGCGTACACTGACTGTATACAGCGTATAGGAGTATATAGTGCGTGCACTGACTGTATATAGCGTATAGGAGTATATAGTGCGTGCACTGACTGTATACAGCGTATAGACGTATATAGTGCGTGCACTGACTGTATATAGCGTATAGGAGTATATAGTGCGTACACTGACTGTATACAGCGTATAGACGTATATAGTGCGTGCACTGACTGTATATAGCGTATAGGAGTATATAGTGCATTAATTGACTATAGCGTATAGGAGTATATAGTACGTGCACTGACTGTATATAGCGTATAGGAGTATATAGTGCATTCATTGACTATATATAGTGTATAGGAGTATATAGTGCGTGCACTGACTATATAGCGTATAGAGGTATATAGTGCGTACACTGACTGTATATAGCGTATAGGAGTATATAGTGCGTGCACTGACTGTATATAGCGTATAGGAGTATATAGTGCGTGCACTGACTATACAGCGTATAGACGTACACTCACTGGCCACTTTATTAGGTACACCTGTCCAACTGTGTGTTAAGACTTAATTTCTAATCTGCCAATCACATGGCGGCAACTCAGTGCATTAGGCATGTAGACATGGTCAAGACAATCTCCTGCAGTTCAAACCGAGCATCAGTATGGGGAAGAAAGGTGATTTGAGTGCCTTTGAACGTGGCATGATTGTTGGTGCCAGAAGGGCTGGTCTGAGTATTTCAGAAACTGCTGATCTACTGGGATTTTCACGCACAACCATCTCTAGGGTTTACAGAGAATGGTCCGAAAAAGAAAAAAAATCCAGTGAGCTGCAGTTCTGTGGCCGGAAATGCCTTGTTGATGCCAGAGGTCAGAGGAGAATGGGCAGACTGGTTCGAGCTGATAGAAAGGCAACAGTGACTCAAATTGCCACCCGTTACAACCAAGGTAGGCAGAAGAGCATCTCTGAACGCACAGTGCGTCGAACTTTGAGGCAGATGGGCTACAGCAGCAGAAGACTACACTGGGTACCACTCCTCTCAGCTAAGAACAGGAAACTGAGGCTACAATTTGCACAAGCTCATCGAAATTGGACAGTAGAAGATTGGAAAAACGTTGCCTGGTCTGATGAGTCTCGATTTCTGCTGCGACATTCGGATGGTAGGGTCAGAATTTGGCGTAAACAACATGAAAGCATGGATCCATCCTGCCTTGTATCAACGGTTCAGGCTGGTGGTGGTGGTGTCATGGTGTGGGGAATTTTTTCTGGGCACTCTTTGGGCCCCTTGGTACCAATTGAGCATCGTTGCAACGCCACAGCCTACCTGAGTATTGTTGCTGACCATGTCCATCCCTTTATGACCACAATGTACCCAACATCTGATGGCTACTTTCAGCAGGATAATGCGCCATGTCATAAAGCTCGAATCATCTCAGATTGGTTTCTTGAACATGACAATGAGTTCACTGTACTCAAATGGCCTCCTCAGTCACCAGATCTCAATCCAATAGAGCATCTTTGGGATGTGGTGGAATGGGAGATTCGCATCAGGGATGTGCAGCCGACAAATCTGCGCCAACTGTGTGATGCCATCATGTCAATATGGTCCAAAATCTCTGAGGAATGCTTCCAGCACCTTGTTGAATCTCTGCCAGGAAGAATTGAGGCAGTTCTGAAGGCAAAAGGGGGTCCAACCCGTTACTAGCATGGTGTACCTAATAAAGTGGCCAGTGAGTGTATATAGTGCGTGCACTGACTGTATATAGCGTATAGGAGTATATAGTGCGTACACTGACTGTATACAGCGTATAGACGTATATAGTGCGTGCACTGACTGTATACAGCGTATAGGAGTATATAGTGCGTGCACTGACTGTATACAGCGTATAGGAGTATATAGTGCGTGCACTGACTGTATATAGTGTATAGGAGTATATAGTGCATTAATTGACTATATATAGCGTATAGGAGTATATAGTACGTGCACTGACTGTATATAGCGTATAGGAGTATATAGTGCATTCATTGACTATATATAGTGTATAGGAGTATATAGTGCGTGCACGGACTGTATATAGCGTATAGAGGTATATAGTGCGTACACTGACTGTATATAGCGTATAGGAGTATATAGTGCGTGCACTGACTGTATATAGCGTATAGGAGTATATAGTGCGTGCACTGACTGTATATAGCGTATAGGAGTATATAGTGCGTGCACTGACTGTATACAGCGTATAGGAGTATATAGTGCGTGTACTGACTGTATACAGCGTATAGGAGTATATAGTGCGTGCACTGACTGTATACAGCGTATAGGAGTATATAGTGCGTGCACTGACTGTATACAGCGTATAGGAGTATATAGTGCGTGTACTGACTGTATACAGCGTATAGGAGTATATAGTGCGTGCACTGACTGTATATAGCGTATAGGAGTATATAGTGCGTGCACTGACTGTATACAGCGTATAGAGGTATATAGTGCGTGCACTGACTAGCGTATAGGAGTATATAGTGCATTAATTGACTATATATAGCGTATAGGAGTATATAGTACGTTCACTGACTGTATATAGCGTATAGGAGTATATAGTGCATTCATTGACTATATATAGCGTATAGGAGTATATAGTGCGTGCACTGACTGTATATAGCGTATAGAGGTATATAGTGCGTACACTGACTGTATATAGCGTATAGGAGTATATTGTGCGTGCACTGACTGTATATAGCGTATAGGAGTATATAGTGCGTGCACTGACTGTATATAGCGTATAGGAGTATATAGTGCGTGCACTGACTGTATATAGCGTATAGGAGTATATAGTGCGTGCACTGACTGTATATAGCGTATAGGAGTATATAGTGCGTGCACTGACTGTATATAGCGTATAGGAGTATATAGTGCGTGCACTGACTGTATATATGGTGTAGGAGTATATAGTGCGTGCACTGACTATACAGCGTATAGGAGTATATAGTGCGTGCACTGACTGTGTACAGCGTATAGGAGTATATAGTGCGTGCACTGACTGTGTACAGCGTATAGGAGTATATAGTGCGAGCACTGACTGTGTACAGCGTATAGGAGTATATAGTGCGAGCACTGACTGTATACAGCGTATAGGAGTATATAGTGCGTGCACTGACTGTATACAGCGTATAGGAGTATATAGTGCTTGCACTGACTGTATACAGCGTATAGGAGTATATAGTGCGTGCACTGACTGTATACAGCGTATAGGAGTATATAGTGCGTACACTGACTGTATACAGCGTATAGGAGTATATAGTGCATACACTGACTGTATACAGCGTATAGGAGTATATAGTGCGTACACTGACTGTATATAGCGTATAGGAGTATATAGTGCGTACACTGACTGTGTATAGCGTATAGGAGTATATAGTGCGTGCACTGACTGTGTATAGCGTATAGGAGTATATAGTGCGTGCACTGACTGTGTATAGCGTATAGGAGTATATAGTGCGTGCACTGACTGTATACAGCGTATAGGAGTATATAGTGCGTGCACTGACTGTATACAGCGTATAGGAGTATATAGTGCGTGCACACTGTATATAGCGTATAGGAGTATATAGTGCGTGCACTGACTGTATATAGCGTATAGGAGTATATAGTGGGTGCACTGACTGTATACAGCGTATAGGAGTATATAGTGCGTGCACTGACTGTATACAGCGTATAGGAGTATATAGTGCGTGCACTGACTGTATATAGCGTATAGGAGTATATAGTGCAGCATGGTGGCTCAGTGGTTAACACTGCAGCCTTGCAGTGCTGGGGTCCTGGGTTCGAATCCCACCAAGGACAACATCTGCAAGGAGTTTGTATGCTCTCCCCTTGTTTGCGTGAGTTTACTCCGGTTTTCTCCCATATTCCAAAGACTTAGGGTACTGTCACACTTAGCGATGTACCAGCGATCCCGACCAGCGATATGACGCGGTCAGGATCGCTGGTGCATCGCTAAGTGGTCGCTAGTGAGCTGCCACACAGGCAGATCTCACTAGCGACATCGCTGGGGACGGGGGTCGCTACTTACCTGTCACACCAGGCGATCCTGCGTCCTCCCGCCCGGCTCCACGCTCGTCTCTCCACAGGAAGCTGACAACGAGAAACAGTCCTGGACGTTCTCGCACGATCAGCGATAACCAGCGGAGGAGCCGGTCGTAGGTAAGTATCAGACACAGCGATATCGCTAGCAATATCGCTATAACGTCACTAGTTCTAGCGATATTGCTAGCGATATCTTAGTGTGACATGCCCTTTACAGATAGAGAATTTAGATTGTGAGCCCCAATGGGGACAGTGATGATAATGTGTGCAAACTGTAAAGCGCTGTGGAATATGTTAGCGCTATATAAAAAAAATGAATATTATAGTGTGTGCACTGACTGTATATAGTACATACACTGATTGCATATAGCGTATAGGAGTATATAGTGCGTACACTGACTGCATATAGTGTATATAGTGCATCCACTGACTGTGTATAGGAGTATATAGTGCGTGCACTGATCACTGTGTCCGCTAGGGGGCGCTGTGTGGTCCCAGGACAGGCGTATAAGCATTTCCAGTGTCCTGATAGGAGTAGGATGCTGAATGATCATAATGTATCTCAAGGTGGGTGGCCTTGAGATGAAGGCTTGCTTATGTGCTGATCAGCCGAGCTGATCTTTCGTTCCAATGTGTCAGGGAGAAGCCTTCAGGTGATTGATTAGACGGGTGGGATCAATCATCTACAAATCCACCCAGGGGTGTGTTTATGAACGCCATAGTAAAGTGTATGAGTGTGTGTGTGAAGGACCTGTGATGAGGTCATAGCCATGTGACCTGGTGGGCATGGCTACGGACCATATAAGGTGGTAGGTCACATGGAGTGAATGCTTGGACTCGGTTGGTCCATTTGGAAGGTCTCGCTGGAAGATGTCTGCCTTCCTGAAGTGCCTGTGAGTAATGGCTGCAAGTGTCTGAGAGTTCCCAGGGACAGGGGATAAACGTCTGAAGTATGAAGCAGCTATGAGGTAACCCTGATGGGGTGAGAACTTGAGGCTAGAAAGCCTGCGCAATGGACATTGCATAACCTGTGTGAGTACAGGCATAACAGTGTGGAGCTCTGTCATGGACGCTGTGCTGTTGATATGAACTTTCTTTGCCTGTTTATGATGCCTGAATAAACCGCATGAACTGATGATGTTTTATGGAAAACCTGTGCCGGATCTGGTTATTTGGCTGCCTAGCGAGTGTCCCCAACACGTATAACAAGCGCTACCTTCCAATTGGTGGAGAATGCTATGGGCATTGTTGTAGCCTTGTTGCTAGGAGCAACGGAAGTGGACTGCAAAATTCGGTTGCTAAGGGCAACGGTTTCCAAAAGCACATGGTGCAGTGCTGGCAACGCTGAGCCAGGAGGGCTGACGGTCTTGAAAGCCGTGTGATATACTGACCTGGGTCAGTGGAAAATACTTATAGGACACCTCTGTGGTAGAGGGGTCCGAGAACCTGCGCGGCCGGCAGGTGATGGTCGTGAAAACCGTGTGATGTGCTGACCGGGGTCAGAGAAAGAGAATGTGGATTGTGATAGGGTGCCTCTGTGGATATGAGGTACCCAAGGACCTTTGTGGCCGACACAGGTAACGGACAGGTGTTCGTGTTGTACTGACCTGGGTTCAGTGAGCAAGGTCCTGGAGGGTCAGTGTTGGGAGGTTCTGGGAGAAGAATCGGATCCCTGGAGCACGTGGTATGACCTTGGACCTGGTGAGGCGTGAGTGTTGGGCAGTCTCAGGTGGAGACAGATGTCCTGAATTGCACCCGCTGAGCCCCTGGACCTGGTGAGGCCGGTGTGTTGGGAGACCCTGGGAGGAGGGTCGGCTCCCTGAATAGCACCCGGTGCGCTCTGTGTGTTGGACGGTCTCAGGAGAGGAGACGGACTTCCTGAAGAGCACACAGACAGGACACGTGAGTTTTGTGTTGCATGTGTTTTTTTTTTTTTTTCTTTTCCCTTTCAAGTCAGTCTGCGGTGGCTCGGGGGGTCAAAAAGGTGACAAGCGGCTTGCTGTAACTCGGCGGGGTTACGAAGGGGACAAGCGGCTTCTTGTAACTCGGCGGGGTTACGAAGGTGACACCAGTAGCTGTGTGTGAACAGCAGCCGGAGGTGTCTGAGATCGGTGACAGCAGGAGCTGTGGTGGTGCCATCTAGGACTTGTGTGGTATTGTAAAAGAGACATAAACTGTGTTGTGTGAACGCGGGTCTAAGGAGACCTGTAGAGAGGACATGGGGAAATCTCTAAATGGTGCGGTGACCCAAACCGTGTTGGTAACCCAAAATGGGGTGGAGTCCCAGAGGGGGCAGTGACCCAAATTGGGGTGGTAGCCCAAAAGGGAGTGGAGTCCCAGAGGGGGCCAGTGACTCAAATCGGGGTGGTCCAGAGAGGGGCCGGTGTGTCAAGAGGAACAGCAATGTTCGTGTGTGACTTTTTCAGAATGTGGGATATTCTTTCCAGATAATGACGAGCCACAGGTGTGTATCGTAATGCTGCACCAAGAAGGAGTCTCGGGTCGGCTGGACTCAGTCAGGTGACTCTGACAGGAACTCCTCTCATTTTCTGTCTGGCCGAGAAAATGGTCCAGGTTCACTGTAAACATGGGGTCACGGTGAACTATGCGGTAGACAGAGTAATGTTTGAAGGGTCCACAAGTGGTGAGTGCCAAGGTGGCGGGATACCGCCTGACTTCGTGTATGCCTTGGAGAGGGGCCGGGACTTTATCGTGTTTGGTGATATATGGCAGGAGGTTGGAGACATTTCTACTGTTGGGCTAACAGATGTTAAGACGGTGACGGCTCCTGACGTCGACAGGTCGGAGGTAGATGTGACCGAAAGAAGGGGTACGTCTGCCCAATGGATGGACCTGACGTCTCGTGACAGGACTGACTTTGACCTGATTGATAAGACGGCTGAAGTATTCACACGGTTAGTGGGTAACTGGAAGGATTATTCAACAGATCGGGGTGGCTCAGACTCTGGAGGTGACTGTGGCTCTGAGAGAGAAAGGGAGCACAGAATAGAAGAGCTAGAGAAACAAGTCTCTGAGCTCAAAGGTCACCTGTCAACGTGAACAAGACCCTTAGAGAAGAGATGGAAGAACTCAGAGGAGTAGTAAAAGGTCTTCTGCGGAGGTCATAGCCATGTGACCCGGTGGGCGTGGCTATGGACCATATAAGGTGGCCAGGGTAGGTCACATGGAGTGAATGCTTGGACCCGGTTGGTCCGTTTGGAAGGTCTCGCTGGAAGATGTCTGCCTTCCTGAAGTGCTTGTGAGTAATGGCTGCCAGTGTCTGACAGTTCTCAGGGAGAGGGGATGAACGTCTGAAGTATGAAGTAGCTATGAGGTAACCCTGACGGGGTGAGAACTTGAGGCTAGAAAGCCTGCGCAATGGACATTGCATAACCTGTGTGAGTACAGGCTTAACAGAGTAGAGCTCTGTCATGGACGCTATGCTGTTGATATGAACTTTCTGTGCCTGTTTATGGTTTATGATGCCTGAATAAACCGCATGAACTGATGCTGTTTTATGGAAAACCCGTGCCGGATCTGGTTATTTGGCTGCCTAGCGAGTGTCCCCAACACGTATAACAAGCGCTACCGTACACTGTATATAGTGTATATAGGGGTATATAGTGCGTACACTGACTGTATACAACATATAGGAGTATATAGTGTGTACACTGCATATAGCGTATATAAGTATGTAGTGTGTGCACTGACTGTATATAGCGCGTGCGCTGACTATATGTAGTGTATAGGGGTAAATAGTACGTACACTGACTGCATATAGCGTATATAGTGCGTACACTGACTGTATATAGTGTATAGAGGTATATAGTTTGGACACTGACAGTATATAGTGCATGCACTCTTTGGTATACATAAGGAGGATATGAGGGCACAACTCAATAATTAGGGATCAACCTCGCGCATACTTGTAAAAGTAACAACAACCAAAGAAAAATAAGTGTGCAAATGATAAGGGATCACCCAAAAATATATGTACAGTATTTTTTATTATAAATAAGTGACAAAAAGATGGAACAATACAATAGTTTGGGCCATAAGCCTTTTAATTGATTTTAGTTATTTGTGTGAATTCCAATTTTCTCACTTATTTTTTACTAATAAAAACGCAAATATTTTTTTTTTGTGATTCCCTTAGCGTTTGCAAACTTTTTCCTTGATTGTTGCGTTTTAGTGAATATAACGCCAGCACTGATCTCTCGCTGCTGTCATCGAGGATGTAGAGATGGCCGTCACTGCTGACTAGCGTTGTCCTTGGAAGATTATTTATATATGATCCTTCCATCACAATTTAAAGGGAACCTGTCACCCCCCCCCCAGGGCGTTTTTAACTAAAAGAGCCACCTTCAGCAGCACTAAGGCTGCATTCTGTGAAGGTGGCTCTTCTGTTTCTGACCCCCCATTAAAGCCAAAACATAGGCTTTTAGAAATCGTTCCTCATACCTGCATTGTGTCACAGAGGTATGGAGTGTCGCCGCCTCCCAGCCGTCCATCAACCCCCCTCTATAGCGTCCCTGCACAGCCTCCTTCTTTTGTATTTGCCATTACATGTTGTCGGGTGCCTGCGCTGTGACAACAGTTCTCGGGCATGCGCAGTGCGCGCTGCCCGGGAACTGCCATCAAGTTATCGCGCCTGCGTGTTTCTGCGTCGCAAGATTCCCAGCCACGCAGTGTGAATACTTCATAACACTCTACAGGGCTGGATCTGGGGATGCAGAAACACGCAGGCGCGATAACTGCCACAGCTGCTTTCCGCACCATGAAAAGAAGCGTCTTCTGTTTCAGAGACTTGACTAGTCCCTGGCGGGTCATCTCTTCTCCTTACAGCCAGCAAGGGAGCGCACTGTCACTGAGCATTCAAAGGAATATAGCACAGAAAACTCATACTGAGTATGCATCAGAATTTACGTACAATGCATTATCAGATGAGCAGGACTAGCTGAGCCTCCAAAACAGACATCACTGATGGCGCCTAATTTCAGGGAGGGTGCAGAGGCTGTGGCAGTGTCCGCAGCGTCTGCCCCCTGATGACAGCTCATTTGAGTATCCCAGCATGCGCTGGTGAATCTCAAACAAAATGTCATGGGATGTTAAAAAAAAAAAAAAAAAAAAGACAGGAATTCAGAATGTAGAGGGTACATTAGGGAATTTTTCATTGAAGTATATTAGAAAGCAAGATTAGATTATTACACTGAATAAATATACATTTAATATGAAATTCACCTTTGGTTTCAGACCGCCCCTTTAAGTTCAACCGATTGGTTCTGCCCTCCACAGCAGTGCCAGTTTCTCATGTGGCCCCTTGGAAAAATTAATTGCCCACCCCTGCTTCAAAGTGAACCTGTCAGCAGAAATGTGCACAGTATCCTACAGACAGTGTTAAGGTACTGTTATATTTAGCGATGCACCAGCGATCCCGACAACGATACGACCCGGTCAGGATTGCTGGTGCATCGCTAAATGGTCGCTAGTGAGCTGCCAAACAGGCAGATCTCACCAGCGATGCAGCTGCGGTCGTTACTTACCTGTCAGACGGCAGCTCTGGTGACATCTTCCTCCCGCGTCCATGGAGTTGCTCGTTGGCGTCAGCAGGAAGCCGACGACGAGAAATGGACCAGGACGATCTCGCGCGATCAGTGATCTCCAGCGGGAAGCCAGGTCGGAGGTAAGTGTCACATGTAGCGAGATCGCTAGCGATATCGCTATTGCGTCACAAAATCGGTGACACTTTAGCGATATGGCTAGCGATCTCGCTATGTGTGAAGGGGCCATTAGGTCAGCGCTGTTAAACTGATTACAATGATACTGGGTGATGAAATCTGACTTGTGACTGTTTCTTTAATCTTTATTTTCAGTTAATGAGATTTCTGTGTTCTGGGGTGGCCTGTAGGGGGTCTTTATGTGGTGCTCTGACTCGGTATTCATGTGTATGGGCTTGTGACAGGTCGCTGATCCCTCACTGACCTCTCCCCTATTTTACATATTGCATGCAATATTATTAGAAAAAGAAGGAACTTCAGCAAAATGGTGGCGCATGCGCATTAGAATCTATTGCTTGCCGATAGATGCTACTGTGTAAGCACCCGCGCCATTTTACTACAGCCAATTTTTTTTACTTCAGCAAAATGGCAGTGGCGCAGTAGCATCTATGACTTGCCTTTAGATGCTAATGCACGGTGGCACAATTTTATTGGAGGAAAAATTGGCTGCTGCAAAATGGTGGCGGCGCATGCACAGTATTATCGATTGGCGGCGCCATTTTGCTGAAGTAAAATATTTTTTTTTCCAATCCCACAATATTCTATGCAGTATGTAAAAATAGGGGGGGCAGGTCAGTGAGGGATCGGTGACCTGTCAGCAGTCTGCTTCATGAATAGCTAAGCAGAGTAGCACATGAAGACCCCCCCCCCCCCCCCCCCCAGGTCACCCCGAAGTACAGGTGTATCAGAGAGGGAGACTCTTCTGTGCCAAACTGGATTTTGGGGTTAAATTAAAGGAATGGAAATTCTTACGGCAATGCTCAATTGAAAAACACGAAATTTGTTGCTGGATTCCGTCATGTGACGGATGGCGACAGATCCGTCACCCATAGGCGTACAGTCATGGCCAAAAGTTTAGAGAATGACACAAATATATTTTCACATGATCTGCTGCCCTCTGGTTTTTATGTGTGTTAGATGTTTTTATCACATACAGAAATATAATTGCAATCATATTATGAGTAACAAAAGGTTATATTGACAGTTAGAATGAGTTAATGCAGCAAGTCAATATTTGCAGTGTTGACCCTTCTTCTTCAGGACCTCAGCAATTCTCCCTGGCATGCTCTCAATCAACTTCTAGATCAAATCCTGACTGATGGCAGTCCATTCTTGCAAAATCAATGCTTTTATTTTGTCTGAATTTGAAGGTTTTTGTTTGTCCACCCGTCTCTTGATGATTGACCACAAGTTCTCAATGGGATTAAGATCTGGGGAGTTTCCAGGCCATGGTCCCAAAATCTCTGTTTTGTTCCCTGAGCCATTTAGTTATCACCTTTGCTTTATGGCAAGGTGCTCTTGGAGGACATTCTGGTACCATTCTTTATTCATGGCTGTGTTTTTAGGCAAGACTGAGAGACAGCCCATTCCCTTGGCTGAGAAGCCACCCCACACATGAATGGTTTCAGGATGCTTGACAGTTGGCATGAGACAAGACTGGTGGTAGCGCTCACCTGGTCTTCTCCGAATAAGCCGTTTTCCAGATGTCCCAAACAATCGAAAAGGGGATTCATCAGAGAAAATGACTTTACCCCAGTCCTCAGCAGTCCACTCCCTGTACCTCTTGCAGAATATCAGTCTGTCCATGATGTTTTTTCTGGAGAGAAGTGGCTTCTTTGCTGCCCTCCTTGAGACCAGGCCTTGCTCCAAGAGTCTCCGCCTCACAGTGCGTGCAGATGCACTCACACCTGCCTGCTGCCATTCCTGAGCAAGCTCTGCACTGCTGGTTGCCCGATCCCACAGCTGAAACACTTTTAAGAGACGTCCTGGCGCTTGCTGGTCTTTCTTGGGCGCTCTGGAGCCTTTTTGGCAACAAGGGAACCTCTCTCCTTGAAGTTCTTGATGATGAGATAGATTGTTGACTGAGGTGCAATCTTTCTAGCTGCGATACTCTTCCCTATTAGGCCATTTTTGTGCAGTGCAATGATGACTGCACGTGTTTCTTTAGAGATAACCATGGTTAACAGAAGAGAAACAATGATGCCAAGCACCAGTGGTGTCATTCTTACTTAATCATGACAGATTGATCTCCAGCCCTGTCCTCATCAACACCCACACCTGTGTTAATGGAGCAATCACTGAAACGATGTTAGCTGGTCCTTTTAAGGCAGGGCTGCAATGATGTTGAAATGTGTTTTGGGGGATAAAGTTAATTTTCTAGGCAAATATTGACTTTGCAAGTAATTGCTGTTAAGCTGATCACTCTTTATAACATTCTGGAGTATATGCAAATTGCCATTAGAAAAAATGAAGCAGTAGACTTTGTAAAAATTAATATTTGTGTCATTCTCTAAACTTTTGGCCATGACTGTACATTCTAGCAGACGACGCCGTCTTTTCGACTGAGATAAGAAACTTTCCTATGGACGTTTTTTCCGGCCGACGGACACCGATGTTACGACTGATCCGTCGCGTGACGGACAAAACGGAAGGCAACCCGTCGCTAATACAAGTCAATGAGAAAAAAACGGATCCAGCAAAATAATTTGCTGGATCCGTTTTTTTTTCTAAAAACCAGGGCTGTGGAGTCGGTAAGCCAAACCTGCGACTCCGACTCCTCAGTTTCCCTTCCACCGACTCCACGACTCCAACATATATTGCTTTTATTTAAGTGAAAAATGTATTGTAGTACAATGTGAACATCAGACATTTAATCTTTTTTATGATACAATAATCAAGACATTTAGATAGAACATAATATCTATTTATTGGAATACAACTTTAGAACAAAAAAAAACTGTAATTGTAAATATGTAACACACTATGTAATATCGATTATTTATATATATATATACACACTATGTAATAAACTATGTAAGTGGCAAAAAAGTTTTCAACAAAAACATACTAAATAACATTTGTGCAGTCTATGAATTTGTTCTAAGAAATAGAATTGCCTCCATCAGATCCTCCTTCATAGATGACCTAAAATCTGACCTAATTTTAAGGCTAGAGAACAACCTCTCCACACTAACTTGGGTTGGAGGCAAAGCTGTAACCACATGGAAAATCTCTAACAATTTCCAAGTATAAAGGAATTGCCTCATGCACAGTCAGTTTTGATGAATGGTTAAATTTTTCTTTGAGAGCAAGTGAAACATTTTGCTGAAATATGGTCAATCTGCTTGCTATAGGAGATGGAGTGATGTCTTTTTCCTTGCAGCAACACTTTGCCTGTTCCATATCATCCAAATACTTGTCAAAGTCAAACTCCTCATCTGATGAGGATGAAGATATGGCAGCAGTAGCACTGTCAGGACCCAAGTCCTCTTGCGCCTGGCAGTCCTCCTGTAGGCAACTCATCCTAACTGCTACCTCAGTCAGAGCTTCTTTTCCTTTAGTAAGCTGTTGATCATCAAGCAATATACGATGACTTGGGTCCACATAAACAGCTGCCAGAAAATTTTTATTTTCCAATAGCTGTGTCTCTCTCCGGTTCATTGAAGCAGAAATGCCATCTGCGATTAAATCTCTTTGGGACAGGCAAAATAGCAAGTTCTTCCACTCCCTTATGAAAATGCCAGGAGTTAAATTCTCAGCTTGTAATTTTTTTTTAGTCACGGTAAATAGGTGATTAAGCAATTCCTTCAATTCAGCCGCCTGTGTCCATTGACCTTCATTTAGGGTTACCTGAGGGTTCGCCATATCTATAAGAAACCGTTTTAGCCAGGATCAAAACTAGGGGGGGCAGAATCTCATACTGCACACCTCAGCTGCTGCAGAACCTTATACTGCACACCTCTACACTTGAAAATAAAGCCTGCACCTTAAGATGTGATGAATGCAGTCTATTTATTCCAACTATCAATTGATGTTGATGTGTTACTGAAGACGAGCAATGCCTGTCCTGGGCGTCCTTTTGGGCAGCTATGAGGTGTACCTGACTGGTGCTAAAAAAAAGAGTGTTAAGGCCCCGTCACACATAGCAATCTCGCTAGCGAGATAGTTGCTGAGTCACAACTTTTGTGACACCACAGCGATCTCACCAGCGAGATCGCTGTGTGTGACAGCGATCAGCCCCACTGTCGGTATCGCTGATCGCTGCAAGAAACCTCTGGACATTTTTTTTTTGACGCTGATCTCCCGCTGGCGAGCACGCATCGCTGCGTGTGACAGGCGGGAGACCAGCGATCAGCTGTAAAATAATAAAAAAAATTGTCTTCTCGCCTCTCTCCACGCTCCCGGTCCCAGTAATCCTTTGCAAGAATGACCGCGAGACTTCGCGATCCCGCGAGAACTGACGTCATTGCGGTAATTCTCGCAAAGGATTACTGGGACCGGAGCGTGGAGAGAGGCGGGAATGCTGCACGGAACGTCGGAAGGTGAGAATAACAATATTTTTTATTTTAATTCTATTTTTGACATGAATATGGCATCAGCGCTAACGAACACAGCGATGCCAAACTGCTAATCGCTGGTGAAGCTGTCTGTTTGACAGCTCACCAGTGATCACATAGCGACTTACCAGCGATCCTGACACGTTGATATCGTTGTCGGGATCGCTGGTAAGTCGCTATGTGTGACTCCAGCTTTAAGGGCATGTCACACTAAGAGATACCGCTATAACTAGTGAAGTTATAGCGATATTGCTAGCGATATCGCTATGTGTGATACTTGCCTACGACCGGCTCCCCCGCTGGTTATCGCTGATCGCGCGAGAACGTCCAGGACTGTTTCTCGTCGTCTGCTTCCTGCGGCGCTTCCTGCTGTGAGGACGAGCGACGCGTGGAGCCGGGCGGGAGGACGCAGGATCGCCTGGTGTGACAGGTAAGTAGCGATCCCCGTCCCCAGCGATGTCGCTGGTGAGATCTGCCTGTGTGGCAGCTCACTAGCGACCACTTAGCGATGTACCAGCGATCCTGACCGCGTCATATCGCTGGTCGGGATCGCTGGTACATCGCTAAGTGTGACAGTACCTTTAGTCTGTGTGCTACCCGGCTTTCATTCTTTTTGGTACAGATAAGATATGGGCGAATGGATAGAGCAGATTTCTAATCTGCTTTTGCTATTGAAAACATTATCTATGAGCTCAAAAACCTTTCACGTGATGCGGTTTTTTAAAAAACTGATCTGCTTTTGCAGCTGAAAAACGTATCCTCAAAAAACGCAGCAAAAACGCTGTGTGTGAATGTAGCCTTAGATCAAGAATAGAACAGCCATTTATAGGACATTTCATAACCTTCCCAAATTCCTATGAAAAAATATTCAGCACATCCTGCATTGAACTACTGTACCCAATTTATTATATATTTTAGGAGTCGGACCATTTTATACCGACTCCACCAAAATGAGCTCCGACTCCACAGCCCTGCTAAAAACGACGGATTGTGACTGATGGCAAAAAATTGATGTGTGAAAGAAGCCTAACTCAAAACTGAAAATAAAGATTAAACAACCATAAGACAGATTTCATCAACCAAGGTATCATTGTAATCAGTATAACGGCGCTGACCTGACACTGTCTGTTGGTTACTGAGCACTGTGACTCTTCTGTAATCACTATTTTGAATTTTTCTGTTGATCAGATTTCGGTGCACAGCGAACTGACTGTACACGGGGGTCTTCTCCTCCCCTCTGTGATTTCCCGGTTTCTCTGATTCCTCCAGTCTTTGAATGACAGGTCACTGCTTTTTGGGATGACCTGCCTCCTGGTTGAAATTTTGCACCGGTGATGACATTGCCAAGAGAGCAGTTTGATTTTTTTTTTTTTTTTTCCCCTCTGGTCTTAATAAAATGGTACTTGAGGACGCCACATAATTAGATTGAGATCTCGGCTCACTGATGTTTTTTAGAGATGTACCGTATTTTTCAGATTATATGTGACCCTTTTCCCACCTATATGTTGGGGGCTTTATAATCCGATTGTAGCTTGCCGGATTTGATGGAGCATGGTCCTAGGGCTGCTGCTGCAGGAAGTTTCTGGCTGTGACTGCAGGAGCGGGGCGATGCTGCGGGCCCTAGTCTGGTAGGTGGTGGTGTTCGGCAGTGCGGGGGCTCCACCAACATTTTGTGAAAGCCCCGGAGCTCCTGAACTTATCATTCTTTTCAATGCTGTGGACTCTAGGAAAATGGCCGCCGGAGGAGGTGCATTTTCAGGTTGAGATCTTGTCTCCCAAGATCTCACTCACGCATGTGCCACCTCCAGCAGCCATTTTACTGGAGCCCACATCATTGAAAAGAATGGAAAGTGCATGAGCTCTGGGCTTCCACAAAATGTCGGTGGAGCCCCACCACTGAACTCCACTACCTACCAGCCTGTAGTCCACAGCATCGCCCCACTCCTACCTCCGTTAAAAAGCCCCTGCTACTAGCTTGGAGCCCGCAGCATCTCCTGCCATCTCTAGCTTCCTGCAGCAGTGACCGTGCCACCTCGAAACCTGCTCCATCGCCGCCACCTCCTAGCTAAGCTACTGGAAGCAGGTCAGAAAATGCACCACCATTGTATAAAAAATATTTTTGTTCCTATTTTCCTCTCAAAAATTGGTGGTGTCCTATAATCCGCAAAATCTCCATGCATCAGTTGTCTTAAGAGATCTTCAAAAGGGACCAAATCAGTACATCACCTCTGATGTATTCAGTACCCATTATTAGTTGCATCAGCTGTATTAGGGCACCGGTAGATTAAACCCCTCAGGTAAATGACTTATCTTGCAGGATAAGTGTATGTCTGCGGCCAGTATCCTGCTATTGCAGTAATGATCCAGTGTCTGGTAGGTTTCACTGAGTCGTGTTCATTTTCAGGGCTCTACTGGAGAATATGGCACATGGATCTGGTCCAGTCTGCTGTCCTCTACGCGGTCATGACGCTGGTCAGCACATACCTAGTGGCCTTCGCTTACAAGAATGTTAAATTTGTTCTTAAGCACAAGTAAGTAATGTTACATTGACTTCCAGTACAGCTGCAGATAGTGAATCCGCCATAACCTTGTAATTAAGGAAAGAGAGCGCACATAGGGCGATAAAAGTGATATTTTGGGTGACAATACACGGTTAGTGCACTCACCTTTACAGGTTGTGAACAGTCACAACCCCTTGCAGAATGTAAAAGGAACCAGTGGTCGCTGCAGACTCCCGTAGATACCAGTGTCACCAAGGAGGAAGAAAAAGACCGGGTTTTTCAATGTATCCGCGCTGACCACACAAGGAGAGGGTTATTCTTCAAAGCTTTATTGTGTCGATGCGTTTCGTGGCAAATCTGCCACTTAGGGCCTTAAGTATACTGTTATCGGTGCCGCTGGCCTGAATTACGTGCTGGGCCGTCTACTTGTGGTCGCCACAGGCTACTACACGTCCGCCTTCTATTCAATTCAATAGGAGGCGGATGTGCAGTAACAAGCCCCTGGGCACTACAAGTAGACGGCCAATCTCTGCAAGTACGTACTTCAGGCCGGCGGCACCGATAACAGCTGATCGGTGGGGGTGCCAAGTGAAGGACTCCAGCCGATCAGACATTGATGTCCTACCCTAAGAATTGGGCATCAATGTAAAAGTAGTGGAGAACTTCTTTAACTATTTGTGTGGGATGATCTTTTTAGGGGCAGACTCATTAAAAAATGTTTTTTTTTTTTTTTTTTTAAATTTTAAGTGTTTTTGTTTAACAGTGAATTTAGAATGAGTTCAAAACATAAAGGAAAAACCCTGGACAATTGGAATATGTAAAGGCACGCCAAAGTTACTACTTTGTAAAGTGACACAAGCCAGATTTGAACTTTAGCATAAATCCAGATTTATGGTGTCTCAAATTCTGACAATTTTATACATGTTATTAAAATACCCACGAGAAAAGGCAGTAGAACACGCCCAAGTATCTAAAACCGTAACAAATGTTCTTGGTACCTGCCCACGTCCTCCTTATCCATCAGGTTGTTCTTATTTATGTGGTATTATGGCAACTTCCGGATGTGTTATGACCACTCTTGGTCTTATTGTGACCTCCATACCTCGAATGGTTCTACTTCACTGCACATTGATGCAGAGACGTTTTGCCTATGGTTAGCTCCTCATCTGTGTCTGGTTTGAGGTATTCAGATTTGTACCTTCTACATTCTTAACAGACACAGACTTATTATATTATGTCCATTGCATACGAGTTCTTAACCTTCCTTGATCACTTGATTTTTGGATGGAGAAGGGGCAGTATTTTTTGTGTCTCACAGTCTCTTCTGTATTTTTAATATCGATTGTTCTCATTAAACTAATAAAATTTGATCCGTTTTTTGATACCTGGGCATTTTCTATTTCCATATTTCTGGGGTATTTTGCCTCT
Source organism: Dendrobates tinctorius (assembly GCF_039654945.1). Taxonomy (NCBI): domain Eukaryota; kingdom Metazoa; phylum Chordata; class Amphibia; order Anura; family Dendrobatidae; genus Dendrobates; species Dendrobates tinctorius. The sequence continues at coordinate 63,361,336 of NW_027361728.1, forward strand.
TTGGAAGTTTTCGTTAAGTTTAGCCTTATATAGGTATTTAATGTAAGGTTATTACAACAGACATAAGCCTAGGTCTTAAGTATGGACTCCGTACATTCTATAGGCAGTGGCCAAGAGTTTGGTGCACCGTTACGCTTCCTCATTTGCATATAGGGGCCCTTTCTCGCTTTGCACTGGCAGTGCTCGCTTCCCAGAGTGAGCACCGTGTGAATGCTGCCGGCGTGTGTACGACCTCACGCCTTCTCCTTTCTTATAGCGCTATTTGCTGCACTGAGGCTTCTTTCACACTAGCGGTTTTTTTGCGCTGCGCCTTGTGCGTATACCAAACGCATGCAAAAAGCGCATGATGTGTTTTGCATGCGTTTGCTGTTTTTTTGCGCATGCGATTTAACCAGTTTGTCACCATGTTAACTGGAAAAATGCAAGCGATTTTAAATGCATGCGTGCGCATGTCCTAGCGCACGCATGTGTTCCCATAGACTGTAATGCTGTTTTCCAGGACGTCCACCTGACAGCACCATGGAGGACGTCCTCCTCCTCCTTACAGGGACAGGAAGCACACGAGAGGTTAAAGGTCACGTCCCACCTCCTCTCCCTCAGTGTTTTTCCTGTCCCTGCACGGAGGGACACACGAGAAGCTTACCGGAGGGGCTCAGGGGATCGTACGGCTAGTCCAAGCCTTCCCCTGTCAAGAGGTCCCGGGGCCGAAACTCTCCAGTGGGGAGTCCCTCTGCCCCAAAGGCCAGGAGCAGGACGACGCTCCTGGAGGGAGCCGTTCCTCCCTATGAGAGGCTCTCGGCTCCAAAAACTCACCGCCACGGCAGGTGATGGTCGGCTCCCCGCAGGCGGCTGGCCGGGCGGGCACCGACGGACGACTGGCGCAGCCGGCGCTGGGAGGCAGGAATGAGGCCTCCGCAGTCCGCCATAGCAGGCGAAGAGGCCGGAGTGGCAGTCCGCCGCATATGGATGGGGGTTGGCTCCCCACGGCGGCTGGCCGGAGAAGGCCGCCATAGTCACGCGCAGAGCAGGAAGTGGAGGAGGCGGCCTAGCGCGAGAGGCCGCGCGTCACATCCGGTGACGTCAGACACCGGCCTTTGAATCCCAGCGCGCGCTTCTGAAGCCACATAGCGCTTGCTGCTGAGGCCAGACAGCGCTCGCTACAGAAGCCAGACAGCACTCGCTACGGAAGCCACAGCGCTCGCCACTGAAGCCACACAGCGCTCGCCTCCGGGGTCCACAGCGCACGCTCCTAAGGCACAGAGCGCGCTTCTGGAGATCCAGGGAGCACGTTTCGGAGGTCCATAGCGCCCTGTGGACCGCGCCAGGATGGAAGGGGTCGCTCCAGCAGGCGGAGGGGTAAGTGCGCATAGCGCAGACCACCCTCTCCCACCCATTACCCCAACCCAGATCTGAGTAGGTGCCCCTTCTGTATTATTAGGAGAAGGGAGCCCCGACAGAATCCCCCTCGGGGGCGAAGGACCCGGCAAAGGCCACCTCCAAATCGGTCAGATGCCCAGTATGCAGGGTAAAGCTGCCAGACACATATAACAAGCCCCTATGCGGACCCTGTACCTCAAGGGTCGTAGGCGAGGAACAGCCATCCCTCCTAGCCGAAATGAGATCGCTGATAAGGGAGGAAGTTCGGGCCTCTACATCCAGCCTCGCACGGCATCAGTCCCCCAGCCCAGGGCCGAGTCGCAAACGTCCAAGGTGGGAAGCGGACCCAGAGTCGGAAGAAAGCCCTAGTGAGGAGTCCGAATTCCGGGATTCGGATCAGGAAGAAGAAGGCGAGATCCGGGGGGATAGACAAGATCAGAGCAGGAAATACCTATTCAGACTGGAGGACACGGACGAGTTGGTCCAAGCAGTCAGAAATACTATGCAGATAGAGGAGGTCCCTAAACCACAGTCCAGGCAGGACTTAATGTTCGGAGGACTGGTGGCCCGGAGACAGGTAGTGTTCCCTGTAAGTGAACACATCAAAACGATGGCCCAGGAGGAGTGGAAGGAGGCAGAGCGTCGACTGACTTTAGAAGCAGACTGCCTTTTGATCCTGAGGAAACCCGGGCATGGGAAGAAATTCCTAAAATAGATGTCCCAGTCGCTAAAGTTACCAAAAAGACGGCTATCCCATTCGAGGACTCATCAGGTCTTCGAGACCCGTTGGATAGAAAGTTAGACGTCTTATTAAAAAGAGCATGGGAGACGTCGGCGGCTCTTATTAGGGCCAACATAGCAGCCACCTCGGTGGCCAGGTCTATGTTTTTGTGGATAAGGCAGTTGGAAGAACACCTAACCAACAAGACCCCTAGATCAGACATCCTAGCATCCCTTCCGCTCATGAAATCGGCTACGGCGTTCCTATCAGATACGTCGGCCGAATCGGTAAGATTTGCAGCCAGAAACAGCTCCCTCTCCAACGCGGCCCGAAGAGCAGTCTGGCTCAAATCCTGGTCGGGGGACAACGCTTCAAAAACTAAGCTATGCGCCATCCCCTTCTCGGGCCTGAGGGTATTCGGGCCAGCCCTAGATAACATTCTAGAGCTGGTGTCCGATAAAAAGAAGGGATTCCCGGAGGAAAAACCCAGACAACCCCAGTCCTTTCGGAGAGGCTCCTTTTCTAGGAGGCAGACCGAGTTCAGGGGTCGGGCAAGGTCCAGTAGAGGCTCCTATAAGGGCTCCTTCAGCCAGACCGGGAGGGACAGAAGTCCTCCATTCACATCAACCTCTAGATCGAGGAGGCAATGACGCCATAGGTATTGGGGGGAGACTTCGCCACTTCGCAGCAAACTGGTCCCGAGTCACCCACAATCAGTGGGTCCTCAGAACCATCGCGGAGGGCTACAATATAGAGCTTTATTCACCTCCCCCCGAAAGATATATTACCCCCACTGTCGTCCTGGAGGACTCCGCAATGTGGACGGATCTACAGGACATGGTAAAATCAAAGGTCATAGTACCAGTTCCCCCGTCAGAAAGAGGGAAAGGGTACTATTCGTCCCTGTTCTCGATCACAAAACCATCTGGCGAGGCCCGTACCATCATAAACCTGAAACCACTAAATGCCTGGGTCAAGTACAAGAGATTCCGGATGGAATCGGTCCGATCCGCAACCCTCCTGATAGATCGGGACGCCGTCATGTGCACCCTAGACCTAAAGAAGGCCTACTACCAGGTCCCTATCCATCCCTCATCCCAGAGACTGCTAAGGTTTGCGGTTAGTTTACCAACCCGGACCTGCCACTTCCAGTTCCAGTGTCTTCCATTCGGGTTGGCCTCAGCTCCCAGAATCTTTACAAAGCTGGTGGGAGAAGTAGTGGCCTACCTGAGAGATCAGGGTATCGTGATCATACCCTATTTAGACGACTTCCTATTGGTGGCAAGATCCAGGGAAGCGCTCGTTCGCGACAGAAACCGAGCAACTACGGTAATGGAGTTCCTTGGATGGGTGATCAATTGGGAGAAGTCGAACATCAGGCCAGAAACCAGGAAAATATTTCTCGGGGTCCTCCTAGACTCAACCGACAGAATATCCTGGCTACCCGAACAGAAGCAGAGGACTATTCAGACCAAAACCAGAGACCTGTTGAGACGTCAGTGCTCCATAAGAGAGGCAATGGAGGTCCTGGGCCTCATGACGGCCTGCATCCAGTGCGTCCGATGGGCCCAATTCCACTCAAGATCACTGCAGAAAGAGATCCTTGCGAGGTGGGACAGAAGTCAGGCGTCGCTAGACAGACCCCTAAGGCTGCCAGAACGAGTAAGAGAGTCCCTTCGGTGGTGGACACGGTCCAGAAACCTTCAGGTGGGCGTATTTTGGACAGCCTCTCCATACGTGGTAGTCACCACGGACGCCAGTGTGTGGGGTTGGGGAGCCCACATAGAAGGGAAAATCTTCCAGGGGAGATGGCCAGTAGACATCAAGACCAGATCCTCCAATTTCAGAGAACTCTACGCGGTCTGGGAAGCGCTATGGCGGAACCAGTCGATACTAGAGAATCGTCATGTCCGTATACTATCCGACAATATGACGACAGTGGCATTCCTGAAGCACCAGGGAGGGCCCAGACATCAACCACTACAGGACCTAGCAGGAAAAATATTCGCTTGGGCAGAAAGAATAGTCCGATCAGTGACCGCAGTACACCTAGAGGGTTCCCAGAACGAAGTAGCAGACTACTTGAGCAGACAACGGATTCGCCCGACAGAATGGGAACTGAACGAAGAGATCTTCAACCATCTTTGTCAGCGTTGGGGGACCCCCAGTATAGATCTCTTTGCAAGCCGAAAGAATTCGGAGGTCCCCAGATTCTATTCCCTGAATCCGACGGACCACCCAGAAGGCGTGGATGCCCTGAGTCAGACCTGGGGAGAATCCCTCTCCTACGCATTCCCGCCACTGGCCCTTATACCGGCAGTGCTCAGGAAAATACGCGAGGACCACGCACGAGTGATGTTGATCGCTCCATACTGGCCGAAGAGAAGCTAGTTTCCCCTTCTAGGAGCCATGGCAGTCGGAAATCCGGTCGAGCTACTCCTGTGGAAGGACATCATCCACCAGGGCCCAATCTACCATCCAAACCCAGCAAGACTTCATCTATCGGCCTGGATCCTGAGAGGGACATCCTGAAGACAAAGGGATTGTCGGACCAGGTCATATCCACTCTACTGGCCAGTAGGAAACCGGTGACATCTGCAATCTATAGGAAGATATGGAAAAGATTCTGTCTGGAGGGTGGCAGGTCCGATCTCGTGGCAGGCACCCCTGACCTCCCTAGCATACTAAGTTTTTTGCAGGCAGGTTTTAATAAATGCCTTAAGCCTAGCACGCTAAAAGTCCAGGTTTCAGCCTTAAGCGCCTTCTTCGATTACCAGCTAGCTGCTCATCCCTGGGTAATAAGATTTATAAAGGCCACGCAGCGCCTGCGTCCCACGATTAGGCAGCTCACCCCGCCGTGGGATCTGGGTCTGGTACTCAGGTCCCTCTGTACAGACCACTATGCTCTAGGGGAGAAAATAACCATCTCTGCCCTCACCCGTAGAACGGCCTTCCTAGTAGCCATTACCACGGCCAAAAGGATAGGGGAGATCCAGGCCCTGTCCACTAAGGACCCATATCTACAGATAAGAGGGGATAGTACCGGGTGAGTCATAAAGGACGGATGTATTTGAAGTGGCTATAACTCACCACCAGGTGGAGGTAGAGATGTGCGGGAGGCGGGGTTATGTTTGTGAGGTGAAAGCATTGTTTTTATTTTAGTTTCAGTTTAAGCTATGGTGCCGTGGACGATAGAACATCGCGTTTTTGCGTACGACAGTTTTGTCAAGAATAATGAGTGTATCACAGCCGTTCAGCGTGAGTTTCGGCGTCATTTCAATATTCACAGAAATCAAGCTGTTCCCGCTCGTAACACTATCCTACGTTGGGTTGAAGCACTCCGTACACGAGGTACACTAATGAACAAACGACCACCGGGGGCTCCACGAACGGCACGTACCGCTGCACAGCCCTAAGGTAACGGTGTGGTGCGCTATGGGCAAATATGGCGTGATCGGTCCGTACTTTTTCGAAGGCGATAATGGCAATACTGTTACCGTGAACTCACAACGTTATATCGCCATGATAAATAACTTCTTTGTTCCTGAGTTACGACGGCAACATATCCCCATCTCTAGTGTGTGGTTTCAACAAGATGGGGCAACGGCCCACACAGCCGGAGCAACAATGAACGTTCTTCGCCCTCTCTTCCCTGGTCGCATCATTTCCAGGTTTGGCGATATTAATTGGCCTCCTAGGTCCCCAGACCTGTCCATGTGCGATTATTACTTATGGGGTCACCTCAAATCACGTGTATACAAGCTTAAGCCTCGATCATTACAAGAACTGAAGGAAGCTATTCGAGTGGAAGTTGCCCAAATCGACAGAGTTGTGTTGGAACGTGTTGATGCCAACTTCCAAGAACGCCTTTGGAAATGCATCACTGATAATGGCCACCACATGGCAGATGTTGTTTTCCACACTTGAATTTGTCAAATGCTATTAGTATACGTAACCAAATCTGTGAATACATTTATATTTAATAAATATTTAACGATTTTATGATTAGTTTAAAAACGTCCGTCCTTTATGACTCACCCGGTATAATCCTAAGGTTAGACCCGGCATTTACCCCGAAGGTAGTCTCCTCAAAGAATCTAAACCAGGAGGTAGTGTTACCATCGTTCTGCGACAATCCCCGTAATAAAAAAGAACAGCGTCTTCACTCGCTGGATGTGAGGCGCGCGGTGCTAGACTATCTAGAAGCCACCAATAGCTGGCGCATTGACCCAAACTTGTTCATCCTTTTTGGGGGTAAAAATAAGGGGAAGAAGGCCTCTAAGGCGTCTATCGCGCGCTGGATTACCTCAGTAATCTCTGACGCCTACCAAGCCGAAGGCGTTAGCCCGCCAGGGTCCATAAAAGCCCACTCTACGAGGGCGGTATCAGCCTCATGGGCCGAACGGGCGGGGGCCTCGGTTGACCAAATCTGTAGAGCAGCAACCTGGGCCAATCTGAATACATTCTGCAAGCACTACAAGCTTGACGTGTTGGCTGGTCAGCAGACCGCATTCGGAAGAAAAGTTCTCCAGGCGGTAATCCCACCCTGAGGAGGTGCTTTGGTACTCTCCATGGTGCTGTCAGGTGGACGTCCTGGAAAATAGGTATTAGACCTACCGGTAATGATGTTTCCAGGAGTCCATCCTGACAGCACGGGTACTTCCCTCCCTGTTATGTTATGCTATGTTGTATTTTGATATGTCATATGCTGTAATATGATTGTTTCATTAAACTGTTACTAGCATCATCCACCTTGCGGTACTTGTTAAATCACTGAGGGAGAGGAGGTGGGACGTGACCTTTAACCTCTCGTGTGCTTCCTGTCCCTGTAAGGAGGAGGAGGACGTCCTCCATGGTGCTGTCAGGATGGACTCCTGGAAACATCATTACCGGTAGGTCTAATACCTATTTTTTTGTGCATTCCGTGCGCTAATGTGCGCGTGTTTTTTTTGAGACAGGTCGGACGGACCAAAAATGCAACAGGTTGCGTCCGGCGCGCCTAGGCGCACACTACAAAATACCGCATGCGCACGAAAACTCATACGAACACATGCATTCGCTAGACCATGCGCACCCATGTTAAATATAGGAGAGCAATGCGCATGCGCACGAAAGCGCTCAAGGCGCAGCGCTGAAATGCGCAAGTGTGAAACCAGCCTAATACACCCGGAAGAGCAGCTGTCAGCGTCAAAAGAAAGGAGACTGCCTGGCAACATTTATTTCGTAATTTTAGGTTTTATTTGTCCACTTCAGAAGTGTGAACGTTTTCCTGGAAATTGGTGGTGCAAAATGTCAAGGGATCGATGGCAGCAAAAGGATTAAAGAAAAGAATTTGGCTCCTCTTTCTCTCAATTTTAACACGAGCATATAAATTGTCAGATTTTCGTCTGTATTCAGTTTTTATATCGTCTGTTCTTATACATCATCAGTGAATAAAATTTATAAGACAAAATAGGTTCCTATGTTAAAGAATTGCAATGTATCTGTAAAGTATACCCAGTTTTTATAAATTACTTAATCCGTTGTTGTCCTTAGTTATAATTGTTTTTCTTTTGCAGAGTGGCGCAGAAGCGTGAAGATGCCGTCTCCAGGGAAGTAACCCGCAAACTGTCTGAAGCTGACAACCGGAAGATGTCTCGTAAAGAAAAAGATGAAAGGTATGAGACCCGGACAGTATATACAAATGGATGTGCAAGCAGCATTTTGACATACAGGAGCAGCTCTGCCATTTCTTTCATGCTTTGATTTGGCTTATGTTAAACCCTCATTCAGACATCATGGCGTATAGACCTTGATGTATGGACTGGTCGTGGCCTCCAGACCTAAATTCAGCAGACCCGTATGTCCTATGAGACTATCAAGTTTGGACCAGGAGAATCGCTGCCGGTTAGTGTATCACAGTCTATACTACGGCCAAGTTTCACAGTTGTGTAAATGAGGCTTTAAGTTTTTTCTCATGAATTACATTTTCAGCATACTTTCCCAATCAATTCCTCACAAGCTCCTTGGGAGTCACTCGCTGCTCTTCCCCCCCCCCCCCTCCACCCTCTTACACTCACATACACGGCTGTGATTGCAGCGGTTGCCTGACATGCTGTCACTATTAACTAGGTTGTTCGGGATTTTAACATTGATTAACCTATTTTTAGGATAGGTCACCAATGTCTGATCGGTGGGGATGTAACACCTGGCAACTCCGCCAACCAGCTGTACCCAGAGTCAGCGGTGGCCAGAACTGCTCAGTTATAGAACTTGACAACAAAAAAAAAAAATGAACTGGAGTATAAGTTGGTTTGCATGAAAAATAGGAATGTGCCCATATTGGCTACTAAACAGAAAAAACCCAAGACAGAAACAAAATGAACATATACCCTGCTGTAAGTAAAAGCAATAGTGCATATAAATAATATAAGGTACTTGATCACAAAAATCAAAAAAGCCATCCCGCCAGCGTAAAGGTGTACCCAAATCAGGATGGTCCTAACCTCTAGTATTAATACGTAACCATGTGCCAAAGAGACGTCAATGTGAATAAGGACAGAATAGGACTAGGTCCCGAAATAGGAAGCTATGTTAATGTAATGTCCAGCTCAAAGAAAGGTAGGCTGCACTCACAGCGCAGCTCCGTCAATTGTGTATTGGCTGCAGTTGGATATTGCATATTTTTCCTTTTTTCAGATCATTACAGGGCAGATGTGCAGAATCGGTCACAGCCACTATTCCATCCACAGAGCTGTGTAGCTCCGTAACTAAGCAGTTCTGGCTGATATTGGGTACAGGTGATTGGCGGGGGTGCTGGGTGTCACACCTCTGCCGATCAGACAATCATGACCTCTCCTATGAGGATAGGCCATCAGTATTAGTCCCGGACAATACCTTTAATGGTTCGTCAGTATACGTGGTGGGTTACAAGCGGTGGCGAGAACTACAATCTAATCTAGTAAAGCAAATGTAAAAGTTTCTTATTTAATTTAAAAAAAAAAAAATGACCGTATTTCCTGAATACCCACATAAATCAGATCTGCCTGTGCTATTGGCGTAAGAAGATGCCACCTTTTGACGTAATCTCTAAACTCTAGATTATGCAAATAATGTCTGTGATGAAAAAGTAATGAATGTAAGTGTCATATTCTGTACAGACATTGGTTTCTTTTATTCCTTTTTTTTTTATTCTTTTATTAAAGGATTCTTTGGAAGAAGAACGAGGTTGCCGATTATGAGGCCACCACCTTCTCCATTTTCTACAACAACACGTTGTTCTTGGTCCTGGTCATTGTCGCCTCATTCTTTCTGCTGAAGAACTTCAACCCTACAGTGTATCCTTCCATACTGACAATACCGTATGATAAATCTTGGGATATCTCAGACGTGTAGCTGTAGGATTGCCAACATGACTTTTTTTTTTTTTTTTTTTTCTTCTTCTATTTTCGCTGGACAGATTACCAAAAAAATCAGACAGAAAATATTTATTATGGACACGTTGTGAAACCATTATAAATCATTCAGATTATAAGAGGTGTGTGTCTACAGTCCATAATTGTAATAAATTCATCATCTGCAGTCACTGAAAGCTGTACAGTGATCACTACAGTGGAAATAATCTACACACGTTGATGCGATGATGGTCTAGCCATTGTCAGACTGTGCTGACTTCTGTAATTCTGCAGTTAGGCCACGTTCACATAATTGTATTTTTGGTCCTGGCGCTGTCTTTATAAAAAAAAACAAAAAAAAAACACAGGCAGCACACTGACAGTGCACTCTAGAATTTTGTTAACCGGGACAGTGCAGATGAGCGATTTTTATTTTTTTACACCAATTCTGCACTTAAAAACTTGCAGCGCTCACTAGTCTCTTCCATGTGTCAGATGGGACTCGTCCAATCCACCCTGGGCGAGTTGTATAGCGTCCGATTTTTATAGAATCATTATAATTCTTTTTTTTTTTTGTTTGTTTTTTTTTTTTATTTTTTGTGCTTTTGTCTCTTCCCCTTTTTCCAACAGCAATAATTTTTTTTTTTTTTCTGTCCAGAAAGCTGTATGAGGGCTTGCCTTGCAGGATGAGTTGTAGTTTTGAATGACGCCATTCATTTTACAATTCGCCGTACTGAAAAAAATCAGGAAAACCAAATTCCAAGTTTGAAATTGGGAGAAAAAATGCAATTTTGCCTTTTTTTTTTTTTTTTTTTTTTTCTCTTCACACATTGTGTGGTAAAAGTTACTCTGAATCATGATAATCCAGGTCAGGACAAATCCAGCGATACCAAGCCAGGGTTGCCAACCATCCAGAAATTCCAGGACTGCCAGTAAAAATAGTTCACTTTTTTGCCTTTTTGCCTGGTCTGAAAAAAATAAAAATTAAGACATCCATGACTTTTTTTAACTGAAGAAACATCTACACATTTTGACTGTAATTATCATTTTACAGTGAATGCAGCTGATCTTTTCGTATCAGAATTATGGGCTGTAGACACGAATATCGTATAATCATAATTTTTCTTTATTGTTTTCAATGCAACAACAACAAATCTGGAAAGCAGAACAGGAACATGAAGTGCCATGGCAAGACTAGCCGCTGCATGGAATATACCATTGACAGATAATGGAGGTGGCTGACATGGAGAAATCCTACCAATGGCTGGAGAAAGCTGGACTCCCGAGACAGCACAAAGCCACTAATCATAGCGGCACAAGAGCAAGCACGAAGTACCAGATCCATAGAAGCAGGAATCTACCACACAAGACAAGACCCAAGGTGCAGACTATGCAAAGAAACCTCAGAAACCGTCCAACACATAGAGTCAGGATGCAAAATGCAAGCAGGAATAGGGTATACCGAATGCCACAACCAAGTAGCGGGAATTGTATACAGGAACTTCTGCAGGAACTTCTGCACAGCATATGGGCTAAGTCCGGCTAAGTCCAGGTGGGAGACCCCAGATAAAGTAGTGGAGAATGAAAGGGCTAAAAACCTGTGTGACTTCAAGATCAAGACGGAGGTGTTGGCTAACCAACCAGACATTGTCATAGTAGACAAGGATCAGAAGACAGCAATGATAATAGGTGTCAGTGCCAAGTGATAGCAACATCAGAAAGAAGGAATATGAGAAGCTGGAGAAATACCAGGGCCTCAAAGGAGAACTGGAGAAGATGTGGAAGGTGAATCAACAGTGATTCCAGTGGTAATAGGAGCAGTGACCCCCTAAGTTGGAAGAATGGCTACAACAGATCCCAGGAGAAACATCTGAGCTCTCTGTCCAGAAAAGCGCAATGCTGGGAACAACTAAGATACTGCACAGAACCCTCAAACTCCCAGGCCTCTCTGGTAGAGGACCTGAGAATGAGAGAGAACAACAAAGACCACCCACATTGGGGGTGAGAAGGAAGTTATATATACACCATATATACTAGAGTATAAGCCCGAGGTACCTAGTTTTGCCATGAAAAGCTTATTGACTTGAGTATAGGCTGGGTATGCATTGTCATCCCTATCCTGGTATGATTGGCTCCCCCCGTCCCTGTCCTTGTATGTTTGGCTCCTTATCCCCTACCCTTATATGCATGGTTCCTATAAAAATCCTACTTAACTTCCCTGCGCGTCTTCGCTGCATCTTGTTCGGTGCCAGCGCTCCTGCGGCCCAGCGATCATGTGGCCCGCTCATTAACGCAATGAATATTCATCCCACCTTAATGAGCAGGGTGACGTGATCGCTGGGCTAGAAGAGCTGCTGGCGCCAGAACGAACGAGATGCAGCGAGGGTGTGCAGGGAAGGTAAGTAAGGTGTGTGCTGGAAGTCAGCGGCTGTAACTGTGCATGCTATAAGAGAAATGAATATTCACTGCCAGCGCAGTATATACTTATTTCTCTATTAGCAGCAGGCACAGTTTCAGCCACCGCCTCCTGCCTCAGTAACCCACTGCTCCCCCTCACCCCACCGTCTTTTTGGGACAATGACTCGTGTATAAGCTGAGGGGGGTGTTTTCAGCACAAAAAAAGTGCTGAAAAACTCTACTTATACACAATTATATTCAACATTATTTTATGTACAGTGCCTTGCGAAAGTTTTCGGCCCCCTGGAACTTTTCAACCTTTTCCCACACGTCATGCTTCAAATGTAAAGATACCAAATGTAAATTTTTGGTGAAGAATCAACAAGTGGGACACAATTGTGAAGTTGAACGAAATTTATTGGTTATTTTAAATTTTTGTGTAAATTCAAAAACTGAAAAGTGGGGCGTGCAATATTATTCGGCCCCTTTAACGTAATACTTTGTTGCACCACCTTTTGCTGCGATTACAGCTGCAAGTCACTTGGGGTATCTCTCTATCAGTTTTGTACATCGAGAGATTGAAATTCTTGCCCATTCTTCCTTGGCAAGCAGCTCAAGCTCAGTGAGGTTTGATGGAGATCGTTTGTGAACAGCAGTTTTCAGCTCTTTCCACAGATTCTCGATTGGATTCAGGTCTGGACTTTGACTTGGCCATTCTAACACCTGGATACGTTTATTTGTGAACCATTCCTTTGTAGATTTTGCTTTGTTTTGGTTCATTGTCTTGTTGGAAGACAAATCTCCATCCCAGTCTCAGGTCTTTTGCAGACTCCAACGGGTTTTCTTCAAGAATAGTCCTGTATTTGGCTCCATCCATCTTCCCGTCAATTTTAACCATCTTCCCTGTCCCTGCTGAAGAAAAGCAGGCCCAAACCATGATGCTGCCACCACCATGTTTGACAGTGAGGATGGTGTGTTCAGGGTGATGAGCTGTGTTGCCTTTACGCCAAACATATCGTTTGGCATTGTTGCCAAAAAGTTTGATTTTGGTTTCATCTGACCAGAGCACCTTCTTCCACATGTTTGGTGTGTCTCCCAGGTAGCTGGTTGCAAACTTTAAGGCTGTGTGCCCACGTAGCGATTTTTAAGCGTTTTTGCCGCGATTTTCGGCGCGAAAACGTTTAAAAATCGTGTACAGAACACCCCCCATGCATTCCTATGGCATTCCGCACATGCTGTGCTAATGCTGCGCTTTTTTCCGCAGCGGAATCGCATCGCGGAAAAAATTGCAGCATGCTCATTCTTTTGTGCGGAATCGCAAAGAATTGCAGCGATTCCGCACCCATAGGAATGCATGAGAATCGCTTACTACCCGCATGTGGCTATGCCCACCATGCGGGAAGTTAAGCGTCTCATGTGAGGTTGGTACCCACAGTGTGGAGGAGAGGAGACTGTCCTCCAGGCCCTGGGTACCATACCCCTGTAAAAAAAAAAGAATAAAAAATCGGGGTATATTTACCTTCCGGCGTCACGTGCTGCCTTCCCGGCCTCAGCGTTCCCAGTAATGCCTTGCGGCAAGGCCCTGTGATGACGTAGTTTCGCGTGACTCTAGCGATCTCGCGAGATCGCTATAGCAACGCGAGACTACGTCATCACAGGTCTAGCAAGGCATTACTGGGAACGCTGAGGCCCGGGATGGCAGCGCGGGACGCCAGAAGGTAAATATACCCTGATTTTTTTTAATTTTTTTTAGCATTTTAACATTCTGTCTTTTACTATTGATGCCGCATAGGCTGCCTCAATAGTAAAAACCTGGTCACATTTGTCAAACACTATGTTTGACGAGTGTGACCAACCTGTCAATCACTTTCCAAGCGATGCTTCAAATCGCTTAGAAAGTGCTTGAATATCGCACGCCAAAATCGCGGCAAAATCACGATCATAATCGCGGTGAAATCGCGCGATTTCTGGGAAGGAGTCCGGTTTTCTGTGTGCGTTTTAACACGCAACGTGGGCACATAGCCTAAATGACACTTTTTATGGATATCTTTGAGAAATGGCTTTCTTCTTGCCACTCTTCCATAAAGACCAGATTTGTGCAGTGTATGAATGATTGTTGTCCTATGGATACACTGTCCCACCTCAGCTGTAGATCTCTGCAGTTCATCCAGAGTGATCATGGGCCTCTTGGCTGCATCTCTGATCAGTCTTCTCCTTGTTTGAGATGAAAGTTTAGAGGGACAGCCGCGTCTTGGTAGATTTGCAGTGGTATGATAGACCTTCCATTTCAATATGATCGCTTGCACAGTGCTCCTTGGAATGTTTAAAGTTTTGGAAATCATTTTGTATCCAAATTCGGCTTTAAACTTCTCCACAACAGTATCAAGGACCTGCCTGTTGTGTTCCTTGGTCTTCATGATGCTCTCTGTGCTTCAAACAGAACCTGAGACTATCACAGAGCAGATGCATTTATACGGAGACTTGATTACACACAGGTGGATTATATTTATCATCATTAGTCATTTAGGACAACATTGGATCATTCAGAGATCCACAATGAACCTTCTGAAGTGAGTTTGCTGCACTGAAAGTAAAGGGGCCGAATAATATTGCACGCCCCACTTTTCAGTTTTTGTATTTCCACAAAAATTTAAAATAACCAATAAATTTCGTTCAGCTTCACAATTGTGTCCCACTTGTTGATTCTTCACCAAAAAATTCTATCTGGTATCTTTGTTTGACACGTGATATGTGGGAAAAGGTTGAAAAGTTCCAGGGGGCCGAATACTTTCACAAGCCACTGTATGTATTGTGTGTATGTATATATTATACACACCCCGTATGTGTGTGTTTTACGTTATTGTGTGTATATTATATAAAAACAATTTTTAGCTAATTGATTAGTTACCTTATCGTCCAATTGCTTATACTATATGCTGCAGTAGTGCACTGTACAGTGTAAATCTCGGTTTCGCATACAGCTGAGCTTCAGAAGAGCACAACATGGCGGTGATGGGTGGCCTTCAGCAAGCCCCCAGCTACCATAATAATTCATTGGTGCCCCACAGTCATGTCACAGGGCGCCTATGAGAGACGGTAAGCGCAGGCAGCAGTGTTTAAATGGTTAAGAGCAGCGTTCAGAGCTCATAGAAACAGATGCCAGCTTCTTAATACAGCTGGTATCTGCCTCGTGTGGAGCAATCTCAGCTCCTGAGCTCTTTCCACATTTGATTACGTAGGTGATGTTGCTTTAAGGATTTAAAGTGGTCAAGTTAATATGTACTTGTTTTGTTATTTCATTTTTGTGTTTGGTCTTTCATTATTTGTCTTGGTCTCCCTTAGTTTTCCTTAACTTTCTATTCCAGAAACTACATCCTGTCGATAAGTGCTTCTTCCGGCCTTATTGCACTGCTGTCTACTGGATCAAAGTAAATGCTCTAAAAAGGGACATTTTGGTGCAGCAAAGTGTTATATGTATTTTTCTTTTGTAATAGACAGCAAACATGTACAATAAAGATTTGGTTGGATTTCTCTTCTGTTTCTGCTTGCGTCTTCGTCAGTTTGCCAAGCATATCGGCATTTTATATCTTCACATTCATCGGCAGATACTTCAGCACTGCTTTATAGGCTTGTGGCTGGTATTTAAGTTGTTTTTTTTTTTTTTTTTTGTGATATGTACTGATCCCTATTTAATATGTGCTGCATGAACAGTGCTACCAGGTGTGTATGTTATGGGATGTCTGCATGCCTTGAACAGCCGTTAAAAGGCGGAGGCACATTAGCGTATCACATCGGATGTGATATACTAATGACAATCTGCTGCAAGTGTGAGCCGAGTGTCCGTGCACTGTGCTCTGAGCCTCTCGCTTCAGAGAATCGGAGCACAACTGCAGAGGAGACGGAAAAGCTAATTTCTCCATCTCCTCTGTTGCCAGCAAGCCGAAATCGCACTGCACTTGGGTGATGACGCGGTTTTCCTTTCAAAGACCTTACACAGCACCAGGGAGCATTCATTACATCTGAAGGAAAGTCAATTCCATCAGCTAAATAGGAAAGGTTTCTGTACAATTAGCAGTCAGAATGTGAAATGCTGACCACAAGAGGTAGTGATGGCAGATATTATAACATTTAAAAAATGGCTGGATGATTTCTTCACAACAAATGGCATTGTGGGTTATAATTTAGCGATTGAATGTGTAACTGATGGAGAAAGGTTGAACTTGATGGACCAGTGTCTTTTTTTTTTTTTTTTTGCAACCTATATAACTACAGTTGTGTGAAAGTGTTCGTACACTGTTTAAACGGGCTGTTTATGCTCTGAAACCCTTCAATGTGGCTGAACTACAACAGTTCTGCAAAGATGAGTGGTCCAAAATTCCACCAGAGCATTGTAAAAGCCTCATTACCAGTTATCGCAAACATTTGAATGCAGCTGTTGCGGCTAAGGGTGGGCCAACCAGTTATTAGGTTTAGGGGGCAATCACTTTTTCACACAGGGCCCTGTAGGTTTGGATTTCTTTTTCCCTTTATAATAAAGACCTTAATTTACAGATAACATTTTGTGTTATCTTTGTCTAATTAAATTATGTGCCAACGTTGCTTTTTTGAAGCAGAATATTCCTGAGCGGAAACGCACACCCTTGTCCTGGGAAAACCCATACGTTTTTGATGCTTTTGTTAAACGTTTTAGCATGCGTTTTCCTATGCGTTTTTGCAATACAATTGTATGCATGTGGAAACGCGTTCGTTTCCGCAAAATTAATGAACATACAGCATTTTTTTCTGCTAAGCGTTTCCGCAGCGGAAAAAACGCACCATTAGCACAACATGTGCGGATTCAGATATGATTACTTAAGCGTTTCCGTGGCAGAAACGCGTATAAAAGCGCTGCGGAAACTCTTAAGGCTGTGTGCCCACATTGTGTCTTTTAAGTGGGACAAACATACAAAAGAATAGGAAATCAGGAATGGGGTTCGGGTACTTTTCTGGTACCAGAGCCAAACTTTTTTTTTTTTTTTACTGTTCGGCCGAACCTGAATTTCCAAGGGTTTGTCAATCACTATTCACAGTAAAATAAAAAAAAAAGGTCTTCACACAATTGTATGTATGTATTTGCATAGGCTTAAAAATAAACTATTTGCAGGCATGTAACCTGGCTATGGAGGAGTGAGGACGCGCTTTGTCTCGGTTCCCGTTCTGAGTTGAGAATCAGCAGACTAACGATCAGATCACATCTTCAAAAGAAGAATATGGGTAGTAGAAGGGGGAATTCATCTGGACGCAGAACTACAGACTTTGCCACCCGGAATCCAGAGGGATCCAGCTTTTTTTCTATTTTTTTTCTGGGCAGACTGCAGGCCCTGTCATGCAGAGGGAAGAAACATGGCCACTGACAAAATGCGCTGTGCGGAAGCTGCTTCCTCCTGTGGCAGCCTGAATGCAGCCCTTAGAAAGGAGTTAGACTCTCAACAGACTTCGGGCAGTCAAACTCTGGAGGCATCATACAGGCAGCTCGCCTCTCCCTGTCAACCCTCCTCAGACATTAACAATGGAAGGGGATCGCAGAGCCAATGTTGGGGCAAGTTTTTGTGGACCTAAGAAGGAATCTCCCACCCTGGGGACTCTTCTTACATTGGATAAAGGTACTTCATGAGCAATTGCCGAGGGGATGGAAGTGCTGGCTGAACTCGGTGAACAGCGCTTGCGTATTACTGCCATACATACTAGGGAGGATATGGAGGCCTCCATCCATAGACTGCCCTGCATATGGATGTTCAGCAGGTGGACAAGCATGGTCAAGCCAATGCAAAAAAAATCAAGTTTCTTGAAGATTAGGTATGCTCTCAACAGGCTGTCTTAAAACATTCCTACCAAATGCTCTACTTAATAGATGTGATGGATGAAGCAGAAAATTGAGGAAGGTGCAATAACATCAGAGTACAAGGTCTACCAGAAAATCTTGAATCCAACTTCATCTTTAATGGAAAAAATTCATAAAAGCAGGCACAATGCGGACAACATATTTTTTCCATTTAAAGATGAAGTTTTATATTTTTCTATGCTGGAGTACCTTTTTTCTTCATTCTTTGGTACTTGCATGCCCAAGCAGCTCTGTGCGTGGAACTCATTCTTGGAAAGAGACTGCAAATGGTGAGCAGACTTCTCCTGTTCCCCATTCCCTTTTTTTCATAAGGACTGATACTTCCTCTGGCCGTCATTGCATTTCCTTTAAACAGAACAATGTCCTCAAATGCTCTATTCAGGGCCTATGCCTGGTTGTATGGAGGGATTTGCATCCCACTGAGAGAGATTACTTATTTCTCTCCTCGTTCTTCCTATAGTCGAATAGATAAGCTCTACTCAGTCAGCATGCTTTAACTTGGCAAGCTAAGACATTGGTTAGACAAATATATTGGTCCGACCATGCTCCTGTATTTCTTCACCTAACCCTCCCTGATGGCTTTCATCGCCCATGGACCTGCCATCTTAATGATAATTTACATAAAGACCAAATTTGCTTAATGGACATCCAGAATTCTATCTATGAATTTTTGGAAATACATTCTAGGGACTCAACATCTTTCCCAACACAGTGGGAGGTACTTAAGTTGGTGATAAGGGGTGTGTTAGAGATAGGCGAACCCGTACCAGTAAATTTCAGCCTCTGTACCGAACACTGACTGTTCGGGCACAGACACTCAGCACGGACTTCAACAGGAAGTTCATGTTATTGTTTGGGTTCAGCTCCCGTAACATCTGGTGTTTCTCATGCTGTCGTGTGCATGACAACGCGGCAAACACTGCTGGTCAGCAGTGAAATCGTTACCGCCAGTCAGACAGCTGCAGTTCTTACACAGTCAAATGACAGCTTGAGCCGCAGCTGCGATCGGAGGTATAAAGTCTACCTCCGATCACTGACGGCAACTAATGGGACTACTGCTCCCATCAATCTACGCTTGCAGCCACTATTAACAGCGAGTGCATGTGCCGGCTGATGGGAGTATTTATCAATCGGCGTCTGCGGTATATAAAAAAGAAAAAAACTGTTTTGGTTCGCCTGATAAACAGCCAGGCATAACTGACAGCTGGGGCTGCAACCCTCAGCTGTCGGCATTAGCAAGGCTGGTTATCAAGAATAAATTTAAAATCCGGCGTGGCGTACCCCCATGTTTGACAACCAGCCAAGCTAAAGTAGACAGCTGGGTACTGGTATTCTCAGGTTGGCTCTTCCCACTTTCTCAGTGGCAAGTGGGGTTCATATTAGTGAGGTTGATGTCACCTTTGTGTTGTCCTGTGACATCAAGCCTATGGTTTAATAATGAAGAGGCATCTATAAGACACCTATCCATTACTAATCCTATAGTTGTATCTAGTCTTAATCGAACATGGTGCGAGAGAGGGAACAAAGGATAAAGGACCTTAAAATCTCAAAAGAAGGCATTGTCTTCTGTTCTTGTTGCCCTTCTCAAAGCTAGGGAAGACCTTAAAAATATTTTGGATCAGAAATTCCTTCGTCAAAAATTAGACTACACAAATTTTTGTACGAACATGAGAACAAATGTGAGACCATTAGTTGGGGTTCTTCATCCCAGAAACGATCTTAGTTACATCCCAATAATTAGAATACCTGAGGATTTCTCTATTCAAGACCCAAGTCAAATCATGAGTGTTCTATGAATACTATAGGGACCTAAATAATATTAGGGACCAATTTAAAGATATGCCTTCTTCAACCTTTAACCATAGGATTAATATGAATATATAAAACAGACTGCTCTTCCAGTTATTCCTGCGGGGTTGGCAGACAGAGTGGACAAAGACTTTTCAGAAGAAGAGATTATATCCATAATTATGAATTGCCCAGTAAAAGGCTGGATTCAGATGGCTTTACCCCCAAATTTTATAAAGTATATGGGGCCCAGCTCGTCTATTTCCTAACTAAAGTTTTAAGTCTATCTTTAAGGGTTCCCCATTTGTTGCCCAGTCCCTGGATGTCCACATAAGTGTTATGCCTAAGCCAGGAAAGACCCATATCGCTGATTAACGTTGCTAAAACTTTTCTTTAAATCTCTGGCTAATAGACTAGCTCCCCTTTTTACCAGGAATTATTCACACACATCAAGTAGAGTTTGTGATGGGTCGTGAGGCCAAAGACAACACTAATAAACTGTTTCTCCTCATTGCTCTGGCTAGTGCCAAAGCTTTTCCTATGTGCTTGCTCTCTGTAGACGCAAAGAAGACCTTTTACTTCAATTGTAGTTTCATGCTGTCCTCTCTACATCAGTTGGGATTGGGCAACAAATTTATTGAGAAGGTCTCTTCACTTTACAGGAACACATCGGTCAAAGTCAAGGTAAACAGGTTCCTGTCCTCCCCAATTCCTATTCACAAGGTTACCCGACAGGGATGCCCCTTGTCCAATCTGCTCTATGTAATAATAAAGGAGCATCTGGCAGTAGCTATCAGAAATAACCCTTAGGCCGGAGTCACACTAGCGATAAAATCGGACGAATGCAATGCGATAAAAAATCGCATTGCAATCGTCCCAATGTTATTCTATGTTGCTGCTCCCATCATGCGTTTTTTTTATCAGATCCGTTCCTCGGACCGAGACAATCGCAGCATGCTGCGATTGTCACCGATTTTCGGATCGGATTCGCCAATGCAAGTCTATGGATGCGATTAAAAATCGCTTTGAAAACGCACCACACGTGTGACTTGCGATTAAATCGCAAGACTTCTCCTGGTCAACAGGAAATAGCAGGAGGCATGGCCAGGAAGCTTTGGGATGGAAATTTCTCTTGCAGCATAAAAAAAAAACCAGGAAGAACGCCTCCACGGAGTCCTCCATAATGTCCACGCCAGTCAATGTGGAAATGCTGATAGTTCTGGTCCAGGAGAGGCCAGAACTATGGGACCAGGGAGATCCCCACTATGCTGACCGCACACGCAGGGAGGCAGCGTGGAGAAGAAACTGTGCCCAGATGTTCACTGGATATGTGGCAAGACCTCGGGAGGAGCGGGAGCAAATTAGTAAGTGAAATGTGTACACATAAATCCCCAAATTTAATCTGCTGGGCAGCACGGTGGCTCAGTGGTTAGCGCTGCAGCCTTGCAGCGCTGGGGTCCTGGGTTCGAATCCCACCAAGGACAACATCTGCAAGGAGTTTATATGTTCTCCCCGTGTTTGCGTGGGTTTCCTCTGGGTACTCCGGTTTCCTCCCACACTCCAAAGACATACTGATAGGGAATTTAGATTGTGAGCCCCATCGGGGACAGTGATGAAAATGTGTGCAAAACTGTAAAACGCTGCGGAATATGTTAGCGCTATATAAAAATAAAGATTATTATTATTATCTGCTCAATGTAAGTCCCAATATGTCGTCATTGCTCACATATCTGGACATAATTACTCTGCCATTTTTATTGTGTGCATATTTACAACATCTAAATTACAACTCCCTGACTGGTGGCACCATGACGAATTTGGCTTACAAAAATTTGAAATATTTAGCTAATTGTTCTGCCACCAAATGCAGGGTTCTCCTTGTTTTTTTGCCCGTATCTTAGCCACTATATAACTTTTTGTTTTTTGACTCAAAACATCATAGATGTTCGCATTATTACCACAGGTTTTTCTAAATTTTGTTAGCAATTCTGTTGGTTAGAAGGTACTTTGTAGTAGGCCTCAACCTTTTCCTTATTTTTTTTGATTGGTGTGGAGCCAACAGGAATATAAATCATATCATTTGTAAAATGTGTGCCTAAGCATAGGTAAACCCTTGATACCATAGCCATATGTGTGGTGTAACAAAATCCTGTGTTTTTGTTCACATTGTAGTGACTGATGTGACAAGGCATTGGCGCAGCTGCAGGGACACACATAGGAGGGTGAGACAGCTGAGGTGCCGTAGTGGAGCGGCCGGAACCACAAAGAGAAAATACCTGTACTTCGACCACCTACATTTCCTTGTTCCTGTGCAAGTGGTTTAATGTAGTACTTTGGATATTCTCTATGCAAAATTTAATTTATGTTGTTTTTTCCATTGTAGCACCGAGTCAAACCTCAGAGAGGGAGATGGGTTCCGACTCTGAGGTGGTGATTGATCCTGAGTCGGATGTTGCTGCAGGGTCCGGCCCATCTGCAAGACTTCCCAGAGCCACACCACCAAGATCACCACCACCAGAATCTGTTAGCCAGGCAGCACAGCATAATGACCGGGGCAACAGTAGCAGCCCCACCATGCCACTGGATCTCTTTCCTCAGCCTTCGGCCCTACCACGACGAGGCAGGCGCAGGAGAGAAGGAGCACCTTTGGGAACAAGAATGCAGATGGACCGAGGTGTATTGGACTACTTGTCCACAGCTGCTCATGATTATGGGGAGGAGGCTTATGGACACAGTCTGGCACAGTATTTGAGGGCAGTTCCCCGTGGGTACAGGCTGCGTACGAGAGGGGCTCTCCAAATCGTTTTGGATGCCAGCACACCACCCAATAATCCCCGCAGTGTGTTTCAGTTTCTTGAAAGGTGGCAGCTGTCAGATGAGAATCAAATTGATAGGCTGGTTGGACTTGATGTGACAAGTCAACCATCCTTGGAACCTGTTCCTCCTCCTCCTCCACGGGTGCCAACACCTCTGCCTCAGCCTGCACACATCCCCAATGTGGCTCCACAGGTCCAATATATGGGCCAGGACGCACATACCCAATATGGCCACTTTAACGTACCCAATGTTGGTGGGTGGCCACAACATGGGTATGTTAGACATGGACATATTGGGGGATATGGGAAATTAGGGCAGCCCTACCAGGACTACCCACACCAATATCAAAATTACCCCTACCCAAACCCACAAATTGATCCTGGCAAGATGCAACAGATGGCACAGCCAGCTGCCAGCGCACAGGGGGACAGATGTGGCCCAGCAACCAAGGCCAAATGTCCAAACAGGGCCCCCACCATCACCACCCCCAACCTACCATGACTTGTAGGTTTTCATTTTTCCCTTGATGTAATGTTTTGTGTTTTATACATGATGTTTCATTTTTGGTTTGGACTGTTAAATACTAATGTGCTAACATTTATGCCATATGCCATTACTATGGTTATTTGGTACGGCAATACCAAAAAAAAAAATCAAGTAATAAACTTGTTAATATTCACAATGTGTGTCTGTTCATGTTTGTACATGTTCTGTAATGTGTTAGATAGATATAGTAAAAAGTACTGTTTAAAAAAAAAAAAAAGGCCAAGCAAACAATCTTGATGAGAACACAACCAAAGCACTACATAGATAAGGCATCATCTTGCCAGGGAGTAGCACCCTGAGGTGTTAGAAAATAAGTTTTAAACACATCACGTACTTTGAGTCCGGAAATTGGACGACGGGGTGGGTTTACATGTGTCCTAGGCCTAGACACATTAGCAGACTCCACTTTAGCATCATGTGAGGGGCAGTCATGAATTCTTGTGAAGTTATGTAGGACAACACAGGCTTTAATAACTTCATTGACATTAGCTTCACTCAGCTGAATTGTGGACTGTAGGACCCTCCATTTGGCCGTAAGAATACCAAAGGCACACTCCACCAGTCGCCGAGCATGTGATAGGCGAAAGTTAAATATTCTACGCCGGTGGTCAAGGGTTCGTCGTGGATATGGCCTCATCACATGTCTGCTCAATTGAAGCGCCTCATCTGCTACAAGAACATAAGGCACCGGTTCCAGATTTGAGTTGGGAAGCTGACGTGGTGGTGGTAGGTCAAGCTCATTATTACGCAGCCGCCGACCCATAATGGAAGAATTGAAGACTCTGGAGTCTCCAGTTCTTCCATAGGCCCCAATATCTACAATTATAAACCTGTAGCGAGTGTCAACCAAAGCCAACAATACTACAGAAAAATATTGTTTATAATTATAGAATTGGGACCCTGAGTCCGGCGGCTTACGCACACGGATGTGCTTCCCATCTAGGGCTCCAATACATTGTGGAAACTGGCACGTGTCCTCAAATCCACGGGAGATACGCAACCAGTCAGGCATTTTGGGCTCCGGCATTACCACATGATGGAGTCTGGTCCAGATTTCGGAGCATGTAGACCGTACAATGCCAGAGATTGTGGATTTCCCAATTAAAAATTCTAAATGCAGACCAGCATATGAAAGGCCAGTTGAAAGGAAGCTAAAATAAAAAAAAAAAAAAAAAAACCATGAGTACACAGCCCAACAAACAACAGATACAGTTTCAAACACATTTAAAGTCGAGGAATTCTAAAGTAGGCATGATGAACATTAAATTACATGCCATGGCTTGGTTCCGTAAGCCACAAGCATATAAATGTTATGGGGAGATGTGGTGGAAATAATTTAAGAAAATAGGGCAATAAGAAATAAGGTTCAAGGTCTGTTAAATAAATATGCTGCTTCACACATCATCAACATATTGTTTTGAGACATACCGTAAGGGGAGGAGTAGACGCTCCTCTGCAGAAATAGTTTTGCACATCCTCGTGTCCTGAAACGTGATCCCAGGGCGCACAATCTCAAGCAAAATATCAAAGGTAGCAAGGCTCATCCGACAATATTGATAGAACTTCTCCGGATGGCTACGCAGAGATGTATAGAGACGGTGGAAATGGCCTTTAGATATCCTTCGGAGCAAAAATGGATGGACCCACATTCGTCTACACCTCCTTGGATCCACAATCACAGGGTATTGCTCCCCAAAACGTTGGGATATAACCCAATAGAAAAGAACACGCTCAGTGGTGTTAAAAGTGATCCGGTCTGTCATGTTTAGCACAAAGCAGAGCTATCCAAATTCAAGCACTGACTGTATGTCAAAGGTAGCAGGCTCACACCTGTTGGAGAGCCCATAAATATAGGGCGAGATGATTTTTTAAATGAGTTTCAGGCCTAAAAACCGTTATTTGTCAATTTTGGAATGGTCAGTAAAAAAATCACCAGACGGATGTCAAACGGATGCTTACATGCGATTAAAATCGGATCAATGAAGAAAAATCGCATCAAAAAGGATCACTGGTCAAGAAACCTTTGTGCGATTTCGGACCGTTAAAATCGAACCGATTTTTTTAATGGTTGTGTGTGACTCCAGCCTAATATTCATGGTATCCTGGTAGGAAATGGACAATGTAAATTGTTTCTATTTACTGATGATCTCATTTTATTCATTTTACAGCCACGGATCACCGTCACCTCATTAATTAAAGAACTTGAAGTCTTTGGCCGACTTAGCAACTTCAAGGTCAATTATTTATTCGATTAATTCTTTAATGGTCCATAAGAGGTCTTGTCATGCCCCCTTAGCCCCTAGCTTGCCCCTATTACCCTTGTTTCCCGCTATTTCTACCCTTCTTTTTTCTTTTTCTTTACTTCTAACTCTCTTTTTCTAACTTATCTTGTCTTCCAAGGTCAATTATACTAAAGCAGAGAGCTTAATATTATGCTGCCAAATGATGAGGTAAAATATATAACATATTTCCCTTTTAAATTGCTTCCCCCTATTCCCCTTCATCCCTCCTTCTCCCTTTCTTCTTTTTCATTACTTCTAACTTTCTCTTTTTGTTACTTATCTTGTCCTTCAAGGTCAATTATTCTAAGTCAAAGGGCTTAATATTATGATACCAAATGATGAGGTAAAATATAAAACGAAAAATTACACTATTAAATTGCGGAATACAGCCTTGAAATATCTGGGGGGGGTGGTTCCTTCGGACCCCTCAAATTACCTGCAAAAGATTTAGATATGTTAAAAGGAGGCTTTTCTAGTTTAGTTGTATTAAAGTGAAAGAACTGGGAGCGCAGGTGGTCTTCTCTTCCATCCTCCCAGTGGATGGCCATGGAACAAGGAGGTGGAATAAGATTCTGCAGGTGAACAACTGGCTACGTCGATGGTGCCGTCAGCAACGATTTGGATTTCTTGATCACGGAGTGAACTACTTATACGATGGACTACTTGCTAGAGATGGGGTGCACCTTACGAAGACTGGAAAGCATGTATTTGGAAGTCGCCTTGCTACACTTGTAAGGAGAGCTTTAAACTAGAACAACATGGGAAGGGAAGCAAAAGACCAGAAAAAGCCATACACCTGACAAATGCTATTGAGAACACTGCTAATAGAAGTGGAAAGGAAGAACAAAGACGAAAGAATCTAATTAATAAAAATATTGGAGAAAGAGAAACCAATCACAAACTAAAATGTTTCTATACTAATGCACAAAGCATGGGCAACAAACAAGGAGAATTGGAACTACTAACACAGGAAAAGAAATATGATGTCATTGGAATCACTGAAACTTGGTGGGACGATACACATGATTGGAATACAAGACTAGAAGGATACAACTTATTTGCAAGAAACAGACTTGATAAACGAGGAGGGGGTGTTGCATTGTATGTTAGAAACGCGTATATCTGCACAGAGATTGAAGCTTCAGAGACTGGGAGTTCTGTGGAAACTGTTTGGGTAAGAATACAAGGACAGAACAATGGAAAGGACACCATTGTAGGCATTTACTACAGGCCGCCTGTGCAAGCTGAAGATATGGATGAACTCTTTATGCATCAAATGGCCAAGTTCTCCAAAAAATATGACATAGTTGTCATGGGAGATTTCAACTATCCAGACATTTGTTGGGAATCTCTCTCAGGCAAAACTAACAGGTCAAGGAAATTCTTATCCTCTCTTGCTGACAACTTTATCTTCCAAAAGGTAGGGGAGAAAACAAGGGGAACTGCTACCTTGGATCTAATCCTTATAAACAGGGAGGAAATGGTTGAGGAGGTAAAAGTGGCTGGAACCCTAGGAGGTAGCGACCATGCTATTTTAGCATTTTGGATAACTAGAGGCGGAAGACCTGTGAAGACTCAGACGTCAAGGTTAGATTTCAGAAAGGCAGATTTTAAGGGATTCAGAAAGATAATTGGAGGGATCCAATGGCTGGATCTCCTTAAAGACAAAAATGTCCAGGAAGGATGGGAAATCTTGAAAAATGAAATTCTCAAAGCACAGTTGTTAACAATTCCGAAAAAAGGGAAGAATAGAAAGCATTTAAGGAAACCAGGATGGGTGAACACAGAACTTAAGCACATGCTAAAAAGGAAGAAAAAAATGTTTATAAAATGGAAAGAGGGAGGCATATCTAAAGAAGAATATAATGCTGTCTGCAGAATCTGCAGGGCACAAATCAGATTAGCTAAAGCTGAAAATGAATTGAGGCTTGCAAGAGATGTCAAAAGCAATAATAAAGGATTTTGGGGATATGTCAAAAGTAAAAGAAAAGTCAAAGATGCTATAGGATTTTTACAGGATGAAAATGATGAAATGGTAAGACAGGATGTTGAGAAGGCTGAACTTTTAAATTCCTATTTTGCATCTGTTTTCTCTCAGAAAGGAAATGTAACACCAACTGTTATTCACTGTCCTATTAAGGGAATAGAAGAATCCAGGATATCTATAAACAGAAAGATAGTGAGGAAACACTTAGCTAACCTAAATGAATTCAAGTCTCCAGGTCCAGATGAATTACACCCCAGAGTACTGAAGGAGATAGCAGAAGAAATTTCTGAACCACTCTCCATAATCTTTGAAAATTCTTGGAGAACAGGAGAAGTGCCAGAAGACTGGAGAAGAGCAAATGTTGTTCCTATCTTCAAAAAGGGGAAGAAGGTGGACCCAGGCAACTATAGGCCGGTGAGTCTGACTTCTATACCAGGAAAGATCTTTGAACAAATTATTAAACAACATTTAAGTCAATACCTGGATAAGAATGAAGTGATCAAACAGAGTCAGCATGGGTTTGTAACTAATAAGTCATGTCAGACTAACTTAATTTCCTTCTATGATGGTATCACTGATTGGGTGGATCAAGGAAATGCTGTAGATATAGTATATCTTGACTTCAGCAAAGCATTTGACAAAGTCTCTCATACAATCCTTATTGAAAAAATGACTAAGTATGGAATGGACAAGGCAACTGTTAGGTGGATTCATAGCTGGCTTAGTGATCGGACCCAAAGAGTGGTCGTAAATGGCTGCACATCCAGTTGGAAGAATGTCTCAAGTGGGGTACCACAGGGCTCTGTCCTGGGCCCTGTATTGTTCAACATCTTTATCAACGATTTAGATGAAGGAATTGAGGGTAAACTGATTAAATTTGCTGATGACACAAAGCTAGGAGGGATAGCTAATACTAGAGAAGAGAGAGAGAGGATTCCAAAAGATTTAAATAAACTGGAGAAGTGGGCAGTAACTAACAGAATGGTTTTTAACAGGGAGAAATGCAAAGTACTACATCTGGGCAATAAAAATGAAAAAAGCATATATAGAATGGGAGGAATAGGGCTAAGTGACAGCACATGTGAAAAAGACTTGGGTATACTAATAGATCACAGACTGAATATGAGTCAACAGTGTGATGCAGCAGCAAAAAAGGCAAATGCAGTTCTAGGATGTATTAACAGAAGCATACAGTCTAGATCACGTGAAGTCATTATTTCCCTCTACTCCTCTTTGGTCAGACCTCATCTGGAATATTGTGTCCAGTTTTGGGCACCACATTTTAAAAAAGACATCAACAAACTGGAGCAAGTTCAGAAAAGAGCGACCAGAATGGTGACCGGTCTGCAAACCCTGTCTTATGAGGAAAGGTTGCAGGATTTGGGAATGTTTAGTTTGCAAAAGAGAAGACTGAGAGGAGACTTAATTGCAGTCTACAAATATCTAAAGGGCTGTCACATTGTAGAAGGATCAACTTTATTCTCATTTGCACAAGGAAAGACTAGAAGCAATGGGATGAAGCTGAATGGGAGGAGACACAGATTAGATATTAGAAAAAACTTTTTGACAGTTAGAGTGATCAATGAGTGGAACAGGCTGCCACGAGAAGTGGTGAGTTCTCCTTCAATGGAAGTCTTCAAACAGAGGCTGGACAGACATCTGACTGGGATGATTTAGCGAATCCTGCTTTGAGCAGGGGGTTGGACCAGATGGCCCAGGAGGTCCCTTCCAACTCTACGATTCTATGATTCTAAGCCCTTAAAATGGATGTCTTACTCCGATTTCTGTATATATTTCAGACGGTTCCTATAGCTCTTCCTCTTGTTTTCTTCTCTGGACTCAAATCGTTCATTTTGAATTTGTTTGAGGAGGTCATAGACCAAGAATAGTCATCACTACCCTGTATATACATTAAAATGCAGGAGGAGCAGGTCTTCCTAACTTCAAATTATACCACAGGGCAGCCCTTTTGATGAGACTGGCAGTTTTTCTGCCTGGTTTGAATACTAAACATTTTATGTACTGAAAGGCATCAGAAGACCCCCGCTTTTATCACATTCTTAAAGAAACTGCATTACCCCCCTCTTCTACCCTCCCATCAGTCAAAGGCAATACCTCATGGCTGGAATACTCTCAGTTGAAATATTTCAGCCTTTGCTCTGGTACATAATTGTTGCTTATGTCTACCCCTACCCAATTTGAAAAACTATTTTTATTGAATCAATGCCTGTCCATGTTGTATATCTTATATATACTTTCCTAAATGAGGAATTTCACAGACCAAAATAGAGAGCTGAACTGGGGATTGACATATTGGGCGCTGAGTGGAGATGGGCATTTCTATTTTCATGAAAACTCTATGGCCTGCTCAGCTCAGGGAAAAAAAATGCAAAATCCTGACACGCTGGTACCGGTTCCCAGCTAACCTACATGCCGGTTTCCCCTCATTGTCTGACATTTTGGTGTTGTAAAGATAATGGCACCATGCTACATATCTGGTGGAGTTGTAGTGTCATACTCATACAGCCGTTTTGGGACTCTATCTTCTCCGTTTATCAAGCTATCGACAAAAATAGAATAAACAACCCCCCTCCCCAAATAGCCCTAGTTTCTATCCTCGCGGGTTCTATTAAATCTCTAAACAAAAAAAATGGTGCTATTGAGAATTTTGCTTATTGGCAGCACGTTCAGTCATTCTGAGACATTGGAAATTGATTCAATCTTCATCCTTGGCTGAGTGGTTTATTGAGATGACCTGTCTTCATAAGATGGAAGACCCAACAGCTGAGATGAGTGGCTGTAACGAAAGTTAGATGAATTAAGTTCATTGGCTGTGAACTACCAGGACCTTTCTGACAGCACGATGAGCATGAGAATTTTCTCACACTCATGGTGCCGTCAGACAGGTAATAGGAATTCATAGAGAGACACTGAGCACACGCTGCTCATTATCTCTGCTGGATGGCAGGCTGTATGGTCACATCATGCAACCAAGCAGCCTGCCATCTAGCTGTATCAGAGCTAAAACTGTTGTCGGACAAGTGGATTATCATCTAAGTGGAAAGGCGAGCAATATTGTTTTTTATTTTAGCTCTTTTGCAGGAGACAATGGCGCCTGTAATGCTGCTGCAGCGCAGTATCTCGTAACTTTCACCAGGGGGTGCTGGTGAGGGAAGAAAGGTTGCACTCACAGTGTAACACCACCGTGTGGCAGCACATGTGCCACTAGATCGCGTAAGAGTGGTCAGACAAGCCGGGTCAGGAACGGACAGGAAACGCAGTACCAGTGGAAACAGCAATAAATGTGGTCAGATGCAAGCCAGAGAAGTTGGAGCCAGTCGGGAGCAGATGCCAGAGACATGAGACAGTAAAACAGGTCCGAGGGAAAGCCAAGTCAGATAAAGCATGGGGAGATAACAACGAAACAAGTGGCGTAGCAGAAATGGAAAGGCACGGGAACTGAGTAAACGGGCAAAGGACAAATCAGGTGTATCGGGGTCAGTTGCTCAAGCCAGGGGCAAGAACTATAGCTGATGCTGCCTGCATGCAGCCACAGACTGAAATAGCCAAACAGATCCCAAAACGAGGCCTGGGGAGAGAATAGCAAGAAACAAACCCCAGCCTGGATCATGACAGCGCCCCTATTCTGAGGTGTCTGAGAGCTGATGCTTTTAGCCTGGGGGGCAGTATCCATGACCCCTTCCTAAGCTATTAATATCAGGCCAAAGCTGTCTGCATAGCCTTTGCTGGTTATTGATTATAGGGGGACCCTATGTAATTTTTTTTAGGGGTCCCCATTTTAATAGCCAGTAAATTCTAAGTATACAGCTGCAAACTGATATTAATAGCCTGGAAATCTGCATGCATGTTACCCCCTTCCCAACCTTAGGGCTCATACTCGCATGCGAGAAACTCGGACGAGTCTCGCACCTCAATACTCGGAACTGACGCCGGCACTCGGATCGGAGCGTTCAGCTGCATAGAAATACATGCAGCTGAACACTGTGATCCGAGTGCTGGCTGCAGTGTCGGGTATTGACGTGCGAGACTGGTCCGAGTTTCACGCATGTGAGTATGAGCCCTTATGACTACACTTTAAAGCCCCAATTCATCATAATTTTATTCAGTCCATTTTTTTTTTGCACCAATTTCTTCAGAATGACCCATGCTGTTTATAAATTGTGCACAAAGTCAAAAATAGTCTTTTATTTCTTTGACATTTTTTTTTTTACTTGCATGTTTTTCAAAATAGTTGAAAAAATTGTCACCAAAAAAAGTTGGTTTACATATAATCACGAGGGGAACTGTAGTCCATTTTGACAATTTTGCAACTTTCAAAACATCACAGATGAATCTGATTAAAACTTCTGAGAACCTTAAAGGGAAC
This sequence comes from Dendrobates tinctorius, assembly GCF_039654945.1. Taxonomy (NCBI): domain Eukaryota; kingdom Metazoa; phylum Chordata; class Amphibia; order Anura; family Dendrobatidae; genus Dendrobates; species Dendrobates tinctorius. The sequence goes on from NW_027361728.1 coordinate 63,392,892, forward strand.
CTGTCAGCAGGATTGTGCACAGTAACCTACAGATAGTGTCAGGTCCGCGCCGTTATACTGATTACAGTGATACTTTGGATGATGAAATCCATCTTGTGGTTGTTGTTTAATCTTTATTTTCAGTTTTGATTTAATGATATGCTCGTGCTCCAGGGAGGCCTGTGGGGGTCTTCATGTGGTGCTCTGAATTATACAGGGTGGGCCATGTATATGGATACACCTAAATAAAATGGAAATTGTTGGTGATATCAACTTCCTGTTTGTGGCACACTAGTATATGGGAGGGGGACAACGTTTCAAGATGGGTGGTGACAATGGTGGCCATTATGTTTGGTTTTAATGAAACTTTATTCTTTCATGAGTTATTTACAAGTTTCTCTTTGTTTACAGCCATGGACATATCGCAGAGGTTAACACGTGAGGAGCGGATAGAAATTTTGATGTCTGGTGAACGCAGTACCCGGGTCATTGCAGCAGAATTCAATGCAAGACACCTTACGCAAGAAAACTGTCACCATTCCCATTTTATTTAGGTGTATTCATATAAATGGCCCACCCAAAAAATGATTGCCTCATTGCTGAACATAGTGTTCTGTGTAAACTGAGGGTCCTGTTCCAATTTTTGTTTTGCCCATTCTGCAAATTCAGCGTGCCTATCTGGCATCAGTCGAACATCCCTTCGGTGGATATTAGCTACTCACAAATGGCACCCTTACAAAATCCTGCTGCAGCAGCATCTCAATGAGGATGACCCAGATCAGCGCGCTGAATTGAAATTCTCAATAAGTTTGATGTGTCACAGGACCCTCGTCCCGTTGGAAAAAATAAAGTTGGATCCAATATTGCCGACTTCAAAATGGCCGCCATGGTCACCACCCATCTTGAAAAGTTTTCCCCCTCCCATATACTAATGTGCGACAAACAGGAAGTTGATATCACCAACCATTCCCATTTTACTTAGGTGTATCCATATACATGACGCACCCTGTATATTCATAATGCAGACTGCTGGCTTGTCACTGATCCCTCACTGACCTGCCCCCTATTTTACATAATGAATATTATAAATACGTATGGGAAAAAAAAAAAGCCCTTCTGCAGGCAGGCCCCGGCCATTGCACCTGCGCTGCAGCATAATCGCATGTGTACTGTGTTTATAACTAATATGGTTGAGGTGTCATCTTGCTCGAGGAAAAAAAAAATTCCGACCTGACACTGTCTGTAGGTTACTGTGCACAATCCTGCTGACAGGTTCCCTTTAAACTCTGCCCACGGTGGTAAACTAAATGAAAACCAGCTGAACACATTTAGAGTAGACTATAATAATGCAAATTAAAAGACTAAGACACAAAAGAAAAACAGGCAACAAACACCAAAATCTGAACAAAGAAAGGGGAAGATACCATGATGAATCTGCCCCTAAGTGCAATCCTGGAGGTTCTGAACGACTTGTGCAACCTGTTACCAGTAGTGACCATAACACTTGCAAAATACGAAACTAGAGAAGAGTAGAAAGGAGAAGTAGATGATTGTGTGTGGGTTTCACCTATAAAAACTTACCTTTTTGGGTGTCTTACTGTTACCTACTCAGTGCACATGTCACCACTTTCATTTCCGCCAAAGCAGGTGACATTGACTCACAGTCACTTTCTACCTGGAGAGATTGATATCCTCAACGTTTCACTGACTGGGAGTTAAGGTACATGCACACAGAAGTTTTTGAGGACTATTAGGAGCAGATACTCCAAAACCACATCACTCAAAACTCTTCAAAAACTTTCAGGTTCTGCTCTGAAAATTGCAAAAAAGACTCCGAGCCTGATTTATCAATGCTTTCATGCCCGAAGTCTGGTGTAAATGCTTTGAAAGTCACAAAATGTAGCTGCAGCACGAAGTTTCTCCTAAATTGTGTGACTTTTGATATTTTCACAACAGTTTCTCAGCTGCTTTGAAATGGGTGGCGTTGAAGCCACTGCTTATCTGATTCATGATGAGTTGTGGTGTTCCCTATGCCAAAAGTCTCACTCCAGTACCTGAAGATAGTGAGATTTCTGGCACAGCGCACGGAGGTGCACGCCACTTTTAAGATGCTCCAGATTGATGACGAGGCGTGCACCTCTTCATGAATCAGAAGCTTCTGACTCCAGCACGTCTGCTGATCAAGACCAGTGTGAACAAAGCCGGTCTTTAACCTCTTCAGCACCAGAAGAAACTAGATCCATTTAATATGGGACACAAATTATTATTATTTATTTATATCGCGCCATTAATTCCATGGTGCTGTACATGAGAAGGGGGGTTGCATACAAAGTTATAGATATCGTTAACAGTAAACAAATTTACAATGACAGACTTGGTACAGAGGGAAGAGGACCCTGTCCTTTCAGACTTACATTCTATGGGATAGTGGGGAAGAGACAGAAGGTGGGATGTGCAAGTGTTAAAGGGAACCTGACAGTGGGTACGGAAAGTATTCAGACCCCTTTAAATTTTTCACTCTTTGTTTCATTGCAGCCATTTGGTAAATTCAGAAAAGTTCATTTTTTTGTCATTAATGTACACTCTGCAACCCATCTTGACTGAAAAAAACAGAAATGTAGATAATTTAACAAATTTATTTAAAAAAAAAAAAACCTGAAATATCACATGGTCATAAGTATTCAGACCTTTTGCTTAGTATTGAGTAGAAGCACCCTTTTGAGCTAGTACAGCCATGAGTCTTCTTGGGAATGATGCAACAAGTTTTTCACACTGGGATTTGGGGATCCTCTGCCATTCTTCCTTGCAGATCCTTTCCAGTCCCGTCAGGTTGGATGGTGAACGTTGGTGGACAGCCATTTTCAGGTCTCTCTAGAGATACTCAATTGGGTTTAGGTCAGGACTCTGGCTAGGCCATTCAAGAATGGTCACAGAGTTGTTCTGAAGCCATTCCTTTGTTATTTTAGGTGTGTGCTTAGTGTCATTGTCTTGTTGGAAGGTGAACCTTCAGTCAAGTCTGAGGTGCAGAAGCCTCTGGAAGAGGTTTTCATCCAGGATATCTGTGTACTTGGCCACTTTCATTTTTCCTTCAATTGCAACCAGTCGTCCTGTCCCTGCAGCTGAAAAACACCCCCATAGCACGATACTGTTTCACTGTTGGGATTGTATTGGGTAGGTGATGAGCAGTGACTGGTTTTCTCCACACATACCACTTATAATTATCACCAAAAAATTCTATCTTCGTCTCATCAGACCAAAGAATCTTATTTCTCATAGTCTGGGAGTCCTTCATGTGTTTTTTAGCAAACTCTATGTGGGCTTTCATATGTCTTGCACTGAGGAGAGGCATCCGATTGGTGGAGGGCAGCAGTGATAGTTGACTTTGCTGAACTTTCTTCCATTTCTCTACTGCATCTGTGGAGCTTAGCCACAGTGATCTTGGGGTTCTTCTTTACTTCTCTCACCAAGGCTCAGTTTGGCTGGACGGACAGGTCTAGGAAGAGTTCTGGTGGTCCCAAACTTCTTCCATTTAAGGATTATGGAGGCCACTGTGCTCTTAGGAACCTTGAGTACTGCAGAAATTCTTTTGTAACCTTGTACAGATATGTGCCTTGCCACAATTCTGTCTCCTTGGTCAGTTCTTTTGACCTCACGATTTTCATTTGGTCTGACATGTGCCGTGAGCTGTGAGGTCTTATATAAACAGGTGTGTGCCTTTACAGATCAAGTCCTATCAGTTTAATTAAACACAGCTGGACTCCAATGAAGGAGTAGAACCATCTCAAGGAGGATCACAAGGAAACGGACCGCATGTGACTCAAATATGAGTGTCTGAGCAAAGGGTCTGAATACTTATGACCATGTGATATTCCAATTTTTTTTAATACATTTGCAAAAATTTCTAGATCTCTGATTTTTTCAGTCAAGATGGGGTGCAGAGTGTACACTAATGAGAAAAACATGAATGTTTTTGAATTTATCAAATGGCTGCCATGAAACAAAGAGTGAAAAATTTATAGGGATCTGAAAATTTTCTGTACCCACTGTACATGTTGCAGTAGATCAGGGAGCATGTATCAGACACTGGCTGTATGATTTCCACTGTATGCTCCACGGCATCATACAGCAAGTTCCCTTTGAGTTCAGTTTATTTTTCTTTGTTTTTGCACATTAGCCCAGCTGTATTTAATGCACAGACACTGACACTAATAGCAGTGTACTGTTAACTTCACTTTTGTTTGGTTGTTTATATGGGGTATAGTTTATGAATTTTATGATTTTGGTACATGGCGTACATCTAAATGTTTCTAGGGGATAATAACTTCATTTTCTGCTTATTTCTTTCTCCACTTCTAGTGATTCAGTAGCAGAACAGTTCAGTAATTTCTTTACCTCCAGCATTTATTGGCATTTTTATTATTGTACTCAGCGGAATAGAAGAGATGGAATGGATGGTGTTAAGATTACAATCTGCTTTCTACCTAGCAGAGCAATATCGAAATTGACTCTCTTCTGTGAGACTGAAGGAAATCTTACAGAAATATACTGCTGTAAGATGGAACAAGGCTGAGTGATTTACTGTTTTTATCTCCTTTTTAAAGTTTAATGCAAAAGCTTAAAAGGGTTGTCCACTAGTCTGACATATTCCACTATGTAAAGTAATAACAGCCTGTTCTCGCCTGTGGTGCTGGCGCTGGGTTGTTGGTGACTGATCTTCCAGGTCTTTGAGGACGTTATGTCACGTGAGCCCTGCAGCCAATCAGCAGCCGCTCATAGGCCACTTCACTCCCACTTAGAAAACTTAGATCTGCTGTTTCTCTCTTACATAAATCTTAAGTCGAAGATTGTCCGAAGGAAGTAAGAGTGAAGTGGATCATTAGCGGCAATCAATTGGCTGCAGGGTTCTCATGACATAACGTGATGCAAGCCCTGGGGACCCATCTCTGACATTGCTGGAATGGCTTCAGCAGCTCAGGGAGTACAGACCGTTGACTGTTGTACTTGACAATCCCCTTAAAGAGAACCTGTTGCCTCCAAAAATGCCATCTTAGGCTGGTTTCACATTTGCGTTTTTTAGCGCTGGAAAAAAACGCTAACCTGCGCATGCGTTTTTTCCCCTATCTTTAACATGGGTGCGCATACCTGCGCGCTTGTAAGCGCATGTATGCGATTTTCATGCGCTGCGTTTTTTTGGGGTGTGCGATTGGATTTTCCAGACGCATCATGTTGCATTTTTTGGCCCTGCAAAAAAGCGCATGCGCACATATGCGCACGTTTTGCGCTAAAAATGGCCATTATAGCCTATGGATGCGCATATGTGCGCACTGGCATGCTCATGTAAGCGTTTTTTTGCATATGCGTTTTTTTTTTTTAACCATGGAATTTAGGGGTTTGAGTTAGAGTTAGGGTTAGTTAAGGGGGTTTAGGGTTAGGGTTAGGGTCAGGGTCAGGGTTAGGGTTGGGTTTTGGGTCAGGGTTAGGGTTTAGTATGGTTTGGTTAAGGGTTAGGGTCAGGGTTAGGGTCAGGATTAGGGTTAAGTATGGTTTTGTTAAGGGTTAGGGTCAGGGTTAGGGTTAGGGTTAGGGTTAGGGTCAGGGTTAGGGTTAGGGTTAGGGTCAGGGTTAGGGTTAGGGTCAGGGTTAGGGTTAAGTATGGTTTTGTTAAGGATTAGGGTCAGGGTTAGGGTCAGGATTAGGGTTAAGTATGGTTTTGTTAAGGGTTAGGGTTAGGGTTAGGGTTAGGGTTAGGGTCAGGGTTAGGGTTAGGGTCAGGGTTAGGGTTAGGGTCAGGGTTAGGGTTAAGTATGGTTTTGTTAAGGATTAGGGTCAGGGTTAGGGTCAGGATTAGGGTTAAGTATGGTTTTGTTAAGGGTTAGGGTTAGGGTTAGGGTTAGGGTTAGGGTCAGGGTTAGGGTTAGGGTTAGGGTCAGGGTTAGGGTTAGGGTCAGGGTTAGGGTTAAGTATGGTTTTGTTAAGGATTAGGGTCAGGGTTAGGGTCAGGATTAGGGTTAAGTATGGTTTTGTTAAGGGTTAGGGTCAGGGTTAGGGTTAGGGTTAGGGTTAGGGTTAGGGTTAGGGTCAGGGTCAGGGTTAGGGTTAAGTATGGTTTTGTTAAGGATTAGGGTCAGGGTTAGGGTCAGGATTAGGGTTAAGTATGGTTTTGTTAAGGGTTAGGGTCAGGGTTAGGGTTAGGGTCAGGGTTAGGGTCAGGGTTAGGGTCAGGGTTAGGGTTAGGGTTAGGGTTAGTTAGGGTTTAGGGTTTGGGTTAGGGTTAAGTATGATTTGGTTAAGGGTTAGGGTCAGGGTTAGGGTTAGGGTTAGGGTCAGGGTTAGGGTTAGGGTTAGGGTCAGGGTTAGGGTTAGTAAAGTCATGGTTTGGGTAGTGTGAGGGGCCACCTAAAAATGTTGGAAAAAAACGCAAACGCGGTAAAAACGCGCTAAAAACGCATACAAACGCATAAAAACGCTGCGTTTTTTTCATGCATGCTCATAAAAATGCTTGAAAAAAACGCAGCAGTTGTATGCTTATGTAAGCGCTTTTTCAATGCGTTTTTTTGCGGGAAAAACGCGCTGCAAAAAAAAGCAAGTGTGAAACTAGCCTAATTTGCAAATATATGAAAAACAATGCGTCATCAGAAAATACCTACTATTTAACCCCTTAATAATCAGGGAATTTTCTTGCTTTTTAAGTTTTCCTCTCCTTTTTCCAAGAGGGTTTCATTTGTGGGACAAGTTGTAGTTTTGATTTGCACCATTTATTTTACCAAGTAATACACTGAAAAACATGAAAACATTTCCAAGTGACAGTGACACTACAAAAAAAGCATTAATTTTTTTTTGTATTTTTTCCACCAGTCATTTTACAGTAAAAGTTACCTGACACTGTGTTCCCTCAGGTAAGTACAATTAAACTGATACCAAATTAGCCAGTTTTTTTTATTTTAGTGATGCAATTTTACCAGACCTGTAACTTTAATTTTTTTTTTGTTTATTGTGCAGGGTTAGGGCATGTTTTTTGCTTATGTTTTTTTCAATGTCATTTTGGGATACATATGTTTTGATCACTTTTTATTGTATTTTTTGGGAGGGTGTCTGTTATCTTGATTTTTTTTCTGCATTTTACTGACAATTTTAGATTTTGATCGTTTGGACAGGAAGACACAAAATATGTTTATTTTATAATGGGTTTAGAATGGGGTCATTTCATTGTGAAATGATAGAAAAACCATTGCAAATTTCTTTCTCTACTCAGTTGATGTAAGCCTGCTAATTGGTCATGCATAGGGATGAGTGGACCCGTGGAATTTCCGTTGCGATGACCAGGAAGAATATTTCAAATGTATCGGAAGCAACTTTTGATGTAGATTTTGGAGCAGAACTGCATCAAAACCCTCTTAAAACACCGGGTGATTGTACCCCAACATTTTCTTTAACAGACCGCAATAGGTGATCTTGAAAGGAGCCGAAACCCAATGTACATGACAACCTATTATTACACAAGGTTGAAGAAGGTTTTTCGTGAAGACACACAGACAATTACCTACTATAATGGTCACCAACCTCCTCCTCTGACCTCCTGACTTTTGGGACTACAGGACCTCTGGGTGCCTCTGATTCCATATAGTGGCTTATAAAATTTTTCCCTGTCGAATCTGACACATTTTATTAGATGCCATATCATGTAGTTATCTAATGCATCTAGTGGAGACTGTATCTTAAAGCAGTGAATAAAGGCACCGTATAGATATGGGTGTACCTGTCGTCCCATAATATTGGGTTTCTGTGTTCATCCATGCCGGCGGCGGCGTCTACTTCACACGGCTCTGCAGTACTTTTTTGCAGTAATTTTTTTTTCCTCATGGCTTTTTGTTATATGATGTAGATATAAAACATTACTTCTGCTAAGTCACGTAAAGAACATCGATTATCTCATTAACATGGTATTTCTTAAGGGATGATGGTATATATTAGAAAGCAAGTGAACAATTGGGTTGATACCTAGGAAGCTATAAAAATTGGCAAGTGTAAGGTTGAGTGACTGACAATGGACATTTTGCGATGGCTAGTTGAATGGGTCAAAACTAGTGTTGAGCATTCCGATACCGCAAGTATCGGGTATCGGCTGATATTAGCGGTATCGGAATTCCGATACTGACTTCCGATACTTTTGTCATATCGGATACCGGAATCGGAAGTTCCCATCATGCTATGAGCCTGCTTGCTTTGATTAAGCCAATGGGAATCCTCCGAAGTGTGGGCACATCCTGTTAGGCATGTAGTCATGTTAACTATTGGCATGGCTGTGATTGGCTGCCAAAATGATGTCATGATGCACTATAAAAGCCACCGCAGCCGCCATTTCTGGTTCACTCTGCTGTGAATTCAGTTAGGGACAGGCTGCTGTAGAAGACTGTGAGGGACAGTTAGAAATAGCGATTCCACCAAACATCTAGTGCTTTACCCAGGCTACATAAACCACCACTGTAGCCTTCTTTGCCCTAGCAGCAGTGTTCACAGCTGTCTGCAAGGGCTGTGTGAATGCAGCTCACGCTGTGGAGTGGGTCCTGCAGCCACGTCAGGTTGTAGGCTGCCCAGCGTGCCTCACTGCTGCCTCATACATCTTTTAATTTTTGAGCTACATTTTTTACATAATTTCAATCTAGTGTGCTTCCATCCGTATCCATATACGTTGGTTGCAAACACTAGTAGTAGACAGCGGAGCCTTTCTGCAGCCTTTCAGTGCTAGTGTCCACTTTGCTGCACTGTTCACGGCTGTCTGAGAGGTCTCTGACTGTGTGTGAGTGCAGCTCACGCTGAGTAGTGTGTCCTGCAGCTACGTCTGGTTGTAGGACGCTCAGCGTGTCACTGCCTCACACATTTTTCTTTTATTGCAGCTCATTTTTTCTTCTATTAGTGTGCATCCATCCGTCTCCATCTACGGTGGTTGCAAACACTATATAGGAGTACACAGCGGAGCCTTTCTGCTGCCTGTCAGTGCCAGTGCCCACTTAGCTGCACTGTTCACGGCTGTCTGAGAGGTCTCTGACTGTGTGTGAGTGCAGCTCACGCAGAGTAGAGTGTCCTGCAGCTACGTCTGGTTGTAGGACGCTCAACGTGCGTCACTGCCTCACACATATTTGTCTTTGAGTGCAGCTCATTTTTTCTTCTCCTATTAGTGTGCATCCATCCGTATCCATCAACATTGGTTGGTTGCAAACACTATATAGGAGTAGATAGAGGAGCCTTTTTTTCTGGCTTGTGCCCTGCCGGCGCAGCCAGATTAGTATTACCCAATTTTTTTGGAGCCTCATCTTTTGCATTGTAGGTTACCTGCCTGCATTGTAATAGCTCCAAAAAGTTGGTGATACTATCAGTTTCAATTCTTTGTTCACATACTTTGAGTTTGTTTCCAACAAAGAAACCACAAAAAAAGTTCACCAAACACTACATTTGGAACTTGTGTAGGCCACATCAGCTCCTATTAAAGTGTAGTCCACACACAAACACTTCATAAAATTAGTGTTTCTTGTACCTGTAACCAGCTGTTCAGGAATAAGCACACTAAGGCCCCCCTTTGTACTTTTCTGCCTATCTTAAGCAGTCTGGCAAGATGAAGAAGGCAGGGAGTAAGGCACGTGGGCATGGGCGTGGAGTTTCACCAGGGAGAGGACGTGGGGATTCTGCAGGGAGAGGACGTGGGGATTCTGCAGGTAGAGGACGTGGGGATTCTGGGCCTGCTGCGGGCACCAGTGGATCAGCATCCCCCAGTTTTAGCAGGCAACAGTCCTTTATGCGCAGCTTTGTAGGACCTCAACGTACCCCACTGCTGCGGGAGGAACAAATTGAAGCCGTTGTCGGATGGATGGCAGCTAACGCATCGACTTCAATTACTTCCACAGCCTCTCAGGACCAGAGCACCGAAGAGCAACCATCTGTCTCTTCACCACCTGCCAAAGTGCCCAGGCAGTCAGAGAGACATGGACAGGAGCCATCACAGTCTCTACTTCTGTTCTCGGAATCTGTTGGCTTGGAAAGAGGGGGCCAGCCAAGCAGCATTTCTGAATGTGAAGAAGAGGGAGTATGCAGTGATGCGCAACTTCTTTGTCCCTCTGAATCTGAAGAGGCGAGTGGGCCAGTGCCTATGGTCAGCACACCTCAGTACACATCAGATGATGACGAGACTCAGTTGCCACTTTCTGGTGCGTACGGTGCTGGTGAGACAACCCCGGAGAAGCAGCTGTTGAAGAGGGGAGGGAAGATGATGAGGTCCTTGACCCATCATGGCGTGAGGAACAGGAAGGTGGTGGGAGCAGCTCGGAGGAAGAGATTCCCCTACCGGCCAAAACAGGAGGCAGAGGGAGGGGGAAGACTTGGTTGCCTGTACCCTCCACTTCGGCACCCGTTAGGAGCATTCCTCATTCCAAAGGCAAAACGGGCGCTCCCAAGAGTTGCAGTGCGTGGTCCTTTTTTGACACAGTTGCAGATGACATTTGCTTTGTCAAATGCAAGCTGTGTCATCAGATAGTCAAAAGAGGGAGAAATGTCAGCAACCTCAATACCACAAATATGTGAAAACATGTGCGCACCAAGCACGAGTTGGAGTTGCAGAGACACCCTGAAGACGTAGGCCAACGTACAGCACCACCTACCACCTCTTCAGTTCGTGTTGGGGCCTCTTCCTCCAGCTCACACACTGCTGGTTCGGCTTCCTCACAGGATCGCCAAGGAAGAACCTCTGCCACTGTTGTCCGGAGACCCTGTCAGATTCCACCCATAGCAGCACGTTCCCATCCATCACAGCCATCGGTAGCACAGGCATGGGATAAAAGGCGCCCTTACTCGGCAAACCATCCCCGAGCACAGTCTCTGAATGCTGGCATTGCCAAACTTCTGGCAGTTGAAATGCTGTCATTCAGGCTGATGGACACTGACACCTTCCGGGACTTAATGGCATTGGCAGTCCCCCAATACAACGTGCCCAGCCGCTTTTATTTCAGCAGGCGAGCCGTCCCTGCCCTGCAGAAACATGTTGAGGGCAAAATAAAACATGCGCTACTAAACGCCGTTAGTAGCAAGGTCCACCTGACCACCGATGCGTGGACCAGTAACCATGGACAGGGACGATACCTTTCCCTCACTGCCCACTGGGTCAATGTTGTGGAGCCGGGTACAGATCTGGAGAGTGGCGCTGTACGTGTTCTTCCAACGCCACGGATTGCAGGACTCCAGTCTGTACACATAGACTCCTCCTCCTACTCAAGTTCCTCAGAAACAGCAGAGCAGGAGCCTGTTACGACCGATATGAGCACAGCCGTGGCCAAACGTCAACAGGCTGTACTCAAATTAATTTCTTTGGGGAATCGAAGCCACACAGCGCAGGAGCTCTGGAATGCTATCAAGCAGGAGAGCGATGTGTGGTTTGGGCCAGCGAATCTCCAGCCGGGCTTGGTAGTGTGTGACAATGGCCGAAATCTGGTGGCAGCTCTTGGCCTAGGCAACCTCACACACATCCCATGTCTGGCACATGTGCTTAACTTGGTCGTGCAGAGCTTTCTGAGGGACTATCCGGATCTTGATGCACTGTTGCACAAGGTCCGCATAGAGTGCGCTCACTTGCGGCGTTCCAGCACGGCAAGATCGCGCCTCGCTGCTCTGCAGCGACGATTTGGCCTTCTGGAACATCGCATCATATGTGACCTACCCACCCGGTGGAATTCAACGTTACATATGTTGGAGCGGTTGTGTGAGCAGCAGGCAGCAGTCATGGAGTACCAGCTGCATCAGGCGCAAACAAGTCGCACTGTGCGCCGTTCACACTTCAGCACCATTGAGTGGGCCTCTATGAAGGACATCTGCCTCGTTTTGCGTGCCTTCGATGAATCCACGCGGATGGCGAGTGCAGATGATGCACTAGTCAGCATGACTGTCCCCCTTATCTGCCTGCTTCAACAAATACTGCAAGCACTAAGGGATGAGGTTTTGGAAGAGGTGGAGGATGAGGAGTCCCAAATGCCATCTGCTTCTGGACAGTCTGCGCTACGTGTTTCCTCACAAAGGCCTAGGCAGGGGACACTTTGTGAGGAGGATGAGGAGGAGTCGATGGAGGAGGAAGACATCTCTCCAGAGGAGGGAGGTACACAAACCTCTACTCAGTATGTACAGCGAGGGTGGGGTGATGCAGAGCAGGCCGAGGTCACGCCTCAAACAGGGGACAGCGGTTCTTTGGCAGTTGGGAGTCTGCAGCACATGGTTGATTTCATGCTGCAGTGCCTGAGAAACGACCGCCGCATCGCCCACATTCTCGTCTCGGCTGATTATTGGGTCTACACCCTAATAGATCCTCGCTACCGGGACAGCGTACAAAGGCTCATACCAACGTTGAACCGGGAGCGTAAACTGCGGGAGTACGAAGAGTCACTGGTGCAGTCCATAATGTTTTCCATTCCACCCGACAGCATTGTTGCTAGTGCTTTACAAAGCAGCTCTGTGCGTCGAGGCAGTGGAGGAAACTCTGCACAAAGAGGGAGCAGAGGCAGCGCCGCAGCACAAGGCAAGACCACTATGGCCCAAATGTGGCAAAGTTTTGTGTGTCCACCACAATTGTCTACACCATCAGCGACGCCTCGAGTCAGCAGGAGGCAACGCTTCCGTCAGATGGTGTCAGACTACATGTCTTGCCCTGTCACTGTACTCCCAGATGGCTCTTCCCCCTTCAAGTTTTGGGTCTCTAAGCTGGATACATGGCCAGAGCTTAGCCAGTATGCATTGGAGGTGCTGGCTTGCCCTCCTGCCAGTGTATTATCGGAACGTGTCTTTAGTGCCGCAGGTGGTGTACGAACAGACCGTCGCACGCGACTATCTTCCGATAATGTTGACCGGCTGACTTTTCTGAAAATGAACAAGGCCTGGATCTCCAAAGACTTTGCCATTCCTCTTACACACTAAATTAGTGGTTGGCAATTGTATCCAGGTCTGCTGGTGTGTTCATTTTTCTACCACCTGAACTATAATCCCTGTGCTTCAACACAGCCAGTTGTCGCTCAGATGTGTCGTCTGCACAGAGAAACACACTAGCTCCTGTGTTAGTGGGGTTCAGTAACGCCAGCTGATCCCCTGCTGTGTGGACGGCAAAGTCACCAGCTCCATCAACATTCAAACCACTACTGATTTTTAACCGTGCCCAACTTAGGTCTCTGGCTCCACTGTCTCTACTATTTCCCCTGACCTCCAACCCCGCCATCTACATCTCTGAAGTGGCGTCAGCACAATCTACACTTGTTCCTGTGTTCCTGTGGCTCAGTCCCATCAGTTTATCCCCTGATGTGTGTCCGGCAAGGTCTCCTGCTCTGTCCACATTCCCATAACCAGTAGTGGGAATGAGGACAGAGCTGGCGAACTTGCCGGACAAACATCAGGGGATCAACTGACGGGACTGAGCACCAGTAACACAGGAACAAGTGTAGATTGTGCTGACGCCACTTCAGAGATGTAGCTGGCGGGGTTGGAGGCCAGGGTAAATAGTAGAGACAGTGGAGCCAGAGGCCTAAGTGGAGCATGGTTAGAATCAGTAGTAGTCAACAACCTCCATAAAAACCGCTGCCCATTGGCCTCTGCATGCGGCATGCGTAATCCTGGGCTCCAACAGCGTCAGTTGGTGTTCAGAAGTGTCATCTCCACAGAGCCAAACACATTCGTTCAAGTGTTAGTGGGGTTCAGCACTGCCAGCTGTTCCCCTGCTGTGGAGATGGCAAGTCTCCTGCTGCCTACACCTGCCAAAATCCAGTAGGCCCCAGCCTGCTCCACGCCTGATCCTGGGCTCCAACAGCGTCAGTTGGTGTTCAGAAGTGTCATCTCCACAGAGCCAAACACATTCGTTCAAGTGTTAGTGGGGTTCAGCACTGCCAGCTGTTCCCCTGCTGTGGAGATGGCAAGTCTCCTGCTGCCTTCACCTGCCAAAAGCAACAGGCCCCAGCCTGCTCCTCGCCTAATCCTGGGCTCCAACAGCGTCAGTTGGAGTTCAGAAGTGTCATCTCCACAGAGCCAAACACATTCGTTCAAGTGTTAGTGGGGTTCAGCACTGCCAGCTGTTCCCCTGCTGTGGAGATGGCAAGTCTCCTGCTGCCTACACCTGCCAAAATCCAGTAGGCCCCAGCCTGCTCCACGCCTGATCCTGGGCTCCAACAGCGTCAGTTGGTGTTCAGAAGTGTCATCTCCACAGAGCCAAACACATTCGTTCAAGTGTTAGTGGGGTTCAGCACTGCCAGCTGTTCCCCTGCTGTGGAGATGGCAAGTCTCCTGCTGCCTACACCTGCCAAAATCCAGTAGGCCCCAGCCTGCTCCACGCCTGATCCTGGGCTCCAACAGCGTCAGTTGGTGTTCAGAAGTGTCATCTCCACAGAGCCAAACACATTTGTTCAAGTGTTAGTGGGGTTCAGCACTGCCAGCTGTTCCCCTGATGTGGAGATGGCAAGTCTCCTGCTGCCTTCACCTGCCAAAAGCAACAGGCCCCAGCCTGCTCCTCGCCTAATCCTGGGCTCCAACAGCGTCAGTTGGTGTTCAGAAGTGTCATCTCCACAGAGCCAAACACATTCGTTCAAGTGTTAGTGGGGTTCAGCACTGCCAGCTGTTCCCCTGCTGTGGAGATGGCAAGTCTCCTGCTGCCTACACCTGCCAAAATCCAGTAGGCCCCAGCCTGCTCCACGCCTGATCCTGGGCTCCAACAGCGTCAGTTGGTGTTCAGAAGTGTCATCTCCACAGAGCCAAACACATTCGTTCAAGTGTTAGTGGGGTTCAGCACTGCCAGCTGTTCCCCTGCTGTGGAGATGGCAAGTCTCCTGCTGCCTTCACCTGCCAAAAGCAACAGGCCCCAGCCTGCTCCTCGCCTAATCCTGGGCTCCAACAGCGTCAGTTGGTGTTCAGAAGTGTCGTCTCCACAGAGCCAAACACATTCGTTCAAGTGTTAGTGGGGTTCAGCACTGCCAGCTGTTCCCCTGCTGTGGAGATGGCAGTCTCTCCTGCTGTCTCCACATTCCAAATACAGTAGGCCTCTGCCTACACCCTCCTATTTCCTGGGCTTCAACACAACCAGTTGTAGCTCGGAAGTGCCGTCCACACGGAAAGAGACACTTGCTCCCGTGTCTCAGTGGGGTTCAGTAACGTCAGCTGATCCCCTGCTGTGTGGATGGCAGTCTCTCCTGCTGTCACCACATTCCAAATACAGCAGGCCTCTGCCTACACCCTCCTATTTCCTGGGCTTCAACACAGCCAGTTGTAGCTCGGAAGTGCCGTCCACACGGAAAGAGACACTTGCTCCCGTGTCTCAGTGGGGTTCAGTAACGTCAGCTGATCCCCTGCTGTGTGGATGGCAGTCTCTCCTGCTGTCACCACATTCCAAATACAGTAGGCCTCTGCCTACACCCTCCTATTTCCTGGGCTTCAACACAGCCAGTTGTAGCTCGGAAGTGCCGTCCACACGGAAAGAGACACTTGCTCCCGTGTCTCAGTGGGGTTCAGTAACGTCAGCCGATCCCCTGCTGTGTGGATGGCAGTCTCTCCTGCTGTCTCCACATTCCAAATACAGTAGGCCTCTGCCTACACCCTCCTATTTCCTGGGCTTCAACACAGCCAGTTGTAGCTCGGAAGTGCCGTCCACACGGAAAGAGACACTTGCTCCCGTGTCTCAGTGGGGTTCAGTAACGTCAGCTGATCCCCTGCTGTGTGGATGGCAGTCTCTCCTGCTGTCACAACATTCCAAATACAGTAGGCCTCTGCCTACACCCTCCTATTTCCTGGGCTTCAACACAGCCAGTTGTAGCTCGGAAGTGCCGTCCACACGGAAAGAGACACTTGCTCCCGTGTCTCAGTGGGGTTCAGTAACGTCAGCTGATCCCCTGCTGTGTGGATGGCAGTCTCTCCTGCTGTCTCCACATTCCAAATACAGTAGGCCTCTGCCTACACCCTCCTATTTCCTGGGCTTCAACACAGCCAGTTGTAGCTCGGAAGTGCCGTCCACACGGAAAGAGACACTTGCTCCCGTGTCTCAGTGGGGTTCAGTAACGTCAGCTGATCCCCTGCTGTGTGGATGGCAGTCTCTCCTGCTGTCACCACATTCCAAATACAGTAGGCCTCTGCCTACACCCTCCTATTTCCTGGGCTTCAACACAGCCAGTTGTAGCTCGGAAGTGCCGTCCACACGGAAAGAGACACTTGCTCCCGTGTCTCAGTGGGGTTCAGTAACGTCAGCTGATCCCCTGCTGTGTGGATGGCAGTCTCTCCTGCTGTCTCCACATTCCAAATACAGTAGGCCTCTGCCTACACCCTCCTATTTCCTGGGCTTCAACACAGCCAGTTGTAGCTCGGAAGTGCCGTCCACACGGAAAGAGACACTTGCTCCCGTGTCTCAGTGGGGTTCAGTAACGTCAGCTGATCCCCTGCTGTGTGGATGGCAGTCTCTCCTGCTGTCACCACATTCCAAATACAGTAGGCCTCTGCCTACACCCTCCTATTTCCTGGGCTTCAACACAGCCAGTTGTAGCTCGGAAGTGCCGTCCACACGGAAAGAGACACTTGCTCCCGTGTCTCAGTGGGGTTCAGTAACGTCAGCTGATCCCCTGCTGTGTGGATGGCAGTCTCTCCTGCTGTCTCCACATTCCAAATACAGTAGGCCTCTGTCTACACCCTCCTATTTCCTGGGCTTCAACACAGCCAGTTGTAGCTCGGAAGTGCCGTCCACACGGAAAGAGACACTTGCTCCCGTGTCTCAGTGGGGTTCAGTAACGTCAGCTGATCCCCTGCTGTGTGGATGGCAGTCTCTCCTGCTGTCACCACATTCCAAATACAGTAGGCCTCTGCCTACACCCTCCTATTTCCTGGGCTTCAACACAGCCAGTGGTAGCTCGGAAGTGCCGTCCACACGGAAAGAGACACTTGCTCCCGTGTCTCAGTGGGGTTCAGTAACGTCAGCTGATCCCCTGCTGTGTGGATGGCAGTCTCTCCTGCTGTCTCCACATTCCAAATACAGTAGGCCTCTGCCTACACCCTCCTATTTCCTGGGCTTCAACACAGCCAGTTGTAGCTCGGAAGTGCCGTCCACACGGAAAGAGACACTTGCTCCCGTGTCTCAGTGGGGTTCAGTAACGTCAGCTGATCCCCTGCTGTGTGGATGGTAGTCTCTCCTGCTGTCACCACATTCCAAATACAGTAGGCCTCTGCCTACACCCTCCTATTTCCTGGGCTTCAACACAGCCAGTTGTAGCTCGGAAGTGCCGTCCACACGGAAAGAGACACTTGCTCCCGTGTCTCAGTGGGGTTCAGTAACGTCAGCTGATCCCCTGCTGTGTGGATGGCAGTCTCTCCTGCTGTCTCCACATTCCAAATACAGTAGGCCTCTGCCTACACCCTCCTATTTCCTGGGCTTCAACACAGCCAGTTGTAGCTCGGAAGTGCCATCCACACGGAAAGAGACACTTGCTCCCGTGTCTCAGTGGGGTTCAGTAACGTCAGCTGATCCCCTGCTGTGTGGATGGCAGTCTCTCCTGCTGTCACCACATTCCAAATACAGTAGGCCTCTGCCTACACCCTCCTATTTCCTGGGCTTCAACACAGCCAGTTGTAGCTCGGAAGTGCCGTCCACACGGAAAGAGACACTTGCTCCCGTGTCTCAGTGGGGTTCAGTAACGTCAGCTGATCCCCTGCTGTGTGGATGGCAGTCTCTCCTGCTGTCTCCACATTCCAAATACAGTAGGCCTCTGCCTACACCCTCCTATTTCCTGGGCTTCAACACAGCTAGTTGTAGCTCGGAAGTGCCGTCCACACGGAAAGAGACACTTGCTCCCGTGTCTCAGTGGGGTTCAGTAACCTCAGCTGATCCCCTGCTGTGTGGATGGCAGTCTCTCCTGCTGTCACCACATTCCAAATACAGTAGGCCTCTGCCTACACCCTCCTATTTCCTGGGCTTCAACACAGCCAGTTGTAGCTCGGAAGTGCCGTCCACACGGAAAGAGACACTTGCTCCCGTGTCTCAGTGGGGTTCAGTAACGTCAGCTGATCCCCTGCTGTGTGGATGGCAGTCTCTCCTGCTGTCTCCACATTCCAAATACAGTAGGCCTCTGCCTTCACCCTCCTATTTCCTGGGCTTCAACACAGCCAGTTGTAGCTCGGAAGTGCCGTCCACACGGAAAGAGACACTTGCTCCCGTGTCTCAGTGGGGTTCAGTAACGTCAGCTGATCCCCCTGCTGTGTGGATGGCAGTCTCTCCTGCTGTCTCCACATTCCAAATACAGTAGGCCTCTGCCTACACCCTCCTATTTCCTGGGCTTCAACACAGCCAGTTGTAGCTCGGAAGTGCCGTCCACACGGAAAGAGACACTTGCTCCCGTGTCTCAGTGGGGTTCAGTAACGTCAGCTGATCCCCTGCTGTGTGTATGGCAAAGTCTCCTGCTGCCTACACAGTCGTACTACTACTGATTTTTAACCGTGCTCCAATTAGGCCTGTGGCTCCACTGTCTCTCGTATTTCCCCTGTCCTCCAACCCTGCCAGTTACAGCTCCGAAGTGGCGTCTGCACAATCCACACTTGTTCCTGTGTTACAGGTGTTCAGTCCGGTCAGTTAATCCCCTGATGTGTGTCCGGCAATGTCGCCTGCTCTGTCCACATTCCCATAACTGGCGGGGTTGGAGGACAGGGGAAATACGAATATCAGTGAAGCCACAGGCCTAAGTGGAGCTTGGTTAAAATTAGTAGAAGTCTACAACCGATCTTAAAATTTCTTCAATGCAGCCTCAGCCTGCTCCGTGCTTGTCCCTGGGCTTCAACACAGCCAGTTGTTGCTCGGAAGTGCCGTCTTCACAGAGTAAAACACTAGCTCCTGTGTTTGTGGGGTTCAGTAACGTCAGCTGTTCCCCTGCTGTTTTGATGGCAATCTGTCCTGCTGCCTCCCAATTGACAGCACATCAGGCCTCAGCCTGCTAAGTGCTTTTCCCTGGGCTCCAACATCGCCAGTTGCTGCTCATAACTGACTTTGGCACGGGTACTCCCTCCTGCCCAGCTTGGTTCCAGCCCTGCCTGCTGTTTCCGGGAAGTGTCAATGTCAGTTTGCCACCCCAAGTTGCAAAGTCGTGTTGCGGTTGGGTTAGCCGAGGCTAGGGTGCCAGCAGTTTAGGTGCTTCCTATGTGGACTGCGGGTTCTGGTAAGAAAGGCTTGTTCCGTAGTGCCAGTAGGACAAGCACCCCCTGTAGGACTGTGTGATTCGGTAACTGCGGCCAGCTTGCGGCATGCCAACTTTGCTTTTCAGGGGTAACTTCAGCTGCCCCTCCGGGTTCCAGCACCGTCAGCTGGTTCTCGGCAGAGCCTTTGGCCTAGGTGCCTCCATCTCGGTATCCGAGTTCCGGCAACGTCTGCTGGTCCTTGGTAGTGCTTTGTAGCACAGGTACCTCCTGCTTAGTAACCGGGTTCCAGCACAGTCAGCTGGTCCTCGGTTGTGCCATTGGCTCTTATTCCTTCTGCTGCCCCTCCGGGTGCCAGCACTGTCAGCTGGTCCTCGCTATTTCCATTTGCTCTTGCAGCTTATGCTACCCCTCCAGGTTCCAGCACCGTCAGCTGGTTCTCGTCAGAGCCTTTGGCCTAGGTGCCTCCATCTCGGTATCCGAGTTCCGGCAACGTCTGCTGGTCCTTGGTAGTGCTTTGTAGCACAGGTACCTCCTGCTTAGTAACCGGGTTCCAGCACAGTCAGCTGGTCCTCGGTTGTGCCATTGGCTCTTATTCCTTCTGCTACCCCTCCGGGTGCCAGCACTGTCAGCTGGTCCTCGCTATTTCCATTTGCTCTTGCAGCTTATGCTACCCCTCCGGGTTCCAGCACCGTCAGCTGGTTCTCGTCAGAGCCTTTGGCCTAGGTGCCTCCATCTCGGTATCCAAGTTCCGGCAACGTCTGCTGGTCCTTGGTAGTGCTTTGTAGCACAGGTACCTCCTGCTTAGTAACCGGGGTTCCAGCACCGTCAGCTGGTCCTCGGTTGTGCCATTGGCTCTTATTCCTTCTGCTGCCCCTCCGGGTGCCAGGACTGTCAGCTGGTCCTCGCTATTTCCATTTGCTCTTGCAGCTTATGCTACCCCTCCGGGTTCCAGCACCGTCAGCTGGTTCTCGTCAGAGCCTTTGGCCTAGGTGCCTCCATCTCGGTATCCGAGTTCCGGCAACGTCTGCTGGTCCTTGGTAGTGCTTTGTAGCACAGGTACCTCCTGCTTAGTAACCGGGTTCCAGCACCGTCAGCTGGTCCTCGGTAGTGCCATTGGCTCTTGTTCCTTCTGCTGCCCCTCCGGGTGCCAGTACCGTCAGCTGGTTCAAGAGGACAAAGAACAGGAAGACAACCACCAAGATGCAGAACAACAAGAGAGAGAAGACAAAGAAGCATAAGAAAACAAAGCAGAAGAACATTAAGCATAAGACTAATACTCTGAGCAAATGATATTATCTTATTTATAAGCAGAAGAAGACTAAGCAGTGTATGGGGGTGAGTCCGTTCCTCCTCGTGGTGCCCCTGGAAAAGGCCTGCTGCTGCAGGCCAAACTGAATGCGGACAAATCCTGTTGTAAATCTTTTGTGACAGGCAGAACGGAAGGTGTAAACTTCTAACTTTTCTAAATAACAACTACAGGAATGCCTGACACAAACAAGAATATGATGAAGAAGAATAGGAAGAAGATGAAGAAGTTGAATATGTAGAATAATAATTGTTGAATAAGAAGAATATGAAGAATGTAAGAAAAGGAAGAAGAAGAAGAATGTAAAAAAAGGAAGTAGAAGAATTTAAAAAAAGGAAGAAGAAGAATGTAAAAAAAGGAATAAGAAGAAGAATGTAAAAAAAGGAAGTAGAAGAATGTAAAAAAAGGAAGAAGAAGAAGAAGAAGAAGAATGTAAAAAAAGGAATAAGAAGAAGAAGAAGGTAAAAAAAGGAAGAAGAATAAGAAAGAAGAAGAAAGAAGAAAGAAGAAGAAGACATAAATGTCTGGGAAAATATAAATGAGGCTAACATAGTCAATATCTTTGTAACTCCTAACGTCTTTAAAAAAAAAGTTTAATTCCTGCTATTCCATTTGATTGGGCTAAACCTCTATGGCTTTAATGTCTCCTCCACCTCCCACAATACATTCTACATTATTCTTAGTTGTTTTTCTTCATGTAGAATTAACCTACAAGGAAAGAAAGGGTTTTTTTTAATTCCGATATTTTGGCCCCATTGACTTGCATTGGTTCCCGGTATCGGAATCGGCGATACCGATACTTTTTTTTAAGATCGGCCGATCCATTCCGATCCGATATTTTCAAGTATCGGCTGGTATCGCTCAACTCTAGTCAAAACATTTCCAAAGCAACAGGTCATGTGTGTCTCTTAGTATCCAATGACTAGTGGCGCCAAGGTGCGCCAGAAACACGTCAGGCTGAGAGTCTCTCTCTAAATTTTACAACTGGCTTTTAAAATGTTCTAATAAAAAGAAATGCTATTTAAACTGTACAGATGTGCATGAAACACCCCTCCTTCTTCCTCTATAAGGCAAGCAAATGGAATGTGGAGTGGCAGTGTGACGCTCCGGAAAATGACCTGCTCAGAAATCTTGGATCCTGGCATTTATTTGAATGTCACTTTAACCCTTCCAACACTTTTCGTTTTTTGTACTTTCGTTTCGCCTTTTCTTTGAGTGGCGATAACTTTTTAAATGTTATTTTTCTATTGACATAGTCATATGAGGCTTGTTTTTAACGGAGCTGTACTTTTGAATGACCCTTTTAATTGTTACCATATAATGTACTGCGAAACAGAAAAAAAAATCCCATGTGGGTGAAGTGGTGAAAAAAAAAAAAGAGTACCCTAATGGCAATAACCTTTTTCATCCTGATAATGTGCCTCGTTATGTTGTAAATGTTGAAAATTGGTCAGCAATGGTTTTAAGGACATGACAGAGGTGTTTACTTGGTTTCCAAGTTTCTCTGTCTTATCAAGCATCTGAGAGATGGCGATGTGGCAGATACACAAGAGAGACTCACCAGTGTCCTCTCATGTCTTGGAGAAACATGGAGGTGATGTAAGGGGATGGAGGAAGTTTTCTGAACTTCTCCCAGACACTGTGATTGAGAACAGATCTTTTTACAAAAGGAGGCCCAGTTGGTTTAGAGAAAGTGATCTGTGAATCTGTTGTGTCTCCATGATCATACTTAGGTTTTTGTTTAAAAAAAAAATCTCTTTTTGCGAGCGGATTAGAATATGAAGGAGGTTAAACATCCATTTAGATGAGTCTAGAGTATATCAATTATATATAGTATCACTTTGTGTGTACAATATGGTGTCTATTTTTAAACTTTTTTGTTTATTCAATTATTGATCAGCCTTTGCAAAGTTATGAATTTTTGTAACATACTTCGTTACCTTATTTTGCTTCTTTCTCCCAAACACCAATGCCGCAGTGTTGCTCAATAAGAATCTTCTTACAACTGCTGCTCAGAAACAATCTGTTCTCTATTTCCAATTAGGGTAAAGGAACTTTCCCTGTCTGAGCCTCTCTGCTTCCATACACAGATTCCTTGTAAAAGTGGCCAGATCTCACTGAGCAGCAGATTTGGGAGCTGATACTAAGCAGTTAAAATAGCGCTGTGGCATGTATATTACACCATACCTTTGCCATTATTGATCAATAATATAGTATCACAAGGGTGTCACGTCCCCCTGGAAGACCTAGATGGTTATGTCAAGTAATGAATCGCAGGCCTTCTTTAGACCTCTGCCTCCTAATAACCTCCCTCTCCAATATCACTGAAGGAGAGCTTACTCATCTCCTTTCCAAATCACACCTCACCACCTGTGCACTTGACCCCATCCCTTCCCACCTGATCCCCAACCTAACATGCTCATTCCAGCCCTAACCCATCTCTTCAACCTATCGCTATCTTCTGGTACCTTCCCCTCTGCCTTCAAACATGCCACCATCACACCCATCCCCCAAAAAACAAACCTTGACCTAACTGCTATGCCCAGCTATCGCCCCATATCACTGCTCCCGTTTGCTTCCAAACTCCTTGAGCAGCATGTCTATGCTCAACTTTCCTCCCACCTCTCACCTAACTCTCTCCTTGACAACCTCCAATCTGGTTTCTGCCCCCACCACTCCACCGAAACTATCCTGACCAAAATTACTAATGACTTACTCACAGCCAAAGCAAACAGACAGTTCTCCATCCTCCTTCTTCTCGACCTGTCCTCTGACTTCAACACAGTCGACCACTGCCTACTGCTACAGATTCTTTCTTCCCTTGGCATCAAAGACCTTGCCCGGTCCTGGATCGCCTCTTACCTTTCCAACTGCATACTTAGCATTTCTCACTCCCACACAAGCTCCTCATCCCGCCCTCTCTCTGTTGGAGTCCCTCAAGGCTCTGTCCTGGGGCCCCAACTTTTTTCCATGTATACCCTTGGCCTAGGACAACTCATAAAGTCCCATGGCTTCCAGTACCACCTGTATGCGGACGACACTCAGATCTACCTCTCTGACCCAGATGTCACCTCTTTGCTGTCCAGAATCCCGTAGTGTCTATCAGCCATATCCTCCTCTTTCACCTCTTGCTTACTAAAACTCAATGTAGACAAAACCAAACTCATCATCTTTCCTCTGTCTCACGTATCTTCCCTACCCGATCTATCTATTATGGTAAACGGCATCACTCTCTCTCCCGCACCTGAAATCCACTGCCTCGGAGCAACTCTCAACTCTGCCTTGTCCTTCAAACCACACGTCCAAACTCTTGCCACCTCCTGTCGCCTCCAACTCAAAAATATTTCCATAATCCCTCCCTTCCTCAGCCCTCAATCTACTAAAACTCTTTTGCATGCCCTCATCATCTCCCACCTTGATTACTGCAACACCCTCCTCTGTGGCCTCCCCGCCAACTCTCTTGCACCACTCCAGTCTGTCCTCAACTCTGCTGCCCAACTAACCCTCTCTCCTCGCCACTGCCTTGTTTCTCCCCTCTGCAAATCCCTCCAATGGCTCCAAATTCCCCAACGAATCCAGTTCAAACTACTAACACTAACTTACAAAGCCATCAACAACCTGTCCCTTCCCTATATCTCTGAACTAATCTCCCAATATCTTCCCTCACGTAATCTTCGATCCTCTTAAGTCCTCCTACTCTCCTCCACACTTATTCATTCCTCACACAACCGCCTCCAAGATTTCTACCGAATATCCCCCATCCTCTGGAATTCTATGCCTCAGCACATCCGATTATCCACCACCCTCGGATCCTTCAGCCGGAACCTGAAAATCCATCTCTTCAGGAAACCTTACAGCCTGCAATAACCATTCTGCTGCCTCACCACCACCTGAGCTGCCGCCTCACCACCTCCAGAGCTGCTGCACCCCCGACCTTCTGTCTCTTCTCCATTATCCCGTAGAATGTAAGTCCAAAAGGACAGGGTCCTCTCCACTCTGTACCAGTTTGTCATTGTAAATTTGCTTACTGTAAACGATATCTATAACTTTGTATGTAGCCACTTCTCATGTACAGCACCATGGAATTAATGGCGCTATATAAATAATAATTTGTGTCCCATATTAAATGGATTTAGTTTCTTCTGGTACTGAAGAGGTTAAGGACCCTTTCTATGCTGTCAGAAACATGTAACTTCATTTCAGCTGCTTCTGATCTGGTCACTAACTCTTCCTGTATAAACTAGTTAGACTTTCTTGTCCCTGCCGGTGGAAGATTTGACTTCCTGTGCTGTGTGTTAAAGCTAAGTGATTGAAATAGAGTTATTGTAGAAGTGACCTGTGGTTTGCTGTAGTAGTTCCTGTTCCCATTTAGTTTATTCCTCCCTGTCCCTATCATCCTCCCTATTGTTAGTTGGTGCTTTTGAATGATAGAGGTTCTCTGTTATCCCAGTTTTGTCATTGTGTCTTGTTTCCATTACATTTCTGTCCCATGCCTCATGGCGTGGGAGAGGTGACAGATCAGGGTTTAACAAGAGCATAGTAAAATCAGAGACTTGGGCCTCTCTACCTTCCAGAGTACCCCCGGGACAGGGATGGTAGGGGTCCCAGTTCAAGGGACAGTATGAGGCCCTCTCCACCCTGCCGAAAACCATCACAACGTGACATATCGGTTATATATGTAGAAATTGTATTTGTTTTAGACAAACAAGTAAAAGTTGTTTAAGCCGTCATATTTTGCTGGGTATTGGTACAGTAATGAGGTGAATTTAACAGTAATACACTGTGATTTCTTGTACCCAGTGAGCACAGGACAAGATATAATAAAGATATTAGCTCAAAGTTGACATAATCTCTTTAATAAGCAACTCCTTTAATATACACTCGGCAAGATTAATGCAATAATATTCATCTGCTGTCAACCAATTAAATATATAGATACATTTTTATTATAAGTAAAATGAATTCATGAAGTAGATAGTAAATTTTCATCTTAAAGAGTAAAACAATTGTCACAAAAATATACCGTAAATATAGCTAAAGGCAAGGTCAGCGATAGTGAATAATATACAGTACAGACCAAAAGTTTGGACACACCTTTTCATTCAAAGAGTTTTCTTTATTTTCATGACTATGAAAATTGTAGATTCACTCTGAAGGCATCAAAACTATGAATTAACACATGTGGAATTATATAATTAACAAACAAAGTGTGAAACAGCTGACAATATGTCTTATATTCTAGGTTCTTCAAAGTAGCCACCTTTTGCTTTGATTACGGCTTTGTACAATCTTGGCATTCTCTTGATGAGCTTCAAGAGGTAGTCACCGGAAATGGTCTTCCAACAGTCTTGAAGGAGTTCCCAGAGATGCTTAGCAGTTGTTGGCCCTTTTGCCTTCACTCTGCGGCCCAGCTCACCCCAAACCATCTCGATTGGGTTCAGGTCTGGTGACTATGGAGGCAAGGTCATCTGGTGCAGCACCCCATCACTCTCCTTCTTGGTCAAATAGCCCTTACACAACCTGGAAGTGTGTTTGGGGTCATTGTCCTGTTGAAAAATAAATGATGGTCCAACTAAACGCAAACCGGATGTAATAGCATGCCGCTGCAAGATGCTGTGGTAGCCATGCTGGTTCAGTATGCTTTCAATTTTGAATAAATCCCCAACAGTGTCACCAGCAAAGCACCCCCACACCATCATGCCTCCTCCGCCATGCTTCACGGTGGGAACCAGGCATGTAGAGTCCATCCGTTCACCTTTCTGCTTCGCACAAAGACACGGTCGTTGGAACCAAAGATCTCAAATTTGGACTCATCAAACCAAAGCACAGATTTCCATTGGTCTAATGTCCATTCCTTGTGTTCTTTAGCCCAAACAAGTCTCTTCTGTTTGTTGCCTGTCCTTAGCAGTGGTTTTCTAGCAGCTATTTTACCATGAAGGCCTGCTGCACAAAGTATCCACTTAACAGTTGTTGTAGAGATGTGTCTGCTGCTAGAACTCTGTGTGGCATTGACCTGGTCTCTAATCTGAGCTGCTGTTAACCTGCGATTTCTGAGGCTGGTGACTCGAATGAACTTATCCTCCGCAGCAGAGGTGACTCTTGGTCTTCCTTTCCTGGGACTGGCCTCATGTGAACCAGTTTCTTTGTAGCGCTTGATGGTTTTTGCCACTGCACTTGGTGACTCTTTCAAAGTTTTCCCAATTTTTCGGACTGACTGACCTTCATTTCTTAAAGTAATGATGGCCACTTGTTTTTCTTAGCTGCTTTTTTCTTGCCATAATACAAATTCTAACAGTCTATTCAGTAGGACTATCAGCTGTGTATCCACCAGACTTCTGCACAACACAACTGATGGTCCCAACCCCAATTATAAGGCAAGAAATCTCACTTATTAAACCTGGCAGGGCACACCTGTGAAGTGAAATCCATTTCCTGTGACTACCTCTTGAAGCTCATCAGGCGAATGCCAAGAGTGTGCAAAGCAGAAATCAAAGCAAAAGGTGGCTACTTTGAAGAACCTAGAATATAAGACATATTTTCAGTTGTTTCACACTTTTTTGTTAATTATATAATTCCACAAGTGTTAATTCATAGTTTTGATGACTTCAGAGAGAATCTACAATTTTCATAGTCATGAAAATAAAAAAACTCTTTGAATGAGAAGGTGTGTGCAAACTTTTGGTCTGTACTGTATATGAAATCAATAGTGGATTAAAGTCCTGTGGCAGCATCATATAATAGTTTTAATGACTTGTAAGCTTAAAAAATAATTGTTTTGATTGTTCTTGATTCTATATAGAATTAGCCTTTTTTTTTTTTTTCAAGTTCAGTTAAAATTATCTGTCACCCCCAAACCATTGCTTAAACCTCTTATACAGGTATGTAGTGGACATAGACCCAATAAAAATTGTAGAATAGATTGTAGTGGTTTAGTTGAAAAATAATCTATTTATTTACTTAAATGGTCATGTCAGGAGAACTGAAAGGTAAGTTCCTCTCTAAATGTAGAAGAGCATTTACACTGCAACATAATTGTGAACAAGTTGTTAGAAGCGCTCGTTTCACAATTACCGTATATTGTCATGTAAGCAGGCTGCAAATCACTCACTGAACAACCAGAATGCTCGTTCATTGGGTGAATCGATCTGTTGCACAGTATAAAGGCCCCGTCTCACTAAGCGACTTACCAGCGATCCCGACACCGATATCAAGGTGTCAGGATCGCTAGTAAGTCGCTATGTGATCGCTGGTGAGCTGTCACACAGACAGCTTCACCAGCGATCAGCACAGCGATGCCGAGTGCCCGGCATCGCTGGCCATCCTGTAAAAAATAGAATCAAAATAAAAAATATAGTTATTCTCACCATCCGATGTCCCGCGCAGTCTTCCGGCCTCTCTCCACGCTCCGGTCCCAGTGATCCTTTGCATGAATGACCGCGAGATGTCACGGTCTCGCGGGATAACAAAGTCTCGCGGTCATTCGTGCAAAGGATCACTGGGACCGGAGCGTGGAGAGAGGCGGGATGGCTGAACGGGACATCGGAAGGTGAGAATAACTATATTTTTTATTTTTTTTATTATTTTTTACACCTGATCGCTGGTCTCCCGCTGTCACACACAGCGATGTGTGCTGGCCAGCGGGAGACCAGCGACCAAAGAAATGTCCAGAGATTTCTTGCAGCGATCAGCGATACCGGCAGGGGGGCCGCTCGCTGATTGCTGTCACACACAGCGATCTCGCTGGTGAGATCGCTGTTACGTCACAAAAGTTGTGACTCAGCAGCGATCTCGCTACCGAGATTGCTTAGTGAGACGGGGCCTTTAGAGATCATCGTTCTCGGAGGTGCATCGTCCAGTGTGAACAGGACTCGCATTGCCTAGAACTATGGGAGCCTGTGTACATTGAGCGTGCTCAGCGCATATTGTTTAGTTTGGTCTGCCAGTGTAACCAGTCATTCAAATGACCGCTGACCAGTAAATGTTTATCGATTGACGGTCCTATCATGCTGAGACAAAGTCTTAAAGGGAATCTGTCACCACTTTTATGGCATAGCAGCTAAAAATATCTCATTAAGCGTCTGCTATGCATTCCATACATCATTATAGAACCCCATGACTCCCCTTGTATACTCACAAAAGCGTGTTTTAATGTGTCCTACGCTTTATGGTGATTTCTCAGTCTGGTCCGATGGGCGTGGTTACGGGTCTCTACATCACGCCCATCTGCTGTTGGTCGCCGTCCTACTTCCTCCTATAATGCCACTTGCCCCGTGCGACATTTCGTGTCTGCTGAGAAATATAGCCTTGTGTGCCTGCACGATACGCTTTGCCCAACTGCGGGCAAAGCCGAAAAACAGAAGTACGCATGCTCTGGCAAACGTAGTTCCGGTACATGAGCTCATGTAAGAGATTCCCTTTAAGCTGGTATCACACGTTCTATTGTCAAGCAGTCAATGAAAAACGGGCAACATTAGGATGTAACTGAGATGTCAACATGCTATCCGAGTTAGGGTGCTTTCACACTGCCCTTTGTCTGAACCCACCACAATACAGGATTCGGGTGCTTGCGCTGACGGAAGCATTGACTATAAACGTACCCACAGAGTCAACGTGTGCTCTGTCATGCATTGTTTTTGGGAGTAACGGCCTACTAGAGGCAGACACCCAGATGCAGTCTACTAGGTTTGAATGTCCACCTCAGTAGGTGTATACACACGAAAATGATGCACGACAGAACATATGTTGACTCTGTCGGCACATACTCATAAATTCCAATTTGCTGAGGGTTAGGATGTAAGCCCAGACGGGACCAACAAACCTGGCAAGAATGCAGTGTGAGAGGGCCCTTATTCATTGATCAACCCATAAATTTTCATGGCTGAGTTTGGTCCATGACTAGAATTAAAAATGGACATGTATCACTTATGTTTTGGGGGACATTTCATCTACAGAAAAAAAGGACATGCAAAGCCCCATAGACTATAATGTGTAGGTGTTCTATTAATAAAATTAACATGCAGAACACATTCAAGAAAACTGAACGAGTGAAAAGAGCCTTGGGGCTTATTAGATTCTTGCCAATCGGAACGCCAAATTTGGAATGTTTAAGTCCTGAAAGTATAAAAAAAAAAACCTGCTTCTTTTGTGGACTTGATTGCTGGATTGTATATTGAAATATATATATAAAACGCAATTAACACTTTTTGCACATGGTCTTAGCTATGGGGGAGTATATTATATACCACTTTAGTGTTAGTACCAGATGATCATAAAATTGATCTTTCTAGAGCTAAGCCTCACACAATGCTATTTTGTGGCAGTTTTCTATGTATATCTTTCCAGTCAAAACTAGGAGTGG
Organism: Dendrobates tinctorius; assembly: GCF_039654945.1. Lineage (NCBI taxonomy): Eukaryota > Metazoa > Chordata > Amphibia > Anura > Dendrobatidae > Dendrobates > Dendrobates tinctorius. The sequence goes on from NW_027361728.1 coordinate 63,422,702, forward strand.
ATCCAAATTGAAAGGAAGAGTATCAAGAAAGGACCTGGGCTCTAATTCTGGTTTAGACTGGAAGACAATAATAGAAAACAGCATTAATATTGCAGACAAGAATGAATCCTTATATTAAACCATAATCTTGATTGAAACTCTCTAGTATTGCCCATTACATAATGTTCTTGGGTGAACAGATGGGATGAGATGGATACCTGCTTATGAGATAGATACTGAAAGCTAGGCATGGCTAGAAGGGTCAGGATTAGTGCAGATAACTACTGTATAAATATTCCACTCCTGCAGGTGGGTGATTATTGAAGTGTACATGCAGCAATTAAATGAATGAAATCATGCAGGAATATATAGAAGAGATCCTTCAGAAACCTGGGTTACAATAGCGGATGTTACGGTAATTTACTATATGACTAATTTTCCTCACTACCGGATACATTTTCTTAGGAAAATTTTAAGCGAAAAATGTCTAAGTAGAGCTATACTGGAAAATCTAGCTACAACTGGACCAATACTGCTGCGTAGGGAAAAAAAAAGATTTTACTGTTGTCTATGTACTGTATATGCACATATTTAAAAAAAAAAAAAAAAAAGTGATTAGAATTTTTTTGGAAAGTGGTGATGAAATAAGTGTAGTGCTGGTTGTCTGATTCATAAAGCAGTAATGCAAAGCGATTGTGCTGAGTACCATCCAACTTCTGAAAGCATTTAACTTGTGATAGTCACAGTCAATGAGAGATCTATGCATGCCTACATCCCTCTTGCTTTAATTTTAGCAAAATATCAAAACTACTTAAAGGGTCAAAATTATACTTTATTTTTGGTAGAGATCTGATTTGGCAGGCGTGAGAAATGTAGAGTAGAAGCCATATACAAATCAGACTGGAAATGCACTGGGGTGAGCCAATGCCCTTGGAAAACCAGTCTGAGAACAAAAAAGCAGCAAATAATGAAACACTTAAAATAGTAATTACACCGCGCTATACTGAGAAAGACAAGGGTTAATATTAGACTACTCACTTGATAATGTATAGAAAAAACAAGATGTCCTGGAGGCTGGTTGCCTGGTCTTGGAAATATGGATAGCTGGAACAAAAAGTGGGATGAATAAATAAATAAATAAAGCCTATTTGTTTTGTTTTAGAAAATAAGCTACTCACTTGTTAGTGTATAGAAAAAACGTAATGTCCTTAAGGCTGATCGCTTTGTCTTGAAAATGTAAGTAGCTGCCAATAAAGTGAATGAATAAACAAACAAGTAGAGTACGTTTATCTTACAAAAAGGGGGGGCAACCCCTTAAGGGTTAAAAGAGATTCTGCTAGACTTACTTATTAATGAATCCGACCAGAAGTGCATCCAACCTTGGAACTGTTACTGGGATATTGGCTGGCACATGTCCCCTAATCCTGGTTTAAATATAATTACTAATAAAAAGATTTGAATATCAGAAAAAAAGGCAAAAGGTACCAAGGAATAATGATATATGGTTCGGGTGGAGGCCGAGGCTAACCTTGCCGAATGCTTGTGGCTGAATATCCTTAGATAAATCAAGAGCACCTGGTACTAGACTGTTATATGCAGAGGCAGACCTGTGACATAGATGAGGGTTAGAGGAGGCTTGTGCTCGCTGGTAAAGTGCAGGGAGGGGTGGCACTTACTTGGAAGCTGGTGGTCGGTGGTGCAGTCAAGCGTGCTTGATGGGGTGGGTGATGACCGCTGCTGCTGGGCAGTGAAGCAGTGCGGATCGCCGCTACCTCGTGTGCTCCGGCCGTGAGAGACGCTGAGGAGGTCGGCGTGTGGTGGGGGCAGGGTGTAGCGTGACGTCACACTGGGAAAGGACGGTGGCTTGCTAATGGCACAAAACCATTGCGATCCGCACTGCTTCACTGCCCAGCAGCAGCGGTCATCACCCACCCCATCAAGCACGCTTGACTGCACCACCAACCACAAGCTTCCAAGTAAGTGCCACCCCCCCTGCACTTTACCAGCGAGCACAAGCCTCCTCTAACCCTCATCTATGTCACAGGTCTGCCTCTGCATATAACAGTCTAGTACCAGGTGCTTTTGATTTATCTAAGGATATTCAGCCACAAGCATTCGGCAAGGTTAGACTCAGCCTCCACCCGAACCATATATCATTATTCCTTGGTACCTTTTGGCTTTTTTTCTGATATTCAAATCTTTTTATTAGTAATTATATTTAAACCAGGATTAGGGGACATGTGCCAGCCAATATCCCAGTAACAGTTCCAAGGTTGGATGCACTTATAGTCGGATTCATTAATAAGTAAGTCTAGCAGAATCTCTTTTAACCCTTAAGGAGTTGCCCACCCCCTTTTGCAAGATAAGCGTACTCTACTTGTTTGTTTATTCATTCACTTTATTGGCAGCTACTTACATTTTCAAGACAAAGCGATCAGCCTTAAGGACATTACGTTTTTTCTATACACTAACAAGTGAGTAGCTTATTTTCTAAAACAAAACAAATAGGCTTTATTATTTATTTATTTATTCATTCATTCATTCATTCATTCATCCCACTTTTTGTGCCAGCTATCCATATTTCCAAGACCAGGCAACCAGCCTGCAGGACATCTTGCTTTTTTTATACATTATCAAGTGAATAGTCTAATATTAACCCTTGTCTCTCAGTATAGCGTGGTGTAATTACTATTTTAAGCTTGTCTCTTTTTAGCAGGTATTAGCACAGAACCTGTCAATCACCAGCAGCATCTGGGAACACCCAATTTTTTCTTCTGGGCCAAGTGGACTAGCGCCAGTGTGTCACTCTATTAAATAATGAAACACAGTTCATCGATTCTTTCCCTTAACAATCCAGCACTATCCTTCAAGTGGTTCTCCCAGTCTATGCTTATATGAAGCCAGCACATGATTGCCAATCAGTGGCCAAAGAGGACATCAATGCTCAGTAATGGGAGCCATGACCCCTGCTGTGATCCAGTGACCAGTAGCACTTCTGTTGAGTCAGCAGTGGATGATCATGGGAAATGGGTGAGTACTGCTTTTTTAATTTCTTACCCAGCTGCTTTAAAAACATTTTGTATAAGTTGGATATCGTTCAAGTGCTTTAATGAAACAATTAAGCAAAACACATATAATGGGGCTGACTTATGTTTTGCCTATGTAGTCTCTCTATTTCCACCAAATTTCTGCCAGAAATTGTTTTAGATCAATTTATTAACTTTATTCTTTAACCTTATTGTGCAAAAAGAACGAATGAGTGTGCCAAGCTCGCCAAAAAGTGAGCGGAACAGTAAGTCATTTGACTTTACATATAAAAAAAGTTTGTACCATTTTTTGTCTCAAAATTTCTGAGGGTTATGCATTATAAAGGAATTTTCTTTTTGGTGTTCTTGGGTTCCCCATGTAGGCCTCCTTCAGGCTCTGTATTAAGCATGGAGTGTTCTTTTTAAATTACATCACCTTTAGGGCAGGTGCCGATGACCCGTAGATTCTCTCATCTGAGAGAATCGGATTGATTATGAAAATTACTCTTTGATCATAGTTTGATCACATAGTGATCATAGTGTTCTCCAAGTCTGTCCGATGAGGAAAAGATGGACAACAAAATGTCTCCATTGTGTCAATGTACAGAAATCGAGCTGCACTCAGATGTCATCATGTTTTCCACAGACTCATTGAATTGGGTGGTTGAATGCAATCCGAAAATTGGATCAAACTCAGGTAGGCAGTGATTTTTTTTCTTTGGACAGAATCAGCCCAAGGAAATTATCAGACATGTGCACAGCCCCATAGAATAAAATTAGTGTGCGTGCGATCTGAAGTTTTGTTGAATCGCACGCAGACCAAAAATACACTCGTCTGCAGCGGCCCTAAGTGCTATTAGTTCCTGACCTTTATCCCGCAATCACACCTCCGTGCATTACGGTCCCACTATGTGCTATCATGTATGGTCTGTCCGTGGATCTTGTGATCTGAGCTTGACAGCCTCATATATACCCATGTAGCTCTCAAATTTGGGTCAAGAGATCCGCGACTAGGCCATGCATCACAGTCCATACTCTGACCATGACACAGAACACACCGATGTGTGAATGATGCATTGTGAGGATGAATTCACACAATGTTTTTTTTTTTGGAAAAAATCTTAAACTAGTTTTTAGAGCCAAAGCCAGAAGTGAATAGAGCAGGGAGGAGAAGTATCAGTCCTTCCTTTATATTTTCCATTTCTTTTGATTCTGTTCATGGCTGTGGCTTAATAAATATGAATCTAAGTTGCAGTTGCGTTTATAAAAAAATAGTGTATGTTAATTACCCCTTAAGTTATTTTATTTTTTTCTTAGAACTCTTTTAAATGATTTTGTAATTATTAATTGAATTTTCATCTTAAAACACATATAAATTGTTACAAAGCATATTACACAACTGGAACTCATTATACAAAAGAGCTCAGTAAGTATTACATTTTACTTAGAAATTACACCAATAACCTTCTTTTATAAAATATACAAGTTCAAAAATACCATACTGATATCTTTACATTATTCAGTACAACCAAAGTCTCTCAATTTTTTACAGATTGGGTACATTTAGGAAAAATATATAAAAAAACAAGATCCTTTAGTGTTTTCATGACACATACAACCAGCAATCATGATAATAATGTACAATATTTGTATCACCTATTAATAATAAAGGTTTAGTAAGGTCAACTTTTTATATGAATACGAGGTATCCACAAATGTGTATTGTGTCATTGAACCTACCCACATTTGTCGCACCATACTACCACCTTGGATAGCTATGCTCCAAATGTTGAGCTAACAGTTCATTACCGTAGGTTTTATATGAAACCCATCAAGAGCACTGTCTGTTTTAATTTGGTGAATGGAATAAGGATAAAGAATTTCCTTAAGAACCGTGCAACATATTATAGTTCATGCCCATCTATTGTCACTGACTTATAGGAAGACGTTGACATTGTGATGAGTAGATCAAGACCAAAGTTGAGGCTATTATGATAGTTATAAGCAGGGACGCAAATGATCTGAATTCCTGGGCATTAAAGGGAATCTGCTATGTAATCCTATAGCAGTATGATGTAGGGGCTGAGAAAATGTTTCCGGTGTTGTGTGTTGCTATTTCAATAAAATCAGTGTTTTATCAGCATGAGAATATCATTACAGGACTAGGGTTTTCATGCCTCCTTATCAACTGCTCATTGTAAGCTCATCTCCACCATTGATTGGCAGCTTTCTGTCAATGTACAGTGTACACAGAAAGCCGTCAATCAGTGGTGTGGGCGGGGTTATACAGGGCTCAGCATTCAGAGCACTGCTAGATCTGCAAAAGAGAAAACAGTGATTATATCACAACTGCTGTACCCGGTAAACTAAGTGACAGATCGCTTTAATCAGAGTCTCTGCCCCTACATTATGCTGCTCTCAGATGAGGTAACAAAAACCATGTGACAGATTCCCCTTAAAGGCCATAGACCAGTTACTAATCCCAAATGACGACTTGTTATCTGCATTTTTTCTTGGCCTTCTATTTAGGAGAGTAATAATTGAAAAGCCGTCTTCAAGCGCCTTTGATCAGGGTATCTGACATTATCTTAAAGGGGTTTCCCACTACTAGGACAACCCCTTCTTGATCAAAATGTTTGGAGCCAATAAAATAATAAAGCCTATACTCACCTCCTGGGCTGGTGCCGTTCCCACGGTGTCAGCACTTGCTCTCCGTGGCTCCCGAGTGATTGTTGCGACACGTGATGCTGTCGCCCAATCAGCGCTGGCGTCACTGTCACCACCTTCGGGCAAATCAAACATGAAGAAGACGTCCGGGCTGCAGCTGATCTCTTCATGCTCAAATCAACAGGAGGCGGGGACAGTGAAGCCAGTGCTGATTGGGTGCCGGCGTCACATGTCACTACACCAGCACGGAAGCCCCGGGACCACGAGTGTCAACATCGTGGGAATGGCACCGACACAGGAGGTGAGTATGCGCTTTATTATTTTATGTTGGTCAAGCGAGGGGTACGAGAAAAAGCTGTCCAAGTAGCGGACAACTTCTTTAATTCCTTAATGATTTATTTGCCTATTTCAGCAAGTACACATCATATTCTAGTGCGCCTGACTTTTTCCTGAGTTACACAGCAACACAAGAATAAGTGAATTAAAATGATGCCAGGAGCCGTTACTTCTTTCCAGCAGCCCCAGTACTACATAGTGCCCATCCACGTCTAGCTCATGGTGCCAGAATTGGAATTTATTTCTATTGCCCTATATCCTTATTTCCTTCTCAATGACTATTATGGAATCTGAAAGTTGTATTCAAAGGGTATATACACCTTTCAGATCAATTTTTATATAATAAAAGTCTACGTAAAAAGCTAAGGAACACTGCGATACTTGTTTTGTAGTCCATAACTACTGCCACAGTTTTGATGGATGCTATTGGAAACAGTCAAAATATGTAAGAAGAAACATCCCTAAGAGTGAAGATGAATTTTTACATTACAATGTGAGATTACAATACAGGGTCCGGTTTCCAAAATGCAAATCAACACAACAGGTCCTGTACACATTGAGTTGGCTCGGTATGCATGAGGATTTCAGCTCTGAAGTATTGTAATCGCAGCTCTGAACTATAAAAGGAGTACGGGTAGTGTGGAATATTTGTAGAGTTACTTCACTTTTACGTAGATTAATTCTTTCTGGAAACTGTAAACTGCGGCAACATAATTGATTGCCCAACACTGGACTGGAAGAGTCGGCTGAAATAATGTTCATTCAGCGGAAGAGATCGGAGGATGACATAAGATAATTACATACAAAGCATGTGTGGAGCAAGAAGGGCATACATATAGGCTATTTATGCCTGACAGCACTAGAATTATTAATAATAAGATCATGCAAATTATCAGTGGGTAGGTATAAATATAAGATGAATAATTACAGCTCTGTTTCACTTTGGTTGCCTATAGAATGCACAATAATATTCTGCTTATGTAAAATCATGGTTGCTACAAATCAAGATATATAATAAAGGACAAAAGCTATACATGCAAAAGGTTTCAACTCAAAAGCTCCAACATATGGAACATTTTTCAGTAAATGATCCCAGTGATCCCTAGAAATCTTTTTTTTTTTTCTGATTTTCTAAAAGCATGGCAAACCAAATGTCAAGCCACGGCTTAGATGTACAAGGCATGCATTTCGTAGCCCTAGTTTCTAGAACAAATAATCACTTATACCTTGAAAAGTTCTAAATTACTGGGGTTGTCCACTTTTTTGTTTGTTTGATTTCCCTCATAAATGTTGTGAACATGGAGTATTTCGCTGCTTGAATTCCGGACTCCCAGAATCACCTGTGATCCGCGAGAGAACCTGGCAGTAAATGTTCAGTTCCGCTGTAGTGTCATCACAGGGAGGATTGCAGCATTACATGGTGCCTATTACAATAAATAGGCTGGGTCCCTTCAGTCCTTCATTTATGGGGGAAATCAAACAAACAAAAAAGTAGACAACCCCCGTCTAATGGCTTTCTACTGCGCCCTATGTATAAGGGTCTTCAGTGACAAAATCACCTATAAATACCCTGACCGTGTAAGTAAAACTGGGTATCAAATACTATGAACGATGTCTGTAAAGCACTGTGAAACTAATGGCGCTATAAGTGAGTAAAATAAATAATAAAAAAATTAAATTTGTACAGAAAGAAAATAATATACTTTTATGAAAACAGTGCAGTCTTTAATGGTTAAAGTGCCTTCAATTCTATAAAAAAAAAGAAAGAAGTCTGACTGTTTTTAAAGTAAACTTTTCACTCACTGCACCTCAGTCCCCAAAATAGCCCCATGGATGGGTAATAAATAGTGATGAGCGAACGTGCTTGAATAAGGTGTTATCCGACCATGCTCGTGTGTATACTAGGAGCAGCCTCCTACATATAAAACATACAACTCTATCGAGCTAAAGCATGTCAATGTGAAATGTATGAAATATGAATAGCAATACTGTTTCGGAATACTAGGAAAACTAGGAAAAAATGAGACGCTTAGCACAGAACTTGGCCAATTCATGCATCAACCAACGTCAAAGTGGTCTCAAAACTGATGGGTTATATATACTGTATATATATTCCACAGTGACATGATTTAGCAAAATAGAGTGCAACTTTTTTGTATATTTTATATGGAGGTGGCTGCTCTTAGTATGCACCTATTCACACTAGCTTGGATGTGACCATCAGTCTTTTGTTATTTCTATGTTAGCACTCTGACCGAGCCCTCCGCCCTTCACCGTGTGGTGGTTTTAATTACAGCAGGATCCTACATGCCCATGAATGCAGGCATCGCTGATAGAGGTGTCCACATTCACCCAGGAATTCAGACTTCAGCCTGAGAGAGGTATTCACATTAGATATGAAGGGAACCATCAGTTTTGAGACCACCTTGATGGTGGCGGATGGGCTTGCATGAATTAGTCAAACAGCGGTGAGACATGCAGGACGAGGGGACTCGTTTAGCATCCGAACATGCTCAGATAACACCTTATCCGAGCACGTTTGCTCATTTCTAGTAATTGTTGGACTATACTGACCCTCTTTATAGTAAAGCCATCATCTTCCAAAAAATTATCAATGAAGATAAAAGTGAACTGATATTTCCCAGTAGCCATTCTGCAGCTCTTGCCTTCCTCGCAGATAAAAATCTTGTACAGAGAGCTGCAGTATTTGTGAGGCTGATGCATAGTTTCCGGACCCTATTACCCAGTATAATACAGAATAGAGCTCCCCTTTCACCCCACAGAACAACAAAGCTGTAATAAAACAAATTGCATATCACATGTCTGTTCTAGAAATTCTTTCTTCCTTTGAAAGTTCTTGTATTCTTAGAAATGCCGTTCATTGTATCTTAGCATAAGCAGTACGCATGAAATCAAAAGGTAAGAAATGGATACAAAGAGAATATACAGTTTTTCTTATGTGCTTTAAGGTATAGTAGTAGCAAGTACTGGAGCAGGAATCCGGGGAATCCATTAGACATGTTATCCAGTACTATATAATGAGCACTAGTAACAGCATGCAGACTGCGCTTCATGCGGTAGGTTACGATCTGTAATCCTTTTTGCTGAATGGCTTGTTTCCCAAAATGTTGTCAACCTCATTCACGATATGTGACGTCATCTTTGGAAGGACCTGTGAAGAGACAAACGTAATCGGAGTTATTGATCTACTGCTACCAATGTCAATGAATGGGCAAATCATGATTCGAGATGCATTAGTCACAATTAGTTTATGTTAACGGGAACATGTCAGCTGGAGTTTGGTGCTTGATGTGAGGACACCAAATAATGACTCTGGACAAGCTGAGCATAGCGATTTTAATGATTTTAGTAAAACATTCAAGAGTCTTACAATGCCTGCGCTATTCTTACCGTTCAAGACAAATCTATTGTGGAAGTACCTTTATAGTCTTTTTAGCTGCAGATGTTCAAACTCTAAAGACATGTTGAAAATACCTCTTTTTATAGTGCTGGTGTGGTACTTATATTCTAAGGTCCCTGACTGTAGTCAAAGGGTATGATTCCACACTGTGTAGTAGCAGTGCTTTGGATGCAGCAGAAAGCCTGCTCCGCCCAAAGCGCGGTCCCCTTTTTTACGCGCGGTGATAACACATGTGTTCGTTGAACACATGCGGAATCACCACATCCTATCCATAGACTGTGCTATTTATCTTGCAGAGACTGAGCGTCTACGCAAGATAAACAGACACGCTGCAGTCTATAAAGACGCGTCGCATGTCCGGTTGCGTGGGTGTGTCACCTGCATCTTTGTACGCATAGTGGAGACGGGATTTCATAAAATCCCCTCCACTATGCTGTAACATCTGGATGCTGCGGATTGAACGCTGCGGCTGTACACAGCAATCAATCCGCAGCTAATCCTGATGTATTACACCACGTGGAAACATACCCTTATACTTACGCACCGCTCTCTTCACCTTTTATTGGCACAGCTCTGGACCCATGGCGCTATTTTGTGACAACAACTTTTGACTGGCCGTAAGTTAGAGGTAATGGTCATAAGCTCTCAATGTAAAGCGGGAGTCACACATAACAATCTCGCTAGCGAGATTGCTGCTGAGTCACAACTTTTGTGACACAACAGCGATCTCACCAGCGAGATCGCTGTGTGTGACAGCGATCAGCGACCGGCCCCCCTGCCGGTATCGCTGATCGCTGCAAGAAACCTCTGGACATATTTTTCGTCGATGCGTGCTGGCCAGCCGGAGACCAGTGATCAGCTGTAAAACATAATAAAAAAAATAAAAAATATTGTTATTCTCACCTTCCGACGTCCCGCGCAGCCATCCTGCCTCTCTCCACGCTCCCGATCCCAGTGATCCTTTGCACGAATGACCGTGAGACGTCGCGTTGCTGCGAGACCGTGACATTCTCGCGGTCATTCTCGCAAAGGATCATTGGAACCGGAGCGTGGAGAGAGGCAGGATGGCTGCGTGGGACGTCGGAAGGTGAGAATAACAATATTTTTTATTTTAATTCTATTTTTTTACAGGGATATGGCATCAGTGCTAACGAACACAGCGATGCTGGGCGCTCTCCATCGCTGTGCTGATCGCTAGTGAAGCTGTCTGTTTGACAGCTCACCAGCGATCATATAGCTACTTACCAGCGATCCTGACACGTTGATATCGTTGTTGGGATCGCTGGTAAGTCGCTATGTGTGACTCCAGCTTAAGTCTCTGATAGCCAGAATGAGGATCTAATAGGTTTGCATTGAAAAGTGTCCTCTGATTTGTTCCAGCAAACACTGGTGTGATCATGCAGATCACAAACTGCTGGAGATGGTTCTGGCAGCGATGGGTGAAGACAGCGGTGGGTAAGTATAAGGCCTTAGATTAAAAGCACCACTCCAGTGCTGCAATAAAAAGTAGCTGGAGTGGTGCTTTATTAAAAATATATTGCAATCATATTCAAATGTGTTATTCTTTAAATGTCTGGCATTGCATACAAGCTCATCAGTGGAACAGAAATTACAGATGAGACCGTAACGGACGTTTTGCGCTGTACAATGCTTCATCTAGCCTTTGATTTTAGTGTTGTCTCAGAATGCAGGTTTTATTATTCAGCAGCACCAAATTATAAGATGGTGGGTAGTGGTCCAATGTATTCACTATATGCTTTGATTACCCGATTGCTCCCTCTCACCCCATCTGCCTACGCTTGACAGATTTCTTCCTATAGAGCTGATGGAGAATTTTTGCATCAACTAATTTAAAACTAAAGATTTTGTAATGGAAGTTATATTATTAACCTTACTTTCATATTATGGATTAAAAATTGTTCTACGAAGCTCAGTCTTGTCAAAATGTTGGAAATTGTTCTTATCTTCAGCGAGATATTGATTAAAATCTTAATTTTCAAAGAGGTCGTACTCATTTATCCTGATTTATCGCTAGCTCTTCTAACTGCTCCTTTATGAAAAAGCTAAACTTCTGTTATATGGATAATCCAAATAATATTACAGAATGGAGAAGATCAGAAACATTTTATATTATCTCCTCTAATGTTATTATTCCCTTGTGGCCATTTACAGTTGCTCTATACGCACTCTGTGCAGATAAAATCTAGCAGTGTCTTATGTCCAAATGGCAGGTAAATTTAACATTTGTGTTTGCCTGAAGCTAGTTTTTATTAGGTATCACAATTCTCAATAAATGCTGACTGTTTTTGATTTCTTGTTTTCTACGCTATGACTTTATTATTACGGTACATAGGACATCAAGTGTGCCCTGTTCTATGAAAAATATACTATCGTATATATTAGAAACCTAGAATGATTTAAAAGATTAGTCTCAAAATGAAATCAAAGGTCAAAATTATTCACATGGTTCTGCCACAATTGTCGTTTAATACGTGCATAAAATCATGTGTATAGCTATGCAATGTGCAAAGACACACATTGGTAATTGCATGACTAATACTGAAGTTTGCAGTGCCTTTAAACACGGAACTGTCATAGAATGCCACCTTTTGATACAAGCTAGTTTGTGACATTTCTGATTTGCTTGATTTATCTAAATGAACTATCATATTATTGTCAAGCTGTACACTCACACAGAAGAGCCGCTGAGTCGAGAATCTGCACACAAGCCTAAAGGTACCGTCACACCTAGCGACGCTATAACAATCCCGACAGCGATACGACACGACAGGGATCGTTGCCGCATCACTATGTGGTCGCTATTGAGATGTCAGACAGTCCAATCAACCCAACAACGGAGCAACGATCTAGCGTGTCATAGCGACCTTTGTAACGATGTCGGGAACGCTAATCCCCACCTTGTCTTGCTTCTGAGTCGCTAACGAGGTCGTTAGGCTAGGTGTCAAACGTGACGATACAAGCGACTCAGCGAGACATGAGCGACCAAAGAAATGTCCAGACATTTCGGGCACGATCAGCGATACCCGGCAGGGGGGCTGGTCGCTGGTCACTGTCACACACAGCGATCTCGCTGGTAAGATCGCTATAACGTCACAGTTCTAATGACTCAGCAGCGATCTCGCTAGCGATCTCGTTTAGTGTGACAGGGCCTTAAGATCGCTGTACAGATGCTTGACTTGGCGTCACAACTAAAATGATAAAGATAAGAGATAAAAATCTTATAGCAAGACCTTAAATATATGTGAGAAAATATTTTTTTAATTGTAATGATTACTATATTTTTTTTAGCTCAAATCAGCTGGGAAAACCAGAATCCTTGCTAGTACAGATTTCCCTTCAAGTGGTGGAGAATGCGGGCACATAACAAGTAATAGAACAAATTGTAGCTCACAAAAGCTGTGCTGATTATTTTCTTTATCAATGGTTTACATGTTCATACTGAATATGTAGTAGATGTATTACATTCATTCATATATACTTTTTCATATCCATTTCTAAGTAGCACATGCTGTGACTAATACACACATTACCTGTATAGCTCCTAGGTTTTCTATTAGTTGTTCTGGATTAGATGATCCTAAAAGAACCGAACTCACTCCCTCATTCCGCAGACACCAAGCTAAAAGAAAAAAATATTACAAAACTCAATGTAAAATAGTACAGGAGCCCAACCCTATTATTAATGTCTTTACGTCAACACTACCAGTAACTATTAACTTCCTTATGGTCATGTATATTGTTGATCCTATCAGTTTACCGTAGATAGTATTTTGGTTGTTGTCAGCCCATGAAACTATCATATAAAAAAAATATATGTAGAGGCATAATGACAGTAATATTTTAGAATTTTTGAATTGATGAAAATGCCAAAAATATTCCTTTTTTGGCCACTGATTGGCATAATGCATGCATTGTATGGCAATCTCTAGACATAGGCACTTTGCGAGAATTCTACGGTTCTACATACACACTGTTCTGCACTATATGAACATATACAGTGGGTAAGGAAAGTATTCAGACACCTTTACATTTTTCACTCTTTGTTTCATTGCAGCCATTTAGTAAAATCAAGAGGTCATTTTTCCCTTCAACATGTACACTCTGCACCCCATCTTGACTTGAAAAAAACAGAAATTAAGAAATGTTTGCAAATTTATTAAAAAGGAAAAACTGAAATATCACATAGTCATAAGTATTCAGACTCTTCTCAGTATTAAGTAGAAGCACCCTTTTGAGCTAGTACAACCATGAGTCGTCTTGGTAATGATGCAACAAGTTTTTCACACCTGGATTTGGGGATCCTCTGCCATTCTTCCTTGCAGATCCTCTCCAGTTCCATCAGGCTGGATGGTGAACATTGGTGGACAGCCATTTTCAGGTCTCTCCAGAGATGCTCAATTGGGTTTAGGTCAGGGCTCTGGCTGGGCCAGTCAAGAATGGTCACAGAGTTGTTCTGAAGCCACTCCTTTGTTATTTTAGCTGTGTGCTTATAGTCATTGTCTTGTTGGAGGAAGGTGAACCTTCGGCCAAGTCTAAGGTCCAGAGCCCTCTGGAAGAGGTTTTCATCCAGGATATCTCTGTACTGGGCCACATTCATGTTTCCTTCAATTTCAACCAGTGGTCCTGTCCCTGCAGCTGAAAAACAGCCCCATAGCATGATGCTGCCACCACCATGTTTCATTGTTGGGATTGTATTGGGCAGGTGATTAGCAGTGCCTGCTTTTTTCCACACATACCGCTTAGAATTATCACCAAAAAGTTATATCTTCGTCTTATTTCTCATAGTCTGAAAGGCCTTCATGTGTTTTTTTTTAGCAAACTCTATGCGGACTTTCTTATGTCTGGCACTGAGGAGATGCTTCCGTTGGGCCACTTTGCCTTAAAGGCCTGACTTGTGGAGGGCTGCAGTGATAGTTGACTTTGTGGGACTTTCTCCCATCTCCCTACTGCATTTGTGGAGCTGAGCCACAGTGATCTTGGAGTTCTTCTTTACCTCTCTCACCAAGGCTCTTCTCCCATGATTGCTCAGTTTGGCTGGACGGCCAGGTCTAGGAAGACTTCTGATGGTCCCAAACTTCTTCCATTTAAGGATTATGGAGGCCATTGTGTTCTTAGGAACCTTGAGTAGTGCAGAAATTCTTTTGTGACCTTGGCCAGATCTGTGCATTGCAACAATTCTGTCTCTGAGGTCCTTGGCCAGTTCCTTTGACCTCATGATTCTCATTTGGTCTGACATGCACTGTAAGCTGTGAGGTCTTATATAGAAGATGTGTGCCTTTACAAATCAAGTCCTATCAGTTTAATTAAACACAGCTAAACTCCAATAAAGGAGTAGAACCATCTCAAGGAGGATCACAAGGAAATGGACAGCATGTGACTTAAATATGAGTGTCTGAGCAAAGGGTCTGAATACTGATGACCATGTGATATTTCAGTTTTTCTTTTTTGATAAATTTGCAAAAATTTCTACATTTGTTTTTTTTTCAGTCAAGATGGGGTGCAGAGTCTACATTAATGAGAAAAAAAATGAACTTTTTCTGAATTTGCTAAATGGCTGCAATAGAACAGAGTGAAAAATTTAAAGGGGTCTGAATACTTTCCGTACCCACTGTATATGACACTTTTCCTGTATTAACCACTTTCTGACATTGGACGTAATGATCCATCCATGTGACCTGGGCCAATTTGACCATGGACGGATCAGTATGTCATCGCGATCTGCCGCACACTCGGGGGGTGCACTGGCGATCGGCGCTGGGTGTCAGGTGATTCTGACAGCTGACACCCAGCACTAGGTGCCAGCAGCGGTCACAGACAGCACTTTAACCCCTGAAATGCTGCGATCAAACACGTTCGCATCATTACGAAAGCCGGCAGAGGGCTGACAACCTCTCTGCCTTTGGATCAGAGACCCGGCGGCGTGGGCTTGATGTCACCTTACAATACAAAGGTGACATGAACCCCACAAATATGAACTCCATTTGCCACTGCTACAGGGTAAGTGGGAAGAGCCGAGCAAAGCACCAGAATTTGCACATCTAATAGATGTGCCTTTTCTAGGCAGCTATGGCCTGCTATTTTTAAGCTGAAGGGGGTCAATATCCATGGCCCCTTACCAGCCTGAGAATACAAGCCCCCAGCTGTGAGCTTTAGCAAGGCTGGTTGTCAAAAATATGGGGGACCAGACGCCATTTATTTTAATTATTTAAATAATTAAAAAAACAGTGAGGGAAATCCTCTATTCATGATAACCAGCTTTGCTGACAGCTGAGGGTTGCAGCCCCCAGTTGTGAGTTTTGCCTGGCTGGTTATAGAAAATATAGGGGACCCAACGCCTTTTTTTTCCATTTATTTATTTATAGCGCAGGGGGCGGCTGATGAATACCCCATCAGCCGCTCCTGCTGTCACTGTTATTAACAGCAGCAGGGGTAGGCTGATGGGAGTAATAGTCCAATCAGCCACCGCCTGTTGTCTCTTATCACTTAAATGTAACTCTCATCTTTCACCCCTGCTTGCGCCGATCGCCAGCAGAGCAGGGGAGAATGATGAGAGCCGTGTTGAGCACGCGGCATTGGGGAACAGCGCTTACTGTAACGCTTCTTCACCAGCGCTGATGCGTGTCACACAGATGACATCCATGTATGCTGTGTGTATGCACCTGTGCAGGACGTTTTGTGGCCCGTGCTGACGTTAAAAAATGGACATGTTAGCATGTTTTGCACACGGACACATGGTCCGTGGAAACACACTGACATGTGCACAGACCCATTCACTTGAATAGGCAAATAGCGCTCCATTCCTCCCGAGTTTCTCCGTATGGCCAAGTAGTACTGTACAGCCACATATGGGGTATTGCCACATTCTGTAGAAATTGTGGGACCAATTTTGGTGCCATTTTTACCCACTTTTTGTGTGAAAATGTAAAATCTATGGCTAAAACAAAATTTTGGTGGTAAAAATGTAGTTACCGTATATACTTGAGTATAAGCCGACCCTAGTATAAGCCGAGGCCCCTAATTTTGCCATGGAAAACTGGGTAAGCTTTTTGACTCGGTTATAAGCCGGGTATACATTGTCCCCTCATCCCTGCCCTGCTCTGTGTGGCTCTCCCCCCTCCCAATATGCATGGCTTGGCTCCCCAGTCCCATCCTTCTATGTATGGCTCAGCTCCCTGTCCTCCCCTTTGCTCTCCCATCCTCCTCCATGTTCCTCTATATCTCTTTATAGAGTATATAAGGTTATATGCTCTTGGATAAACAGTCCATATGGGACTGTAGAAAAGAGGGGGCACCAAATAGGAAGTACAGTCACGTTAGTAGTACCTCCTTGAGCATGTAGAGGTCGGCTTGGGGTATGCAGATCAAAACACGGTATCCACCGCGTTAAACAGATATTAAACAGGCCAAGTAATTTATATCCACTTGATCTCAATTTGAACGTAGGGAGACAGGCAGTATACCAAAATCAACATATATTGGATTTGGCTGGTCTACCAGCATAACACGCATCAATATCTAGCAAGTGCACACCTATATCTATCTCTATAGCAGGAATTAATATCGACGAAACCATTCTCCCTCTTGGGAATCTACATTCAGTTACTATACAGTGACTGCAGTCGGACTGACGAAGGCCGGTTGTAGGCCGAAACGTTTCTAAGACTGCACACAATAAAATTCTTTTTCAAAAAGGATCATTCAAAGTTGAGTGTCAAGTTACTTTATTACGTCCATATTCATGACCTTAACGAGCGGTACCATGTGACCGCTTAATGCAGGAAGAAGCTGTCAGCCCTGGGTCAATGGAGGATGCAGGGGACGTTCAGCAACTGCACAGGAGGGTGAGTATGATGTCCCAGCCACCTGCTCCTGCCGTTGCTCCCCCCTACTGGTTTCTGCACAATGACTTGTGTATAAGCCGATGGGGGCATTTTCAGCAAAAAAAAAGTGGTGAAAATCTTGGCTTATACACGAGTATATACAGTTTTGGCCAAAAGTATTGACACCCCTGCAATTCTGTCAGATAATACTCAGTTTCTTCCTGAAAATGATTGCAAACACAAATTCTTTGATATTATTATCTTCATTTAATTTGTCTTAAATGAAAAAAACACAAAAAAAATTGTCCTAAAGCCAAATTGGATAAAATTCCACACCAAACATAAAGAGGGTGGACAAAAGTATTGGCACTGTTTGAAAAATCATGTGATGCTTCTCTAATTTGTGTAACTAACAGCACCTGTAAATTACCTGTGGCACCTAACAGGTGTTGGCAATAAATAAATCACACTTGCAGCCAGTTGACATGGATTAAAGTTGATTCAACCTCTGTCCTGTGTCCTTGTGTGTACCACATTGAGCTTGGAGAAAAGAAAGAAGACCAAAGAACTGTATGAGGACTTGAGAAACCAAATTGTGAGGAAGCATGAGCAATCTCAAGGCTACAAGTCCATCTCCAAAGACCTGAATGTTCCTGTGTCTACCGTGTGCAGTGTCATCAAGAAGTTTAAAGCCCATAGCTCTGTGGCTAACCTCCCTAGATGTGGACGGAAAAGAAAAATTGACAAGAGATTTCAACGCAAGATTGTGCGGATGTTGGATAAAGAACCTCGACTAACATCCAAACAAGTTCAAGCTGCCCTGCAGTCCGAGGGTACAACAGTGTCAACCCGTACTCTCCATAGGCGTCTGAATGAAAAGGGACTGTATGGTAGGAGACTCAGGAAGACCCCACTTCTTACCCCGAGACATAAAAAAGCCAGGCTGGAGTTTGCCCAAACTTACCTGAAAAAGCCTAAAACTTTTGGAAGAATGTTCTCTGGTCAGATGAGACAAAAGTAGAGCTTTTTGGGCAAAGGCATCAACATAGAGTTTACAGGAGAGAAAAGAGGCATTCAAAGAAAAGAGCACGGTCCCTACAGTCAAACATGGCGGAGGTTCCCTGATGTTTTGGGGTTGCTTTGCTGCCTCTGGTACTGGACTGCTTGACCGTGTGCATGGCATTATGAAGTCTGAAGACTACCAACAAATTTTGCAGCATAATGTAGGGCCCAGTGTGAGAAAGCTGGGTCTCCATCAGAGGTCATGGGTCTTCCAGCAGGACAATGACCCAAAACACACTTCAAAAAGCACTAGAAAATGGTTTGAGAGAAAGCACTGGAGACTTCTAAGGTGGCCAGCAATGAGTCCAGACCTGAATCCCATAGAACACCTGTGGAGAGATCTAAAAATGACAGTTTGGAGAAGTCACCCTTCAAATATCAGGGACCTGGAGCAGTTTGCCAAAGAAGAATGGTCTAAAATTACAGCAGAGCATTGTAAGAAACTCATTAATGGTTACCGGAAGTGGTTGGTCGCAGTTATTTAGGCTAAAGGTTGTGCAACCAAGTATTAGGCTGAGGGTGACAATACTTTTGTCTGGCCCATTTTTGGAGTTTTGTGTGAAATGATCAATGTTTTGCTTTTTGCTTCATTCTCTTTTGTGTTTTTTCATTTAAGACAAATTAAATGAAGATAATAATACCAAAGAATTTGTGTTTGCAATCATTTTCAGGAAGAAACTGAGTATTATCTGACAGAATTGCAGGGGTGTCAATACTTTTGGCCACAACTGTACGGTATTTTGTCTTTACTGCCGAATGGTATAAAATTCTGCGATACATGGTGTCAATATGATCACTGCACCCCTAGGTGAATTGATTGAGAGGTGTAGTTCGTAAAATGGGGTCACTTATGGGGGGTTCTGAGGTTCTGGCACCTCATGGGCTCTCCCAGTGGGTCAGGGCACCTGCAAACCATAACAGTAAAATCTGGAGCTCCTTGCCTTCTGAGCTTTGCACTGTGCCTGAAAATTATTTCCCGATTACATGTAGGGTATTGGCACACTCAGGAAATAATGGACGTCAGTGAGTTATAAAGAAAAAAAGCCCTCTTAGTCCTTAGAAAAATTAAAAACTTGGGGCTAAAACAACATTCTAGTGGTAAAAATGTAATTTATTCTTTCTTCACCGGTCAGTGGTATAAAATTCTATGAGGCACATGTGTTAATATGATCACTGCACCCTTAGATGAATTCATTGGGGAGTGTAGTTTGTAAAATGAGTTCACATACAGGGAGTTCTGTTCTAGCACCTCAGGGACTCTGCCAATGTGACATGGCTCCCTCAAACCATTCCAGCAAAAAGTAGTATTTCCCTACATATGTGGTATCAGAATACTCAAGAAAGAATGCACAACAACTTTTGAGGTGCAATTTCTCCTGTTACCATTGGTAAAATAAAAAATTGAGGGCTAAAATATAATTTTTGTGGAAAAAATGATTTTTTTATTTTTATGACTCTACGTTACAAGCTTCTATGGAGCACTTGGCGGTTCAAAGTGCTCACCACTTATCTAGATATGTTCCTTGGGGGGGTCTGCTTTCCAAAATGGTGTCACTTGTGTGGAGTTTCCACTGTTAGGCACATCGGGGCTTTCCAAATGCAACATGGCGTCCGATCTCAATTCCAGCTAATTTTTCCGGCATTCCTTTCCTTTTGAGCTCTGTCATGCGCCCAAACAGTGGTTTACCCGCGTACTCAGGAAACATTGAACAACAACTTTTTGGGTCCAATTTCTCCTGTTACCCTTGGTAAAATAAAATAATTTGGATCTGAATTAAATTTTTTGTGAAACAAAGTTAAATGTTCATTTTGTTTTAAAACATTCCAAAAATTCCTGTGAAGTACCTGAAGAGTTAATAAACTTCTTGAATGTAGTTCTGAGCACCTTGAGTGCAGTTTTTGGAATGGTGTCACTTTTGGGTATTTTCTATTATATAGAAATTTTGGTTCCAAAATTGCGCTGATGTAAAGTAAACATGTGGGAAATGTTACTTATTAAGTTTTTTTTGTATGCCATATCTCTGTGATTTAAGGGCATAAAAATTCAAAGTTGGAAAATTGCGAGACTTTCAAAGTTTTTGCCAAATTTCCATTTTTTTCACAAATAAACGCAAGTCATATCAAAGAAATTTTAACCACTAACATGAATTACAATATGTCACAGGAAAAAAATGTCAGAATCATCAGGATCCATGGAAGCGTTCCAGAGTTATTACCTCATAAAGGGACAGTGGTCAGAATTGTAAAAATTGGCCCGGGCATTAACATGCAAACCACCCTCGGAAGTAAAGGGGTTACAATGAAACAGTAGACCTAAAGTTAATTAACATCGCAAAGCTACAGACTATATTAATTACCATGTGGGAACAAATATTTTCTTACCTACGGCAAGCTGGGGCAGAGTACATCCAAGTCGTTCTGCAATCGGTAATAAATCTTTCAGCTTAGATTGCTGTTTACGCCCTTCTTCACTCAGTATTTTGTCCTTCAACCACTGGTAACACTGATAGGTCATCATGATGTTAAAGAATCAGAGGAATAGGAAAAAAAAGAAATGTAATCCTGAATATGTTATTAAATATAAGAGTATATTTAGTTTTTGAAGAATAAACTGTAGTTTTGAAATGTTACAGACATAAAGTAAACTGTTTACGTGCTGGGTACACAATGGGGACTTAGGCAGGGGATCAGAAATAACTTACAATACAGATATCGATGTTAAAGGGAGTACAGTATATCAGCATAACATGACTGAACTAAGCCTAGCATCTTATAGGGGACACAGCCACTAGAAATTAAAATTATTTCTTTAATTTCCAAATCTCTTTTGTTTGCTAGAAATAATTGTTTATTCGGACATGCCCCCTTTGCATGGCCATGCAGTTCAGTTATCCATTCCACCTACTTGTTTTTCATCCATCTTCACCCTCTTCTAGCTCCTATAAAGTCAGACCTGTCACTCATGGAAGATGTTCTTTAGGGCTGTCTTCTGCAAGGTGCTGTGTTTGGTTTTAACAGTGATTTTGTGCAGACCGACTCCCTTTAGCACTAAACACTTGACAGTATAGGAAGATTGAGCTATACTGATCTCTAATGTAACACTCCCATTTATGGACCTATAATAAACTTCTGGGTTTCTCTGATTCCATCCACATAAATTTTCAAGAAAAGAATGATGGCATGTTCCATGGCATGTTGTACTATAGTCATATTATGCCTAATGTATTGTTTTTAGAAAAGAATACATAGTCATGTGGAAAATCTATATAGAAATACATGATGTGCCTAGGGCACTATTATATGGGAAAATCAAGTCGCTGTGGCACGCTACAGGCTGTCTGCACACATCTAAGTTTTACATGAAGGTGGTGATCGTCCTCATTCCCTCTTAATAACAATAATAATCATCTTTATATAGCGCCAACATAATCTGCAGCGCTTTACAGTTTAACAGTTTCAACACACAAGTGATAAGTAACAACGTTAACAAACAATAATTAAAGCGAAATAAGACGACCCTGCTTGTGAGAGCTTACAATCTACAATGAGGTGAGGGAGATACAAAGTACAGGTGTGTATTTACAATGGTGTATTTACAATGATGGTCCAGCTATCTTGAGGGAGTGAAGGATGGATGGAGATAGTGAATGGGCTACACACGCACACTTACACATAGAATGACTTTGATTAGTGAACGTGATAGGCCACTCTGAACAAATGTGTTTTGAGGGAGCGCCTAAAACTATGCAAATTGTGGTTAGTCCTAATTTCTTGGGGTAGAGTAATCCAGAGGATAGGAGCAGCACGGGAGAAGTCTTGGACTCGGGAGTGGGAGGTACGGATTAGTGCAGAGGTTAGTCGAAAGTCGTTTGCAGAGTGCAGCGATCGGCTAGGCCGATAGACAGAAATGAGGGAGGAGATGTAGGGGGGTGCCGCACTGTGGAGAGCTTTGTTGGTGAGAACAAGTACTTTGGATCCTATAATGAATGGCAGCCAGTGTAATGACTGACGGAGAGCGGACACGTCCGACTACCGATTAGCCAGATGGACGACTCTGGATGCTGCATTAAGTATGGACTGGAGAGGGGATAGTCGACTGACGGGGAGGCCAATTAATTGAGTGTTGCAGTAATCCAGGCGGGAGTGGATCAATGCTACAGTGAGAGTTTTTGTTGTTTCCATGGTGAGAAAAGGGCGGATTCTAGAGATGTTTAAGTGTAAGCGGCAAGAGCGGGCAAGAGATTGTATATGGGATGTGAAGGAGAGATTGGTGTCAAACATAACACCCAGACAGCGCGCCTGCTGCCGGGGTGTTATTGTGGTACCACCCACGGAGAGGGAAATGTCAGATTTAGGGAGGTTAGTAGATGGCGGAAGCAGAAGAAGTTCAGTTTTGGAGAGGTTGAGTTTCAGATAGAGAGTGGACATGATAATGGAGACTGCGGACAGACAGTCACTAGCGTTCTGTAGTACAGCGGGGGTAAGGTCGGGGGAAAACATATATAGTTGTGTGTCATCAGCATAAAGATGGTACCGAAAGCCAAATCTGCTGATAGTATGTCCAATTGGGGCCGTGTAGATAGAGAAAAGAAGGGGGCCAAGGACTGAGCCCTGAGGTACCCCGACAGCAAGAGGAAGAGGAGATGACGTGGAGCCAGAGAACAAAACACTGAAGGAGCAGTCAGATAGGAAGAGAACCAGGAGAGAGCAGTGTCCTTAATGCCTAGTGACTGGAGCCTAGAGAGTAGGAGATTGTGTTCAACAGTATCGAAAGCTGCAGATAGGTCAAAAAGAATGATCAGAGAGTGGTCACCATTATGTTTTGCTGTCAGAAGGTCATTGGTCACTTTGAGTGCAGTTTCAGTCGAATGTAGGGGGCAGAAGCCGGACTGTGAAGGGTCTAGAAGGGAGTGAGTGGAGAGGTAACGGGTAAGGCGTGAGTAAACTAGGCGCTCCAAGAGTTTAGAGATGAAGGGGAGATTGGAGACTGGGCTGTAGTTGTTTGTGCAGGATGGGTCGAGAGCGGGTTTTTTTAGTAATGGAGTAACGATGGCGTGTTTGAAGGAGGATGGGAAAATGCCCGAGGAGAGGGAGAGATTAAAGATTGTAGTTGGGTGGGTTGTGATGACTGGAGAGAGAGACTGGAGGAGATGTGAGGGAATGGGGTCGGTAGTGCATGTAGTCGGACGAGAAGAAGAGAGGAGTCTGGAGACTTCTTCTTCTGTGATGGGATCAAATGTGGAAAGTGAGCCAGGGGAGATGCAGGAAGGGATGGGAGTCACTGCACTTTGTGGTTGGAAGCAGATATCCTGATGGATATTATCTATTTTTTCTGTAAAGTGGGAGGCCAGATCATCAGCACAAATGTCTGTGATAGAGACTTGTGCTTTTGGCCTGAGGAGGGAGTGAAAAGTGTCAAAAAGTTTCTTGGGGTTGTTGGCTAGTGAGGAGATCAGGATGGTGAAGTAGGTCTGTTTGGCGAGGTGAAGGGCAGTGTTATAGGTTCTTAACATAAATTTGAAGTGGATGAAGTCTTCTGATGTGCGGGTTTTTCTCCATAGGCGTTCAGCACTCCTAGAGCATCGCTGGAGAAGTTGAGTTTGCGACGTGAGCCAGGGCTGTTTTACTGTGCTTGGAGCTTCTGAGGGTGAGGGGAGCTACTTGGTCAAGGGTGCTTCTAAGAGCATCATTGTAGTGATGAACAGCCAGATAAGGACAGGAAAAAGAGGAGATTGGGGACAGTGATGAGTGTAGGGAATCTGAAAGTGTCTGAGGGTTAATGGCTTGTAGATTTCTGACTGTGTGGTAGGTAGGAGTGAGCTGGGGTGGGCGAGGATTTGTGAGCGTGAAGGAGAGAATGTTGTGGTCAGAGAGTGGAGTGGAAGCGGTGAGTTATTTAGGTGGGAGATTGAACAGAGCCGGCCGAAGACCAGATCAAGGGTGTTACCGTCCTTGTGTGTCTCAGAGGTTGAAAGCTGCGAGAGGCCTAGAGAGGTGGTTAGTGATAGAAGCTGGGATGCAGATGTGGAAGTAGGGCTGTTAATGGGGATGTTGAAGTCTCCCAGGGTAAGGGTTGGAAGATCTGAGGACATGAAGTGCGGCAGCCAGGCTGAAAAGTGGTCAAGGAAGTGGGTGGGTGAGCCTGGGGGGCCGGTATATGACCGCTACTCTGAGGGAGAGGAGACGGAAAAGCCTGATGATGTGGACCTCAAAAGAAGGGAATAAGAGTGATGGAACTGGGGGGATGACCTGGAAAGTGCACTGTGGGGACAGGAGTATGCCGACTCCACCACCATGTCTGTTTGTGGGTCTCGGGGAGTGAGAGAATTGTAAGCCACCGTAGGAAATGGCAGCAGGAGAGACAGTGTCAGAATCCTGAATCCAGGTTTCAGTGAGGGCCAACAGATTAAGAGAGTTGTTCAGAAAGTAGTTGTGTAGGAAAGGAAGCTTGTTACAAGCAGACTGTGGATTCCAGATGGCACAATTAAAAGATGGAGATGAGGGAGTGCAAGTAATATTAATAAGATTATTATAGTTTCGATATGAGGTAAGGTAGGGGTTGAGGTTGGGGGATGGTGGACCAGGGTTGGGGGAGATGTCCCCTGAAATCAGTAGGAAGATAAAGAGCAAATACTTGTTGGAATTGTAAGTAGTTTTTTTCTGCGATGTGTTTGGGCAAGATGGGCTGAGGTTTCTCAGGAAGGTGAGGAGTGCTTGGGAGCTGTACATGGGAAAGGGAAGTATAGAGGGGCTGATGTGTATGAGTCGTGATGGAGGGGGGATAGGGTGGTGAATGTGGATGGCAAGGGAACACAGGAGGATAAAAATAAAGCACATGGTTAAAGGGGAGAGCAAAGTGTGGGTTACCTGACTCCTGCCCTGATTAACTGCCATGTATAACTGCCGTTTTCCTGATGCTTAGCTTCTGTGATGCTTTGCTTATGGGATGCTTGTGTGCTGCACCCCACACTGCATGCTTCCCCTTAGGAACTACTACATATATAGGCCACACTACAGGGTTAGGAGAGAGGGATTGTGGGAGCTGGTTGGGTATAATTTGGCAGCTGGGGCCAGCACACCAGGGGATGGCTAGAAGATCAAAGGCATTGGCCAGGCTGTGTCAATATGCTATAGCACCTTCCACCTGATAAGATCTAGAGAGGCCCCAGTCACGGATCTAAAGGGGGTTTTACACATAGCGATATCGCTAGAAATATCGCTAAAACGTCACTGATTTTGTGACGTTATAGCGATATTGCTAGCGATATCGCTATGTGTGATACTTACCTCCGACCGGCTCCCCCGCTGTCTGTCGCTCATCGCACGAGATCGGGCGGCTCCATTTCTCGTCATCTGCTTCCTGCTGGGCTTCCTGCTGTGTGAGACGAGCGACGCTGGACGCGGGCTGGAGGACGTCAGGATCGCTGTGTGTGAAAGGTGAGTATCGTGCGCTGCGTCGCTGCTGCATCGCTGTGAGGTCTGCCTGTGTGACAGCTCACTAGTGATCATTTAGCGATGCACCAGCGATCCTGACCGGGTCGTATCGCTGGTCGGATCGCTGGTGCATCGCTAAATGTAAAAGGGCCTTAAAGCAGTAAGTATTACATACAGTGCAACAAATGAATTGTACCAAAGCTTTAGCAAGCACATTAAAATATGCAGCAAAATTTTAAAGCAGCAGAAGTATGGAGTTGTACCATTTGGATATATTGCAGCAGAAAATAGAGGCAGCAGAGGTGGGAAGTTATACCATTCAGGCTGCTTGCTAGCAGTGAATGGAGTAAATACATGCAGGGTGGCTCAGTTGATTACCATTTGGATATATTGCAGCATACAGTGGGTACGGAAAGTATTCAGACCCCTTTAAATTTTTCACTATTTCTTTCATTGCATCCATTTGGTAAATTCAAAAAAGTTCATTTTTTTTTCTCATTAATGTACACTCTGCACCCCATCTTGACTGAAAAAAATCAGAAATACAGAAATTTTTGCAAATTTATTAAAAAAGAAAAACTGAAATATCGCATGGTCATAAGTATTCAGACCCTTTGCTCAGACACTCATATTTAAGTCACATGCTGTCCTGTTGTGAGTTCATTTTCCCCTCCGTCACTGAGGCCTGGTGAACTCCCTATTCTAGTGAAGGAAGGTAGTGAGCCTGATTATCAGGCACCTGGGACTAATGAAGACGATTGGCTGAGTGGAGTCACTGACTGGATTTAAGGCAGCCTACGCCCTTTCTGCCCTGCGGGTGATTTCTCTGTGGACTCTTGGACTCCAGTCTGATTCCTGCTCTCCTAAAGCTAAGTTTTCTGTTTTGCCTTTTGCATCTAAGATTTGTTTTTGTTTTTCTTGCTTTTTGGATTCTGCCTCTCCCTGCTGGAGTGTGCAGTGTTCCGTGAGCTCTGTCTTCTGAATGTACCTGAGTGCTGATTTAGTTTTTGAAGCTTAGTTGCTTCAGGGCCATTTTTATATCAGCTTGTTGGCTTTTGTCTCTGATAGGGTTTTGGCAGATTGCAGACAGCAGCCTTCCTATCCGTTCCTATCTAGGTAGTTTCTGGGCCCCGTCTTTGCTCAGCCTGTCTTTCTGTCTGTGTAAGTGTTTTCATCTTGCTTCACCGTCATTATATGTTGGGGGCTGCCTATTGCTTTGGGGTCTGCTCTGGGGCAGTTAGATTTCCCCTTTCCTTCTTTAGGCCTATGTATCTCTCCGGCTGTGATCGAGGGGTCTAGGTCATCGTAGGAACCCCCCACGGCTACTGCTAGTTGTGTTGATAGGTTCAGGGGTCTGCAATCTGATAGTTGCCAACTTCTCTGGTTTTCAGGACTTAGCTAGCATTTCTGTTTTTGCCTCCTACGGTGACTCAATCATAACACTGTCCATTTCCTTGTGATCCTTCTTGAGATGGTTCTACTCCATCATTGGAATCCAGCTGTTAAATTAAACTGATAGGACTTGATTTGTAAAGGCACACACCTGTCTATATAAGACCTCACAGTGCATGTCAGACCAAATGAGAATCATGAGGTCAAAGGAACTGGCCAAGGAGCTTAGAGACAGAATTGTGGCAAGGCACAGTTACAGCCAAGGTTACAAAAGAATCTCTGCAGTATTCAAGGTACCTAAGAAAACAGTGGCCTCCATAATACTTAAATGGAAAAGTTTGGGACCACCAGAAGTCGTCTTAGACCTGCTCGTCAAGCAAAACTGAGCAATCGTGGGATAAGAGCCTTGGTGAGAAAGGTAAAGAAGAACCCCAAGATCACTGTGGCTGAGCTCAACAGATGCAGTAGGGAGATGGGAGAAAGTTCCACAATGTCAACTATCTGTCATGTCGGACGCTGTTCACACCACTGCGTCCGGCAGGCAGAGGTAGTTCCACCTCCAGCCACTATAGCCTCAGTGGCGCCGGCTTGATCTTCAGGCTCTCGGGGGTTAATCCTGCAGGAGACCAGGTTGGATGGTTAGTCACGCCCACAGTCTTAAATAGTCATGCTGGCCTATGGGCGTTGCCGATTATAGCTTGTGTTTCATACCAAGTGGTTCCGGTCTGGAGTGGAGGTGTTGCAGAGAGAGAGATTCATATCTGGTGTCGTATGATCCGTTGTTTTCCTTTCTCCTTCCCATAATTGTGTTTAGTTGTGCCCTGTTCA
This sequence comes from Dendrobates tinctorius, assembly GCF_039654945.1. Classification (NCBI taxonomy): domain Eukaryota; kingdom Metazoa; phylum Chordata; class Amphibia; order Anura; family Dendrobatidae; genus Dendrobates; species Dendrobates tinctorius. The sequence continues at coordinate 63,450,688 of NW_027361728.1, forward strand.
CATTACTGTATATTCCTGTGTGTGTGCGGCGCAGTGCAGTTTAAGTTCTCCCTGTCTGTCATATTTGTGTGGGGGCTTTGGTGTTGTGACTCCTCACTGGGTGGAGGGTGGAGGGTTAAGTGCAGGGCTGAGCAGGAGATAAGGAAAGGGTGGAGGCTCAGGCATTTGCACCATAAGCAAAAACCCTGGGTTGAGGCTCAGACAGGGTTTCCCCTAGTTATAGGGACATCACAGGGGCCCCGGGAGTTACAGCCTTAGTTGAACTAAGCCCCCCGTGACATTATAATCGGCCCACATTTTTTCAGGAGTCCATGGATCCATTAGAGTCCATAACCCGCCAGTTGGCGGCGCTGTCCATACAGGTCTCCGAGTTGAAAGGAGCAGTTCAGCAGCAGGCCCTGGTAGTAGCGAAGGTGCAAACGGCATCTGCAGGTATCGGTGCAGAGCCGAAGTTTCCGCTGCCAGAACGATTTTCAGGGGATCGCAGCAAATTTGTCGTATTTCGGGAGGCCTGCAAGTTATACTTCCGCATGCGGCCAATCTCCTCAGGTAATGAGGCCCAGCGTGTAGGGCTAGTGTTGTCATTACTGAGTGGTGACCCCCAAGCATGGGCATTTTCTTTACCAGCTGACTCTGCTACATTTCATTCTGTTGATAATGTTTTTTCTGCCCTCGGGCTCATTTACGATGATCCTGACCGACTGGCTCTAGCGGAATCTAAAATCCGCGCCCTCCGCCAGGGGGAGCGATTGGCAGAGGACTATTGTTCGGAATTTCACCGCTGGGCTGTAGACACAGTGGAATGACCCAGCCCTGCGGAGCCAGTTTATTCATGGGGTATCAGGGAGGGTTAAACAAGCCCTCCTGATGTATGAGACTCCGGCATCGTTGGAGTCTGCCATGAGTTTGGTGATACGTATTGATCGCCGTTTTCGTCAGGGGGCACAGGAGACGCTACCTCTGGGGGAAAGTAGAGGTGCAAGTGTGGTTGAAGTTGATGAGTTCCCTGAACCTATGCAGATTGCTGGCGTGGCACAGGTTAAGCGTCGCGCTCCGGGATTCCGGAAGCCCGGAGCATGTTTCTACTGTGGTAAAAGTGGTCATTATGTTAACGTCTGCTCGGTACTACCTAAGAGGGTCACATCGGCGGAAAACTGTTAAGCTCAGTGGGTATGGAGGAGACCCAACTGAGCGTATGCATATCCTCCATGATGGTATCTCAATGTATGCTCCCTGCCAAGGTTATTATCGCGGGCAGAGAGCTACCAATATCAGTATTTGTGGATAGCGGTTCCACCACCAATCTCATAGATGAGAAGTTTGCACACACCGCCGGGTTTAAGATCGAAAAACTTCCTCACCCCATACAGGTGGTGACCATTAATGCTGTTCCCCTCCCTCAAGGGGAGATTACGGAGTTTGTGGCAGAGGTGAAACTCCACATTGGGGTCCTACATTCTGAGTCGGTTACATGTAGGGTCCTCCGTAATCTCCCAGCACAAATGGTCCTGGGTTTTCCATGGTTGTCCAGGCACAACCCGGTAATTGATTGGACAACTCAGGACATAGTACAATGGAGTGGTTTCTGCCAAGACAATTGCTTGGCCACATGTGTGTCCGCCGTGACGCCCAGCCTGCCGGAGGCTTTGCAGGATTTCGCGGATGTTTTCTCTGAGAAGGGTTGCTCAGAACTGCCTCCACATAGAGCCTATGACTGTGCGATTAGGTTAAAACCCGGGGCCAAATTACCTAAGGCCAGGATGTTTAATATTTCTGGTCCTGAGAGACAAGCTCTGAAAGACTACATCGCGGAGAGTCTGAGCAAAGGATACATCCGGCCTTCGTCCTCGCCTGTAGCCGCGGGGTTTTTCTTCATTAAGAAGAAAGATGGGGGGTTACGCCCGTGTCTGGATTTCCGAGAATTAAACCAGATTACTATCCATGATCCCTACCCAATGCCGTTAATCCCGGATTTGTTCAACCAGGTAGCGGGGGCGAAATGGTTTTCCAAGCTGGACCTCAGGGGGGCATATAACCTCATAAGGGTCCGTCAGGGGGATGAGTGGAAGACGGCGTTTAACACTCCTGAGGGTCATTTTGAGAGTCTGGTTATGCCGTTTGGGTTGACCACCGCGCCTGCCGTTTTCCAACATTTTATTAATGATGTATTTGCACATATCCTGGGGAGATTTGTGATTGTATACCTGGATGATATCCTCATTTATTCTAGCGATCGGGACACTCATTTGGAGCATGTCAGGCAGGTGTTACAGTTGCTCCGGGAGAACCAGCTCTATGCTAAGCTGGAAAAATGTTTATTTTTTGTCCAGGAGTTGCCCTTTTTAGGATATATTGTGTCCGCAGCCGGGTTTAAAATGGACACCCCTAAGGTGCAAGCGGTGCTGCAATGGGAGAGGCCGGAGAGTCTGAAAGCACTCCAGCGGTTCCTTGGGTTTGCCAATTATTATAGGAAATTTATAAAACACTTTTCAACTATCGCCAAACCGCTCACGGACATGACAAAAAAGGGTGCCGATCTAGCGAACTGGCCTGAGGTGGCTATACGTGCATTTGAGCGTCTGAAGAATAGTTTTGCTTCAGCCCCCATTCTGGTGCAACCAGACGTGTCTAAACCTTTTGTGGTGGAGGTTGATGCGTCGGAGGTGGGAGTGGGGGCAGTACTGTCTCAAGGCTCGTCCTTGAGCGAGATGCATCCATGCGCCTACTTCTCCAAGAAGCTGTCGCCGGCCGAACGGAATTATGATATCGGCAACAGGGAGTTGTTGGCCATCAAATTGGCTTTTGAGGAATGGCGACACTTCTTGGAGGGGGCGGCTCACCAGGTCACAGTCATCACCGACCATAAGAACCTGCTCTATCTGGAGTCGGCCAAGCGTCTGTCTCCTAGGCAGGCTCGCTGGGCATTGTTTTTTACTCGTTTCAATTTTCTTGTGACTTACCGTCCCGGGGCTAAAAACACCAAGGCGGATGCTTTGTCTAGGTGGTTTCCGGGGGGAGAACCTCGGGAAGAGCCGGTACCCATACTCCAGAAAGGGGTAGTGGTCTCTGCTCTCACGACGGAGGTAGAGGCGGAGATTGCCGAGGCCCAAGAGGAGGTACCACGAGGACTTCCCGCCAACAAATCATTTGTACCCCTGCATTTTCGGCTTAAGCTGTTGAAGGAACACCACGACTCGGTACTGGCTGGTCATCCAGGGGTGAGGGGCACCTTAGAGCTGGTATCGCGTCGTTTCTGGTGGCCCAAAATCCGGCAGGACGTGGTCTCATACGTGGCAGCTTGCATCACGTGCGCTAGGGCTATGTCACCCCGTACCCGTCCTGCTGGCACGCTACAGCCTCTGGGGGTACCCAATAGGCCATGGACAGAAATATCCATGGATTTCATCACTGACTTGCCAGCCTCGGCGGGGAACACGGTCATCCTGGTGGTGGTTGACCGTTTTTCAAAGATGGCGCATTTTGTGGTGTTGTCTTCATTGCCCAATGCAAAGACATTGGCTCAGGTATTTGTGAAGGAGGTGGTCAGACTCCACGGAGTACCGTCGGACATAGTATCTGATAGGGGTACGCAATTTGTGGCGAGGTTTTGGAAAGCTTTTTGCTCACGTTTGGGGATCAAGTTGTCACATTCATCGGCGTTTCATCCACAGTCTAATGGACAAACTGAGCGCATGAACCAAAATCTAGAACAGTATTTACGATGCTTTGTGTCCGTCAACCAGGAGGAGTGGTCTACTTTCCTTCCTCTGGCCGAATTCGCGTTAAATAATCACCGCCAAGAGTCATCGGGAGAGTCTCCATTCTTTTGTGTGTACGGTCAACATCCTCAGTTTTGTACCTTACGTCAGGGTGACTCGGGGGGTGTCCCGGAGGAGGATCAGCTAGGAGCCCAATTGTCATCAGTCTGGAGGCGGGTGAAACAGCGTTTGTTGAGCATGAGTGCCAGGTACAAACGGGTGGCTGACAGTAGACGCGTGCCAGGTCCGGACCTGTGTGTGGGTGAATGGGTGTGGTTAGCTACGAAGAACATGAAACTCAAAATTCCATCTTTAAAACTGGGTCCAAGGTTTATTGGGCCTTTTAGGATTTCTGCCATCATTAACCCAGTGGCTTATCGGTTGGAACTTCCCGCGGTGTACAAGATACACAACGTGTTTCACAGGGCTTTATTGAAAAAGGTGGTAGGCTTGGTGGACACGACGCCGATGCCACCTCCAGTCATGGTGGATGGCGATTTAGAGTTTGAGGTCGCCAAGGTAGTGGACTCTCGAGTAGTACGCCGTACTCTTCAGTATTTGGTGCACTGGCGGGGGTATGGTCCGGAGGAGAGGTCTTGGGTTCCAGCCTCAGACATACATGCGGATCGGCTGGTCAGTTCTTTTCACCGTTGTCATCCGGACAAGCCGGGTCCTATGAGTCTTGAGGGTCCGGAGGTCCCTCGTAGAAGACGGGGTAATGCCATGTCGGACGCTGTTCACACCACTGCGTCCGGCAGGCAGAGGTAGTTCCACCTCCAGCCACTATAGCCTCAGTGGCGCCGGCTTGATCTTCAGGCTCTTGGGGGTTAATCCTGCTGGAGACCAGGTTGGATGGTTAGTCACGCCCACAGTCTTAAATAGTCATGCTGGCCTATGGGCGTCGCCGATTATAGCTTGTGTTTCATACCAAGTGGTTCCGGTCTGGAGTGGTGGTGTTGCAGAGAGAGAGATTCATATCTGGTGTCGTATGATCCGTTGTTTTCCTTTCTCCTTCCCATAATTGTGTTTAGTTGTGCCCTGTTCACATTACTGTATATTCCTGTGTGTGTGCGGCGCAGTGCAGTTTAAGTTCTCCCTGTCTGTCATATTTGTGTGTGGGCTTTGGTGTTGTGACTCCTCACTGGGTGGAGGGTGGAGGGTTAAGTGCAGGGCTGAGCAGGAGATAAGGAAAGGGTGGAGGCTCAGGCATTTGCACCATCAGCAAAAACCCTGGGTTGAGGGTCAGACAGGGTTTCCCCTAGTTATAGGGACATCACAGGGGCCCCGGGAGTTACAGCCTTAGTTGAACTAAGCCCCCCGTGACACTATCACTGGAGCTCTCCTCAGTGCAAGACATATGAAAGCCCACATAGAGCTTGCTAAAAAAACACATGAAGGACTCCCAGACTATGAGAAATAAGATTCTCTGATCTGATGAGACGAAGATAGAACTTTTTGGTGATAATACTAAGCGATATGTGTTGAGAAAACCAGGCCCTGCTCATCACCTTCCCAATACAATCCCAACAGTGAAACATGGTGGTGGGAGCATCATGCTATGGGGGTGTTTTTCAGCTGCAAAGACAGGACGCTTGGTTGCAATTGAAGGAAACATGAATGCGGCCAAGTACAGAGATATCCTGGATGAAAACCTCTTCCAGAGTGCTTTGAACATCAAACTTGGACGAAGGTTCACCTTCCAACAAGACAATGACTCTAAGCACACAGCTAAAATAGCAAAGAAAAAAAACAGAAAACTGAGCTGGAGAATGACTTGAAAAGATGCATAATGTAAAGACATGTTCACACTGGCCAGAGAAACAAGCAAAACCAAAGAAAAGACCATGTGTGCATATACCCTAATGAAAATAAATAACTAAAAAAGTAGGTGCATTAAATAATTAACATAGGGCATTTAATAAAAATGAAAATGGCTGTCCTCCAATGTTCACCATCCAACCTGACGGAACGGGAGGGGATCTGCAAGGAAGAATGACAGAGGATCCCCAAATCCAGGTTTGAAAAACTTGTTCCCAAGATGACTCAGCTCAAAATGGTGCTTCTACTCAATACTTAGCAAAGGGTCTGAATACTTATGACCATGTGATATTTCAGTTTTTCTTTTTTTAATAAATTTGCAAAAATTTCTGCATTCCTGTTTTTTTCAGTCAAGATGGCATGCAGAGTGTACATTAATGAGAAAAAAAATGAACTTTTTTGAATTTACCAAATGGCTGTAATGAAGCAAACGGTGAAAAATTTAAAGGGGTCTGAATATTTTCTCTACCCACTATATGTAACTGATAATGAAGGAAAAGACAGTAATGCAAATAATAAAATCTCCAATAACAATATATTTGCAGTGAAAAGTCACACAAGGTGTGTTGTACTGAACTGTTTGAATTTATTGTATATTTTGAAAGTTTTATCATTTTTAAGGTTGAAATAAGACATAAATCCATAGAGTTCAACCTATAACATATTAATCCAAAGGAAAGCAGAAACCCCATGGAGCAGATGATAATTGCCCCATATTGGTGGGAAAATTACTTCCCAACTGTAAAAAGGCAATCTGGCTAGGTCCCTTCATCAACATCCCATCACGGCATGCAGTACCTTTTTATACTTACCTTTAATGATGCTCTCGCACTTTCTGGGACTCCATTGTCATATTTTCCAGAGATGACACCACAAGCTAGTGGAGACCACGTCATTGCCCCAACACCTGAGGAACAAAACATTGAAGAGTTAACTAAAGATACTCGGAAAGCTAACTTTTGTATGATAAAATGTTTACGGTACATTCTTTTTGTACTTAAAGGTGCCGCAATTGCTATTTTTGTATTAATAATTATTGATTATATAATCAATTATTTTTAATACAAAATTAAATGCACTAATTTAACTGTTATTTATGCATTGACTTTTTCTTCAGCCACTGGGGGCTGGCACTTGCATTTGCTCATGTGTAAAGGCCCTGTCACACACAGCGAGATCGCCAGTGAGATCGCTGATTTTGTGACGCCACAGCCATCTCGCCAGCGATATCGCTGTGTGACATGTATCAGCAACCGGCCCCCCCACCGGGAATCGTTGATTGCGCTCAAACGTCCTGGGCCATTTTTTGATCGTTGGTCTCCCGCTGGCCAGCGCACACCGCTGGTCCTGATCACTGGTGGTTCTGTCTATCTGACTGCTCACCGGCGATCAGCTAACTATGTCCCAGCGATCCCATCCACGTTGGATCATTGGTGGGATCGCTGGGACATTGATGTGTGTAACGGGGCCTTAAGTGTCTGAGCATGACACTTACACACCCCAAAATATGGCAGCCCCTGTACACAGGAGACAATTGACTGCAATGTCCCTCATTGTATCTCCAGCTGTGACATGGGCACGATCCCTAGGCTATCTAGATCACAGTTGTGCTAGAAGATCAGCACCATTTTTTTGAAGCCCGCAGCTAGGCTGTGAGGGTAGCATCTAGAATGGTGTTGCTCTTGTGAGGGTATGATGTAACAGGAAGGAGCGAGGCCTCCTCCATCCAGTGCAGACCTGTTAACAGGAAACAGTGTGTTCTGAGACTTGTGTGGAGGAGAACCCGGGAGGACTGAGAGGCTAGACAGTGGAGATGGCAATGAGGACATAGGACTAAGTGTGAGTGGTCTGAGGATGTATTTTGGGGGCTGAATGTTGGAAGGTTGCACAAGGAAATGAGTGCTGCTACTTGTATGGGGCTGGGTATGAGGGGTGATGATGATGACGATGAGGTAAAGTGCGGAGAAGGGGGTGATGATTAGGGGCTGCGCAGAGAACGGAGTGATGATGACGATGATGATGAGGGTCAGTGCGGAAAAGGGGGTTATGATGATGATGACAAGCTGTGCGGAGGAGGTGATAATGATTACGGGCTGAGCGGAGAAGGAGGTGATGATGGGCTGTGCAGAGAAGGGAGCGATGATGAGTATGATATGGGGCTGAGCAGAGAAGGGGGTGATAATAATGATGAGGGGATGTGCAGCGAAGGGGGTGATGATGATGTGGGGCAGTGCGGAGAAGGGTTTGAAAATGATGAGGGGCTGTGCAGAGGATATCTTAGGCAATCATGCGTGATGCACTCCAGACAACGCATCTAATGCCCATCATGTGTGGTACGTCCTGAAGAGTACATCTAATGCCCATCATGTGTGGAACGTCATGAAGAGTGCATTTAATGTCCATCATGTGAGGTACATCCAGGAGAATGCATCTAATGTCCATCATATATAGTATGCTCCAGAGAGTGTATTTAATGCCCATCATGTGTGGCAGGCTGCAGAGAGTGTATCTAATGCCATCATGTGTGGTATGCACTAGAGAGTGTATCTAATGCCATTCAAGTGTGATAAGAAACACACCCCTATGTGTGTCGGTCCCGGAGGAAGCTAACGAAAAACGCGCGTAGGGGTGCCTGTCTACACTAGCGGACATGAATATTGGTAAGAGCCAATAATGGGACTGTTAGCTCCTCCGCTGCTTAGGTTTTTTACTGAATGGTCACTGACCTTAGGAAATCAATGACACCTTAACACCTTTACCTATGTAGTGGTAGTGAGCTTACCATCCTCTCAATATAAACTGTTGCACTGTCACTTTATACATATATACTGTCATATGGTGGTCTTTGGTTCTGTGAGATGACAACATATTACTGGTGCACCTTTAGCCAGATTCAAATAGCTGTTTTGACAAAATTGTCTTGTGATATGTTCTTAATTGTCTGTTATGATTCAATTTGTAAAAATTATACCTTTTTAATCATTACCTATCTTTTGGTGGTTGACACACTTCGTGTTCTTGTATCTTAATGTTGTTTGGGAGCTCCACAGGGCATAGCCCATAATAGTCCAGGCTGACAACCTTAAGACTATCTTGTATAATATGTTATCTGTATCTGAGATTTTGAATCTTAGTGAACATGGAACAGTCTTGAGATCCAACTGGTGCAAATGTTTAATGATACCCAATTACAACAATTATTTTTAGCCAAAATACATACGGTATTTATGCAAAAGAAAATTGTCCTAGAAATTGTCTATATCTTTTAAAGGGATTCCCCCTCAAATAAATATTTTCAGACTAGTCGATCAAAGAAATCTTAACCTTCAGTGTAGATGACTAGAAGTCATAGTGTACACATTGGCTGATCTTAAACAATAGCAAGAATATACATATACAATGTGTCAGCGTACTGCAAGTAATGAATATATGAACTTCACTATTGCTGTAAACGTTTGACACACAAGGTACTTAGTTAGCATTTTTTGATCAAATAGCATAAAAGCTATCCAACCATGTCAATGTGACTTTTAAAAATAGATGGTCCCTAACCACTAAATGTCTTACCTCTCATGTGCCAAACCAGTCTCATGTGAATGGCGAGTGAGTTAAAACCTTGTGTGGGAAAAATGGGTGGATAAGGTTGCCGAGCCCTGTAGAAGGCCAAACCCCCAATATCTATATATATAAAGATCAGTGTATGTGTATATATAATGTGTGTGTGTTTGTATGTATATGGTGCCTTGCGAAAGTATTTGACCCCCTGGAACTTTTCAACCTTTTCCCACATATCATGCTTCAAACATAAAGATACCAAATGTAAATTTTTGGTGAAGAATCAACAAGTGGGACACAATTGTGAAGTTGAACAAAATTTATTGGTTATTTTAAATTTTTTGGGAAATTCAAAAACTGAAAAGTGGGGTGTGCAATATTATTCGGTCCCTTTACTTTCAGTGCATCAAATGCACTCCAGAAGTTCATTGTGAATCTCTGAATCATCCTAAATGACTAATGATGATAAATATAAACCACCTGTGTGTAATCAAGTCTCCATATAAATGCACCTTCTCTGTGATAGTCTCAGAGTTCTGTTTGAAGCACAGAGAGCATCATGAAGACCAAGGAACACAACAGGCAGGTCCGTGATACTGTTGTGGAGAAGTTTAATGCCAGATTTGGATACAAAATGATTTCCAAAAATGTAAACATCCCAAGGAGCACTGTGCAAGCGATCATATTGAAATGGAAGGAGTATCATACCACTGCAAATGTACCAAGACAACAATCAGTCGTACACTGCACAAATCTGGCCTTTATGGAAGAGTGGCAAGAAGAAAGCCATTTCTCAAAGATATCCATAAAAAGTGTCATTTAAAGTTTGCAACAAGCCACTTGGGAGACACACCAAACATGTGGAAGAAGGTGCTCTGGTCAGATGAAACCAAAATCGAACTTTTTGTCAACAATGCCAAGCGATATGTTTGGCATAAAGGCAGCACAGCTCATCACCCTGAACACACCATCCCCACTGTCAAACATGGTGGTGGCAGCATCATGGTTTGGGACTGCTTTTCTTCAGCAGGGACAGGGAAGATGGTTAAAATTGACTGGAAGATGGATGGAGCCAAATACAGGACTATTCTTGAATAAAACCCATTGGAGTCTGCAAAAGACCTGAGACTGGGATGGAGATTTGTCTTCCAACAAGACAATGAACCCAAACATAAGGCAAAATCTACAAAGGAATGGTTTACAAATAAACGTATCCAGGTGTTAGAATTGCCAAGTCAAAGTCCTGACCTGAATCCAGTCGAGAAGAAGATGGATGGAGCCAAATACAGGACCATTCTTGAGGAAAACCTGTTGGAGTCTGCAAAAGACCTGAGACTGGGACGGAGATTTGTCTTCCAACAAGACAATGATCCCAAACATAAAGCAAAATCTACAATGAAATGGTTCACAAATAAACTTATCCTGGTGTTCGAATGGCCAAGTCAAAGTCCAGTCCTGAATCCAATCGAGAATCTGTGGAAAGAATTGAAAACTGCTGTTCACAAACGATCTCCATCAAACTTCACTGAGCTCAACTGTTTGCCAAGGAAGAATGGGCAAGAATTTCAGTCTCTCGATGTACAAAACTGATAGACATACCCCAAGTGACTTGCAGCTGTAATTGCAGCAAAAGGTGGCGCAATAAAGTATTAAGTTAAAGGGGCCGAATAATATTGCACACCCCACTTTTCAGTTTTTGAATTTCCACAAAAATTTAAAATAACCAATAAATTTCTTTCAACTTCACAATTGTGTCCTACTTGTTGATTCTTCATCAAAAATTTGCATTTGGTATCTTTATGTTTGAAGCATGATATGTGGGAAAAGGTTGAAAAGTTCCAGGGGCCGAATACTTTCACAAGGCACTGTATATCAAGCCACGCCCACTCTGCATAGCCACAGGGAAAGAGCCCCTGGTCCAGGGACACCCAACAACAGTTGTGACACACAGCTTGGCCTCACATACATTGCACACACAGCTCTGCTGCAGGGACCCTCTCGTCCCATGTATACGGGGTTACTATACTTCCCCCAGTGATGTGATCTAAAACTCTGCTCTCTGACACAAGCTGACACTTCTACTTCAGCACCAACATAGCCCTGCGCCTGACTCCTCCCCCCAAGCACATAACTGGTCACATGGTCGTGACATCATCACAGGTCCTTTAGCTACCCAGGATCTCGCATCTCCTCTCACTGAGCGCCCTCCCCCGTGTCCCCACATGGCTCCATTGCCCTCAGTCTGTCACAGCCCTGTCATGGACAGCGTGCAAGCTGGGCTCACACTGCACAGGTGGGGCTCACAATACAGAAGGGGTCTCACACTGCAAGGGAAGGGTGCTCACAATACACAAGGGGGCTCACACTGCACGGGGGGTCTCACAATACACAGAGGTCTCACACTGCAAGGGATGGATGCTCACAATACACAGGGAGTTTCACACTACTACTATAGGGGTGGGTGCTCATACTGCAAGGAGAGGGACTCACAATACACAGGGGGGTCTCACACTGCAAGAGAAGGGGTGTTCACAACACAGGGGATTTCACACTGCCAGTTACTATGCCCGGGAAATGCCGGGCTCTTCAGCTAGTGTGCTATAAAATAGAAAAATAGGGCATGCACATTTTTAGTATTAAATTAATGTACAGATACACAAATACGCTATGTTGCCAATATTCAAACATATATATACACGATGTGTCAACACACTGCGATTAATGATGATACGAGCTACACTATTGCTGAAAACGTTAAAAACTAAATTTCCTTCCTCTCTATGTGTCATTTAGTGGTTAGGGAGGGACCATCTATAGTAAAAGGTACACCTTGATGTTGTTGGATGGTTTTTACGCTCTTTGAATAAAAAAAATGCTAAGTATTTTCCATTTTCAAAGAATCATAAATCGCAGTTTGCTGATGCATCATTGGCCACATAGAGTATTTGTGTAACTGTTCATTACATTAATTTAAGACTAAAAGGTGTGTGGGCCCTATTTTTTCTTTTTCTGTTGTGTAAACAGAAAGAATCACTGAACTGCCCTTGAGGAACAGCCACATGTGTACTAAGATAATTGAGCACAAATAAGTAGGGGATCCACAAGAAGGTTTTACGTTTACACCTTTAAATATTTAAGATCCATTGTATTCTTTGGTGAATGTAGAAATCATGTTCACAGTGTTTTAGTGTTCAGCTACTGCATCATTTGGAATGAAGTTCTTACTTTTCTGTTATATCTGACTATAGTGTGATGTTAGATAACATGTTCTCAATAGATCAGCCTTACATAATCCACTCCACGTCTCAAGTGAATTAGCACCTGCAGTTCTCGCACATTCAGAAGAAAAATAACTCCATGATTGAAAGCCTGCTGTAGTAGCAGATGGCGCTTCAACATAATCATTATATCTTATAAACTGTGTACATTTGATGTGAAGGTGTTACATGTAGAAAAGCTGCACATAACCAGAGTCTTTTTGTGGATCTAAGATTTGGTGTGATTTACCTATTTTGTGGTACAGCTCAGGCAATTGGACTTCTACTTTCTCTCTTTGGAAAAGATGATATTCTGCTTGTTCACAAACTGGAGGGATCATATTAAATTGTCGTGCTACAGAGTAAGCTTCCTGCAAACACACAGTGCATAGAGTATTCATCATATTGCAATATATCCATAAATATGCTACAACATCAGTAAAAAAAAAGCTGTGTAAAAACAAAAATTCAATTTGGAAATATATTAGAGCCAGTTTGTATTCACAAAAGAACATATAAAAGAGATCAGAAGTTGAATATTAGATATTTTCCCATTTTATTTCAATAAATAACCTCATTTAGAAATTGATGGCAACAACACATAAAAAAACAAAAAACTGGAAAAGTAATTGGTGTTAATGAAAAACAGCCCGAGAGTCAATTTTCAATTAAATAATTTGACTGTATATAAAAAAGAGCATGTTAGAGAGGCAGAGTCTCTCACAAGCAAATATGGTCAGAGGCTTACCAATCTGTGAACAACTGCAACAGAAAATTATGGAACAATTTCAGAAAAACATTTCTAAACATTAAGTTGCAAAGACTTTGAATATCCCACCAGCCACAGCACATTATATCATCAAAAGATTCAGAGATACTGGAGAAATCTATGTGAACAAGGGACAAGACAGACGGTCAATATTTTGTGGTCATGATTTAGGTTCCCTCAGGTGGAACTATATTAAAAACAGGCATCATTTGGTTGTACAAATTGCTGTGAATGGGCTCAGGAATACTTCTAGAAATCACTGTCTGTGAACCCGTTCTACTGTGCAATCCACAAATGAAAGGGAAAGCTCTATCATGCAAACAAGAAGCCCTATAGCAACACAATCCAGAAACGTTGTAGTCTTCTTCGGGCCAAAGCTCTTTTAAAATGGAGTGAGGCTAAAGGAAAACTGTTATAGGTCAGAGGAATCAAAATGTGAAAATCTTTATGGAAATCACAGTTGATGTGTCCTGTCGAATCAAGAGGACCACCCAGCTTGTTATCACCACACAGTCCAAAAGACTGCATCTCTGATGGTATTATTGGTGCCTATGGCTGGGGCAGCTTACAAATCAATGCTGAAAATGACATAGAAGCTTTAGAACAACATATTATACCAATCAGACAACGGCTATTTCAGGGAAGGACTTGCATATTTCAAAAAGACAATGCTTAGCCACATACTACATCTATCACATTATGGCTTTGCAGGAGAAGAAGAGTTTGAGTGATGAACTGGACGCCTGTATAGAAAACATTTGGCACATTGTGAAATAAAAATCCAATGAAGAAAACCAAGGACTGTGGAGCAGCTAGAATTCTAGATCAAACAAGAATGGGACAACATTCCTCTTCTAAAACTCCAGCAACTGTCCACTTCACTTCAGAGGTGTTTGCAGACTGTTGTAAAAAGAAGGAATCCAACACAATGGTAGATATGGACTTATCCCAACTTTTAAGATGTTGATTCACTGCAGGATATTTGCATATTTTGCTTTTATTTTAGGTTTTGTCAGTTTGGTGGCCAGTGTGCCCCTACTCACTGCACATACACCAACTTACAGCTCTGGCAAAAATTAAGAGACCACCACATCAAAACCCTGTCATGGGCAGCCCATTCTCCAGACTTGAACCCCATTGAAAACCTCTGGAATGTAATCAAGAGGATGATGGATAGTCACAAGCCATCAAACAAAGAAGAACTGCTTAAATTTTTGCGCCAGAAGCAGTGTGAAACACTGGTGGAAAGCATGCCAAGGCGCATGAAAGCTGTGGCTAAAAATCATGGTTATTCCACAAAATATTGATTTTAAACTCGTTCCTGAGATAAAACATTAGTATTGTTGTTTCTAAATGATTATGAACTTATTTTCTTTGCATTATTTGAGGTCTGAAACCACTGGGTTTTTTTTTTTTTGTTTGTTTTTTTTTAATTTTGACGATTTCTCCTTTTCACAAAGAAAATACAAAATTTATTGCTTGGAAATTCGGAGACATGTTGTCAGAAGTTTGTAGACTAAAAGAACAATTTACATTTTACTCAAAAATATACCTATAAAGAGAAAAATCAGACAAACTGAACATTTGAAAGTGGTCTCTTAATTTTTGCCAGAGCTGTATATTCCAGTTCATCTCCTCAGGCTTTTGTTTCAGTTTTTTTGTGTTCTGTGCAAATAAGAGTGTGGCCTCCCTTTTCCTTGAGATGGACATTACATTCATATAGTTCTGCATGGCTGGATGTCCGCTAGCCAGGTCTCAGTCCTTCTCAGCCCCTATTCACATTATGTCGCTCGACAAATGGTAGGGTTTTAATACTAGAGGTTTGGACTATCCAAAATAGGGTTACCATGATGTGATGAAGTGTTTTTTGTTTGTTTTTTTAATCAAAATCATGTTAACTAAGCACCCTATTTTTTTCATGAAATATTGCTATTCATTTACTTCAGGGTATTTGCTTATTTTGTTGATATCTTAGGTTTTTTTTTAGATGTGTTGCTGACATTAATTTCTAAATGAGTTATTTTTTTAAATGAAATGGAGAAATGTCTAACTTTCAACTACTAATCTGTGTTCTACGTTGTGCTGTAAATAAGATCTGGCTATAACAGATTTCAAATCATTGCATTCCTGTTTTCTTTACATCTTAGGCTGGTTTTACACTTGCCGAATAGATTTCTGTGGGGCTGCAAAATCGGCCCACAAAAATTAGTAGGAGGGCCATGCTCCGTATGGCCGTGAGGGCCATATTTGCAGCCATGGAAAAATATCGAGCTTGCTCGATATTTTTCACGGCTTACGGACACGGCCGCAATGCATTTCGATGCTGGCGCAAAAACAACGTTTGCTTGTTTTTGTGGTACACTGTATTTGCGGATCACCGTTCTTTCCCTGCTATTTGTTATAACAGGGAAAAAAAGCGATCCGAGAAGGTTTTTTGTGTCCCATTTTTGCAGGAGACCGCAAAAGTCGCTGCAAAAATGGGCCGCAAAAAAAACAGCATGTGTAAAAGTAGCTTTACACAGAGTCCCAACTTTTTTGGAATTGGGATTGTATACCATGAGAAATATTATGACACAGAAGTCTTCCCTTTTCCAGATGATCTATATTTTTCATATTTTACCTATAAACCAAATGACTGTAGTATGAAAAATACACAATTACAACACACCTAAATAACTCAATTGACAGGGTAACTCCACCCAATACCTAATATCTGCTGCATCAACTTTCCCCTTTATATATAAAACATAAAGTTTAATGCGAAATAGTTAACTATTTAGGTAAAGATCCCTGGATAGCCTTTTTATGAATTTTGTAAATGTGCAGACTGGACGTCTATATTTTCTAAGAGACTACCAGAGAAAGACGAGTATAGTGCTCAGCTATTTCTCATAGAGCTTCATTCTTGAAAATCACTGAGGGTACCAGCTATAGAATCCCCAGAGATCAGCAAGTCTCCTATCCAAGTAGGATAACTTTCAATTGTAGGAATAGCCATTCAAAGGGAATATGTTACCAGGTGTTTGCTACCTCATCTGAAAGCATAAGATAGGAAAAGAGACCCTGATTCCAGTGATGTGTCACCTACTTTATTAGATGCCGCAGTTGTGACAGAGTTTTTAGATGTAGCATGTAGCAGGGCTCAGAAAGCTAACCTCGCCCACACCATGGCTTTGTGTGTAAATTGTCTAATGACAGTGAGCTGCTTATCACAGGAGGGGGTGGGGTTGGACCACTTAGCAGGAGAGAGCTAGTCTGGGCAGTGATATTATTCTGGTGATAAAATATTCATTGTATGTAAACAACACCACACAGCCTTATAAGTGACATATTGCTAAAATCAGTGTCTCTGGCCCTACTTAATGCCATCTTCACATTACATAGCAAAAAACTGCTGACAGATTCCCTTTAAGAACTGCAATTTATTTATCCAGGTTTGAAAATTTACACTGCATTCAATGGGACCGTCTGTGTAAGAATTTTTTTTTTTAATGCCTAAGAGGGTTAGGAAATAACAAAAGAAGTCAAACTTACCTTACCAATTCCCTATCACTCACATACCAACTCTTCCTGGATACTCCATAGGTCTCTTCCTTGTTAAAATAGGAAAAAGATACCGGCATGGAACCGGAAAGCATCAGCACTGGAGTGACCAGAAGTCAGTAAGGTGAGCATGACTTTTATTTTTCTTATTTGAAGCTAATCCTTCCCATACTTTAACTTTCATGCCTTTTTTTAGTAATGCCCTAAGACTCTGGGTTTTTAGGAACCAAATTAATACTAAATTACGCACAACTCCTGTGTGGCAACATTAACAACAAACAAGACTACAACCTTTCTACCTACTGACCTATCCTCTACCATGTAAGGTTACATCACCAAATAGCTTGTAAACTTCTGTCCCTTGAATTAACTCCAACATTTTATCATACATTGCTAGTAATATTAACTCTAGTTTATATTCCATTTCTAGTGACCATCCGAACTGGTAATTGTTTTACAGTAACGATATGTGTATACTGTACCATAATCTCCATGGCACTCCAGCGTGACGTCCCCCAGTACATGGCCATCCCTTGGTTAATTACGTGGGACATTGCTCGGACAATTTCTAAGTATCGAAGACAAAAAACAGTTCCACATAAATGTAATATCTGCATTATGGTTGATGTCAATATTGTACCTCTTGACAAACAACAGATCACTTTATGAGTAGAGAACACCATTATAACTTATTTTATAATAAATTATAAAGATATTATAATTTTCACACCCAATACCTTGCCTTGCATACGGTTTAACCCCTTCACGACGTTGGTTGTATAGGTGCATTTGATGTGGACTCCAGCGCTAAGCCCACATCTTTACCTGCACATGACAGCTGATCTGATCAACTATCATGTGGCTCTAACAGCCGCAGGAGGATCCATGATCCACCCACGGCTGTTAACAAGATATCTCTGACAGTGGTATTTAAGTCGCACAAGTCAAAAGCATGTCATAAGATAAGCCGATTGGCGTCCCTGTCATGTGATTGCACAGCGCCAATAAGTTGTCATAACATACTGTGTCCGCACAATTGATCACTGGGAGACAGTGCTCTGCACCTTCTGTGAGCTGGCTGTCAGTTTGACAGCCGGGTCAGAGAACGGCCAACTCCTAGTCAGGGGGCAGTAACTCGCACACATTGGAGCGCTGTGTCAAGGGCCCAATGGTGCTGGCTCCCTCCCCTGGATATGCCTCTGTTTGTAACATACTAAAGCTATGAGACCTGCATTGGCAACATACTGGCTTCTACAACCAGCTTGCATTTGCCATTAATTAATCTATCCATTTATTTATTGTGTTGGCTACTCTGAAGCTGCTTGGTCAGTGGTTAATGCTGTTGGTTTGCAGGACTCAGGTCAAATCCCACCAAGGACAACATCTGCAAGCAGTTTGTATGTTCTCTCGGATAGTGAATTTATATTGTGAACCATAGAGTTTATGTCCGTAATGTGTTGGGGAATATAATGGCGCTATATAAGCAAAGCAAAATAAATAAAAAATCAAACCATTATTGCTGATTTGAGCACCAGAGGGCAGTGTTGTTATAAAGGGAACTCTAAATGTACAGCTGAGCTTATTGCAATATATGATTTTTATTTTGACTTAATAATAATCACTTCTATGTGGTCAAATGTGGTGCCAAAAATTCTGTGTACATAATCATTTAAATTTATAGATTATTAATTGTTTATGGTTAAAAAGTGTCTCCTCTTTCCAATTTTAGAAAAATCAGGTTTATGGCATTTTCTAACTCAACAATTCTGATATATTTACAGCTGAGGGTATGTGCACACGCTGCAGATTCTGCTGCGGATCCGCTGCGGATTTGGCCCTGCGGGTCCACAGCAGATTCTGCTGCGTTGTACAGTACCTTTATTTCCTATGGAAAAAAAAAACGCTGTGCACATGCTGCGGATTTTTCCGCGGTTTACAATCCGCAGCATGTCAATTCTTTGTGCGGTTTCCGCTGCAGTTTCACACCTTATCATTATGATGTGTGAATCCGCAGGGCAAAACTGCAGGCTAATCTGCACAACCTAAAAGCTATGTGGGCACATAGCCTAAGATTCGGCACTTGTCACTGAGCTGCTACTGCCCCGGTGACACGATCTATGTCCAGCATTGCTTACTGATAATTACTACAATTTATTTGTTTCTCTATCCTCAGGACAGGTCATCGATATCAGATAGGTGAAGGTCCAACTCCGTCACCACCATAATTAATCAGCCGGCAGCAGGTCCCGCTCCAGCCAAAAATGCACAGTGTATGGAGCGTAACCACCCGTAAAAAAATATAGAACCTTTCCTCCGTCTAAACATTTTCTAACCTTTACACATGAGAAATGGCTAGCACTCAAAGAGGACACATGGATGCCTTAACATTGATGTTTATATTTTACATGGTCCCATTCAACTGAATGGGCGAGTTTGAACTGCAAATTTGATCAAATATAGAAATGGCTCTTTTATTTGTGGATAACCTATCTGCAAAAAAGAAAAGACATGAAAAACACAAATAGAACGTGTATGTAAGAAAAAATCCAGACATCTGAATGAGGACCAATTCTTTAATAGAGGGGAGGGGGAGTGTTATTTATGTTGATGAATATACATTTCAGACATTCTAGATTTTGCTAATTTTACAGCCATTTTCACTCAATGGTGGTGAGTGTGTTGGAAAATTGCATTTACATTTTTCCTACATTTAACTCCCAATCTGCTTTAACATCAATTGTTCAGGATTTCTCATTCCAATGTGGGGTTACATACTGTACATTATTAAATACATTTGCTGCACATGATAGTGTGTTGTGACTGCAGCGGGCATGGTGTTGTTCTTGCCCCTCGTGCTGTCATAGGCACAATTCCAGCTGCTTCAGTATAAACAGTCAGATAGGCAGGCTCATTCTTATGAATTTATAATTGCAAACATGAAAGAAGCAAATGTAAGCCCAAGTGGCAGAGAAGACTAAGAAGAGAGACTAAATTCTTGCATGCAGTGCTTTAACTTATGGCGTGAGTCCAGGCTTTCATCATGCAGACTCTGGGAGTTACCCACACAATGATTTGTTTGGTTCTTAGCAGAAAACCTTGTTAATTTTCCTTACACTTGTGAATACTGGACTTTTCTTTTTGAAGTTTGACAATTATTTTTATTTTTGATCCTTACTTTTAGGAAATGGCATAAGTGATTGTTCTGTCCATTCATGTGCAGCAAGACATTTCTTAAGTGTTGTTCCAGCTATGAACATTAGATGTCATAGCTGTCCTCTTTTTCCTATTCTTGGAGTTAGGGGCTCCTTTCCCTTTAATAGTTGTTCTGTTTAGAACCGCCCCTTCAGCTTCCCGGGCTAGGAAGTTGTAGCTATTTTCTCTCCGGATCTCTGAGGTACTCACACGTGTCCTGCTCTCTGCAAATCACTGCTTCTGTCAAGCAGATTCCGCTGAAGGTTTAATACAGTTATGTGTTTTTGCAATGCATCTGTGTAAGCTAGCCATTATGCAGCCCTGTAATATGTGCAATGTGTTTCTAGTTGTAATGCTCTTTCCACTGCATGTTAAATAGATGCATCCCTGTTCAAGTTAGGCCGGTTTCACATTAGCGCTTTTTAAGCGCACGCACGGCCGGGGGTAGCTCCGCCCCCGAGCCGGCTCTCTGCCCGGCGTGCCCGCCCCTTGCTTGTAGCGCCGCCTCCTAGCGCACAGCGGCGCCTGCGATCGGCGCACTCTATCTTTAGCATAGGGTGCGCAGATCGTGCGCAGGCCGTGCGCTAGTTGCGCTTTGACCTGCGCTGCGCACTTTTGACGGTGCGCCGTGCGCGCCAAAATCAAACTTTTCGGATTTTGGCGCGCACGGCGCACCGTCAAAAGTGCGCAGCGCAGGTCAAAGCGCAACTAGCGCACGGCCTGCGCACGATCTGCGCACCCTATGCTAAAGATAGGGTGCGCCGATCGCAGGCGCCGCTGTGCGCTAGGAGGCGGCGCTACAAGCAAGGGGCGGGCACGCCGGGCAGAGAGCCGGCTCGGGGGCGGAGCTACCCCCGGCCGTGCGTGCGCTTAAAAAGCGCTAATGTGAAACCGGCCTTAGTGCAATGCTGCAGCTTAAGTTGCTTAGATATATGTGTTGTACTGTGCAACCTCTGTAATACTCCTGCATCATTGCATTTACCTACGTAATAGCACCCTGTATTATTGCTGTGTTATCTGCCAGTACTGATATACTATACTGTCTGTTTTTTTATAGTTTTTACCTGATCTCATCCACTATTGTGTTCACCAATCACATCCATTGTATCATCCATTATCATCTATCATTGTTGTTCACATCATCTCAATAAATATAGACTTAAGCACCCATACAGTCTCTTTACTGGGAGTGGATGAAGCATTTAGCCATATGCTGGAATCCACACAGAGTCATATGTGGATGAAGGCAGAACAGTGATAAAGTATTTTGCACAAGTCCTCCTCAAACCAGTCAAAGCTCATCTTAATTCTTTTTTATTTTTTATCTGTGAAAGTGGTTTTTTTTGGGATCTATGAGACCCATAGACTAGCATTACTGATTTTGATCTGACACTCGGTACGTGAAAAAACAAGGATATGTGAATGGCCCCATATGTTGTTATACATATGAGCCCTATCCATTTAAACTGCAAAACGAAATGAGCCCTTGGATGTGTGAATGAGCTTAAAACTCTTAACTATGATAGTCTATGGTCATTCAAAAGTACATGAACCAAGTGCCGGATCAAAACTTTTAATGCAAGTCTATGGGTACTGTGGTGTAATGACCACTGTGTCCACTAGGGGGCACTGTGTGGATGTCCCAAGAGAACAGATGAGTGGCAAAATCCTGAAGGATAGTTACGGTATGTATCTCAAAGTGGGTGGCTTTGAGATGGAGACTTGTTTATGTGAAGCCAGCAATATCATGGCTGAGGTGTTGTTTCTAAGTATAAGGGAGAAGTCGTCAGGTAACTAGAGAGATGGGCGGGTTCTGGTTACCTACAAATCCACCCAGGGGTGTGTCTGACAACACCTATAGTAAAAGGCTATGTGAGTAGGTGAAGGACCTGTGATGAGGTCATAGCCATGTGACCTGGTGGGCGTGGCTACGGACCATATATGGTGGCCAGGGTAGGTCACATGTGAGAATGCTGGGACCTGGTTGGTCCAGTTTGGAAGGTCCCGTGAGGAGAAGGATCTCCTGGCTAACAGCCTGTGGACCGGCTGTGTGAGCATTGGCGATGTGTGCCTGAGAGCTCCCTGGAGGGAACTAACGTGTGCGATGGTGAAGCCGCATAAGGAACCCTGACGGGTGAGATAATGATGAGGCTGAATAGCCTATATAATGGACGCTATGCTGATATGAACTTTGTGGTGCTTCCTTTGGTTTATGCTGAATAATAAACCGCACGGACTGATATGGTTTTATGGAAAACCCGTACCGGATGTGATTTATTTGCTGCCAAGCGAGTGTCCCCCAACCTTGAATGACAGCACTACCTCACAGTACATGAAAGAAATCGGACAGCAATCGGATGACAGCTGAGTGTGGTCTGATTTTCACGAACTGTCAGAAAGGAGAAAGTGAAGAAACTTTTTTTTTCTTTCCACATAGGAGAAAAACTGTTGACATTGGGACTAAGCTCTGATCAAACTCCAAAGTCTGATGAAAAAAAGTCAGTCTGGTTTTCTCTTACGTGAAAAATACTGATGTCAAAATGATCCCTGTGTAAAATACATAGAGTTTTTAAACTTGGCCTAATGCTTCAACTTCTGGTTCACACATACACAGCTCTCACAGAGAGTGATAGTGAGTACAGAGACAATTGATAACAAGAAGTGCAGCCATATAGATTGTATACATGGTCGGATTGGCCTGTCAGGGTATCGGTGAAATGCCCGGTGGCCTGAGAGAGAAAAAAAAGAAAACCAAAACAAACAAAAAAATGTTTTTAGGGGCACAGGCCCTCTAAATCCTTCACACCACAGCCCTTTTTTCGTTTTTGCGTTTCTGTTTTTCGCTCCCCTTCTTCCCAGAGCCATACATTTTTTATTTTTCCATCAATATGGCCAGGTGAGGGCTTTTTTTTGTGGGACGAGTTGAACTTTTGAACGATATAAAGTACAGGTGTGTATTTACAATGATGGTCCAGCCATCTTGAGGGAGTGAGGGATGGATGGAGATAGTGAATGGGCTACACATGCACACTTACACATAGAATGATTTTGATTATTGAAAATGATAGGCTACTCTGAACAAATGTGTTTTGAGGGAGCGCCTAAATCTATGCAAATTGTGGATAGTCCTAATTTCTTGGGGTAGAGCATTCCAGAGGATTGGCGCAGCCCGGGAGAAGTCTTGGAGTCGGGAGTGGGAGGTATGGATTTGTGCAGAGGTTAGTCGAAAGTCATTTGCAGAGCGCAGCGGTCGGTTAGGCCGATAGACAGAAATGAGGGAGGAGATTTGGGGGGGTGCTGCACTGTGGAGAGCTTTGTGGGTGAGAACAAGTACTTTGAATTGGATCCTATAATGAATGGGCAGCCAGTGTAAGGACTAGCGAAGAGCGGATGCGTCAGAGTACCGATTAGCCAGATAGATGACCCTGGCTGCTGCATTAAGTATGGACTGGAGAGGGGATAGTCGAGTAACAGGGAGGCCAATTAATAGAGCGTTGCGGTAATCCAGGCGGGAATGGATCAGTGTTACAGTGAGGGGTTTTGTTGTTTCCATGGTGACAATAGGGTGGATTCTAGAGATGTTCTTTAGATGTGAGTGGCAAGAGTGGGCAAGAGATTGTATATGGGATGTGAAGTAGAGATTTGTGTCAAATATAACACCCAGACAGCGCACCTGCTGCCGGGGTGTTATTATGGTGCCATCCACGGAGAGGGAAATATCAGATTTAGGGAGGTTAGTAGACAGCGGGAGCAGAAGAAGTTCAGTTTTGGAGAGGTTGAGTTTCAGATAGAGCGTGGACATGATGTTGGAGACTGCGGACAGACAGTCACTGGCATTCTGTAGTACAGCAGGGGTAAGGTAGGGGAATGACGTGTATAGTTGTGTGTCATCAGCATAAAGATGGTCCTGAAAGCCAAATCTGCTGATGGCCTGTCCAATTGGGGCCGTGTAGAAAGAGAAGAGAAGGGGGCCAAGGACTGAGCCCTGATGTACCCCGATAGCATTTTTAAGTGCGGTGAAATTGCAAAAAAAGTGCAATTCCACAACTGTTTTTTGAATTTTATTTTTACCATGTTTACCAAATGCGAAAACTGACCTGACATTATGATTCTCGAGGTCATTATGAGTTTGTAGATACCAAACATGTATATGTTGCTTTTTATTTAAATGGTAAAGAAAATGCGTAATTTTCTGAGACCCATAGGATCTCCATTTTTCATGTTCTGGGGTTGGGTGAGGGCTTACTTTTATGCATGCCAAGCTGATGTTTTAAATAATACCATTTTGGAGTGGATACGATCTTTTGATTGTCTTTTATTTCATTTTAACGCAATGTTGCGTCGACCAAACGAAATTCTAGCGTTTTGACTTTTTTTCGCTAAGCAATTTACCATACGGATTAACTCTTTTTATAGCTTGATAGATCGGGCGATTCTGAATGTGGCGATACCAAATTTGGGTATTTTTTTTAAATATTATTTTATTTTGAATAGGGCAAATGGGGGGGTGATTTGAACTTTTATATATTTTTTAACATTTAAAAAAACCATTTTTTTAACTTTTTGCATGCTTCAATAGTCTCTATGGGAGACTAGAAGCTGCAGTTGTCCGATTGCCTCTGCTACACACAGGCTATGATCAGATCGCCTGTTTGTAGCAGAAATAATCACTTGCTGGTGCTCATGGCAATCCGACCTTGACAACCACAGGGGTCTCCTGCAGACCTTGGGTTGTCATGCCAACCCATCGGCGACCCCCGGTCAAGTGACACGGGTGCCGATGGGCGAGATTAGTGACGAGCTTCCAGCGCGATCGCATTAAATTCCGCTGTCAGAGATTTACAGTGGCATTAAAAAATTAACAGCTGTGGGTGGATCGCTACTCCACCCGTGGCTGTTAGGGTCACATGTCAGCTGTTCAAAACAGCTGACAAATGCCGGGAAAGATTTGGGCTCAGTGCCGGAGCCCACATCAAAAAGAGGGACACGACATGCGCCGTACATGTACATGAAGGGGTTAAAAGCTTAGGGAGGGGTGCACACACGCAGACCTGGCTCGCTGCAACGACCAGGGATGACATAATCACTCGTCACACCGGGGCCCTAAATGAACGGGGGAGCGCATATATGTATGAATGTGCTCTGTCATGCATGTGTCTGTATAAAGCTGCTCTGTGTATCTGTGTATATACGAGTACATATGTCTATATGTATGTATGTGCTCTGTGTATACATGTGTGCATGTGTTCTATGTATGTGCTCTGTGCATTCATGTGTGTGTGCTATGTATGGGTAACATACAGCGCATGTGTCACATAGTGTGTGTATATGTAGTATCAAATTATAAATCCTGGCT
Organism: Dendrobates tinctorius; assembly: GCF_039654945.1. Classification (NCBI taxonomy): domain Eukaryota; kingdom Metazoa; phylum Chordata; class Amphibia; order Anura; family Dendrobatidae; genus Dendrobates; species Dendrobates tinctorius. The sequence goes on from NW_027361728.1 coordinate 63,475,936, forward strand.
GCACATACGAGAGTTCATAGATGTAAACATGTTGGTAATCACCCAAAGAAAGAGCAAAATGCTACTCATTCATCGGGTGATTGGATTGTTTATGGTGGTACAAAAATCACTGTTCTCAGCAGCACATCACAGGTGTAAACTGCAGAAGTGCTGCCTACTAAAAGGATACTGTATGGGGACAGATTGATCTATTAATGATTGTTCTGAGGGCATTATTTTTTTTCAACCCGTGTAAGCGGCTGGGAGACAAGTGCTGAACGACTTCAGTATTGTCAATCGCGCTCACTTAACGGCCTGAACTCAGATCACGTAAATGCAACCTAAGTGTTTCTGGTTGATTGTATTTGGGGCCCCACTCTAAACTTTTACCCAGGGCCCCACTTTGTATAAAACTGGTCTTGCTAGTGAACCAGTCAGACGCTGTCGGACACAGTTTCATTTTCCTCTTTCTGACTGCAGCATATGCGGCGTGCACACATGGTTTAGATCACCTGCCGGTTATTTGCTTCAAGCATGCCTTATGTAAAGCAAAGCACTGTACACAGGGTGTAATTCACCCTGCTCCTGGTTTCCTGATCTTCACGCCTGCCCCCCATGATTTTTAACAAAGGCGCTGTCATCAGTTCAGCCTTGCAGTGGAGTAGCTGAGATGCCCTTATGAGAGAGAGGTTTTGTAGCTGTCACTCATGCTTTGCTAAGGACAGCCAACTGAGAAATGTAGTAAATCCTTTGCTTGAGCCCTGGCCAATTGATTGTTCTGGCTATTCCTGTTATCATGTCTGTTCACATTATCACATTACAGCTTACTCTGAAAGTCTGTGCTGGGAGACTATGCCATCCATGACTGTTCTCACAAAGCCCAAGTCCAAACCTATATAAAATGTGATGACTCATCATTAGAGTTGAGCGATACCGTCCGATACTTCAAAGTATCGGATCGGAATGGATCGGCCGATCTTAAAAAAAAATTATCGGTATCGCCGATTCCGATACCGGAAGTCCCATTCAAGTCTATGGGACTTCCGGTATCGGAATAAGAAAAACCCTATTTTTGCCTTGTACAGCCTCTCTGGGGTCTGTACGGGCCTTTCGGGGGACTGTGCCTGCCTGCCAGGGGGTCTGTGCAGGCTCCGGTGGTCTGTGCCGGCCTGCCGGGGGGCTGTGCCGGCCTGCCGGTGGTCTGTGCCGGCCTGCCGGGGGGCTGTGCCGGCCTGCCGGTGGTCTGTGCAGGCTTCGGGGGTCTGTGCAGGCATCGTCCGATGGGACTACAAGTCCCATCGGGCGATGCCTGCTACCATGACAGTGATTGACACATTAGCCAATGATGGGACAGTAGTAGTCCCATCATCCGGCTAATGTGTTGAATGTAAAAAAAAAAAAAAAAAATTACATGCTACATACATACAACATGCATACTACATGTAACATACATACTACATATATACTACATGCAACATGCATACTACATGCATGCTACATACATGCTACATACTACATACATGCTACATTCATACTACATATATACTACATGCATGCAACATACATACTACATATATACTACATGCATACTACATACATGCTACATACTACATGCATGCTACATACATACTACATGCTACATATATACTACATACATACACTACATACATACTACATATATACTACATGCATGCTACATACTACATGCTACATACATACTACATACATACTGCATGCATGCTACATACATACTGCATGCATGCTACATACATACTACATGCATGCTACATACTACATGCATGCTACATACATACTACATGCATGCTACATACTACATGCATGCTACATACTACATGCATGCTACATACATACTACATGCTAAATACATACTACATACATACTACATATATACTACATGCATACTACATACATGCTACATACTACATGCATGCTACATACATACTACATACATACTACATACATACTACATGCATGCTACATACATACTACATGCTACATACATACTACATACATATGTATGGGAATTTCCCACGCAGCAATGGCATAAAGTGAGACTAGGGACTTTTTTTTTTTAAGTGGCGGAGGAATACAGTGCGGAAGGATACCTACCTTCCGTCATTGGATTCCTGCAGCCCGTAGAGAGCGGCAGCATCAGCTGATGCTGCAGTTCTCTACCCAAGATCGTCGTGGGACACACTCGTGGACTGCTTTGGATCATGGGTGAGTATTTTTGTGGTTTGTTATGTTAATATTTATTCCGTAAAAGACAATGGCTTCGGGGAACAATGTGACAAGTATTGGTAAGTATGTTACTCTATGTTATATGTACTGTATGTCTATGTATGTATTGTATGAATGTATTGTATGTAGCATGCATGTAGTATGTATGTAGCATGTAGCATGCATGTAGTATGTATGTAGTATATATGTAGCATGTAGTATGTATGTAGCATGCATGTAGTATGTATGTAGCATGCATGTAGTATGTAGCATGCATGTAGTATGTATGTAGTATGTATGTAGCATGTAGTATGTATGTAGCATGCATGTAGTATGTATGTAGCATGCATGTAGTATGTATGTAGCATGCATGTAGTATGTATGTAGCATGCATGTAGTATGTATGTAGTATGTATGTAGCATGCATGTAGCATGCATGTAGTATGTATGTAGCATGCATGTAGTATGTATGTAGCATGCATGTAGTATGTATGTAGCATGCATGCAGTATGTATGTAGCATGCATGCAGTATGTATGTAGCATGCATGCAGTATGTATGTAGCATGCATGCAGTATGTATGTAGCATGCATGTAGTATGTATGTAGTATGTATGTAGCATGTAGTATGTATGATGCATATATGTAGTATGTATTATGTATGTAGCATGTAGTATGTATGATGCATGTATGTAGCATGCATGTAGTATGTATGTAGCATGCATGTAGTATATATGTAGTATGTATGTAGTATATATGTAGCATGTAGTATGTATGTAGCATGCATGTAGTATGTATGTAGCATGCATGTAGTATGTATATAGTATGTATGTAGTATTTTTTTTTTTTTTAAACATTTAACACATTAGCCGGATGATGGGACTACTACTGTCCCATCATTGGCTAATGTGTCAATCACTGTCATGGTAGCAGGCATCGCCAGATGGGACTTGTAGTCCTATCGGACGATGCTTGCACAGACCCCCGGACATCAGCACAGCCCCCCGGCAGGCCGGCACAGCCCCCCGGCAGGTCGGCAGAGACCCCCGGAAGGCCCGAAATGACGGTGCATCATGATGCGCACACACCACGCATCATGATGACGTCATTTCGGCTGTCAAATCAATCAACTTTGAACTTCCGATTCCGATGCCGATGCCCGATATTGAAAAAATATCGGATGTCGGTATCGGAATTCCGATACAGCAAGTATCGGCCGATACCCGATACTTGCGGTATCGGAATGCTCAACACTACTCATCATACTAATCTCTGCAATAAGGCAATGATTCCGATCAATAAAGAACTGTCTATAAACAATCCAATGTAGCAGTGTATCAAATCAGAGTTCTTTCAAATTAAATTTGGAAACTTATACACCATTTTCAATGCCATTGCTTATCAAACTTTTTCTTCTTAGTTCTCACCATAGAACAAATACTAGACTGCAACAGCAAATAAAAATCACCATGAAACACCCATGAAATAATACCAAGAACAGTTCATTAAAATCAATTACCACAATGCAGCACAACAAACCTCTGCAGCAACACTAAAGAACACTGCAGTGCCAGTGCAACACAAGGCAACAACACTAAAAAATACTGCAGTGCAGCCCAACACACCTCTGCAGCTACACTAAAAAACATTGCAGTGCAGCATAACATACCTCCATAACAACACAAAAAAACTGCAGTGCAGCACAACATACCTCCACAGCAACACTAAAAAACACTGCAGTGCAGCACAACATACCTCCACAGCAACACAAAACAAACTCTACAGTGCAGCACAACATAGCTCCACAGCAACCTAAAAACACTGCAGTGCAGCACAACAATCCTCTGCAGCAACACTAAAGAACACTGCAGTGCCAGTGCAACACAAGGCAACAACACTAAAAAATACTGCAGTGCAGCACAACACACCTCTGCAGCTACACTAAAAAACATTGCAGTGCAGCATAACATACCTCCATAACAACACAAAAAAACTGCAGTGCAGCACAACATACCTCCGCAGCAACACTAAAAAACACTGCAGTGCAGCACAACATACCTCCACAGCAACACAAAACAAACTCTATAGTGCAGCACAACATAGCTCCACAGCAACCTAAAAACACTGCAGTGCAGCATAACATGCCTCTGCAGCAACACAAAAAAAATTGCAGTGCAGCACAACAAACCTCTGCAGCAACACTAAAGAACACTGTAGTGCAACAAAACATACCTCCACAGCAGCACTAAAAAACACTGTAGTACAGCATAACATACTTCCCGCAGCAACACTAAAAAACACTGCAGTGCAGCACAACATACCTCCACTGCAACACAAAACAAACTCTGCAGTGTAGCACAGCATACCTCCGCAGCAACACTAAAAACACTGCAGTGCAGCACAACATACCTCCGCAGCAACACTAAAAAACACTGCAGAGCAGCACAACATACATCAGCAGCAACACTAAAAAACACTGCAGTGCAGCAAAGTAGCACAAAATATCTTCCTAAAAGGGCCAAAAATACCAGTGCAGCACAACATACCATAATGTAGCACAAAATGTAAACCAATAATATAAAACAGCACAAAAAATATACAAAATGGCATATAAAAACAAAATGCAGCACAAAATACCTTCCTAAAAGCACCAAACACCCGAGTGCAGGATAACATACCAAAACGTAATGCAAAGAAGCATCAAACCAGTAATACAAGCAGCACAAAATATCTTCAAAATGGCACAAAAAAACATAATGCGGCACAAAATAACCAAAGCTCTCAATTCTTTATCTGTCCTGTACCACTAGCTTTCTCATCTAAAAGTCCTTAGTCACAGGCCAAATGTCCCTATTGGTATTACAAGTGATTGAGGGTTCACTGTGAAAGGTTCGTACAATACATGATTTTGATAACCTCCCTCATCAATGCCCGAAAGTGTAAAAGTTCAGGTTTCTCCCTTTCCCAATACGATAATTATCACATCCAGGCGCTCTCTCCATCACCCTCCCCTGTGAGCATGTAGCACATGGGGGCCCCAATATAACAGTCAATTAGTGTAAATGTCAGAGTATCCTGCCACGCTGATTGGATTATACTGCAGAGTGATGTTCCCAATGAGATTTGTTCTTCATACTCCCCAGGGGCATTATCTGATATTATCAGCACCATCGTCTCCATACAGTATAGAAAAGATACTGATAGGTTTTCCCAAGAGAAGCAGAAAAGTCAGACTCAGCATCATCGCTGGGCATGATAATGCTGACGTGCAGCTTCTCCATATTCCCAGTTCTCCCAGTTGCTGTTATGGGCGATACTATTCAGGTTGTGCCTGTGCATAATAAATAATTGCTAGTTTTTAGATTTGCAAAAATACCAACAAACTATAAACCGGTTAGATGAGCTCGCTTGTATTAGGTTTTATTAATAAGTGGGAAGGGGAGAGGTGTTCGTGAAAAACAGCGGTCCCTGTACATCCTACACCGTTCCTATCGATGTCGCTACTGCCAGCATATTCAGAGATGTTCCAATAGTAAGCGTTTTCAGTCCTTCACTCCTTTGTATGTTTAGTATTCGAGTGAACCTATAAATCTAAAAAATTCTTGTCAGGATAATTGTATTTGTTCCTGACGAGATAAAGAAGAAGTCGTCATTGAGCAGCCCCTGACGCAGTGGTCCTCCGGCATTTAGGAATACTAATGCAATCATTTGTCTTCCTTTCAGCCATAAGATGGATGTGTAAGCATTTGGGGGGGGATGACACAAGTTATCAGTTTCAATTTGTCCCCTTCAGCGCACATGCACAAAAAGGCTTGGAAAGCTGCTCATCTCTTGGCGTTTTCTCGCTCGCAAGTTCTGTCTGACAGCAGAGAGCTCGGCTTGTTATGGATTATGTGATCTAAAGCATCTCCATCAGCCCAACACCATCCCACATAGTGTACAAATCAGGAGATGTGGCTTCTAGTAAATCAATTCTCATCACTTTGCATATTATTTCTCTCATCTACATCGGAGGTCTTCATGAGTCTGTGACAGGAGAATGATAGAGGATTACCGCCGGGATTTTTCACCCCCGAAATGCTGAGACTGTATTTGCCTGTGATTGAGAGCACACACTGTAAAGGGGTTACATCCCAAAAATGTTTTGTCAAACTTAGGATCGAATAAGATATAAATGTAAAGGCGTCCTAAAAGATCAGTGCTAGAGTATTGTAAAGAGATGCTGTCAGCCCAAAAGGACAGTATATAAAAAGCGTATAGCCCTGTAGGAGATATAGCGCCTATAAAAATGTCACTTTTAGTGCTCTAATCGTTGCCTCCTTTCTACAGAAACTGAAGATTAATCAGACATGCTAATTAAATAGAACCTGTCATCACGATTTAGCATGCTAAAATAAAGTCATGGCCGTAATGGCGCTGTTATACAGATTCAATAGATACCTTTAGTGAAGAAATCTACATTCTAGTTGATCTGTAATGAGCATTCAAAGTTTGGGTGTAATAACCTTTCAGTGCGTAGGGTCGGGCCTGTGAGTAGGGCTTTCGACTCTGCCCCAGCCCCTCTGTCTGCCTATGGTGTTTGTATCTGCCTCATTTTCTACAGTTCACACCCGCTCCGTCCTTGCCACAGGCAGTGCTTGCCCAGATTCATCTCCCAGAGATGGCAGCACAGCAGAATGAGATCTTGGCTCAATGACAAGCCAAGATTTCAATTTGAGCATGCGTTACAATCGCCGCCATTGTACTGAAGACCACTGGAAGAATGAATCTGCATACAGTGGGGCAAAAAAGTATTTAGTCAGTCAGCAATAGTGCAAGTTCCACCACTTAAAAAGATGAGAGGCGTCTGTAATTTACATCATAGGTAGACCTCAACTATGGGAGACAAACTGAGAAAAAAAAATCCAGAAAATCACATTGTCTGTTTTTTTTTCATTTTATTTGCATATTATGGTGGAAAATAAGTATTTGGTCAGAAACAAAATTTCATCTCAATACTTTGTGATATATCCTTTGTTGGCAATGACAGAGGTCAAACGTTTTCTGTAAGTCTTCACAAGGTTGCCACACACTGTTGTTGGTATGTTGGCCCATTCCTCCATGCAGATCTCCTCTAGAGCAGTGATGTTTTTGGCTTTTCGCTTGGCAACACGGACTTTCAACTCCCTCCAAAGGTTTTCTATAGGGTTGAGATCTGGAGACTGGCTAGGCCACTCCAGGACCTTGAAATGCTTCTTACGAAGCCACTCCTTCGTTGCCCTGGCGGTGTGCTTTGGATCATTGTCATGTTGAAAGACCCAGCCACGTTTCATCTTCAATGCCCTTGCTGATGGAAGGAGGTTTGCACTCAAAATCTCACGATACATGGCCCCATTCATTCTTTCATGTACCCGGATCAGTCGTCCTGGCCCCTTTGCAGAGAAACAGCCCCAAAGCATGATGTTTCCACCACCATGCTTTACAGTAGGTATGGTGTTTGATGGATGCAACTCAGTATTCTTTTTCCTCCAAACACGACAAGTTGTGTTTCTACCAAACAGTTCCAGTTTGGTTTCATCAGACCATAGGACATTCTCCCAAAACTCCTCTGGATCATCCAAATGCTCTCTAGCAAACTTCAGACGGGCCCGGACATGTACAGGCTTAAGCAGTGGGACACGTCTGGCACTGCAGGATCTGAGTCCATGGTGGCGTAGTGTGTTACTTATGGTAGGCCTTGTTACATTGGTCCCAGCTCTCTGCAGTTCATTCACTAGGTCCCCCCGCGTGGTTCTGGGATTTTTGCTCACCGTTCTTGTGATCATTCTGACCCCACGGGGTGGGATTTTGCGTGGAGCACCAGATCGAGGGAGATTATCAGTGGTCTTGTATGTCTTCCATTTTCTAATTATTGCTCCCACAGTTGATTTCTTCACTCCAAGCTGGTTGGCTATTGCAGATTCAGTCTTCCCAGCCTGGTGCAGGGCTACAATTTTGTTTCTGGTGTCCTTTGACAGCTCTTTGGTCTTCACCATGGTGGAGTTTGGAGTCAGACTGTTTGAGGGTGTGCACAGGTGTCTTTTTATACTGATAACAAGTTTAAACAGGTGCCATTACTACAGGTAATGAGTGGAGGAAAGAGGAGACTCTTAAAGAAGAAGTTACAGGTCTGTGAGAGCCAGAAATCTTGATTGCTTGTTTCTGACCAAATACTTATTTTCCACCATAATATGCAAATAAAATGAAAAAAAAACAGACAATGTGATTTTCTGGATTTTTTTTTTTCTCAGTTTGTCTCCCATAGTTGAGGTCTACCTATGATGTAAATTACAGACGCCTCTCATCTTTTTAAGTGGTGGAACTTGCACTATTGCTGATTGACTAAATACTTTTTTGCCCCACTGTATGTGCTGCAGGAAGGACGGCACTGACACAACTTTAAAAAATTAGGCAGATACAAACACCAGAGGCAGGAGGTGGATCCAGGGCAAAGCTGAAAACTCTACCCACAGTTCTGCTACTGTGCACCAAAAGGTTATTATATCCAAACTTACTTCAAATGCAGATTAAAGATCAACCACAAAGCGGATTTCTTCACTAAAGGTATCTATTGACTCTGTAGGACAGAGCCATTATAGCCATGTCTTTAACATGCTAAATTGTTGTGACAGGTTCTCTTTAAGAATGTCAGTGCACCCTGGATGCGGCCAAGAGGCTCAGTGTGATTCAGTCAACAGATTTGGCATGCCTCTCCTTCCTCACTAGTGATTGACAGAACTGGCTTGCTTGGAGTAAGCATTGCCTGAAGAGAAAGTTCAGCTTTATCAATCAACAATTTGGGAGGTGGGGGCATGCAAAACCAGTGGGCTGAAAGATGCGTTGAACCTCTTGGCCACACCAAGGGTGCACCAAGTACACTAATCAGCATATTTTAGCACAACAGTAAAAATGTACTTTTTCTTGGAAATATATGCTCTGTAAGGCTATGTACTTAGCTTATACTGTCCGTTTGGGCTGGCAGACTCCCTCTAGAGTGCTCTGGGTGCCTGGCTCCAGGAATTTGGGCAGGCTATAGATGTAATACTCTGCACTTACAACCCAATATACAGTACACTGCAGGTCTCGGTTTCGCTAATGCTGCATTGCAGTAAAGAATTCCTCAATGAAATGAGAAAATAGATTGAAGCATTTTGTCTTGTTAGCCTACAAGCCACAAGAGCCGCATTACTACACTATGCTTTTTAATGGAAAGGTGGTGACTTAAGGGGATATTATGGTTTCAGCTACGAATATTACACTTTGTGTTACAAAAAGTTATAGAATTATTCAGCATACTTTCTGTAGTAATTCTTCAAGGTTTCTAAATTTGTGCTCAGTCATGTAATACAAAGCTCAGGAGATACAACTATTCTAGACATACAGGTGCAGAGCTCATTACACTTAGGCCAAATTAAAACATCCATGCTTCAAGATCTGAGTATTGACCCATAGCAGATCATCTGGCCCAAACTCAATAACTTTATACTGTATATGCCTGTGAGGCTATTTATTATTTCACTCAGAAGACATATGGCTGGTCGCTGCATCGTGGTCCATACATGGACTTTGAGACAATCAGTGCTAATAAATGAGTAATTTAAAGGTTCCCATTAAAGGATTCATATTAAGGGGTTCCTATTTTTAAAAATGCGTATAATTGGAAGGACCTTGCAACAAGCCACTTTCCAATTTACTGCTACTGGTAGGTGAAAATGCATAGTGCTTACATGCTCTTTTCTATTAAAGGGAATCTGTCACCACATTTGACTTATCTAAACTATTACTATGGGCAGGCAGGTTATAGACTGCTGAGAACAGTCCTCCATGCATGTCTCATATCTGAGAAATCACCTTTTATCACTTCATATAAATGAGCTCTTCCAGGCTCTGGAGAGGACACTGCCTGGAAGATAGTTCTGCCTCTAGAGATTATTTTATATGAAGGAGGCAATCCCAGTATGATGTGTAATGGTTACCAATGTTACCAGTGTGATGTGTAATGGTTATCAGTGTTACCAGTGTAATGTGTAATGGTTACGACTGTTACTAGTGTGATGTGTAATGGTTACGACTAGTGTTGAGCGATACCACCCGATACTGAAAAATATTGTATCTGAATGGATCGGCAGATCTAAAAAAAAGTATCGGGTATCGCCGATTCCGATCCTGGAAGTCCCATTCAAGTCAATGGGACATAAATATCGGAATTGGAAAAACCCCTCTCTTGCCTTGTACAGCCTGTTCGGGGGAAGAGTGTGGGCGGTGCGTGGGCAGACACTGTGCGGGTCTGTGTGTGTGGGCGGGGTCTGTACGGGCCTCTCTGTGGTCTGTACGGGCCTCTCAGGGGCCTGTGCCGGCCTGCCGGGGGCCTGTGACGGCTGTCGGTGGTCTGTATGGGCCTCTCGGGGGCCTGTGCCGGCTTGCCGGGGGCCTGTGTCGGCTGTCGGTGGTCTGTATAGGCCTCTCGGGGGCCTGCCGGGGGCCTGTGCCGGCTGTCGGTGGTCTGTATGGGCCTCTCGGGGGGCCTGTGCAGGCCTGCCGGGGGCCTGTGCAAGCTGTCGGTGGTCTGTATGGGCCTCTCGGGGGCCTGTGCCGGCCTGCCGGGGGCCTGTGCCAGCCTGCCGGGGGCCTGTGCCAGCCTGCCGGGGGCCTGTGCCGGCTGTCGGTGGTCTTGTGTGTGTGCAGGCATCGTCCGATGGGACTACAAGTCCCATCGGGCGATGCCTGCTACACTGACAGTGATTGACACATTAGCCAATGATGGGACAGTAGTAGATACTACACACTACATATATACATACTACATATATACTACATTCATACAACATACATATATACTACATAAATACTACATATATACATGCTACATACATACTACATATATACAACATTCATACAACATACATACATACTACATATATACAACATACATATATACTACATACCTGCTACATTCATGCAACATACATATATACTACATATATACTACATACAACATACATACATACTACATACATGCTTCATATATACAACATACATATATGCTACATATATACTACATTCATACAACATACATACTACATACATGCTTCATATATACTACATTCATACAACATACATACATAGTACATACATAGTACATACATGCTACATACTAGATTCATACAACATACATATATACTATATATATACTACAATCATACAACATACATACATAGTACATACATACTACATATACTACATTCATACAACATACATATATAGTACATACATGCTACATATATGCTACATTCATACAACATACATATATACGACATACAGCATACATACTGCATACAATACATTCATACAATACATACATAGACATACAGTACATATAACACAGAGTACATACTCACCAATACTTGTCACTTTGATCCCCGAAGCCAGTGTCATCTAAGGAAAAATATGAAAATAACAAACCACCAAATACTCCCTGATCCGCAGAAATCCATGAGTGAGTGTCCCATGCCGATCTCCCGTGGAGAGCAGCAGAATCAGCTGATGCGACCGCTCTCTACGGGGCTCAGGAATCCAGTGTCGGGAGGTAGGTATCCTTCCGCACTGTATTCCTCCGCCACTGTAAAAAAATAGTCCCTGGTCTCACTTTATGGCAAATGCTGCGTGGGAACTTTTTCACACAGCAATGCCAAAAGTGAGACTAGGGACTATTTTTTTACAGTGGCGGCGGAATACAGTGCGGAAGGATACCTACCTCCCGACACTGGATTCCTTGAGCCCCTAGAGAGCGGTCGCATCAGCTGATGCTGCTGTTTTCCACGGGAGATCGGCATGGGACACGCGTGGATTTCTGCGGATCAGGGAGTATATGGCTTGTTTGTTATTTTCATATTTTTCCTTTGATCTCCGAAGCCAGTGTCATCTATGTGACAAGTATTGGTGAGTATGTACTCTGTTTTATGTACTGCATGTCTATGTATGTATTGTATGAATGTGAATGTATTGTATGTAGTATGTATGTATGTTGTATGTATGTTGTATGTCTGTAGCATGTTGTAGGTATGTAGTATCTATGTATGTTGTATGAATGTAGTATATATGTAGCATGTATGTAGTATATATGTATGTTGTATGAATGTAGTATATATGTAGCATGTATGTAGTATGTTGTATGTATGTTGTATATATGTAGCATGTATGTTGTATGAATGTTGTATATATGTTGTCTGTAGTATGTATGTTGTATGAATGTAGTATGTATATATGTAGCATGTTTTTGTTCTTTTTTTTTTTTTTTTTTTTTTACATTCAACACATTAGCTGGATGATGGGACTACTACTGTCCCATCATTGGCTAATGTGTCAATCACTGTCAGTGTAGCAGGCATCGCCCGATGGGACTTGTAGTCCCATCGGACAATGCCTGCACACACACAAGACCCCCGGCAGGCCCGCACAGACCACCGGCAGCCGGCACAAGCCCCCCGGCAGGCCCGTACAGACCCCCGGCAGGCCCGTACAGACCACTGGCAGCCGGCACAGGCACCCGGCAGGCCCGTACAGACCACCGGCAGCCGGCACAGGCCCCCGAGAGGCCCGTACAGACCCCCAGCAGCCGGCACAGGCAGCCGGCACAGGCACCCGGCAGGCCCGCACAGACCACCGGCAGCTGGCACAGGCCCCGAGAGGCCCGTACAGACCCCCGGCAGTCGGCACAGACCTCCCGCAGTCGGCACAGACCACGCATCATGATGGGCACATACCGCGCATCATGATGACGTCATTTCAGCAGCCAATCACAGCCATGCTAATAGTTAACATGCCTAACAGGATGTGCCCACACTTCTGAGCATTCCCATTGGCTGAATCAAATCGAGCAGGCTGCTAGCTTTATGGGAACTTCCGATTCCGGTATCCGATACAAAAAAAGTATCAGAAGTCAGTATCGGAATTCCGATAGAGCTAATATCGGCCGATACCCGATACTTGCGGTATCGGAAAGCTCAACACTAGTTACGACTGTTACTAGTGTGATGTGTAATGGTTACCAGTGTGATATGTAAGGGTTACCAGTGTTTCCACTGTGATGTGTAATGGTTACCATTGTTACCAATGTAATGTGTAATTGTTAAGTGTTACCCGGGTGATATGTAATGGTTAACAGTGTTACCAGTGGGATACGGTATGTAATGGTTACCAGTGTTATCAATGTCATGTGTACTAGCCATTCTCTGCTCTACTGATCTTACTGCAGAACTGTGTGTCACTATAAGGATGCAGTCACAATAGCGTATAAAAAATTTACTCCTATATTAATTCAGCAAAGTAGCACAAGTGTCATGCAAGTACAATGTGATTTTTGTCTCATAGCATCTGTATAACATGTATTACATGCATATGCAATGCGTTTTTAACTTCGGCTTTTACATACTGTAATTCTGTCATTTAAAGCTAGTTTACAGACTGATAAAGCAATCTTATATACAGCGAGATAGATAAAATAAATAGGATAGATGTCCTTTAGCTATTTAATGTCACAAGCCCCCTACATAAAATAAACTAGCACACATTAGTGCCTTTCATGTGTTTAGCCTTATTTAGCCTATAAAATAAATACATTTAAAAAAATGGAGTGGGATCCTTCCTCTTTTAAAATAACCAGCTAAGGTAAAGCAGATAACTGTGTGCTTTCTGCGCAGCCTTCACTGGTCATTAACATCTTCATGTATGTAGAAAGCATGTTTAGGGAGCGACTCACGTAGTGAGTCCTCGCCATACCCGGCAGGTGATGGCTGAGTATTACAGCCAGGACCTGCCGCTAACAATTGCGGGTGGAGCAGAGGATATTGTGTGGTAATTTTTATCACAAAATGTACACCAAAAAACAATTCCAGAAAAATATTCAGCATTGTGTTTTATTCACTATTTTGTATACTGAAAAAACAAGCCCTCATATGTCTATGTGGACAGAAAAATAAAAGTTATGGTTCTGGGAAGAAGGGAAGGAAAAGATAGAAATGGATATTGGCTGTGGAATTAAGGGGTTAAAAAGAGGGGACCAAAAGAAAAAAATACATGGGGTCTCCCCTATTTTTAATAACCAACAAAGGCTAAACAACCAGCTGCGGGCTGATATTAATAGGCTAGGAAGGGGACATGGATATTGGTCTCTTCCCAGACTAATAAAACCAGCTCTTTTATGCCCCAGAAATGGCGAATCCATTAGATTGGAAGAGTCTCGGCTCATCCCGATTGCTATGGTATGGTGGCAATCGGAGTAAAGGTTTTGGGGTTATGTCATTTGTGTAAGGTCCACTGACATCATGCCCAGGTGTTAGTAATGGAAATGTGTCTGTCAGACACCCCCTTTACTAACCCCGTAGTCAAAAGAAATAAACACACACATACAAAAGTTCTTTAATTGTAAAAAGCATTCCCCAACAAATCATTTTTAACCCATTTATTAGCAAAAAAATCCACTGAGTCCGCCGTAAGTCCATAATATAGACAACCCACAATGATCCCTGACTCTGCTTCATCCGGAGGCTGTGATCAGCAGTGACATCAGTTATGCGACCGCTCACCACGGCCATCAGAACACACTGAGTGGCTTGGTTCCGCTTTTTGGTTCTTCTGTAATCACCACTTGATGTTTTCTGCTAATTAGATTTTGGTGCACAGGGGCCAGACTGTGCACTGGGTCTTCTGCTCCCTGTCTGATTCTACAGCCCCTCCGTTGCCTCCGGTCTCTAAATAACCTGCCTTATCTGTTTGAAATCTCAGCAGTGACCTGTCATTCACAGAGTGGAAGCAGGTGGAGGGATGGGGAATCACAGACAGGAAGGAGAAGACCCAGTGCTCAGTCCAAGCCTTGTGCACCAAAATCTAATTAGCAGAAAACTTCAAATGGTGATTAAACAAGAACCACAAAGCGGATTTCCTCACCAAAGGTAACAATGAGATCGGTGTTACAGCACCAATACAGCCATGAATTTACCCATGTATTTACATTAAATTACAAAATCGTGCTGACAGGTTCTCTTCAAGTTTCTAGTACTGCACTAAAGCCAGCCGGGAGCTCTGGAGCACACTTTAAGCGCCCTATCATGATCAGTTTCATTGCCACCATGCTTCTGTTAATACAGAGGTAAAGCTGCCTTGTATAACAGTATTGGGAGTGCACAGTTCAGGCCAAGTGGTCAGGGGAAAATTTGCTGCTGGTTTGAACTGTCAATTAAGCAGAAGTGCCCTTCCACCTAGCAACCATGAAGTCATCTCAGTATATTCTAGTCTGCTCCAGATGTCACTGGGGGACAGAAATCTTATTAAGTGAGAAGAAAAAGCATGAGACAAAACTTATTTCTGTCTCAAGGTCAATGAATAGCTGTAAAAATGTTTTTGTGCTGCATAATCCCTTAAAGGAACATTTTGCTCTATACAATAATTGAGGTGTCTGAAAATATAGCAAACCCATTCACTAAACTCTTTGAACTGAATATTCTCATCCATTGCTTGGCTGTGGGGACTCTTGTGTTTCCCATAACACTGCGTAAGCTCTGCACATTGATCAGTAACAGAGGCAAGAAGAAAGCAGCAAGCCCCTAGACAATAGATTTCTGTTTTTTTCCACTACTATTGCTATGACTTAAATTGTTACTATTTATCATGTGTATATGTACATTTTCTGTTCATTTACATTAATAAGCTTCCAGTGCATCTCAAACTATCATAATTGACTAAGGCTCCCCAGAGACCAGTATGACTGCATTCTCTATAGAGCTTAATAAAAAAAGCACACCTCCCATCAAAGTTTTCATCCTCTTAATATATTGCAATCATCATATTATACAGCACTGTGTACTTACAATTGCTCATTTTGCCTTTCTACCCAGCTAATACCTTTTTCTCTGTTGTATGTGCTCTTTGTAGAAAGAAACAAGAAGTTTCTTCTCCCTGAATAAATCATTCCCCTCCAACTCTTGACCTGACCCAGCTTTTCAGCTCATTCCCCAGCGATAAACTTTTGCTGTGACTGATGACTCATACAAGGAAAATTGACCTCCTGTTTCTACATAGAGCTTAGAAGGATTCAGCTAGTCAGTATTTAATCACATGATGTCATAGACCTATAGGCCTTTACTAATCAGAACTTCTGGCTTGTAATCATTCATCCAAATACTTTTCTACATGTCAGTGAAAACAGAATGCATTGACTTATCAAGATAACAAAGGGTCAGTATAAAATGGCAAAAAGTAAGGCAAAGTTTATAAACAGAGATATGGGTTGAGAATTGACACTGAACAAGATAAGGTTTAGAAATGTGCTGACATATCAAAAAGACGGATACTTTATTGAAACATAGATCAATAGTGGTAGCACAGCAATGCCTGGGCACCGGGGGGAAGGGGCCATGTTTCTTACCTTCTGACCAAGATGGCGAAACACAATAGCACACAGTAAGTAGCTTAACTACAATGTGCATGGCTGAAGTAGTAAAGAAAGGAGTATCACGCACCACTGTGCCCCTCCCATTCTGTGGACATGAATAAAAAGTCTTTAAGGGGAAGGTATTATCACAAAATCTGTTTTTTTGTGTGTTAAATAAAATTTAGGGCAATATTTTTATTTTATCTTTTACATATAACAAACTGTATTTAAAATTAAAAAATAGAAATTCAGCAATTTTCACACTGGCAATTGTTTTTTAGATAAATTTCCTATTGTTTCTGAAAAGAACACATGTACATTTACCACAACAGTTATATCCTGAGCCCTATATTTTGTACTGAAGCACCTAATCAGCCTGTGCAAATTTCATTGTGAGGGGAAGGGGAGTAGAGACAACTGATATGTGACTGTTGGATCCTGTTGGATCATCAGTCTGCAGCATGTATCACATGTACGTAACCCAACTTTCCACACAGACTTATCTTACCTCTGCTGCTAGCATTCACTCGGTATTTTTCCACTAACCCCTGCTTTACCCCAATGTTATTTATGACCTTGTTTACACTGCCTTGATCATATACATCTGGCTCATTGCTAATTATCTGACCAAGATGAGCACAGACCACTCCTCTCTGCTTCACACCTGAATGCACTTTCTAGCAAATATATTGCAAACCACCATATATCTGCAAGACATCAGTCTGCAGCGTGTATCCCAAAAGTGTGTATTGTTATGAATAGGAGGCAAAAACAAAAATACTAGCCAAGTCCAGAAAACCAGAGAAGTTGGCAGCTATCGGATTACAGACACCTGAACCTATCAACAACAACTAGCAGTAGCCGTGGGGGGTTCCTACGGTGCCCTAGACCCCTTGATCACAGCCAGAGAACTAAATAGCCTAAAGACAGAAAGGGAAATCTAAACTGCCCCAGAGCAGACCCCAAAGCAATAGGCAGCCCCCAACATATAATGACGGTGAAGCAAGAAGAAAAAACACTAACACAGAAAGAAAGATAGGCTGAGCAAATGATGGGGCCCAAGCTAACTAAATAGGACAGGAAAGAAAAGCTGCTGTCTGCAATCCGCAAAAATCCTATCAAAACAAGAGCCAACAGACTGATAGGGAAAAAAGCCCTGAAGACGCTAGGCTTCAAAAAGACTATATCAGTACTCAGGTATTATCTGAAGACAGAGCAAAAAGGAATTCAGCTCACCCCAGCAGGGAAGGGCAGATATCCAGAAAAACAAGGCAAAACAAAACCAAAACACAAATGCAAAAAGCAGAACAGAAAACTTAGCTTTTGAGGAGCAGGAATCAGACTGGTCTCCTAGAATCCCTCAGAGAAATCACCAGCAAAGTAGAAGGGCGTCGGCTGCCTTATATCCAGTCAGCAATTCCAGTCACCCAGTCATCATCATCCAGCTCAGGTGCTTGGTAATCAGCCTCACTACCTTCCTTCACCAGAAGAGGGAGTTCATCAGACCTCAATGGTGAAGGGGAAAATGAACTCACAACAGTGTATCATACAAGTGTGAAGCTTCAGAATTAATCCAGAATTGAATCAGAAGGAAATTGAAAGTAACTGGATACAGTCACTGTAAACAATGTTTCTGTTTTTACACTGACCCCTATAATCCTTCGCTTTCTGCTAACCCGCTAATCCCTAAAACTAGTAAGGAACTGTTCATCTCTTCTTCAATCCTCCCCATCTATCTCATCTCCTCCTCAGCAGGGCCGGCATTGGTGGCAGGCAGACCTGGCTTCTGCCTAGGGCCCCTGCTTGCCCAGTGGCCCCCAGCTAGCGGCACATCATGCAGCCACTATAGGACCCATGAGGCAGGGGGCCCGCGTGCCCCCAGCGCCAACTCCCCCCGCCACCGCATTGAACTATCATAGATGCCGGTACAGTTCAAAGCAATGATGGAGGAGAGAGCTTCAGCTGATGCTCCCTCTCCCATCATTCCGTCTTTGACACTGCGGGTGCGCGATGACATCATCACGAACTCACTGTGTGCTGGCAGTGCAGAGCCACTGAGACAGGAGCAGGGAGCAGCGTGGGCACGAGGAGAGGTGAGGATTTATTCGCATAAATTATATTTATTCGCATAAATATGTGACTTCAGATTTTGTATTAGTCTAGCCTGATGAAGAGACCTGAGTAGTCTCGAAAGCTTGCAATGTGTTACCATCTTTTCAGTTAGCCATTAAAAGGTATCAACTACTGAGGACTCTCAATTCTGAATATTTTTCATTTTTATTTGGATTTTCTTTTGCTAGATATACAGTATGTCCAATACACTGGCTGGTAATTCCAATTATATCTTAAATAATAAAAAGCCATAACTCTGTATTTTCACAATCAGCAAGGGTTATATGAATTATGAGTGGGCAACCATTCAACCACAAGAACTTGGACTTGCTACTTATACAGCGAGCCAAATTAGGTGAGAAGCGCTGCAAAAACATGCAGGCATGCCTAAAGGTATTAGGTCTATAAATTAAAAAGCTTCTTCTATGGCATTTATTTTGCTACTGTTTTGATCTGTAGTAAAATTTGTCATGGTATTTTGGGCATTCTACAATATGTATAACTTACTTTCTATCAGTGGATAATTTTGTACAGTAAAATGTCACATCTAGAATATTGTGCACTGGGTTAAAAATGAAACTGACCCCAAAAATGTTTTAAAAGCATCAAAAAATTAAACATTATGTTTCTAGGTGTTTTTACTCTATTAATTTTTTATTTAGACAGAATTATGAGGAAATCATGGCACAGCATAAACCTCACCCAATTCACCACAATAATACAGGAATACAAGCTTAAAGATAATCAATGGATCCATGGACATATAATATGAAATATACTGCTCAAAAAAATAAAAGGAACACTAAAATAACTGATCCAACTTTTAGTGTTCCCTTTATTTTTTTGAGCAGTATATATCAGATTGTAGTAAATGAGTGGGGCCTGTGTGAGTACTCCATTCTGGTATTGCCCCAAATTTTTCATTTCTGTAAGGGAAGAGAGGAGACTCATGACAGGGTACCTGAGTAGGTTTTCAAATAGATAAAGAAAAGAGACAAGGGGAAGTGAACACTGAGGTAGATGAGAAGAAGGAAAGGGAGAGTGTGAAAGGGAAGGAAAGTTGTAAGATAGCTGTTGTTTAATTTTTCCAGAGAAGTGATATGCACACCCTTGCTGTAGAAACTAGATGCCTGAAAATAGTGAAGCGATGGCCAGGGGACCACCACAATGCAGGGAGACTACGGTACACAAGATGAGGTGCAAACAAAGGGTTAATTCATTTACAGGCAAGGAATGCAGTGTTTAGGAAAATGCAGAAACAGGGGTATGCAATGAAAACAGACAATTTACAAGGATAATATTCTCTAGCTGGGCCGTCAAACAGCACGGAGCACCAATTATCACAGCTCAGTCTATTTATCCAACTGGCAAGACAACACAGTAAAGCAATGTATGATGCTACAATAACTATAACCTATCTGGCCTTTGCTAACCTGGCCACACGGCTGCCGTGTTCTATCTATTGTAGCCTATCCTTGGCCCTAGCATGTGCACAGAAGAGGTTAACATTTACAGTAGCATTGGTATCTCAGTCCATTCCCGGGGGCCTGCAGCTTTGCAAGATGGTGGGCACTTCTTCCTGGAAGCTCTCTGCAACATGGTCTTTTCCTTGTGTGCAGGTCCAGTGATGCTCCTAGAAATGGTGGATTCCCTCCTCTGGATACCTTTCTTGTCTTTTCTTCGTGGCTCCTCACGGCAACATAGGACAGCCACCTTGTTTTCCACAGAAGCGTTTACAAAGTCTTTCCTTCACAGCTCAGGCACGTGTCGTTCCTGTAGAAATCTCGGCTCTCTCCTCACACACAGAAAAGCAGCCCCTCCCCTCTCCACTTCTGGCAGAAGAGACCAAAACAGTCTTTACAGCAGGAAAGTGCAGAATGTCCCACTGCTCTAACCAAGGGGGTGCTGTCTCTTAAAGTGGCAGCTTGTCGCCACTCCCTTACAATATATCAGGTGGATATCTCACAATGATGAAGAAGTAGTAGTGCTGGCCTCAAGTATATCATTATGTCAGTAACCTTTTGGATCACTTATTGTAACTTCTTTAAGTATGGAGTTAGAATCTTGTAAGACCAAAAATTGTGGAAGAAGACACCATCTCCTTTCTACACCACTAACACGGAGTTGACATCAGAAAAGATTATATATGGCCAAGTACTATCGAGAGAAGAGATTATAGATCACCTTCTTAAAAGCTGATTGATAACTTAAATGTCAAGAGTGAAGATACGCTTCATCTGCTTTCTTGATAAAGAAAGCCCCAGGTAGAGGGTGAGGTGATTTGGTTCAGGGGGTTGAGAAGGCAGAAGAAAATGACAAAGTGTAGTTAACTGTGCATATCAACTCAAAAAAATGCCTTATCTACACTCACTGGCCACTTTATTAGGTACACCTGTCCAAATGTGTGTTAAGACTTAATTTCTAATCAGCCAATCACATGGCGGCAACTCAGTGCATTTAGGCATGTAGACATGGTCAAGACAATCTCCTGCAGTTCAAACCGAGCATCAGTATGGGGAAGAAAGGTGATTTGAGTGCCTTTGAACGTGGCATGATTGTTGGTGCCAGAAGGGCTGGTCTGAGAATTTCAGAAACTGCTGATCTACTGGGATTTTCACGCACAACCATCTCTAGGGTTTACAGAGAATGGTCCGAAAAAGAAAAAAAATCCAGTGAGCGGCAGTTCTGTGGCCGGAAATGCCATGTTGATGCCAGAGGTCAGAGGAGAATGGGCAGACTGGTTCGAGCTGATAGAAAGGCAACAGTGACTCAAATTGCCACCCGTTACAACCAAGGTAGGCAGAAGAGCATCTCTGAACGCACAGTGCGTCGAACTTTGAGGCAGATGGGCTACAGCAGCAGAAGACCACACTGGGTACCACTCCTCTCAGCTAAGAACAGGAAACTGAGGCTACAATTTGCACAAGCTCATCGAAATTGGACAGTAGAAGATTGGAAAAACGTTGCCTGGTCTGATGAGTCTCGATTTTTGCTGCGACATTCGGATGGTAGGGTCAGAATTTGGCGTAAACAACATGAAAGCATGGATCCATCCTGCCTTGTATCAACGGTTCAGGCTGGTGGTGGTGGTGTCATGGTGTGGGGAATTTTTTCTGGGCACTCTTTGGGCCCCTTGGTACCAATTGAGCATCGTTGCAACGCCACAGCCTACCTGAGTATTGTTGCTGACCATGTCCATCCCTTTATGACCACAATGTACCCAACATCTGATGGCTACTTTCAGCAGGATAATGCGCCATGTCATAAAGCTCGAATCATCTCAGATTGGTTTCTTGAACATGACAATGAGTTTACTGTACTCAAATGGCCTCCTCAGTCACCAGATCTCAATCCAATAGAGCATCTTTGGGATGTGGTGGAACGGGAGATTCGCATCAGGGATGTGCAGCCGACAAATCTGCGCCAACTGTGTGATGCCATCATGTCAATATGGTCCAAAATCTCTGAGGAATGCTTCCAGCACCTTGTTGAATCTCTGCCACGAAGAATTGAGGCAGTTCTGAAGGCAAAAGGGGGTCCAACCCCTTACTAGCATGGTGTACCTAATAAAGTGGCCAGTGAGTGTATGTTGTACTGGAGGACGTGGATAAGTTGATTTATTCTCTAATTCCTCTTAGGGCACAGGTCAGAGATAGAGGATAAGGAATCTGCCCTAGGCCATCCAGGTCTGTCCCCGAACATGGGCTACTGTATAAATCAAGAGGACAGCCAAAGCAGGTATATTGGATCATTCAAGCTAAAGGAAAACAGTAGATTCCCCAAGACTAGGTAATGTGGTTAATTGTGTATACCACTTCGTCTATATAGCAGGCACTCATGGGAATTATCATAGGAATGTTTTTGAATAGAGATGATTGAATCTTTTGAAATTCAAATGATCCAGGTTTGACAATTTTTACCATAAAAGTTGAACTTTTTTGCAACAAATTGGATTTGCAGTGAATTGCAATAATGCAAAGCCTTAAATTGCCCTGAAAAGATATGTGTAAAGGGCCTTTTACACAAAGCGAGATCGCTAGCGATATTGCTAAAGCGTCACCGATTTTGTGACGCAACAGCGATATGGCTAACGATCTCGCTACATGTGACACTTACCTCCGACCGGCCTCCCCGCTGGATATCACTGATCACGCTCCAACTTCCCAGGCCATTTCTTTCTCGTTGGCATCCTGCTGGCGCCGACTAGTGATGCAGGCGGAAGACATCATCATCGCTGCCGTCTGACAGTGAGGAGTGACCACCAAGCATCGCTGGATCGCTGCTGCATCGCTGGTGAGATCTGCCTGTTTGGCAGCTCACTAGCAACCATTTAGCGATGCACCAGCGATCCTGATCATTGTCGGGATCGCTGGTGCATCGCTAAATGTAACGGGACCCTAACACTCTGACATCTCCTAAAGGGCCTGTCACACTAAGCGATATCGCTAGCAATATCTCTATAACGTCACTGATTTGTGACATAGCAGCGATATTGCTAGCGATATTGCTATGCCTGATACTTACCTCCGACCGCTCCCCCACTGTCAGTCGCTGATCGCGCGAGAACGTCCTTGACCGTTTCTCGTCGTCAGCTTCCTGCTGGGCTTCCTGCTGTGGAGACGAGCAACGAGTGGACGCGGGCGGGAGGACGTCAGGATCGCCTCGACTGACAGGTAAGTAGCGACCCCGACCCCTGCTATGTCGCTGGTGAGATCTGCCTGTGTGGCAGCTCACTAGCGACCACTTAGTGATGCACCAGCGATCCTGACCACGTCATATCACTGGTCGGGATCGATGGTGCATCGCTAAGTGTGACAGTACCTTAAGACTGTAAACAACCTGTTTCAAGTTTTTTAACACAAACGCAGCCTTAGTAATGTCAACGTGACCTAACCATAGAAACAGATGGTAAACAATAGTCCGTTTAATAACACTGATAGATGTTTCATATTTTTTAAAATTAAAAAAAATCCAAAAATTATCCCGCTTTGTTATCTGTGATCAGACAGACCATTCTTTGCAGAACACTAACTCAACCTGATGGTGTTACTGTCAGAGGTAACACCAACCTGCTGTGACTGAATGATGTGCCATATATTTCATATCGTCATCGACTTCCTCCAAACTAATACTCTTGCTGGAGGCAAAGGATGGTAAATGTGACATGCATTTGGTCGTTCCACTGCCCAGATGGCTGGTGCAATTGGTGGCAAAGATGTTTCTTCTAGTAATTCTCACATTGTTATCCAATGTATTTTTTTTTCTTTAATTGTACCCCATCCATTGCCATTTTTTTCTTTTACCATACATTATGTATAACACTATGATTAGCTTTTCTAACAGACAATAAATATAGGTGGGCGCAAGTGTAATCGGGGAAGGAAATTGGTATTAGCTGCAAATAGGACAATACCACAATGATGTCATAACTAGAAATAATCACACCAATATTGCGCTAAAAATACCTATTTACCGAATTAAATAAAAATGTGAATATAATTTAATTAGAATATACAAATAAAAGCAAAAGCTCAATCTAAAACCAACATAAAGTGCACAGAGATTCTTGGATTTGGCAAAGTCACATACTCGGCTGAAAAGTACATAGAAGTAATGCGCAATGGTGGAGTAATTTACCTCTCATCCACTAGGTGAAGAAAGCGCTGTTACCATAAGCCATGAATGATCCTCAGGATATGTTTAACCATGCTCACGCACCGCTCGAGAAGAGGCTGTAGGGAGCGTGTGTCACCGGCTCTGACAGTGCCCCTTGTATTTCTGAGCTGCTATAAGAGTTTCTGCAAAGGAGGACCTATCCTTAGGATAAGTGGTAAATTACTCCACCATTGCGCATTGCTTCTATGTACTTTTCAGCCGAGTATGTGACTTTGCCAAGTCCAAGAATCCCTGTGCACTTTATGTTCTAATTGGACTTTTTTGGATCCATCATCTTTCGGCTTGGACTATTTTTTATAGACTTTATATCTATAGTGATGACTAATGAATTGTTGCTTTTAGATTGAGCTTTTGCATTCATTTGTGTATTCTAATTAAATTATATTCACATTTTCATTGAATTCAGTAAATTGGTATCTTTAGCGCAAATATTGGTGTGATCATTATGAATAACTTTTGACAATCTTTTTAACCCCAATAAGTCAACTATTGCCAAAAAGGACACAACAAGAAATAATAGGTAGGTAAGTACACAAACAGAGGCAAAATATGGCAGCAGGCTGCAGTATATGCGTATATGCGTGTGATCTTTAACTCTGTAAGGTAATTGTTACATTTTAGTATTAACTCTGGTTTTCCTAATTTGGCACATTTTTTAATTTAGCACTTTCCAGCACTTTTGTACCTTGGCAATTTGAACCATATTATCAATCGTGTCTTACTGCACTTTGCACTTTCAGAGATATATATATATATATATATATATATATATATATATATATATATATTTTGTAAGGTGCCAAGGGGAGAGGTACTAGAAAACAGGTATATTTCTCCCCGTTACACTTCATATGTCTCCCTGTACTGATGATGAAGCCAGTTTATTTCACTGTAATCCAGTCCTGGTTTCCTTAGTGATCAGCATGGAAAGGACTGGTAGTTCCCCTCCACTTATTCAATCCAGGTTTTTGGTTTCCTGACTGGTCCAGCTGATATAATCAGGAGGAGCTGGGATCTCTCAGTCTATCTCATCTGCTGAGCTGGGAGCTGACACAGTAAGATTACATGGACTTGTTTGCTGTTATATAGGTTTATTTTGTAGTTAGCCTGCTATTGTTAGTTAGTGGCCAGATGGCCTTAGATGTTTTATTTCATGTTTGGCATGTGTAACATTGAATAACAAGTGTGCACAATAAATATGCCGTGTCAATATTCATGTGGAACGTGCTAGTCTGCTGAAGTGACTTCATAGCCACACGCTTGTGCCAAAGCAAAGATCCCAGCTGAGCGATCTATTCCCCACAAATGGTGTTTCGAATGCGGGCACTTGTGGCTGCTGGACTGTGACTGCAGAGAAAACACTGTGTATGTCCTGGCTGAAAGCTTCTGAGCTTTTGAAGAGCCAAGAGTCCAGTAATATGGAGGAACTAGTGAAGCAGTTATTGCAAGCAAATGTGCAACAACAGCAGACTAATACTTGCTTCCAGAAGGTTCTGGAGCAGCAACAACAGATGCAGCAAGAGCAGTTGGAGGCAATAAAACAGGCCTTGGTTCGGCAACCCCGAGATGAGGGAGACCGTGCACAAAGCGCTGCTAGTGCGCAGAAAGCCGTACAGAAGACTTTGCTTAAAATGACCGCAGACAATGATGTGGAAGCATACCTCACTGTGTTTGAACGTATTGCAGAACGTGAGCACTTACCACTGGACAGATGGGCTGAGGTAGTTGCTCCATTTCTGAGCGGAGATCCACAAAAGGCCTATTACGATCTGAGTGGAGCGGATGCTATGGACTATATCAAACTCAAAGGTGAAATCCTGGCAAGGCTGGGAGTAAACACGTATGTACGCGCACAGAGGGTGCATTTATGGAATTTTGTGGAGCATCAGCCAGCCCGCTCACAAATGCATGATCTCATCCATCTAGTAAAAAAATGGCTGCAACCAGAGGCTTTGACGTCTGCACAGATGGTGGAGCGTGTTGTTCTAGACAAGTACCTGCGGTCCTTACCCGCTAAGATCCAGAGGTGGGTTGGACAGGGTGACCCAACTACCGCTGACCAGTTGGTGAATATGGTTGAACACTACAATGCTTCTGAAAGCCTACTCCAACGGACGTTAGCACCCCACTGGCTCCCCAAGAAATCACTGGAGAGTCCTGCGAAACCTACTTCATCTTCAAAAGAAGAGAATGTCACAATGAAGGGTAGCAGACCTACAAAGGACTATGGAGGTGGTACGGGCTCACATCAAGCCAGCAGACCTCGTCTGGGATCTCTATCGAGGAGACAAGGACCTATACAATGTTGGCGATGTCGCGGGCTTGGCCATGTAGCAGCTAACTGCCCAATGACTACAGAGCCAATGGACTGTAACGCTATGAGGCGTTTTTCGTTATATGTGCAGTCAGTCTGTGTGGCGGAGACCCTCATGGGAAATGAACAACATGTGTGCCACGTCGAGGTTGACGGTTATAGTGTGAATGCCGTCTTGGATTCCGGCAGTCAAGTAACTTTGGTACATGCCAGTTTGGTGGACTCTAGTGCCCTAACGAACTTAACCGTGGGCATTAGTTGCATCCATGGGGATACTAAGAACTACCCCACTGCCTGGGTTACTCTTGCCACGCCAGTAGGGACCAAAAGACATCAGGCGGCAGTCATAAAGTCTATGGGACACAGTGTAATCCTGGGGAGAGACTTTCCCTTATTTTGGGACTTGTGGAACTTCAAAAGTGGCATGAACCCTCTAGTTGAAGATGGTACTCCGGAGCTAGCCCCTGAACCATTGCAGCAAGACGACGGAGAACCCATCTCAGAGGAAGTACTAGAATCTGCGGACTCTCCTCTGGCTGTGTATGCAGGCGAGGCAGACCAGCTAGAGGATGTTTTAGAAATGCCTGATCTTGAGGTGGCCCGTGGTAAGTTCGGGACCGCTCAGCACCAGGATCCTACTGTAGCAAGGGCGTGGGAAAACATAAAGGTCTCCGAGGGAAGACCATTGTACCCAGGGGCTCAAAACGAGTTCCCACACGTGGCGGTGCAGCAGGATATGTTGTATCACATAGACAAGGTGCGAGGGGTGGTGGTAGAACAACTAGTGGTACCTAAGTCCTTTCGCCAGGTAGTTTTGGAGTTGGCACATAAACATCCCTTGGGAGGACACCTGGCGGTAGAAAAGACAAAACACCGTATTCTGCAACGTTTCTTTTGGCCGGGTCTAGTGGGAGACGTGACCCAGTACTGTCGGTCATGTCCTATGTGTCAATTGACCGCACCTATGTCACATTTTAGAAGCCCCTTAGTGCCTTTACCAATAATAGAGGTGCCCTTCGAGGGGATAGCAATGGATATAGTCGGTCCATTAGTTAAATCTGCCAGGGGTCATCAGTACATTTTGGTAGTATTGGATTACGCCACGCGTTATCCCGAAGCAGTGCCCTTGCGGAATGCCAATGCGAAATCAATTTCAAAAGAGCTGGTTAATATGTTTTCCCGCATCGGCATTCCGAAAGAGATACTTACGGATCAAGGGACCCCCTTTATGTCTCGTATACTTAAGGATTTATGTAAACTACTAAAAATCTCCCATTTGCGTACCTCAATATATCACCCTCAGACTGACTGTTTGGTGGAGCGCTTTAACAAAACCTTAAAGGGAATGTTGAAAAGGGTGGTGGATAAGGACGGGAGAGATTGGGATGCCCTACTACCATACCTCCTGTTCGCTATACGTGAGGTACCCCAATCCTCCACAGGCTTTTTACCTTTTGAGTTGGTTTATGGGCGGTGTCCTAGAGGCCTGTTAGATATTGCCAAGGAGACTTGGGAACAAGAGGTGACTCCTTATCGCAGTGTAATTGAACATATAACACTTATGCAGGACCGAATTGCAGCAGTTATGCCAATAGTTAAAGAGTGTTTAGAGCGCGCACAACATGCCCAAAGCACGGTATACAACCGAGCGGCAAAAACACGAGTCTTTCAACCCGGAGACAGGGTGTTGGTATTGGTGCTTACCGTAGAGAATAAATTTCTTGCGAAATGGCAGGGACCATACGAAGTGCTGGAACGAATAGGTGAAGTAAATTATAAGATACACCATCCAGACAAGAGAAAGCCCGAACAAGTATACCACATAAACTTGCTTAAGGCCTGGCGGGACAGGGAGAGTCTGGTGGCAGGAGCTGCCCTTGAGGATGGGCCTCGAGGGGCACCACCTTCTAAGGTAAGGGACCCCCCGGTAGCTCCGCCAGAAGTGGGTATTGCAGACACACTATCCGAAAGCCAAAAACGAGAGACCAGGGAGGTCATACAGAGGAACGCAGATATTTTCTCGGAACTTCCTGGCCGGACTCACCTAATTAAACATGACATTGTTACTGATCCACAGGCGCGGGTACGGCTAAAACCATATCGAATTCCGGAGGCTCGGAGACAAGCCATTGCCCGGGAAGTGAAGATGTTAGAGCTCGGGGTCATTGAGGAGTCCCGGAGTGATTGGGCTATCGTACTGGTGCCCAAACCCGATGGGGCTATCCGATTTTGTAACGATTTTCGGAAAGTAAATGAAGTATCAAAATTCGATGCCTACCCGATGCCAAGAGTCGATGAACTGATAGAGAGACTGGGTTCAGCCAGGTACATATCCACTATTGACTTAACAAAAGGTTATTGGCAGATTCTCACGGAATCAGCCAAAGAGAAAACTGCCTTTGTTATGCCCCAGGGATTATTCCAGTACCGAGATATGCCATTTGGGTTGCATGGTGCCGCAGCCACCTTCCAACGTCTAATGGATATTGTCCTAAAACCCCATGGCCAGTATGCATCCGCGTACTTGGACGACATCATTATCTTTAGCGATGACTGGGACACGCATTTGTCAAAAGTACAAGCCGTCTTAGACTCCCTAAAAACAGCTGGGTTGACTGCCAATCCCAAGAAATGTACGTTGGGATTGGAAGAGGCTCGCTATCTGGGATATAGCATAGGGAGAGGCGTCGTGAAGCCTAAAGCCAATAAAGTGGATGCTATTCAAAATTGGCCACGACCGGTAACCAAAAAACAGGTTGGAGCTTTTTTAGGGATCGTTGGTTATTATAGGCGGTTCATCAAACATTTTGCGACCATCACAGCCCCTCTCACAGATCTTACTAAGGGGTCGAAATCTGTCACAATAAAGTGGAACGCAGAAGCAGAGGAGGCCTTTCAGCGATTGAAAACAGTCCTCTGTGACCAACCAGTGTTGGTTGCACCAGACTTTAAACGGGAGTTTATTGTCCAAACGGACGCCTCTGGGGTGGGCCTCGGCGCGGTTTTGTCTCAATAAGTAAATGGCGAGGAATACCCAGTGGCCTATCTAAGCAGAAAGCTTACGAGAGCAGAAAAGAACTACAGTGTAGTTGAGCGGGAAGCCCTGGCTGTGAAATAGGCCCTGTGCACCTTGCAACAGGGATGATAAAGCATCCCGCGAAATGCGCGTCCAGGGTCTTCTTAGGGGATCTGTCAGCACTGTTGCTTATTTAGATGAGTAAGTGTGCCTAATCGGTTTGATTAATCCTTTTGCACTATGCACTATGCACCTTATGTTCACCCTCCCAGGGTTACTGCTTTCACCCTGGTATTATTATGTGGGTGATAGGGTCATCATTTATATAACTCTCTAGGCTTTTGGCACTAACTTCCCCATGGCAAATCTCCTAATGATTACTTGTGTGGAATCTTTCCTTGTTGTTTGTACTGTGTTGTATACATGTTCAATTTAATAATAAAATCTAAATCCAATTTTTTTTATATGTTACTGAAGTCAGCACTCCATTTTTCTTATGTAAATTTTATTTTGTAGTTAGCCTGCTATTGTTAGTTAGTGGCCAGACGGCCTTAGATGTTTTATTTCATGTTTGGCATGTGTAACATTGAATAACAAGTGTGCACAATAAATATGCCATGTCAATATTCATGTGGAACTTCCTAGTCTGCTGAAGTGACTTCATAGCCACACGCTTGTGCCAAAGCAAAGATCCCAGCTGAGCGATCTATTCCCCACAATATATATATATATATATATATATATTTCTATTTTTTTCTCACAATGAACATGGATGTACTTTTTAATCCCTTGCACTTTTGCACATGTTGATTCTTCTTTTTTACCAGAGATATACTTTTGTATTAATTTATATTGCCTTGTGAGGGTCTCTATTTGTTTTAATGCATAATTTATATGATATTTTTCTGTTCATCCTGTTGTGCATACTTTGTGTTTTTTAATTAATTTTAGGCCACTTTTGCCTTGATAGTGATAAATAAATAATAAATAATTCTATTATATACATTTCCTGTTTGGAAGTCTCTTTTTAGACTGCGTCTTGGTATTGGGTTCATCTATACACCAAGTGGTCACCACTTTTGCTTTGTTCACTATGCACCTAAAACCTAAATTGATTTTTTGAATTTATTAAAGTAGTATATCACTAATTTAATTTATTAATTTGTATAATCTATATACAGTATATACCTTTAATTTTATCATTTATTTTTGGTGTGAGTGTACTTTAGACTAATTATGTTAGGAGGTAGAGTGTGGTCTTAATGTTAAAGAAGAGAAAGACATAAGTGGCAACCTTGTAAGAGACGCCGTAAATGCAAAAACTAATTATGTCAGGGGATGAATGAACCTTCCTGAGGAACAATTCCAGTGCGATTATAATAAGTACTGGAGAGAGGGGGCAATCCTGACAAGCACCGTTACATAACTCAGTAACTTTTAACCAATTTTAACTAATATCTAGGTGAAAACTACTATAAAAAGGGGTCTTGACATCCGTTTGAAGAAGTTTACATGAAACGCGCATTGGGGTCTTACTCCCCTGCCTCTCTGTACCCCACAGGTTGTTTACTATTGCCTATTTTAATTCTGTTTAATTTTAACCCATTTGGGTTTATGCTATTGCTCTTTTCTGATATCCTTACCGTTTTCGTGAAATATGTTTATAATTCTATACTTTCCTTGCACAGGCACCTTATTTATGTTATTTGTCAATCAGTGTCTGCCTTGCGATGTACACAATGATTTTGCACCGTTACATTTTGGCTCACTCAGATAGAGAAAAGGATATAATATCACTTTATTCATCTTCTTTACATTTTTTTTTTAAGTTAATCTATTGACCTGACTGGGTGGCATAAGGGGAAGCTTATTCTGTGCTCTACTCTCTCCATTTTTTGTGTTTTTATTGTGATTGTCTTGATATAATTAATAATTTAATTTGGGTGTTCTATACTTCCTTTTTGTTTCAAATCCTCATGGTATATTTTATATCATGAATCCATGTACTTATTTTTATGGTTTTTTAAACTAATTGTTTTGAAAATTGAAAACTGTCACGATCCGAATTAGCAAGAATAAAGTGATATTTGAAGATATGGGCTACATGAATTCCCATTGATTTCAGGGGCCATGAGTAGCTTTTATGCAATGTGAACCTAGGCGTAATAAGGACCCAATGAAATAAGCTTTCTCGCTCATGGACGCCAGCCTCTCTTGGGACTCTACTGCAGTGTTTTTTAACTCTAATAGAGAAACCATGATTTGGGGAAAAATGGTGCTCAGAAACACTGCTCTACTGCATCTCTGCACTACATATGGAGACAAGCCTAATATCACAGATCATTGCTTCTTTGGGAAATAACTCTTGTAGTAGTAGAGCTTCAGTGACTTTGTCGATATCCATGGCCTGCGTCAACCACTGTTTTTTTATGCATTTTATACATATAAAATAACTTTTTTTGCTGTGGTACAGTGAGTCAATAAGCAAAGATGAACCTACAGATACTTATATGAGAGAGCAGCGAGATAGTAAGATACATACAACAAATAAATGCAGAACAGAATAATACACTTGATATTAATTTATTCAAGTATCTGTACTGTAATTTCTGAGGCTGATCATATTCTCCTCTCGGGGTTTCAAAAAGATAATAGCAAATTGAATAATGATTAATGTAGATGATATTCATAGATTTATATTATATTCTAGACCGAGCAGTTCCAAAAAAATGCTATCTCTTTTGCATTTCAATAAATATGAAGATTTTTTCCCTTGCTGAAAAAAATTGCCTATTTTCACAATCTGAACACACGCAACTACACAAAGCATATCAGAATCACAGGGGGTTTCTTAAAAAAAAGATTGGAAATGTTCCAACTACCAAAAAAGAGCAGATCGTGCAACAGGTGCTGTACTCCCAAAGCTCATGTAGAAAAAAAAGGAAATCTTCCGTCATGCAGAAGTCATGTAGAGTACTGGACATCATTTTTCATTGGCTCCAGTTCAAGGTCTCCGAAAGGCCAAGCATTGCTGGACCATATTTATACACAGCATGGGTGAATAGCAAATATAATAAGACATTTCATACAGTCTACAACTGATCTGGTGGAGAAAAATCTTAGATTTTATTTTATAGAATGCACAGTTGTACTGTGGTGATCTATGATTTATCATTTTTTGTCAAATTTTAATACTGTTACTACTGTATATATTTCAAGAAAGATTACTGTAGGGCTCTTTGTTCACAACAGAGATGTTTAAGGGAACGGTTGAAGAAGCACTCTGGGAGATAATAGGTATTGTTTTTCCTCATTTTATATGTACAGAAGATGAATAGTATTGTTGTTAATTATCTTGCCAAGTGCTTTATTAGTGATTTATTAACGCTGTTCCAATTATCCACTTGTACCATGTGATTCCAAGTCCAAGTGGATTCAAAGTCAATTTTTCTATGTACAGCAATCCTGAGATTCACATCTCTTGTAGGAGGAATGCATAAAAGGCTGACTCCTATTCCAAATATGAGCCTATACAATTTAGAATATTCAGAGCCATGTAATATAACTAAAGGGTCAGATAGAAGCTGATAAGAAAACTTGCACTACTATCTAATGTACAGTACAAATGGAAAAAAAACAACTGATGTTTCCCAGGAGTGTTTTTTAAGGAGGTTATAGGTCAAGTTTTCCTGTGGAAGTGTTAAATTTAAAGAGGACCTTTCACCAGTTTGAGCAGGTTAAAATAGTCACAACATGAAATAGTGACTGCAGAGCTAGCTAAAACAGAATTTTTTTTTTACTTCCCTTCTCCTTTGCTGAGATATTATACTGTAATGTTTAGTTATAATTTATGTAATAGTTTAACTGGACATTACCAGAGATTTGTCTCTTGGGGGAGTGTACTTCTTGACCTATATAAAGTGGACCAACCTTAAGCAGGCAGAGTCATGCAGGGGAGAAAAGAACACGCCCTCCTCCCCTCACTGAACTCTGCGGCTACTGTGTACAGGAGAATTGAGGATGAATAGTGAAAAACACTTCCAGATCTCATCAAATGGCAATAAATTTGGTAGTGAGAGTGAGAGCTGAAAGCACTGTGAAATAAAATTTGTAAGTATTTGTCTTGATACACTACTCGGCTCTGCAACATCTGTACACAGTAGCTGCAGAGAGCAGTGAGAAGAGGAGGGTGTGTTCTTTTCTCCACTGCATGAAGCTGCCTGTTTGATCAACCTCATCATGCAGGGGAATCATAGAATCATAGAATGGTAGAGTTGGAAGGGACCTCCTGGGCCATCTGGTCCAACCCCCTGCTCAAAGCAGGATTCGCTAAATCATCCCAGTCAGATGTCTGTCCAGCCTCTGTTTGAAGACTTCCATTGAAGGAGAACTCACCACTTCTCGTGGCAGCTTGTTCCACTCATTGATCACTCTAACTGTCAAAAAGTTTTTTCTAATATCTAATCTGTGTCTCCTCCCATTCAGTTTCATCCCATTGCTTCTAGTCTTTCCTTGTGCAAATGAGAATAAAGTTGATCCTTCTACAATGTGACAGCCCTTTAGATATTTGTAGACAGCTATTAAGTCTCCTCTCAGTCTTCTCTTTTGCAAACTAAACATTCCCAAATCCTGCAACCTTTCCTCATAAGACAGGGTTTGCAGACCGGTCACCATTCTGGTCGCTCTTTTCTGAACTTGCTCCAGTTTGTTGATGTCTTTTTTAAAATGTGGTGCCCAAAACTGGACACAATATTCCAGATGAGGTCTGACCAAAGAGGAGTAGAGGGAAATAATGACTTCACGTGATCTAGACTGTATGCTTCTGTTAATACATCCTAGAATTGCATTTGCCTTTTTTGCTGCTGCATCACACTGTTGACTCATATTCAGTCTGTGATCTATTAGTATACCCAAGTCTTTTTCACATGTGCTGTCACTTAGCCCTATTCCTCCCATTCTATATATGCTTTTTTCATTTTTATTGCCCAGATGTAGTACTTTGCATTTCTCCCTGTTAAAAACCATTCTGTTAGTTGCTGCCCACTTCTCCAGTTTATTTATATCTTTTTGAATCCTCTCTCTCTCTTCTCTAGTATTAGCTATCCCTCCTAGCTTTGTGTCATCAGCAAATTTAATCATTTTACCCTCAATTCCTTCATCTAAGTCGTTGATAAAGATGTTGAACAATACAGGGCCCAGGACAGAGCCCTGTGGTACCCCACTTGAGACATTCTTCCAACTGGATGTGCAGCCATTTACGACCACTCTTTGGGTCCGATCACTAAGCCAGTTATGAATCCACCTAACAGTTGCCTTGTCCATTCCATACTTAGTCATTTTTTCAATAAGGATTGTATGAGAGACTTTGTCAAATGCTTTGCTGAAGTCAAGATATACTATATCTACAGCATTTCCTTGATCCACCCAATCAGTGATACCGTCATAGAAGGAAATTAAGTTAGTTTGACATGACTTATTAGCTACAAACCCATGCTGACTCTGTTTAATCACTTCATTCTTATCCAGGTATTGACATACATGTTGTTTAATAATTTGTTCAAAGATCTTTCCTGGTATAGAAGTCAGACTCACCGGCCTATAGTTGCCTGGGTCCACCTTCTTCCCCTTTTTGAAGATAGGAACAACATTTGCTCTTCTCCAGTCATCTGGCACTTCTCCTGTTCTCCAAGAATTTTCAAAGATTATGGAGAGGGGTTAAAAAATTTCTTCTGCTATCTCCTTCAGTACTCTGGGGTGTAATTCATCTGGACCTGGAAACTTGAATTCATTTAGGTTAGCTAAGTGTTTCCTCACTATCTTTCTGTTTATAGATATCCTGGATTCTTCTACTCCCTTAATAGGACAGTGAATAACAGTTGATGTTACATTTCCTTTCTGAGAGAAAACAGATGCAAAATAGGAATTTAAAAGTTCAGCCTTCTCAACATCCTGTATTACCATTTCATCATTTTCATCTTGTAAAAATCCTATAGCATCTTTGACTTTTCTTTTACTTTTGACATATCCCCAAAATCCTTTATTATTGCTTTTGACATCTCTTGCAAGCCTCAATTCATTTTCAGCTTTAGATAATCTGATTTGTGCCCTGCAGGTTCTGCAGACAGCATTATATTCTTCTTTAGATATGCCTCCCTCTTTCCATTTTATAAACATTTTTTTCTTCCTTTTTTAGCATGTGCTTAAGTTCTGTGTTCATCCATCCTGGTTTCCTTAAATGCTTCCTATTCTTCCCTCTTTTCGGAATTGTTAACAACTGTGCTTTGAGAATTTCATTTTTCAAGATTTCCCATCCTTCCTGGACATTTTTGTCTTTAAGGATATCCAGCCATTGGATCCCTCCAATTCTCTTTCTGAATCCCTTAAAATCTGCCTTTCTGAAATCTAACCTTGACGTCTGAGTCTTCACAGGTCTTCCGCCTCTAGTTATCCGAAATTCTAAAATAGCATGGTCGCTACCTCCTAGGGTCCCAGCCACTTTTACCTCCTCAACCA
Organism: Dendrobates tinctorius; assembly: GCF_039654945.1. NCBI lineage: Eukaryota > Metazoa > Chordata > Amphibia > Anura > Dendrobatidae > Dendrobates > Dendrobates tinctorius. The sequence goes on from NW_027361728.1 coordinate 63,512,231, forward strand.
TTTCCTCCCTGTTTATAAGGATTAGATCCAAGGTAGCAGTTCCCCTTGTTTTCTCCCTTACCTTTTGGAAAATAAAGTTGTCAGCAAGAGAGGATAAGAATTTCCTTGACCTGTTAGTTTTGCCTGAGAGAGATTCCCAACAAATGTCTGGATAGTTGAAATCTCCCATGACAACTATGTCATATTTTTTGGAGAACTTGGCCATTTGATGCATAAAGAGTTCATCCATATCTTCAGCTTGCACAGGCGGCCTGTAGTAAATGCCTACAATGGTGTCCTTTCCATTGTTCTGTCCTTGTATTCTTACCCAAACAGTTTCCACAGAACTCCCAGTCTCTGAAGCTTCAATCTCTGTGCAGATATACGCGTTTCTAACATACAATGCGACACCCCCTCCTCGTTTATCAAGTCTGTTTCTTGCAAATAAGTTGTATCCTTCTAGTCTTGTATTCCAATCATGTGTATTGTCCCACCAAGTTTCAGTGATTCCAATGACATCATATTTCTTTTCCTGTGTTAGTAGTTCCAATTCTCCTTGTTTGTTGCCCATGCTTTGTGCATTAGTATAGAAACATTTTAGTTTGTGATTGGTTTCTCTTTCTCCAATATTTTTATTAATTAGATTCTTTCGTCTTTGTTCTTCCTTTCCACTTCTAATAGCAGAGTTCTCAATAGCATTTGTCAGGTGTATGGCTTTTTCTGGCCTTTTGCTTCCCTTCCCATGTTGTTCTAGTTTAAAGCTCTCCTAACAAGTGTAGCAAGGCGACTTCCAAATACATGTTTTCCAGTCTTCGTAAGGTGCACCCCATCTCTAGCAAGTAGTCCATCGTATAAGTAGTTCATTCCGTGATCCAGAAATCCAAATCGTTGCTGACGGCACCATCGACGTAGCCAGTTGTTCACCTGCAGAATCTTATTCCACCTCCTTGCTCCATGGCCATCCACTGGGAGGATGGAAGAGAAGACCACCTGCGCTCCCAGTTCTTTCACTTTCTTGCCTAAGTCTTCAAAGTCTCTGCAGATGGTTTCCAGGTCATTTCTTGCGGTGTCATTTGTCCCCACATGTAGTAGCAGGAATGGGTAGTCATCTGTAGGTCTGAAGAGTCCTGATATCCTGTCAGACACATCTTTAATGAAGAAGTATACGCCCCCAGAGACAAAGCTCTGGTAATGCCCTGATGAACTAAAACCTAAATTGTAACCTAAATTTTGAAGCTAATATCTATGAAATGGCACTGCACTTGTATGTTTCAGAGATGGTTATCAGGCAATGTGCCAGGGTGTGCTTACAGCTGCCTCCCATTATGTACTGAGTGGTGACCGAAGCAGCGCTGGCCGTACCTCTACGACTGAAGGAAGTGTTTTGGTGCTGTGTTGCACCCATTGTTGTTGTGGTGTTGTGTCAGTGAGGCAGTGTGGCCTGGAGTCATAGGGACTCAGTTTTGCAACACAGGTGCTGTGAGGCGCCAAGCTGTCTGCCCTGCTGGTGCAATGTCGCTGAAATGGTGGTTTATGCACCCCATCGCACCATTCTGGCTAGGGACCTACTAAGATGCTCACTGTGATGCGACAGTGGGCTTCATACAGTATGATCAAAATGTTAAACTAAGAACCTCCATGTTCATTTTGTACATTTTTGTTTAGCGGCATTAAATCAAAATAGGAATATTGAGATGTGCAGTCCATGTCTTTTACTACAGTTCTGGCGAAAGCCAGAGGCTGCCTGAAAGGAAAAACATATGTTTCCTCCTAGAAGCCACCTTTTTAGGGCGTCGGCAAAGCAGCTTTAGAATGCTATTAGCCTGCATATTAAGCCCATATCTGCAGGTTAATAGTGTTTGAGGACATGACAGGTTCTACTTAAAACAAAGATTCAAAATAAATCTCTTAAAACAGATTTGTCACTTATATGTAACCCTAGTTAGTGGCATCAAGAACAAGTCCACTATATCTATGCAGTGCCAACTTTACATGCTGTTTCACTACTATGATATTGATGACCTTTTAGCACTATGATATTGATCATCTGACACCTCCAATGATAGGCTATCAATGGCAACCAGATGTCAACAGTTGCAGGTAGTGATGAGCGAGTGTGCTCGTTATTCGAGCTTTCTGAGCATGCTTGGGTGTGCTCCTAGTATCTTTTGCGTGCTCGTAGATTATGTTTGAGTTCCCGCAGCTGCACGATTTGCGGCTGCTAGACAGCCTGAATACACTGCCTGTTTGTTAGGGAATCCCCACATGTACTCAGGCTGTCTAGCAGCAGCAAATCATGCAGCAGTGGGGACTCAAACATAATCTACGAGCACGTTCAATATACTCGGAGAACACCTTGAGCATGCTCGGAAAACTTGAGTAACGAGCACACTCGCTCATCACTTTTGCAGAGCTGAACAGCACAGCTCCATCAATTATTTAATGATCATTGCTGAGTTCTGCAGATCAACTTTTATCAGTGATCAGCTTTTGAGAATAGCTGAATGTTGGAGGTAGAGAGCATCAGAGTGCTCTATCCAGTATCGAGCAATGTGGAATATCGTGTGGTGCTCGAATGTTTGGGTTCCCATCAGAAGCTCATTTGAATTTTTTGAGCCGCGTGCCGCAGTAAGGCTAGTTTCACACTTGCTTTTTTTTGCAGCGCGTTTTTCCCGCAAAAAACGCATTGAAAAAACGCATACATAAGCATACAACTGCTGCGTTTTTTTCAAGCATTTTTATGAGCATGCATGAAAAAAACGCAGCGTTTTTAAGCGTTTGTACGCGTTTTTAGTGCGTTTTTACCGCGTTTGCATTTTTTTCCAACATTTTTAGGTGGCCCCTCACACTACCCAAACCATGACTTTACTAACCCTAACCCTAACCCTAACCCTAACCCTGACCCTAACCCTTAACCAAATCATACTTAACCCTAACCCAAACCCTAAACCCTAACTAACCCTAACCCTGACCCTAACCCTGACCCTAACCCTAACCCTAACCCTAACCCTGACCCTAACCCTTAACAAAACCATACTTAACCCTAATCCTGACCCTAACCCTGACCCTAATCCTTAACAAAACCATACTTAACCCTAACCCTGACCCTAACCCTGACCCTAACCCTAACCCTGACCCTAACCCTAACCCTGACCCTAACCCTAACCCTTAACAAAACCATACTTAACCCTAATCCTGACCCTAACCCTGACCCTAATCCTTAACAAAACCATACTTAACCCTAACCCTGACCCTAACCCTAACCCTGACCCTAACCCTGACCCTAACCCTTAACAAAACCATACTTAACCCTAATCCTGACCCTAACCCTGACCCTAACCCTTAACAAAACCATACTTAACCCTAACCCTAACCCTAACCCTGACCCCAACCCTAACCCTGACCCTAACCCTAACCCTAACCCTGACCCTAACCCTTAACAAAACCATACTTAACCCTAATCCTAACCCTGACCCTAACCCTTAACCAAACCATACTTAACCCTAACCCTGACCCAAACCCCAACCCTAACCCTGACCCTGACCCTAACCCTAACCCTAAACCCCCTTAACTAACCCTAACTCTAACCCAAACCCCTAAATTCCATGGTTAAAAAAAAAAAAAACGCATATGCAAAAAAACGCATACATGAGCATGCCAGTGCGCACATATGCGCATCCATAGGCTATAATGGCCATTTTTAGCGCAAAACGTGCGCATATGTGCGCATGCGCTTTTTTGCAGGGCCAAAAAATGCAACATGCTGCGTCTGGAAAATACCAACGCACACCCCAAAAAAACGCAGCGCATGAAAATCGCATACATGCGCTTACCAGCGCGCAGGTATGCGCACCCATGTTAAATATAGGGGAAAAAACGCATGCGCAGGTATGCGTTTTTTTCCAGCGCTAAAAAACGCAAATGTGAAACCAGCCTAAAGAAGGGGTTTTCCCCTAATGGGACCTCAGGGATGAGAGAGACCCTGTCTTCTGGAAAAAATGCTTGAGTTTTCCATTGACTTCCATTATACTTGTGACTCAAGTTGAGCACGTCCGATAGTCAGACCTGCTCGATTTGAGTACTGATCACTTGAGCATTTCAGTGTTCGATCAACCTTATAGGTCATCAATATCATAGTAGCAAAAAAAAAATGCTTTTACAATGAAATTAATATGAATGCAGCAATTTACATGAATGTTTTTACACACTGAATATGTATCGGTGTAATAGCCTGCATTATTACATTTCATCAAGTTGGCAATGGTTGGATGATATGACAGGGCCGATTCATTACATGGTTCTGTGAATTGTAAACCTCATAAGTTGAGCTATGCTCCCTTCTTTCTTGGTCTGCTCACTCCTGATATTTGGTTATATAGCTAGTACCAGGGAATGGACAGCCCCCACAACAATTAGAGCGGGGGCTACATGGGTTTGTGGCACTTAAAGTTTAAAGGATGTTAAATGAGGGTTAGTACTGTTATGCTGTTTTCCAGTTTTTGTTTTTATAGATGCCTTAATTTCTCATGAGGATCCTCATGAGCAAAACGGTAAAGGGTTAACAGTCGCTGATTGGCTGGCCTGGTCGTCTCTCAGATGTCACTTTGATTGGTGGAAAAAGTGCGGGAAGGTGAGCTATTTATACCCCACCCTCAGGGTTTCTCCTCAGTGTCTCTGAAGAGACGACTTGGCTGTCACCCGCCCACCCAACCCCTGAAGATTGCTACATTCATTGAAGGAAAGTCGTCGTGAGGCTTTTTTGAGGTGAAAATTTTAATTCTAAAATGGTCCTGAGTTCATTGGTTCTTAAATGGACTTTGATAACTTTGGTTATTTTAGTATTGATTAATTTTATATTTATTTGTTTATTTTAAAAAAGTAACCCTATTAAAGCCTCTCGGCCATTTCATGCCAGCTAAGGTTTCTAGTGCTTTTTTTTTTTTATCATCTGCTTAGTTATAAGAAATAGACAGGGCCTGCGATCCCATGCCCACTACACAGTGGAGCTGTGTTCTAGCTTCATTCATTCTTTTCACCTTAGCTGCAAACAGCTGATAGGTCGTCAATGTCAGAAGCCTAGAAAACCCCTTAAATTATAGTTGTATTCTATATTAATTTATAAAATAGTAGTCACAGATACTTCACAGCCACCATGGATATGACATTATTGAGTTGGGTTAATACATTGCATTTCAGCAAGATTTATCTATTTTTCATTGCAGATCCATGAATGAGAAGCTATGCACCCCCCAACCATCAATTCATTTCTGTCCACAAATGTGTGATAGGAATGAAATAAAGACTCCATGCCCCTGAACCCCCTTTTTACTTGTGGGGAAGCAAATCAGCAATATAAATAAAAATTCATAGGAAACCAATACATGAAAAACCAGAATGACTATACTGTATCTTGAAAATGTCATGCATAGACATGTAAATTTCGCTCTATAAGCTACAGATGCTGCACATAGACCACAAATGTTATAAGTAATAATAGAATTGCGATCCAGTAAGTGAAGCGTTACTATGACATGTACTGGCTGAATGGAATATAGAATAGTGCAGTTATAAATGTTAAAATAATCTCTGGCCTTAATGCTTAGTCTTTAAAAACTGCTTATTTTCAGGATCTAACACTTCTGCCCATTACGACTTATGTTACTATCTTTCTCACTGGACAAACTTTTCTAATGCCCAGATCTTGATCCCAAGTAAAAAGAAATATAGTGGGAATATGATAATGGGGGTAGTTGATTAAAAAGATTGTTCACTACTTTTACATTGATGACCTATCCTTAGGCTGGGGTCCAACACCAGACACCCCAGCCCATCAGCTGCTTATGGTGTTGGAGGTTGCCAATGGCCGTAAGAACTCACTTACCGAGCTGATTGGCAGAGATGCCGGGTATCAGATCCCAAATGATCAGACGTTGATAACCTATCCTAAGGATAGGCCATCAATGTAGTGGACAACCTCTTTATCTGCCCTAAACTAAGGTGAAATATGAACCATTTCTTATGATGCAAAAGGCTGAAAAGTCATAAACTGTAGTCCTGTTTCATCAAGACTGCAATGCTCATGCTGGTTTTGATGGGGGGCGATTTTGAGTCAGAGGCAGCTTAATTAATAAGAGGTGCACCCCTCTTACGGAATAAGGAGCATCAGACGTGACATGCGCCTCACCACAAATTGTACTTCACTCAGGGCCTGGAGTAAGATATTTGGTGTAAGGAACACCACAGCTCATCATGAATTAGAAAAGCTGTATTGTCACACCCTGTCCCACCCCATCTCTGCCACTTTCCGGAGAGCTGGCTAAAACTGATGTGATGCAAAAAGTTCCAAAATTTTAGCACAACTCCATGTCACGCAAAACAATTTTGGCTTTTCAAAATTGGGGTATAATCAGGACTGAATGCTTATGAAAGTAAAATCTGTCATCTGTAAGGATAGATTATAACTGTCTTATCATGGGGGCTTAAATGGCGGTACCCAACACTCTGTTCCCTTTCACTTCATGACTGCAGTGAAAAGGAGTATATATGGAACATTGGTGCAACCCTATCCAACGTATATGGGTCTGGCGGAAACAAGAAGGTGGATCTGTGACAGCCGCTATATAATAAGTAGTTGTCTTTGTGCATAATTCACTTTAAAATATAAAAGTCAAGGCAGTTCTGTTCATATTCTTTTATATATATGCCACATGAAGCCTCCATTGGATGTCATGCTGCTTTGTGGCAGGCGGGCTGTAATTGAGGCCATTTTTATCCAGACGTGGGTTTTATAAATTATAATTATAAAATATAATAACACAACTTAATCACTCTTTTCTTCAGCATACCAGTGTTATATAACAGAATACGAGTAAATAAACAGTCATTTGTGTGACTAATATCCAGCTCTTTCTGATTAGTACCCATGCCGCTTTATAAAGCCTGGCTGAGTGGGTGACTCCAGCAGAGAACCTTAGATTTTAATATTGTGCGCCTTACAAAAGCATGGACAATATAATATTTTGTAGATAAGAAAAGCCAGGGCCGTCACAGACAAATTAAACCTCTTATGAAGAATATACAAAGGGATGGCGATCTCCTGACACCCTTCCGTCTTTCCACTCTGCCGTTAAGGTTTCGTAAATTTTTGAAAATAAGACAGGATCTGAGATAATGTGCCCACACTGTGTGGTATGGCAACCTGCCCATCTCATACCCTTTATACAGCGTTTTATTTGCCAGCAACAGGTGATGGGAGCCTGTACATCAGAATCAATCATCCAGCACAAACCTTCCATGGGGGTATTATTATCTGGCCGGTTTGCAAACACCACATCCACATATTCCAACTGCATCCTCTGGAGAGAGCTCTTTAATCCTACAAGCAGAACAAAGATGAAAACATAACGGTAAGAGAGAAGCTTAAATGAGGTACTCACCCGACCTATTAGAAAATCAGTTCATCTGTCCTGAAATGCTCTCTCTGAGGCATAATTTAACATATGGCACAATGATGCTCAAAGTGGATCTATCAAAAATGTATTATCTTCCCATCAGCTAAAGAAAACAAAATCTCTTCTTTCCATCTACCCTTTTAATTATTTTTATACTTATATTTAACTTTTTTCTTTGATTTTCAATCACATGAGGACATTACTTAATTTAAAAAATAAAGAAAAATAAATAATAGCATTGGTCAGTTCCCTAAAACAAAAGTCTGCCTCCAGCTTGTTGAAAAAAAAAAAATTGACTATAATATTTTCATTGGTTTCATTTGCAGCCACTGCCACTATATTTACACCATCACCTGAAGACTTAAAGGGGTTTTCCCACAAACAAAAGTTTTTTGTAATCAATAGATCTTGCTATAATAATAACTTCCACAATTGGATGTGTTTAAATTAAATGTTTCTGTGCTGAGATAATCTTATAAATGTGCCCCTGCTGTCTACTGTGTAATGACTGTGTCTGACCGTGCAGGGACATGGTCTGAACATACCACAGCTCCTGGGCAGGGGAGGAAGCAAAAGAGAGTATACTGACATTACAGCATGGGATCACAGCTGATTCTTTTTGTTTTACATCAAAGAAAGAATCCTTGTGAAGCCCCTACTGTAATGTCTGTATATAGTTGCCACCGCCTCATGCCCAGGAGCTGTGGTATGATCAGACCATGTTCCTTTATGGTCAGACACAGCCATTACACAGTACACAGCAGGGGCACATTTATAAGATTATCTCAGCCCATGAACATTTTATTTAAACACATGTAATCGTGGAACTTACTATAATTCCAAAAAGTATTGCTTAAAATTGCCTTTTTTTGTGGGAAAACCCCTTTAACTCAGTTTCAAGACTTCCTATGGCAACCTATACATTCTTCAAGGCCACATCTTACAGAGGTGTCACGTTTGGGAAATCGTTTGTGATATGTTATACTGTGAGACACAGATGCACTAGAGGAGAATCATGGTGCCTGAGGCTGATGAAAAGTCATGATTCTGCTGGAGATTGTAGTGTGAGCCATCCTGAAGTTGGCATGGCCAGGAAAAACCTAGTATAAAAACAAAATGAGCACCTATGCACCTACACATTAAACTTACACGAACATATGTTCTGGCTCATTTCTTTGGTATTGCTTTAGCTTTTTGTACTTTGTACATTCAGGGGTGTGGCTCCCCCTTTATGGGCTGTGCATTCTCTCTATATAGTTTTCCATGGGCAGGTGCAAAATAGTCAGGTCTGGGTCCTGCTCTGTCCCCATCTATTTTGAAGTTTAGCAAGGTGGATTACAAGAGTTAGTGACCATCCTGATAGGATACACCTTGTCACGGTGGGATGCCTTTTAAGGTTCTTTTAATCAAAATGCCCTATGTTATTTCCATGTGTTATTACTATTTAGTTATTTACTTAGAGCAGGATATTTTGTTTTTATGCTAGGTTTTGTCTGTTAAATGACCACAATGTGAATGGGCACCTACAAATTGCACTTATACCAGCAAGTGTTATTTCTTTGGCTGGGCATGGTCAGAAGTACAGGTCTTAAATAAAACACCAGGGACATCTTCATTGGTGTGGATTTTCACCTGCGTAAAAACTTTAAAAAAAAAAATCAATATTGGCTATGGAAAGCCCCTCTAAACATTCTTTAATTCCTTTATTGGTTTACTCATCAGACCTGTGCTTATTGGTGGTGCCGTATTTTTATTACTTACTAAAAATGGTTGAGAATGTATAGCCATACCTTAGCAAAAAGATATATTTGTCAAGACTAACATTTCTTCTATATAGTAACTCAAGTACTACTTAAGATCGATTATTGTAAAGCAGACTACATTAGAAAAATAACAAAAACAGAATAAAAAACAATTTATATACCTTTTCTTACTCAAATAATAGTCAATGAATTCATGTATAACACACTAAGTTAGAAAACGTTCCAAAAAAGAATAAAAACAATACAGATACCTTTTAAAAGTCAAACAATATTTTCAATGAATTAATTTAGAATAGGCTATATTAGAAAAGTTAAAAAAAATAAATAAAAATATGATACAGATACCTTCAATGATGTGTTTTCTTGACAAGCCTCTCTCGGTTTCCGCTCTTGAAAAATACAAAGATTGATATTAGGTAAAAGTAAAATTACATTCTTTACTTTAAAGAGTAATTATCATGATATTTCACCCCTCCTTTTTATGTTAATGTACCAGTGATGAAAAAAATATTAAACTTTATAAATATAATTAATTTCCATATCATGCAATTTGCATGCAAAATGTCGCAAAATCTCACTGCTTAGAGCAGAGAGGAGATCATGTTCAACACTGTGGAATAAGGGTGCCTTGTTGTGCTTCTGTTGGTGCTGTAGTTACACTTGGTTAGGACAAGTGTCACTTCATATTATTTCTTATAAGCTCTGCTCTCTGCGCTAATCAGTGTAAAATCACACTGTTTAGACCAGAGAGCTGTGTGAAGAACAGCAGAGCAGCATTTTCATCTGTCCTAAGGCTGGTTTCACATTAGCGCATTTTCAGCGCGCGCACGGCCGGGGGTAGCTCCGCCCCCGAGCCGGCTCTCTGCCCGGCGTGCCCGCCCCTTGCTTGTAGCGCCGCCTACTAGCGGACAGCGGCGCCTGCGATCGGCGCACCCTATCTTTAGCATAGGGTGCGCAGATCGTGCGCAGGCCGTGCGCTAGTTGCGCTTTGACCTGCGCTGCGCACTTTTGACGGTGCGCCGTGCGCGCCAAAATCCGAAAAGTTTGATTTTGGCGCGCACGGCGCACCGTCAAAAGTGTGCAGCGCAGGTCAAAGCGCAACTAGCGCACGGCCTGCGCACGATCTGCGCACCCTATGCTAAAGATAGGGTGCGCCGATCGCAGGCGCCGCTGTCCGCTAGTAGGCGGCGCTACAAGCAAGGGGCAGGCACGCCGGGCAGAGAGCCGGCTCGGGGGCGGAGCTACCCCCGGCCGTGCGCGCGCTGAAAATGCGCTAATGTGAAACCAGCCTTATAAAGTGAATCTATGACTCCCAGCCCCACACAGTAAGGAAAACATTATCTTTTGTTTCCTATACCCATACACTAAAGGGCCTTTTACACATAGCGATATCGCTAAAGCGTCACCAATTTTGCGACACAATAGCGATCTCGCTAGCGATCTCGCTACATGTGACACTTACCTCTGACCGCCCCCCCTGCTGGATATCGCTCATCGCGCGAGATCGTCCTGGTCCATTTCTCGTCGTCGGCTTCCTGCTGGCACCGACGAGAGACTCATGGACGCGGGAGGAAGTCGTCATCAGAGCTGCCGTCTGACAGGTTAGAGCGACCGCCGACCGCTGCTACGTCGCTGGTGAGAAATGCCTGTTTGGCTGCTCACTAGTGACCATTTAGCGATGCACCAGCGATCCTGACCGGGTCATATCGTTGTCGGGATCGCTGGTGCATCGCTAAATGTAACGGAACCCTAAGCGCATCGTGCACATCTGTCCGTATGCGTCATGTGTACCTATGTTTAACATGGCGGATGCATGGTCTTGCGTTTGCATGCGTTCGTCTGCATTTTTGTACGCATGCGTTTTTCCAGGTGTACGTCTAGAAGAGCTGGACGCAACATGTTGCATTTTTGGGTCCGCCCAAAGGTGTCAAAAAAACGCAAGCGTACGCTTGCGCACGGAATGCGTCAAAACAACGCATTACAGTCTATGGGAACACAGGCGTGTTCATGGACATGCGTACGCCTGCGTTTGCGTACGCATGCGTTTTAAGAGTAAACATGTCGAGACTCTGGTTTAAACCACCCCCTACAGAAAGAAACATTGTTTGGGGGGTAGTGTCTATAAAAGAAGGCAGTCAGTCCACTACTCTACATCCTAGGATCAAGCCACAAAACTGCAAGGAGAAAAACAAGAATCTTTGAAATGTGAGTATAAAAACCTAATGTCTGACTGTACCTTTTTCTCAATTTATATTATGTACTAATGTCTCTTTTTTTTATTGCAGCATGTCTTCTTCATCAGCAGCAAAATCTGAAGAATTCAGCTGTAACAGGGTCTATATAAAGAATTCCCATGACACACGCCCACTGGTGTCCCATTGGTGGAGTCTGTTTCAAGGATTTTTCAAGGATTTTCCTCCTGTGAAATGTGACACCTAGAGAATGCATGCGCATAAAAACCGCAAATGCATGCAAAAATGCATGCAAACGCTGCGTTTTTTTGTCGTCATGCGTACGCTGATGCGTATAAAAATGATGCGCTGCGCACAAAGACGCAAATGTGAAACTAGCCTAAAGAGTTTGATCTTGTCAGTGCTGTTTAGATCAGAGCACGGTGAACTAACATTATACAACGGGACCAGTGAGGAGCTGTGCCATACACATCGAGGTGTGTTGCTGTGGCACCTTACAACTATCCTTAACTTTCAACTCACATAGGCCACACACGCTCAGGTGTGCCGCTGCATCTCCTTAGTAGAAAACATGTCTCAACCTGACCAACCCAGTCATCTTTAACTTAATTTTCCAGGCATGGCCACAACAGACCTTATTAGATATAGATAAGCAGAGGCATAATGACTGCAATTGCAGTTATCTCCAGTGTAAGCAGGCCTGTGAGGGTGAGAGGCCCGCAGACACCAGCTCCTGCTTCAGCTAAAAGTACATTCTCTGACGCACATTCAGCTGAAATGTATTGCAGTACACAAATTTGCCGTGTCTGTTCCCAGCAATACACGCTGCCAGCCAATAAGAGGCCAAGTAGTTGATGGCAGCCTGCACGTGACTGAGGGCGCATGGCAGTGATGTCATGCGCTCCCGTTGCTTGGATGCTGAAGTCAACTGCTCGTTTCAGGACAGGAGTCGGAGGAGTGGATGGAAGGTGGTATAATGGTTTAGGTTATTTTTCTACACATTGAACAGTGGTGCCAACAGGATGGGGGCCATATACCAGTATGGGGGAACATATTTCAGGATGGGGAAACATATACCAGTATGAGTGACATATACCAGAATACCAGAATGGGGAACATATACCAGGATGAGGCACATATACCGGGATGGGGAACACATACCGGAATAGCAGAAAATATACCAGGGTGGGGAAATTTACCAGGATGGGGGGACATATATCAGAATGGGAGAACATATACCAGGAAGGCGACCATGATGGCAGACATTACTACATAATGGGGTAGTGTGGGGGGTACTCCTATGTCCTTATAGGAATTAGAACAGGGGCCCCAACATCTGACCAACATGTTGGGGGAGGGGGCAGGTCCAAATTTTGCACTGTAGCCCATCAGACTCTAGTTATGCCACAAATAATTACCCTTGCTGTAAACATCCCACTTGCCTGCTGGTGTAGGACTACTTCTGCGACATGGTATTGGATTACTTAAGAACTTGCTACCTGTGTATAATCTTTTTTTTTTCACACACACAACACCCTTAGCCAATGCTGGTCTGCCAATAATAGTTTCTTCTCTTTTCAGTACTTTCCAACAACTGCCATACAAACAAGAACTTGGTTTCTATATCCACTTAACTTCTCCCACCATGGGCTGGCCCAATTATTAACCCTGTCTGCACGATAGCTAACTGTTGCAGGCCACCAAAATAGATAAAACAACATATAAAGCAGGAGAATACATTATATTACTACAGTTAGGTCCATATATACAGTTAGGTCCATATATATTTGGACAGAGACAACATTTTTCTAATTTTGGTTCTAGATATTACCACAATGAATTTTAAACAAAACAATTCAATTGCAGTTGAATTTCAGACTTTCAGCTTTCATTTGAAGGTATCCACATTAAAATTGGACGAAGAGTTTAGGAGTTTCAGCTCCTTAACATGTGCCACCCTGTTTTTAAAGGGACCAAAAGTAATTGGACAATTGACTCCAAGGCTATTTCATGGACAGGCATGGGCAATCCTTTCGTTATGTCATTCTCAATTAAGCAGATAAAAGGCCTGGAGTTGATTTGAGGTGTGGTGCTTGCATTTGGAAGGTTTTGCTGTGAAGGAAACATGCGGTCAAAGGAGCTCTCCATGCAGGTGAAACAAGCCATCCTTAAGCTGCAAAAACAGAAAAAACCCATCCGAGAAATTGCTACAACATTAGGAGTGGCAAAATCTACAGTTTGGTACAACCTGAAAAAGAAAGAAAGCACTGGTGAACTCATCAATGCAAAAAGACCTGGGCGCCCATGGAAGACAACAGTGGTGGATGATCGCAGAATAATCTCCATGGTGAAGAGAAACCCCTTCACAACAGCCAACCAAGTGAACAACACTCTTCAGGAGGTAGGTGTATAAATATCCAAATCTACCATAAAGAGAAGACTGCATGAAAGTAAATACAGAGGGTTCACTGCACGGTGCAAGCCACTTATAAACATCAAGAATAAAAAGGCTAGACTGGACTTTGCTAAAAAACATCTAAAAAAGCCAGCACAGTTCTTGAAGAACATTCTTTGGACAGATGAAACCAAGATCAACCTCTACCAGAATGATGGAAAGAGAAAAGTATGGCAAAGGCATGATACAGCTCATGATCCAAAGCATACCACATCATCTGTAAAACACGGCAGAGGCAGTGTGATGGTTTGGGCATGCATGGTTGCCAGTGGCACTGGGTCACTAGTGTTTATTGATGATGTGACACAGGACAGAAGCAGCCAAATGAATTCTGAGGTATTCAGAGTCATACTGTGTGCTCAGATCCAGCCAAATGCAGCCAAACTGATTGGTTGTCGTTTCATACTACAGATGGACAATGACCCAAAACATAAAGCCAAAGCAACCCAGGAGTTTATTAAAGCAAAGAAGTGGAATATTCTTGAATGGCCAAGTCAGTCACCTGATCTCAACCCAATTGAGCATGCATTTCACTTGTTAAAGACTAACTTCAGACAGAAAGGCCCACAAACAAACAGCAACTGAAAACCACCACAGTGAAGGTCTGGCAGAGCATCAAAAAGGAGGAAACAGCGTCTGGTGATGTCCATGAGATCAAGACTTCAGGCAGTCATTGCCAACAAAGGGTTTTCAACCAAGTACTAGAAAAGAACATTTTATTTACAATTATTTAATCTGTCCAATTACTTTTGGTCCCTTTAAAAACAGGGTGGCACATGTTAAGGAGTTGAAACTCCTAAACCCTTCATCCAATTTTAATGTGGATACCCTCAAATGAAAGCTGAAAGTCTGAACTTCAACTGCATCTGAATTGTTTTGTTTAAAATTCATTGTGGAAATGTCTAGAACCAAAATTAGAAAAATGTTGTCTCTGTCCAAATGTATATGGACCTTACTGTATATTATCTTCAGGAGGGGAGCCAACAGCTCTTCCACTCCTTTACATGTAGACCACGCTGTTTCACAGTAAGGATTAGCGTTTGTATTAGTTATGTGGAATATGTTGCTGAGTCCTGGCAAACAGTTAAATGGCAGAATTGCAGGTCGTAAGGCGTCTTCACAGGGTGGCCACCGGTATATGGAATTGGTAACACAGTATTCTTCTTTCTGAAGGAGAGCTATTTTGTAAATTATATACCTTGTTTGTAAACTAGATAGCACACAGGAAAAGAAAACAAGGAATTGAAATCTTGAATTTATCGCAATATACATCCTGTAATATTATGCACGTATATTATTATTGTGTTACCATAAGGAATTAGACTGAACTTACTTTCCTCCCCAATATAATTTAGTTGTAATGACCAGACTTGATCTCCTGTAGATAAAAAAAATAAACAAAAGAGAAACGTTTTATTACAGTTATGAAAAAAAATTAAGTGGTGAAAATTATTTCCACTTTTTACAGTATTTTCCTGGAAATTATTAAACATTAGTTCCTTTAGATAATTGCACATGAGAACCCTAAGAGAAGTCTCTCTGTGACACCATTAGTAGCAAAGCTGCAGCACAAACAAGAGAACCCCGGTAGTATTATCATGAAGTACGAAGGAAATAAAGTGTTCCCTAAAAGCCCACTTCCCTAATAAGAAGAAAACCAGGATACTTACATCCTGGGGTTACCACTTTACCCCATTCAGTATTCTTGCTTTAAGCACACTCACCACACTAATGCATCCAGCTTCAAGATCCTCCTATAACTGGCAGTATCATCCTATGTCCAGCTTACCAAATTTGTATTCGCCTGCTCATACACCCACCTAGCATTATATGCTCAGCCAGTTCTGCTGTTCTGTGCAGGGCTATTGCTAGAAATCACCATAACTGTTTGCTGGACCTGGTGCTAATGCTTCAAGCTGGCAGACAGCTGCAGGCCATGCATCATGGGCCTACAAGCCACATGTGGTCCTGGAGCCACAGATTAGGGACCCCTGATCTAGAGACTCTATACAACACCACGGTACAGGACTCTGTGTGCCGCTATACAGGGTCTGTGAATCAGTTTTTGTATGCATTGATCCAAGATACAGATAAGGATCTACCCCACACAGATTATTAGTTATTAATGATTGTATTGTCAGAAAGAAATAATATTTCCGGCAAACTTTACAAACAGTCATGGCCAAAAGTTTTGCAACACAAATTCTGGTTTTCAATAAATTTGCTGCGTCAGTGCTTTTAGATAATTTAACCAGAGGTTTCTGTGATTACTAAAGTATAGTCTGACCCCCTTAGACTAGAATTTCTTCTGCGGTGTGGCTATCAGTGTGTCAAGAGTGGGAGAAGAAGGTTGCATTGACAATCCAACACAATGGGCAGCACTTTGAACACATTTTATACGTGGTCATAAACTTTGTGAACAGCTCATAAAAGAATAAAGTTACTTTAAAACCAAGCACACTATTCTTTTTCTTGTGAAATTCGCAATAAATTTGATGTGTCACATGACCCTCTTTACATTGGAATAAACTTGGATCCAAAATGTCTGACTTCAAAATGGCCGCCATGGTCACCACCAATCTTGAAAAGTTTCCCCCTCCTATATACTAATGTGCCACAAACAGGAAGTTGATATCACCAACCATTCCCATTTTATTTAGGTGTATTCTTATAAATGGCCCACTCTTCCTTGTAGGAATGCTTGGACCTGACACCCATAATGTGATGGTGCACAATCTTGCTGGAAAAACTCAAGGAATGTGCCATCTTCAGTGCATAAAGAGGGAAACACACCATCATGTAGCAATTTCAGATATCCAGTGGCACTGAGGTTTCCATTGATGAAGAATGGCCTCACTATCTTTGTACCTCATATACCACACCATACCATCAATTATGGGTGTCAGGTCGGAGCATTCCTACATGAACAGTTTCCTGGAAAGTTGATTGGTCTTCGTGGGCCAGTTGAATGGCCACCAAGGTATCCCGATCAGACCCCCTTAGACTTATCTTTGGGGTCATCTGAAGGCAATTGTCTATGCTGTGAAGATATGAGATGTGCAGCATCTGAAATAACGGATACTGGAAGCCTGCACTAGCATTTCTTCTGCTGTTGCTATCAGTGTGTCAAGAGTGGGAGAAGAGGGTTGCATTGACAATCCAACACAATGGGCAGTACTTTGAACACATTTTATAAGTGGTCATAAACTTGTAAATAACTCATAAAAATAGTTATGTTAAAACCATGCACACGATTGTTTTTCTTGTGAAATTCTCAATAAGTTTGATGTGTCATATGACTCTCTTCCCATTGAAAAAAATAAAGTTGGATTCAAAATGGCCAACTTCAAAATAGCCACCATGGTTACCACCTATCTTTAAAAGTTTCCCCCTTCCATATACTAATGTGCCACAAACAGGAAGTTTATATCTCCAGCCATTCCCATTTTATTTAGATGTATCCATATAAATGGCCCACCCTGTATAATTATAAAGGTTTTTAAACTGTTATTGAGAAACACAAAGTTTGTACAAAGACTCAAAGTTTAGTCTTGTCGCTTATTTTTTCCAGATTTCTGCAATTTGCCCCGACATGCCGGATATCAGATTCTGGACCAAATCCTGACTCGTGGCAACACATTTTTGCCTAGTCAATGCTTGAAGTTTATCACAATTTTTATGTTTTTGTTTATCCACTCACTTTTTAGGATTGATCACAAGATACTTAGTTATCACTTTGACTTTGTGACACAGTCTCTATTATGCTGGAGAAAGCATTGTTCATCACTGAATTGCTCCTGTATCATTGGGAGAAATTGCTCTTAGAGGATGCTTAGATCCCATTCTTTATTTACAACAGTGTTCTAAGGCAAAATTGTGATTGAGACCACTCTCTGGAAATGAACCCCCACACATGAATAGTCCTATGATACTTTGCTGTTCTCCTGACACATTTTCTTCTTCGGACAATCATTATTTTAGATGTTCCAAGCAGTCTGCAGGGGGCTTCATCGGAGAAAATAACTTTACCCAAGTCTTCTAAAGCCCAATCCATGTACGTCCTGCAGTATGTAAGATTTTTTTTTGGAGAGAAGTGGCTTCTTTGCTGCCCTTCTTGAAAATTGGTTAGCCTTCAAAAGCCTTCTCTTCACTGTGCATGTGGTTACACTGATGCCTGGGTGCTGACTGTTACATAATGCACTCTAACTGGGTGAGGTGGATCCTCTAAGCCCAAGGTCTGGGTGGGCACATGCATCATGGGCATTGGTACAGCAAGCAGGTGTGTCACGCAGGACAAGGATAGCAGACAGGAGACCATTAAAAGAATGCAGAGTTAATAGAAAGTACAGGCAGAGAGTAGAGTTACTGAAGACCGAAGACAGACTGTAAAGTTACTGAATACCGCTGAAGATTGCTGACTTACTAGAAACCACAGGTAGAGTTATTGAAGATCTCAGACAGATTGCAGAGTTAATGAAGACTGCAAGCAGACTGCAGTTTTACTGGAAGCCGCAGACAAACAGGTGAAGTCCTGGCCACAACTGACGGGTAGTTGGGTTACCAGAAGTCACAGTCTTGTAACTCAGGGACTAGAAACCACAGACATCTTGGAGATTGTGGATGGGAACTGTGCACAGACAAACTAAAAATCATACTAGACGTTTTAATACAAAGACACAGGTGTGTGTCTTGGGACACCTTATATACGCTTAGGAAATAAACACACAGGAGCAAAGCCCGATGGGTTTCACAAGAAAGAATAGCTGACCGGGGTGAGGGAAGCAAAACTCTGACATTCCTGAGAAAGTTCCGCACTAGACTAAAACTGTTCCTGTAGCTGAATGTTCCTTAGGAGACAGTTTTGGCACTTGCTGGACTTTCTTGGGTCACCCTTAAGTCTTCTTCGCAGCAACTGAACCACTCTGTCAATGTTTTCTTGTGATTAAGCTTATTTTTTATAGAATGAATGACTTTGCATTATCTCTTGATTGTTATAAAGAGAGGTAAGCTGAATTGCCAAAAAATTGCAAAGTGCTATTATAAAAACTGAAGCAGAAAACTTTGTGAAAAACAAAATTTGTGTCATTCTCAAAACTGTATATGCTATTATTGCTTATGCAGCGTGGATGTCAGCAGACTAATGATAAGTATTTTTTTTTCCTGTTGCTACATTACTAAGTATTTAATGGATGAACACTTTGTTTATTTCCTTTAAAGATAAGAGCATCATAATTTTCTTTTTTGCAGCATTGCTGCACCAGAGACAGAACTCGATAGCATTAAACATCATTAATTAAAATATTAAACCCATCTGTTTAACATGTTAGATCAAAATCTAATGATGCTATATTCTTTTAAAATATATTTTCCAAGACCTGCAGCTCTCATCCATTTCTGGACATGTGTTCTTCATGAAGTAATATGGTAGCTAATAATTTAAACCTTGCAAAACTTCATGAAATTTTTATGGAGCGCAAATCTCTACAGGCAAACCATCCAGTAACTGTGTTCAAAGTACCCATCATCTATACATTAGGGAGAGAGGGAAATTTAAGGTAAACTCACCTCCAGTTCTTCTTCCTGATGATATTTCCCAAGATCACTTCTGCCCTAGGATAGATAAAAAGAATGGAGAAGGTTTCTGCAATGTCAGCATATAGTGGAATGCTTCAAGGCAAAGAAAACTTTTTTTGATGCACTATTCACAGAGTTTTATCCATACCTGACCTGAAGAAGCGTATGACTAATATACAAACGGCAATGGACTGACATGTATAGTATGCTTTCCTGGAAGCAGAAATGCAGATATACTCATTCCTCATGACATGTTTACTCTACTGAGTATACAGCTCTATACATGTATGATACTAGTGAGCATCCAGTGATCATCCACGCTTGACAGAAAATGGATCTTCTAGCCAAAAATGTCAATGCCATATCATATAATACTGACATTATTTTTCACAGACAAAACACTCAGTGAGGACCCTACTTAAAGGAAAGTTTACTCCCGTACTTGGTGTATTTATTAATCTGCATACATAAACTACTCCTTTTTACCATAACTGGAAAATGTAAATGTCTTTATACCAAGGCCTCCATGTTGGCCGCATGTTCACACACTTATAGAAAATCTACATGTTGCATTTTCGGATGAGTTACAGCTCGTATACTACTGTAGACCGGAGCTGCATTGATAATTCTTCTGGTTGCTTCTTACACAAACTTCCATACAGATCAATAAGATAGAAATGTATACTCTTTCGACAGGGGCTGACAATACTCATGAGTTACAACCCTTGTGAATAACAGCGCGGCAGCACTTTTTCCAATAACTCTGCATTTTCTACATTGCAAGTTTCCTCTTCAATATTCACATGGAAATAGATGAATGAGGGATTAATTAGAGTGAAATGACAATGCTAGCTGTAGGGATATACTGCATTGACAATACAATTGGCTACACATCATTATCAAATTTTACATTTTCAGGTGGAATTACAGAGGAAAAGCACAACACAGAATTCTAAGAAAATGCTCCACAATTGTTATTTCACATGGAATACGAGTATGCAGTGGGGAAAATAACTATTTGATAGCTGCAAGTTTTCCCACCTACAAAGAATGGAGAGGTCTGTAAAAAAATTTTTCTAGTTACACTTCAACTATGAGAGCTGAAATCTTAGGCTGTGTGTCCACGTTGCGTTTTTTATGCGTTTTTGCTGCAGCAGAAACGCTTAAAAAACCGCTAATAAAACACATTCCCATGCAATCCTATGGAATTCCGCCGTTGCTGTGCCCATGCTGTGGCTATGCCCACCATGCATAAAGTGAGCGCTTCATGTGCGGATGGTACCCAGGGTCTGGAGGAGAGGAGACTCCTCCAGGCCCTGGGTACCATATCCCTGTAAAAATTAGAATTAAAATAAAAAAATAGGGATATACTTACTCTCTGATGGAAGAAGGTTGTTTGCCAAAATATCACAATACACGACCCCATCCATCCTCACTTCAATACAGTGCAGTCTTCCTTTTCACCTTTGCAGGAAAGCTCCCCCAAAGTATGTTGTTTCCCCACCATACTTCACAGTTGGGGCTGTGTTCTTGGGGTCGTACTCATCCTTCTTCCTGCGAGATGAGTTGAAACAAAAAAGTTCTATTTTGGTCTCATCTGGCCAAATGACCTTCACACATGCCTCCTCTGAATGATCCAAATGGTCATTGGCAATCTTAAAAAGGGTCTGGACATGTGCTGGCATGAGCAGGGGGACCTTGCGTGTCCTGCATGATTTTAATCCATGACAAAGTAGTATGTTACCAACAGTAATGTTTGAGACTGTGATCCCAGCTCTCTTTAGGTCACTGACCAGGTCTTCCTGTGTAGTTCTGGACTGATTCGTGACATTTCTCAGAATCATCCTTACCTACAAAGCAAGATTTTGCATGAAGCCCCAGACCAAGGAAAAATAACATTCATCTTGTGTTTCTTCCATTTTCTAATAATTGGGCAACAGTTGTTACTTTCTCATCAAGTTGCTTGCCTACTGTCCTGTATCCCATCCCAGCCCTGTGCAGGTCTAAAATTTTATCCATGGTGTCCCTAGACAGCTCTTTGGTCTTTGCCATGGTGGAGAAGTTGGAGTGTGATTGATTGAGTGTGTGGACAGGTGTCTTTTATACAGGTAATGAGTTCAAACAGGTGCAATTAATACAGGTAATGAGTGCAGAGTAGGAGGGCTTCTTAAAGAAAAACAGGTCTGTAAGAGTCAGAATTCTTGCTGGTTGGTAGATGATCGAATACTTATTTCATGCAATAAAATGCAATTTAATTATTTAAAAATCATACAATGTGATTTTCTGCTTTTTCATTATTAGATTCTGTCTCTTACAGTTGAAGTGTACCTATGACAAAAATTTCCAACATCTCCATTCTTTGTAGGTGGGAAAACAAAATCGGCAGTGTATCAAATACTTATTTTCCTTACTGTTTATACAGAGTGGGCCATGTATATGAATACACCTGGGTGAGCCATTTATAAAGTTGGATCCAAAATGACCGTCTTCAAAATGGCTGCCATGGTCACCACCTATTTTGAAAAGTTTTCCCCCTCCTATATACTAATGTGCCACAAACAGGAAGTTGATATCACCAACCATTCCCATTTTATTTAGGTGTATCCATATAAATGGCCCACCCTGTACACTCCGTGACAGAAGTTATGTCGCTTATCCATGTTATGTAAATAAAAGCTTATAACCTGACGTTAAAGTCATCCATTGGTTGTATAAATTATTCTTTTGAAAGCTGAAACCCTCCAAAATGTGGTTTAGGTTAAGAAAATAAATTGCCATCAATGCAGAAATATTGATCATTTAATGGATACAGAAAGGTCAGATTTTGGTTGCTATGTACGGAAGCTCCCAACTGCTTGTCTGTAACTCTCATTGCTGGGTAGCAGATTTTCTTCTCCGTCCAACTTTAAGTAGGATGGATCCATTGGTGTTGACACACCTTTGGCTTCTGACATTCCAAACTGGTTTAGTATTGTGGAAATTTTAGAACTTTGGTTGAGAAGAATCTCCCATCTTCCTCTCTCTGGATTTGGATTCCCAAATAATATGTCACTTTTCCAAGGTCCTTAGTTTCTTAGTGCTGGTTGAGAATTTCATCTAGCTTTGCAAATTCTTTTTCATTGTGGTAGCTCAGTAAGCTCCCATGTCTGGAGTTGGTGAAGGGACTCCATCTTTTCATTAGCTGCATTTATCCACTTCTGCTTCTCGTGGACAGGCAGTTTTTGCATCTCTTGCCATGACTTTGGCTCTGGTTCAGGAAGTGCTCTGGCCATATATGAATGGCGTCTAGCTGGGATAGCTTTGTTTGGCCTTTCTGATCTCCTGACTGGAGATTGACTTGGTTCTTCTGTGTCTTCCTTGGTGGTTTCAGAGCTTATTCACACTTCAGTGTTTTCATTTTCGGCATCTGGGTTTGGTGATTAAGATTCTTGCTCTTTCTTCTTAGTTTGAATAACTGGTGCAACTTCATGGAATTTGAGCGATACAGAGTTTTCATCAATCACTACATTTCTGCTGATTGTTACTGTGTTGGTCTCTGGGTGCAGGATTCTGTATGCCTTTTGAGTTTCACTACAGCCCACCAGGACTCCTTGCTTTGCGTGTGATTCCCACTTGGAACATTTTTCTTTGGGAACATACACAAATGTTTTACTTCCAAATATCCTGAGGTGCTTCAGCCTAGGCTTCTTGCAGTTCCATAGCTCATATGGAGTTTTATTTGTGGCCTTACCTGGCACTCTGTTTTGAAGATAGCAAGCTGTCATGATGGCTTCTCCCCAAAACGCTGTAGGTAGATTCGCATCAAACAACATACTTCTTCCACTTTCACAGAGAGTACGGTTCTTTATCTCTGCAATGCCATTTTGTTCTGGGTAGTACGGAATGGTAGTCTGGAACACAATTCCATCCTTTTTCAAAATGGTTTGCACCTTACCACTTGTATATTTGGTTCCTTTATCTGCATGCAGGGCTTTTGGCTTTCTTCCAAATCTTCCATACACAGACACCAAACATATTCCAACAGGGAGCAAACCGGAGAACCCGGAGGAAATGCAACCAAATATGGAGAGAAAATACAAACTCCTTGCCAATGTTGTTCTTGGAGGAATTTGAACCCAGGACACCAGAGCTGCAAAGCACCAGTGCTAACCACTGAGCCATTAAGCTGCCCATTATAATAGCCTAGGTTACGTTTACAATGGCACTTTGAGTTTCATTTTTCCATTAAAGAAACAGAAAAACATAACTGCAAGAAACCAATCAGTCTCATGACAGACAGAAATGTTGTGCTATAGTCTCCTTTAACTGTTTCTTCAGATGGAAAAGGTATCGCAGTCTGCTGTGTTTTTTCCAATAAATATTATAGAACTTGCGATGATGTGAACCTAGATCTAGCCATGATTTTCCAATGTGGTGACAGTATGATCTAACCCTAGCCAAGCTTTTCAAATCCAGTGACAGCCCTAGCTGCACTTTTACAATCCAAAGGAATATAGAGGAATAATTAGAGTATTATGTAGTGCTTGGTGGATAGTCGACACTTCCAAGAATGTCACTGATCAGGGCAAGCTCATTGCAGACCCGACTGCAGCAAATCTTGCACCCAAGGGCAGCAGAATTGTGAATGCAGCTTTGGCTTTTTATTGAAAATCACTACCACGTAACCGTTAATTCTAAACTTGTGTCCATGTTGTTAGTGAATGGACTCCAATTACTTTATTCTGTCGGAATAATACATTTTCCCAATCCATAAAATACCATGTCTTTCTTAACTAATTTATTTAGATATCTTGCAGCAGAATGAATGTTATGTAATGTGTTATGGTAATGAAAATCTGTTTCTAACCTGAAAAAGCAAAGATTTGCTGTTCATCGCTAGCAATATTTCTATTAGACTGCGATTCTGGTTCTCTTCACCTCCAACTATTGCCTGTTTTCTGTCACTGGCTCTCGGCTAATCTCCCATAAGCCGGGTCTCTACTTAATCTTTTCCATGTTTAACAGGAAGGTTTATTTTTAACTTTATTCCCCATTATTGAACTATAATTGAAGTGAACTCGCCTGCAAATATGAGGAAAGTTTAAAGAGCACTGAGATAGCCTTTGCTGCTGAGCATGTGAGAAATTGCTGGTTATAAAATTGAAAAGCTTAAACAAGAAGAAAAACCATAGCGTATGTCTATTTACTGCACTGTAGGGTTCAATTCACACTATTTTCTTGATTTAAATTTATAACAAAGCAATGGCCGATATGCTGGATCAGGTTTTACGTACATCAACTGAATCCTGAAGGATGGCATTGACTTTTAGCATGATGGTTTTCAAAAACTATGGAAATCTGACAGAACAAAACAAAGCACAAATGTAAAAAGAGCCTTAATGATCATCTTCCAAAGATTTGCTTCCCCAAGGGAGGAAAAAAATATCATGGGTTCCCATAGCAAAAGTCAATTTTACCACACTCACTCCCCCCAAAAATATTTGGAAAAATAGGCATAGGTGCAGTCACATAAGGACATACCTCCTAAATTTTAAAAGCAGGGAGAGGTGCATGTATTGCACCACTTACATATTAGTTTTATCTCTATTGAAGTCACTAAGTGTTCTCACCCACTATGATATTCCTTTCATAGCCCCCATAGAGTATTATGCCCTCCAAAAAGCCCCATACACAGTATGATAACCCCTCAGGCATAGTATGATGACCTTACAGTGCCCCCAGCAAAATATGATGCCCCCACTATGCTTGCAACACAGTATGATGTGGTTTCAATTATGCCAAAACAGAGTGATGTCCCCACAGTGCCTCCAGCATAGTATTATAGCCCAAAAGTTCCTAGACCACATTATGATGCTCCCAGAGTTAACCCCACAGTATCATGCCCCCACACTCATTGTGAGTCTCAACAATGACTCCAAACAGCATGATGCCACCACAATATGATACCACTTCAGAGACTAATACAGGATTATGCACCTATAGTGACACCCAACACACAATATGATGGCCAGCAAAACCATCCATACAGTATGAATGGACCCTACAGTTTTCCCCCTCACAATATGATTCCTCACATAATATGATGCTCACATTACCCCTAGACAGTAAGATGGCCCCTATAAACCCCACACAAGATGTTGACCCACACAGTGTGATATTCCCCACATCTTCCAACAGAGTATGATAGCCCCACAGATCCCGCACACAGATCCCCCACACAGTATGATGTCCCCTGCAGCTGCCGACACAGAGTCCCCACACTTATTATGAAGCCCCCACAGTTTCCACATATTATGATGGCCCCACAATCATAAAACAGTATAATGGACCTCAAAGCCACCACTAAAGTATGATGAAACCATGAAGTATGATGTCCTCCACAGTCCCCATCACAGAGTATAATGCCCCCATATTATGAGGCCCCATAGATCCCTAGAAGTACTGACTGGAAAAAAAGAAAAATTTTCACTTTCCTCTATGCACTGTTTTCCTCTATGTAAGCTTGTCAACTGAGGCTCCAAACAACAGGCATGATCTGTTGATGTTATCATGCTTACTGCACTGAGACTCAAATGCACAGGCTGTATAGTTCATAGACATTATCGTGTCCCACCATTGTTTTCAAGTGTATCCCGAGGATGCTGATAGAGTTGAAATTGAGATGCAAAATGAGGAAGGACTGTGCTGTTCTGTACCTGGCCCGCCTGACTCATCAACCCCATAGCGGCCACTTGATTACGTTACTCAGCTTTTACAGTATTGCTATACTACAGGTGGAGAAATTAATCCATTTTATATAGAAGATACAATATTTAGACTAAACTTTCCCATGGCCAAACTAAGTCAAGTGTATTGTCTAGCTTTCTTTCTATTCATCTAGATTTTGCCTTTTAATTTAAACATGCCATGCAACCACCTTAAATTAGACCACGGGATGAAGCAGAGGAGTTATGACATGGGAGACTGTGAATGATTAGCCTTTGTCTGTTTCTACTTTTTTTCTCATAGTGCACCATTTAGTATATATTTTGGGATAAATTTGGCTAGCAATAGTTAAAAAAAATTCACAAACGTAGTCCAGGGCAAATTAAATATGATTTTGTAATCCTAATTATTGTATTTTTTTAGGATACTCCACTAGGATTTAATGAACAGCATAATTCTTAGCCACCAGCAGAGCAGGAGATGTCAATTGATGTATTCCATTCACTACAGCTAGCAGTGCTGCAGTTCCCTGCACTGTTGATGGCCATGAAGTGCACTGTTCACCAGAGTTACAGTCCCTTCATTCTCACGATTGGATGTGGTCCAGTAGTCAGGCCCACCCTACTCATCAGTTTGTAATGGTATAACTTAGTGGTCTGATTTCACGATATGAGATGGGAAAACCCCTTTAAAGTCTATGTTCATCTTGGCACTTGATTACTATATTTAAATCAAATCATGTAATCCTGATGATACCTATAAGGTTTACAAAACATTTTTAGCTTTTATTGTTTTTATGTCTTGTTATTCTCTTTTAACTATTTTGTTATGTTTTATCAATATATCCAAGTTTAAAACTCAGCATACAACGTCAGTTTTAATACTACATGTGTTACAGCAAACACAAACAAAAACAATGATGTTTAAAGAGGTTGTCCACTACTTTTACATTGATGGCTTATTGTCAAGATCCATTTTTGGATCTGTGACAGATCTGGATTCTCACATTAAAACTTTTTTTCTTTCAGGCCAGTGGGTGTTAGATGCAGTTTTTCCCCGCTGGCAAGCTGGTGTTACTGCAGTGTTGCTGGGTCAGCTGATGTTGCTGGTGACCACTCCCACATTCTTTAAAAGGTCACCTGATGCATCAGCTGACTGTTGGTGATACAGGTCCTTTCTGGAGACCAGCCTAGCAGAAACAGCTCTCTGGTGCCTGCCACGTTTGGTGTTAAGAGTCCTGTTGCTGTTGATATCTGCAGTGTGGAGCTTTGTAGCGGTGCATATAAGCTAAGTGTGGTGTTTTTGTTACCTTGTCCCTTTGGTGTCTGTCACTTCCCCCTGTGTGTTGTACTAGTGCTCTCACCTGCCAGTTCCCTACTTAGGGATAAGAGCAGGGCAAGTGAGGGATTAGGCATCCTGCTCGGTGACAGGGTGAAAGAACCCGTATATGGACGATAGTGAGATCAGGGCACATCCTCAGGTGAGTGCAGGAGGTGTCCATTACCCCCATTCCCTATTGACAGGGCCCACTGTTGTTCCCTGGTCTGTTGTGCCGTCCGTTGACCGACCTTTCATGGGGTCGTGCCAGACCGCTTCAGTCACTCCGTGACACCTATACTTTGGATAGGTCATCAATGTCTGATCGGCCAGAGTCCTACACCCAGCACCCCCGCCGGTCAGCTGTTATTAGTATTATCAATGGCTGGAGATATTCTTACTGAGCTGCTCCGGATGTGTAGTAGCCTGCAGCAGCCACTATAAGTAGACAGCCATCTCCACAAGTAAGAAGTTCCAGCAGCGGCCGCCGACATTGATAACAGCTGATCGGCGGGGATGCGGATGTGGGACACCGGTTGATCAAACATTGATGACCTATCCTAATTATAGGCCATCAAAGTAAAAGTAGTCGACAACCTCTTTAACATCTATACAGTTGTATTTAAAAACAACATACACAACACAAAATTAAAAAAAAACACAAAAAATTTAAAAGCTAGTCAGGGAGAATTAAGTGGAAGGATTGAGGGGAACAAATGAGGAGAGGAGTGCAGGGAAGATGAGAAAAAAGGGAACCAGGAATTGAAACAAATATGGTGTGTTATGGTCTGGGCCTGCGTTAGGGGCAGGCAGACTAGGCATCTGCCTAGGGAGCCCGCTACCCCAGGGACCCCCAGCCGGTGATGTATTGCTAATAGCGGCAGCCCACCATCGGCCGCTATGGGTCCGTGAGTCAGGAGGACCGGTGCTCTCCTCCACAGTTTCTGATTTTTGTTATTTATTCTTTATTCAGTATGTTTTTCATGTAATGTTTCTTTCTTTATATACCATTTACTGGTGGTTTATGGCCTACTCCATGTTTTCTTCATAATTATTGTAATAATTATTGTAATTATCTACACAAGCCAAGAATTCCTGGTATAGGATGTGTATTTTTTCCAAGCATGGGATATCATTTGTTTCAAGGCAAAAAAGATAAAAATGTGGAGTTTGTAATAAGACTATTGTTCTAATATAATTGCTGAATTAATCTGTACTTTGGAAATCACAAATGGCAATAAACAAGTGTACTGTTGCCAATGTGTGCTCTTGGAATTAGATAATTGAAGGCATCTGCGTCAGGGAAACTGAACACAGCAAAGGAACTTGAAAGGTTGAACCATTAGTTTGATACACTTCTCATTTAAGCCGATAGATGTGAATTCATCTTCTATTATTTGTTACAGAAATATTATTCTTTTTTCTTTTTAATGTGAAGATTTTCTCCCCTGGAGGACTCTCTCTCTGGAACAACCAGCCATTGTGGTTAGGGAATCATTTTCAATCTGTTCATTTGTACTCTAAAAGGAGATTTTGTGCAGTTAACATATTATCTGTCTATTGATACAATTTTTATCTTCAAATTCCAAAAGCAGAATCTTAAGGGGGTTTTACACGTAGCGATATCGCTAGCAATATCGCTAAAACGTCACTGATTTTGTGACGTTATAGCGATATTGCTAGCGATATCGCTATGTGTGATACTTGCCTCCGACCGGCTCCCCCGCTGTCTGTCGCTGATCGCGCGAGATCGGGCGGCTCCATTTCTCGTCATCAGCTTCCTGCTGGGCTTCCTGCTGTGTGAGACGAGCGACGCGTGGAGGCGGGCGGGAGGACGTCAGGATCGCTGAGTGTGAAAGGTGAGTATCGTGCTCTGCGTCGCTGCTGCATCGCTGTGAGATCTTTCTGTGTGGAAGCTCACTAGCGATCATTTAGCGATGCACCAGCGATCCTGACCGGGTCGTATCGCTGGTCAGATCGCTGGTGCATCGCTAAATGTAAAGGGGCCTTGAGATGCAAATAATCAGTTCATACAATTCCTGACAATGGAAAACAGATCTATTCGTGTATGTATTCATTTATTTCTAATATTAACCAATTAGAATCCATTTTTTATTTTTCCAAAACAGTTTTTGAAAATGGAAGCAGCAGTCTGATTAGACTATTTTGATATATGAACGCCATACGCATCAGAGTCCTCACTCTGGGTAAGATTTATAAAATCTAGAAAAAACCTGTGGTGTTGGCCATAACATTATGCCAAGTAAAAATGAATGCAGTGATCTGATTGGCTGCTGATTTATTGTCTATTTTTTTAGGAATCATGAAATAACACTGTGAGAAAAAGCTCAAAATACACAACCTATATCATGATTCAATTATATATGGAATCCAGATAAGAACACTTACTTCCCAGCGGCATAAACCTCTGCTGTGTCGAAGAGGTTTACTCCATTCTCATATGCAATGGTCATTAGCTGCTCAGCCACCTAACAAAGTATAAAAAAAGAGCATGAAAAAATATACTGCATGCTGTTTACACATGGAAAATCATAGTTAAAATTAATAAGGCATGACTAGAAGTCAATGAAGTAGCATCTTTGGTATTGTCATACCCATTTATGTCCACTACCTATGACCCAATACTGGCATCCCAGTCATGTGATCCCCAAGAAGAGTACAGGAAAAGCTCTTTCATAGTTAATACAAGTGCTTATCACAAAATTAGAATATCATCAAAAAGTTAATTTATTTCATTTCTTTAATGCAAAAAGTGAAACTCATATTATATAGAGGCATTACAAACAGAGTGATCTATTTCAAGTGTTTATTTCCGTTATTGTTGATGATTATGGCTTACAGCCAAAGAAAACTCAAAAGTCATTATCTCAGTAAATTAGAATTAACAAAAAACACCAGCAAAGGCTTCCTAACCATTAAAAAAGGTCCCTAAGGCCTCTTTCACACTTCAGTTTTT
This sequence comes from Dendrobates tinctorius, assembly GCF_039654945.1. NCBI lineage: Eukaryota > Metazoa > Chordata > Amphibia > Anura > Dendrobatidae > Dendrobates > Dendrobates tinctorius. The sequence continues at coordinate 63,542,644 of NW_027361728.1, forward strand.
TGCATCAGTTATAATCCGCCAAAAAGGCGGACAAGCGGATCCGTTGTCAACTGATGTGAACGGATGGCACAGGATCCGTTTTCAGACGGATCCTGAAAATGACGAAATTTAAAGGAATCGCTGGCTGGGAAAGAGAGAGAGAGAGAGAGAAAATATTTTTTTTTTTGTCCGGCACCCAGAAAGAATTTCGGGTTAAATCAGTGTCTGGAGGATCCGCCACAGAAAGAAAACGTTACAAGCTCCGTTTTGAAATCTTTGAGGATAGTGACGGACAGCAACTTTTGGCGGATCCTCAAAAAAAACGGATGCAACGGACAGCAATCCGTCACAATCCGCCATTAATGCAAGTCAATGGGGAAAAAAACGGATCCTCAAAAAAAAATTGAGGATCCGTTTTTTTTCAAAACCTGGCGGATTGTGACTGATTGTAAAAAACGGAAGTGTGAAAGAGGCCTTAGTCTGTTTCAGTAGGTTCCACAATCATGGGGAAGACTGCCGACTTGACAGATGTCCAGAAGGCAGTCATTGACACACTCCACAAGGAGGGTAAGCCACAAAAGAAAGGTCATTGCTAAAGAATCTGACTGTTCAAAGTTTTGTATCCAATCATATTATTGGAAAGTTGAGTGGAAGGAAAAAGTGTGGCAGAAAAAGGTGCACGAGCAACTGCGATAACAGCAGCCTTGAAATGATTGTTAAAAAAAGGCCATTCAAAAATTTGGGGGATATTCACAAGGAGTGGACTGCTGCTGGAGTCATTGCTTCAAGAGCCACCATAAACAGACGTATCCTGGACATGGGCTACAAGTGTCGCATTTCTTGTGTCAAGCCATGACGAATAGAAATGCCAGGAGAATCTTACCTTGGCCAAGGAAAAAAGAACTGGATTGTTGCTCAGTGGTCCAAGGTGTTGTTTTCAGATTAAAGTAAATTTTGCATTTCATTTGGAAATCGAGGTCCCAGAGTCTGAAGGCAGAAAGGAGAGGCACACAATCCAAGTTGCTTGAGGTCTAGTGTGAAGTTTCCACAATCAGTGATGATTTGGGGAGCCATGTCATCTGCTGGTGCAGGTCCACTGTGTTTTATCAAGACCAATGTCAGCGAAGCCGTCTACCAGGAAATTTTAGAGCACTTCATGCTTCCCTCTGCCGACAAGCTTTTTGGAGATGGAAATTTCATTCTCCAGCAGGACTTGGCACCTGTTCACACTGCAAAAGTACCAATACCTGGTTTAAAACAACAGTATCACTGTGCTTGATTGGCCAGCAAACTCGCCTGATCTTAACCCCATAGAAGAATCTATGGAGTATTGTCAAGAGGAAGATGAGAGACACCAGACCCAACAATGCAGACAAGCTGAAGGCTGCTATCAATGCAACTTGGGCTTCCATAACACCTCACCAGTGCCACAGGCTGATCGCCTCTATGCCACGCCGCATTGATGCAGTAATTGATGCAAAAGGAGCCCTAACCAAGTATTGCATGCATTTACTGAACATACATTTCAGTAGGCCAACATTTCGGATTGTAAAATCATTTTTCAGGCTGGTGTTATAAAGTATTCTAATTTACTGAGATAATGACTTTTGGGTTTTCATTGGCTGTAAGCCATAATCATCAACATTAACAGAAATAAACACTTGAAATAGATCACTCTGTTTGTAATGACTATATAATACATGAGTTTCACTTTTTGTACTGAAGAACTGAAATTAACTTTTTGATCATATTCTAATTTTGTGAGAAGCACCTGTATTTTATTCCCATTGCTTTCTATAATACCAAAAAGACAAAAGTAGAACAATTTTGGCAGCATATAAATGTTTTTGCAATTTAAGAGCCTTGTGTGCTGACCACCATCACCTGCGACAGCCATAACTTGCAGTCACAGAAACATGTGACCACGGCAGCTAATCATTGGATGTTGCAAGTGCTACTGATCTGTAGCAGGAAGACAGGCAGGGATCAGGCAACACAAAACCATGAGAGGCAGGGGATTGGTGAGCTACTACTTGCTTTATATTTTTAAACTTATGTGAGTAGTTTGTTACATTTGGTTCCTCCCAAGACAAACTCTTTAAGGTATGCACCGGCTCCTATTTAACATAAACTTTTTTTTTGAGGTCAGAAAGTGTTCCCAAAAAATAAGGAATGTTTGCAAGTATTCAAGTTCTGGGCAATTTCACAATATAGCAGCCATAGACCTTTTAGTACCATACTCTATCGTGACGTGTAAAATAGAGGTGGGCAAACCCGAATAGTAAAGTTCAGGGTTCATACCGAACAACTACTGCTCGGGAAACACGTCGCGGTCACAGTGAATTAGTAGCTATACGCAGCACTTTATTCATAAGTGAGTTATATTTTTTTGGGTCATATGATTTTGGGTTTACTTCCTGCTGGACCTAGCAGGGTTTTTTACTCCAGCTAAACCAGGTACCTTCTGTGCAGTCAGGTAGGGCATTTGTTAGGTAAAGTATCAGGTCCTCCTCTGCCTTGTATCCTGACCTATTTAGTCTTGTCATTTGCCTGGTATAATAGTGGATAACCAATTTTACTAAGGCCAACATTATTTGGGTATTCCAGGAACTTGTGTGGTATTTTGTTTTAATTGTGATAAATAAAAATTATCTTTTATTTTGAGGAACTTTTTGTATAGTTAAATTTTGGTTATATTCCTCACCTCATTATCATACATTTCTTAGTCTAAATCCTAGCACTTCAGGTCCTGATTAAGTGCACCTGGATAGCTATGACTAGAACCAGGCGATTTGTTCACTGACCAGTCAGCTGGGGGAAACAAGAGGCAAAGAAGCCAGAATCTCTTTGAGAAGAGACTGCACAGGCCATGTGCACCAAACTGCAAGTATCACTGGTTACTATGGACTATCGCTGTTTTGTGTGACCCACCTGAGACTAGCTCAACCCTGTCCGAGTACCCAGTGCCTGTACAGCTGAACAAGGCTAGGGATTTATGTTTATGGCTTTGTTTTCGGCACTGTGCAACTACTGTAATTAAACATTATTCCATTTTTAAGATTGAAGCCCTATAGCTTCGTGTTCAAAGTGGCAACCCGAGAGCATAAATCCCTACACACTGTACAGACTCCCTGCATTTGGCAGATCATTTGTGATTACAACGTGACAATTGCCACTTCAACTTGCATTGTGCATTTGTCTGATGTAGTAAAAATTATCAAATTCAATTAATAATGAAGATTTGCTTACACTTAAAATCCCCAGGTCATGAAAAGGTTAACAGATCATTTGAGAGTTAAATATGTTTAACTTTAATTTTTCAAAGTTAGCAAAACAGCAATAAGTCAATAGCGCTTCTTTTACTCTGTCCTTGGTAAACTTGTACCACTGCTTTCAATGCTATAAGATATTAACTGAAACAGGCGCGGTTTGTATACATCTAAATATAGATATCTTGTGTGTTAGTGATTCGGCATATGGATTTTAGGAGCAATGATTGATGACCTGGAGATTGACACTAGTAATAAACATTTATGAGCGGATGACTGATTGATGCTAAGGAATTATGATTGCTTCCCTGGGTTGGTAAAGCACTTGTCATATTTTTGCTTGTAACAGATCTCAGACAAGACAAACCATTATAGTGCAACCCTCTATAGATTCCACCGACACAAACAACATCTGGAATCTTGTTTGGATGACTCCTGTGGTTTGTTTGCCTCCGGCAGACACAGGTTGTGAAAATGTGATCACAGACGACTTCTTTAGCTGCTCAGACTAATATCGTCACTGAGCAAATTCTATACCGAGACTACTGAGATTGTGAGATTTCAAGGGGTTTTCCAGTTTCAACAAACAAAGCTTGCTCCTTTTATAAAGACTATGTATGCAGTTTTCTAATGTACTTTGTGGAATAATTTCTTATGGTTTTTACAGTCTTCTGCTTGTAATCACTAAATTGAAAATGTCATTGTTTCCTTCCAGAGGATGGAATTCTTGGTCATGTGAAAAACAGATGTAGCTGGGAAGCTTTAGTCTGTCAAATGATGGTTCCTCTTCACTGATGGCAAGCAATGGAGCAAGCGATAAGAAGTTTTATAGATTTTTACGGCCTCATCTGGAAACATCTGGAAAACATTGTTAACCATCTATGCAAAATGAATGAAGAATGAATGATTTATTAGATTTACAGTGATTATTTTCGTGATTATACTTCGCCACTAAGGCCTCTTTCACACATCAGGTTTTCGCCGTCAGGCGTGATCCGGCGCTTTTGACAGAAACCGGATCCGGCGAAATGCAATGCCGGATCCGGTTTCCCCCCATTGACTTGCATTTGCGCCGGATCGCGCCGGATGGCCATGTGTTTCATCCGGTTTTCGCCGGATCCGGCAATGTGTCGCGATCCGGCGTCTGGAAAAAACGGCTACTGTAACGTTTTTTGTCTCCGGCGAAAAAGCCGGACCCGCCGGATCCGGCGCGTCCGGCTTTTTCACACAATGAAAGCCTATGAGCGCCGCAATGCGCCTGATCCGGCGAAAGCCGGATCCGGTGGCCGGATCCAGTTTTTTTGGTCTGAGCATGCTCAGTAGCTCTGCCCACAAGACATATATAAAAGCAAGACAGTGGGACCCACAGCCACACCCAACATGCCACCCAAGAAAGCAACCAAGCGCAGCAGGAGAAGGCAGGAGACCACTGCAGCACCATCAGCACCACCACCACCCCAAATGGAGCAGCAAATGGAACATGCTGAGGAGGGGAGTCCAGCAGCAGATGAGAGACGGTAATTATCAAATCCCCCATTCCTCCAAACTAGGGCCATGGAATATCAAGATATTCATTGGCCCTTTGTTTCTCTTTATTCAACAGCCGCCCAAGAGATGCAGCAGCAGCAGCAGCAGAAATGGCATCACTGGCAGCAGCAACAGCAGCAGCAATACCCACAGCCATGGAGTCTGGCCATCAACAGGACAGCACATCTTCTTCTGGGAGCCCTCCCTTGCATCGTCAGCGTTTGACGGTAAGTTTTTATTTCCAAAATCCATCACCTCTGTAATATACAGTATGTCTATTCATTGCCTTTTATTTCAAAACAGGAATCACAAGATGAAGAGGAGCTCCCAGAAGAAGAAGGAAGGGGTGGACAGACACCTGGAGTGGGCTCACAATTGGTAAGTTTTTTGCATCAAACGCAGAAACACAACATCACACTACACACAACACATAGAAAACAATGTTCTGCAGACCACACACAGCAAACAAATGCCTACATCCAAAGACATAACATTTTTTGTTTTCTTCTCTAGTCTTCCCAATCTGGTGCTCGGCCAAGAGGTCCTCGCAGTGCCTCCCAGGGTCGTCGGCGACAGCAACGCGGCGGTCACCAGCGTGTAAGTATAAATATTTTTGCTTTGTTTTTTTGCACTTTTTATTTCATTTCTTTTGTGGAGGCTAATTATGTTATTTTTGTCTTTTTCTTTAACAGCCTTCACAGCGTGCTCCCGACTCTGACGGTGAGGATGGAGGACTCGATGTGGACCACCTCATCGATCTCATCAGAGAAAGGGAGCCGCTCTGGAATATGGCTGACCGCCGCCACGCTGACCTTATCGTTACCCGACGACTCTGGGAGGAAATCTGTTCGCTCCTTGTGGGCCGCTGGGAGGACCTCGATGTTCGGGCCCAGATTAAAGAGCGTAAGTATGTACAGTACCGGTTGCTTGATGTAAACCAGTGTTTATTCAGACTCCCATGACAGCACCACGAGAGAGGGGATCCGCCCCATAGGAACAGGAAACCTACAGATACAAAAGGGCGGTACCTCTCCCACGCATCAGTTGGTTTCCTGTTCCTGAGGGGACGGGATCCTACAGAAGAATGGGATCCCAGGCCGGCCAGCCGACACCGGTAGCGAGGGGGTCTCCTACCTCGGCTTGGTTCGGATTTTCTGGAAGACGCCACGGTGGCCCAGGATGGGTATCACGGCGGTGGCGTGGACAGCAGGGAGCGGCGTCCGGAGGATGGCCGTCTCCGGAATTAAGCCGCCGCCGGTAAGTATTTTCCCCCCCGGGATTCCCGGCTCCGGCGGGTCAGCGCTTCCGGGTCAGCGCGCTACTGTGCATGCGCGGCGATCCCAAGATGGCGGCGCCCATCGGAAACACCGATGGCGCGCGGTGGGGCGCCAGCTGGGGTAGGGAGATCCATTAAGGGGGTGGAGGGGCGCGGCATGGAAACTGCTGACCGGAGGAGGGGTATTTAGGCGGGACCCGGGCAGGGTGCCTTGCCTTGGCCACATTACTACATGCAGCAGTGTGCAGCAGCAGCAGCAGCAGCAGCAGCAGTGGTGATGGAAAGCGATCGAGAGCAGCAGCGACAGAAGCAAGGGCAGCAGTGGCAGACATCACTGCCGCCCCTGGATGACCTTCGGCAGGTCAAACAGAAAAAGAAAGGGTCCCGTGACAGTAATGCGGGACGAAGTGACCAGTCCACTCGTAAAAGCTCCTCCAGGCAGACAGGAGCATCGGCTGAAAGAAATCCCCCTCGTTCTCCGGTACTTGATTGTGGCACTGGTAAGTGATCTTCGTGAAAGTTCACTCAGTGACGGGACCCCCCTTCTGTGTTTTTCTTTTTCTAGGGAAAAAAAGCTACAAATAAAAATAAACATAGGGAATGCGCACTCTGTGCATGCCCATTACCAGACGCGTGCCTCAAAAGATTGTGCCCCCCCTGTATTCAGCAGACGGTGGCAGAAGAGTCGCCTGCAGTAGCGGCGAGTTTGAGAGACATTGTCAGGGTAGAAATGAGGGAAACCCTAAAGTCCTTGTCTCAGCCGCAAAGTCTAAGGGGCGAGGTCCCGGCGGAGTTTGATTCCTCAGCAGAGTGGAGAAAAAGCAGAGACTCCCAGGCTTCATCTCCCTCGTCCTCTTCAGGAGAAGAGGACTCGGGGCGATTTTGTCTGCCTCTTGACCGGGTAGACAAGCTGGTCAAAGCAGTCAGAGGGACAATGGAGGTAGAGGAGCCTAAGCCCCATTTATTCATGCAGGATGTCATGTTCGGTGGGCTGGAACAGAGGAAGCGGAGAGTCTTTCCGTTAAACCAAAAGATACAGGATCTGATCCACAGAGAGTGGAAAAGACCGGACAAAAGAGGGTCGCTACCACCAGCCCTCAAAAGGAGATACCCCTTCGACGATCCGGCAGTAAGTTCTTGGGACAGAGCCCCCAAATTAGACGCTGCCATTGCGAAGGCATCAAAAAAATCCTCGCTCCCCTTTGAGGACATGGGATCCCTTAAAGATCCCTTAGACAGGAAAGCTGATACCTTCCTGAAAAACACCTGGGAGATGGCGGCCGGGTCCTTAAGACCAGCAGTGGCTTCAACGTGCACGGCCAGGTCCATGATGGTCTGGTTGGACCAGTTGGAGTCACAACTAAAGCAGGGTACATCAAGACAAACAATTCTTGGGGCCCTACCGACCATCCAAGAGGGAGCAGCTTTCCTAGCAGATGCCTCAGCGGATGCAATGAGAATGGCCGCCAGAGCAGCAGGTCTCTCTAACGCAGCTCGCAGAGCCCTGTGGCTAAAGTGCTGGCAGGGAGACATCCAGTCCAGAGCAAAGCTCTGTGCGATTCCATGTGAGGGCGAATACTTATTTGGAACTGTCCTAGACGAGCTGCTTGAAAAGGCGGGGGACGACAAGAAAAAGTTCCCAAACCTTTCATCAGCGTCCTACCGTCGCCCATTTGGTAGAAGGAGATTTGGCCAGGGGAGAAGGCGCAACTCTTCACCTGTTAGAGATCGACCCAGATGGGAAGACAGAAGGAGACGAGGTACGGGCTATATGTTTACACGCTCGTCAAGAGATCAAAAGAAACCAAATCAATGACTAGCGGTTCCCGTAGGGGGTAGACTGTCATCCTTCTTCCCGGCATGGTCGCAGATTACGAATAGTGACTGGGCGCGCAAGGTAATATCCACCGGGCTTAGGTTGGAATTTACCCAGATCCCGCGGGACACCTTTAAACTGACCCCCTTAAGATCTTCTCATCTTGAACAAGCGGCTTTAGAAGCGGAAGTCTTGAGCCTATGTCAGAAAAATGTTCTGGTAGAGGTCCCAGAGGCTGAAAGAGGAAGAGGGTTTTACTCTCCCCTGTTTCTAATCCAGAAACCTGATAACACATTCAGAACGATTATAAACCTTCATTCCCTTAACGAATTTTTGATTAATCATAAATTCAAAATGGAGTCCATTAATACAACAATAAAAATATTGTTTAAAGGTTGTTTTATAGCAGTCATAGATTTGAAAGACGCGTACTATCACGTACCTATCCATACAGACTTCCAGCAGTTCCTGAGGGTGGCAGTTTCAGTAGAGGGCACAGTACGTCATTTTCAGTATAGAGCCCTTCCCTTTGGTCTCTCAGCAGCACCCAGGGTTTTTACAAAATTAGTGGCCGAAGTTATGGCTCACTTACGAGAGGTTGACGTCTTAATCATTCCATATTTAGACGATTTCTTGATTGTAGGAAAATCGATGGGTCATTGTATATCCCAGATAGAAAAAGCTAGATCCAGGTTAGAAAACCTAGGATGGATTTTAAACTACGAGAAATCCCGACTCCAGCCCTTAAAAATACAGAAATTTTTAGGATTGATACTAAATTCAGACACTCAGCGGTGCCTGCTACCACTAGATAAATTACAAAAGATACAGGAGCAGGTTCTTCGGGCAATGGATAATCCATCTATGACCCTCAGACAGGCCATGTCCCTGTTAGGTTCTCTAACTTCATGCATCCCAGCAGTAAGGTGGGCACAGTTCCATACCAGAACCCTTCAAAACGACGTCTTGATTAATAGCAGGGCCCTTGGAGGCTCCTTACAAGGTCGGATGTGTCTAAGCCCCTCAACTGTTACATCACTAAGATGGTGGCTTCAGAGCGAGAACCTAGCGTCAGGGGTGCCCTGGATAGCACAGATAACCCGTATTATAACCACAGACGCTAGTTCCTTTGGTTGGGGAGCCCATATGGGGGACATAGTGGTACAGGGCCAGTGGGATTCTAATTCTGAAATCTCATCCAACCAGAGAGAACTATTGGCGATAGAGCGAGCAGTCAAGAAACTCATTATCTACCTGCAGGGCCATCATGTGAGGATACACTCGGACAACCAGGTAGCGGTAGCATATGTCAACCACCAAGGTGGAACCCGCTCCAGCGCTCTGATGCAGATAACAGAACGGCTCCTCCAGATAGCAGAGAGAAATTGTCTATCTTTGACCGCGCTCCACATCAGCGGAAAGGACAATGTAAGAGCAGACTTTTTAAGCCGCAAGGCTCTAAGTCAAGGAGAATGGGCTTTGAACAAAGACATTTACCGCCAGATTGTCCGCAGATGGGGCCAGCCAGAGGTAGACCTCTTTGCCACCAGAGAAAACAGAAAAGAAAGATTGTTCTGCTCTCTGAACCCCAGGGAAAATCCCCTGGCGGTGGATGCCCTACTGATAAGATGGGACTTTTCTCTGGCATACGCCTTCCCACCATTGAATCTTCTTCCCCTGGTAGTCAGGAAGATCAGAGAGGATCAGGCAAGAGTCATACTGATTGCCCCCTTTTGGCCCAGGAGGACCTGGTTCGCGTGGTTGAGGACCATGTCGGTAGGCGATCCCTGGGTACTACCGAACCTTCCGGATCTCCTCTACCAGGGGCCAGTCAGCCACCCACAAGTAGCGAGACTTCATTTGATGGCGTGGTGTTTGAAAGGTCACTATTAAAAAATAGAGGGTTCTCCAAGAACTTAATTGACACCCTCCTAAGAAGCAGAAAATTAACCACCACTAATATTTATGCTAGGACCTGGAAACGCTTCCTATCCACCTTTCACTTTGACATCAGAGATGGAATTCCCACAAAACATATTCTGGAATTTCTCCAGAAAGGTTTCGAATTGGGTCTCTCCACAAGTACGCTAAAAGTACAGGTTTCAGCCTTAGGGGCCCTGTTTGCAGCTGATATTGCAAAAGATTATTGGGTAGCAAGGTTCATCAGAGCAGCGGCCAGATCGAGACCTATACACAAAGACAGATGCGTACCGTGGGACTTAAACTTAGTCCTTACAGCCATGACAGAAAGTCCGTTTGAACCTTTAGATTCCGCCTCACTAAAGATTATATCCCTTAAAACAGCATTCCTGGTAGCAATAACATCCGCACGTAGGGTGAGCGACATACAGGCACTCTCCAGATTGCCTCCTTACACAGAGTTCTTACAGGATAGAGTGATCCTAAGGCCAGATCCAGCATACCTTCCCAAGGTAGAAACACAATTCCACAGGACACAGGAGATAGTTCTGCCTTCCTTCCTCCCTAATCCAACCAACCCTAAAGAGCAGAAACTTCAGGCATTAGATATTAGGCGGTGCTTACTGACATATTTAGCAGCCACGGATCCTTGGAAGAAGGAGAACGCATTATTCCTATCCTTCCAAGGTTCCAGAAAAGGATACAGAGTATCAAAACGCACATTAGCAAGGTGGATTAGGGAGGCTCTCTCTCTTGCCTACACAGCAGGTGGCGGTCCGGCTCCACAGAACCTGAGGGCACATTCCACTCGGGCCATGGCATCATCCTGGGCAGAGAGATCTGGAGTATCAATTGATCAAATATGTAAGGCGGCCACCTGGTCATCTCCTTCCACCTTTTTTAACCACTATCGGTTAGACATGGGTGCCTCCTCAGACCTCACCTTCGGGCTAAGGGTGCTGCAGGCTGTAGTCCCTCCCTAAGTTAGTTTACATCTCTGTAATTCTCTCGTGGTGCTGTCATGGGAGTCCGAATAAAGTATTAAGTTACGTACCGGTATTTTTCGGAAGCCCATGACAGCACCCTTAGTTCCCTCCCTTGTTCACATATAGGGGTGCACTCCTTAGAAGTTTGTTCATAGAATCACCTTATGTGGGAGATGGTATGAAATAATTCTGTTAAATAGGGTAGATAGGTTGTATATATCATATGTTGTGTACTAACCATGGTAGCCTCTCAAGCTCTGTAATCCAACTGATGCGTGGGAGAGGTACCGCCCTTTTGTATCTGTAGGTTTCCTGTTCCTATGGGGCAGATCCCCTCTCTCGTGGTGCTGTCATGGGCTTCTGAAAAATACCGTTACCGGTACGTAACTTAATACTTTCCCGAACTCCAGTCCTCGTGGTCCCCACGGATCATGTGTTCAGGATTTCTATTTACTATGGAAATCCTGAAAACATGACCCCTGGGGACCATGAGGACTGGAGTTTGTGAAACACTGATGTTGTATACTAACCACTCCTTTCTCGTTTCAGGGAACAGAATTGTGAATCGGTGGCGGTCTGTGAGGGATCGTTTCAAGAAGGAGTTCAATAAAGAGATGCGGGCCCCGAGTGGATCTGGAGGACGCAGGAGCAAGTACAAGTACGCACAAGCCCTGTCGTTCCTCCGGGAAACAATGGTCACTAGAAGGTAAATATTACACACCACATGTGAAAAAAAATGTTAGATGTAACTTTTTTTTTTTTCAGCCAGGGCCATACCATGTCAGTATTTTAATTGTTTTTTTTTCTCTTTATTCCACAGCACGGTGAGCAGCACTCGGGAGCCTGCCTGATTGGACCCTTCTGAGGCGATCCCTGAGGAGACCGGCACCGAGGGACACTTCGACCGCCCCGGTACATCTGCACCTTCCCAGCCTTCCCACACATTCGACCCATCTGTCCCATCCACCAGCACAGGAGCATCGTGGCCGCCTACATTACATGAAGCTGCTGGTGAGGAGATCGCTTTCCCTTTACCCCACCCTTCTGCCCCTGCCACCTCTAGTACACCTGCGGGTACTGGGCGACAGCGGCAGAGGGGTCAGGAAAAGAGTTATGCGCAAGAGTTCTTGCATCTGAATGCATCTTTCCAGAACTGTCTAAAAGTCTTGTCAGAGCAAATCTCCGCAGGCTTTCGGCAGATCAACTCCAGCATTCTGGAGGTGAAGACACTTCTGCAAACCATGCATTCAGAAGCAAGATCTTCGCCAAACCACACCTTTTTCAGGTCTGTTGTGGAGCGCATGGCAACACTATCTCCTACCCAGCAGATGCATGTAATGCATTCGTGCCACGGTGCTCTACAGCAGGTTACCTCCCAACCTCCACCTCCCACCACTGTAGTTCCTCCACCTGCACCCCCTCCAGCCACTTTCCATTCTCCCCCTCCTATTACATCTGCACCCCCTCCAGCCACTTTCCATCCTCCCCCTCCTATTACATCTGCACCCCCTCCAGCCACTTTCCATCCTCCCCCTCCTATTACATACCAGCAACCTCACCAGTACCAGCAACCTCCCCAGTACCAGACATCTCCCCACTTCCAGCAACTTGCCCCGTACCAAACTCCTTCCCCGTACCAAACTCCTTCCCCATACAACTTTCCATCAACATCATCTGCTCCTACAGTCCCTGCCCAACCCTCCACTCCACCGCCCACCACCTCTTCTGCCTCCCACATGTCCACCCATTCTGTAGCTTTTTCCACACCTTCACCTCTAACTGTTCCTTCCCCACCACGATCCCAGTCCTCTCTCCACACACCCAGTGTCGAAGTGTCCCGCAGCCCCTCCAGCAGTATTTCCACCCCACACTACACAGATTTGTAATGTGTGTTTTTTAATAAAAATGCCCATTGGGTTTAAAACCTTTATTAAAAAAGTTTTTTGCACTTTAAAAACATTTTACAAAAAAAAAAAAATTTTTAAATAAAAGTTAAATTATCATTTCACAATAGTTGTCTGTCATTTCTTTCTGCGGCGAACTATGTTTAAAAAAAAGGTTAAATACAGGGTATTTCAAAGGTAAAAAGGTATTCAAAACCAGGTATATAACTGTGGGTAAATTTTAGCTTTTTGCCACAGTTGTGTTCCTGGTTGTGTTTGAAGCAAAGTATTTCACCTAAAAAGTTGTGTTTATTGTTGGTGATTTCCTAACAATGTACACAACTTTTGTTAAAAGGTGAAATACTTTGCATAAAACACAACCAGGTACACACCTGTGGCCTAAAGCTAAAAATAGTAAGACCATGACAAGATAGCCAACTTTGGTTGGCAAAGGTATATACTGTTGGTCCAGAAGGTACACAAGTTTGGTTAGGGCACAAATCTTTCACACTCTGTCATCCTGCCAGTGTACTCTGCCTTGAGGTGACATAAAGTATAGTGCAAAATTGTCCCTCATTACTGAAACTGTCACAGAACTTCTAGTGGTAATATTTCCAATGACAACATCCATCTTCGCCAGTAACTTGCTCTTCTCTCCAACCTGCACTTTCTTCTCTGCAACCTGTCAAAGAAGGGCTGTAGGAACATGCTATATATAGTTTTCCAGTAGCCAATCCCGTTCGGAAGGCCACAAGGGTCAATTTTAAAAACCGGATCCGGCGTAATCCGTCGAAAAACGGATAGAAAAACGGATGAACCGGATGAGACGGATCCGGTTTTGTCTGTCAAGAACAAGACGGATCCGGCAGAAAACCGGATCCGGCACATCAGGTTTTACAAAACATTTGCCGGATCCGGCATTCCGGCACGACGCCGGATCGCGCCTGACGCCGAAAACCTGATGTGTGAAAGTAGCCTAATTGTGATTTTTTTTTTTTCCCCAGCTGATCTTGCATATTACAACATGTCTTTCCAGCCACGGCTGACATAACATTTCACATCCTTCTCTTCGACAGATGGCACATCTTCCCATGTTTCCCATTTTTATTGTCAGTTAAAACATTTCTCTTTGTGATCTATTGTAGGTGCTCAATGGAACAATTACAACAAAACACTAAACATAGCAAATAAAAATCTTATTTAGGGGTTCATCCTACCTCATCAGAGATCTGTCCTCCAAATGTCACCCAGGTTCCTGAAATAATAAAATGAAAAAAAAAAGTAAATATCTAATGGAAGATTACAAGTTACGACAATGAATTATTGATGGATAGTAAATCCTACATCATATGATTCAACTAGACACAACTATTTCTTCCAAGGGCTCCATTATCAAATTAAACCAATCCCAAGGGCAGCAAATAAGCTTAACGTGGTCTTACTATGTGAGACATGTATAGAATATTGAATGTAGAGGCCATAAATGCTTTATAGGTGTTAGCGCCACTTCCAAGATCCCCACCCAACCCAGAGAATGGTGGTCATCATCTCCCCTGTGCACACGCCAGAAAGCTGGCGACTATGAATACATACATTTCTCTCTAGTTTATGTGAGTTGGTGACGCCGCCAGGCTTTTCATTACATCCATAAAGTACAATGAAGATTGCTGAGCTCATACACAGACACCCCATCTAATACTGAAAATGCCAGTGTTGAAATACCCCCAAAGGTCTTTTATCACCTTATGTGGGGCCCAATATGTGAAATAAATGAAAAAGAAATAAAAAGCAAGTATATAAATTAAAAAAAAGCTGCTGCAAATCCAAATAGCTGTTACGAGCCACACTACAAAAAAAAAACATGTCCAATATAAAAATAATATAGTACCGTATTTTAGTGGTCCTTTGTGGTAATATTAAAAATGTGAAAAACAGACTTGTATTTCCTTTATTTTCCCCCCAATAGCATTCAATATAGGCAAAAAAAGTGAGAATGGTAATATCATAAAAATTAAGTCACACACATAAAATATATATATATATATATATATATATATATATATATATATATATATATATATATATTTGAATATCTGAGCGAGAATAAAATGTACAGCTCTTTAAACCAACAGTATGAAAAAGCTCAAACATGTGCCTTGTCAGGAACTGGTTAAACATAAGTACACTGCTCCTTGGTTGACATCCAGCTCTGCAAATGTGTGTGCTGAGCAGCATGTGTGCAATGAAGTATGTCAGTCAAGAAGCAGGGGGAGTGATTACAGTGCACTCTCTGTGTAGTGGGTGCTGATTGTTCACGGCCCCAGAGTAGCCTCAATGGAAGTGAGCGGCTGCAGGGAGAATATAACTTAATTTTCTTCCTGCAGTGTCACTACCAATTAGACTGCTGCACATGTGTAAATGGTATTTATCTACAGATCACCACTATGGCTACATTTAAGTACTAGATTCCAGGTTCCCTTTAAATGGACTGTAAGTACAGAATGACTGTTCAAACCAAGTACAGAAACCCAGTGGATCATTGCACGGCCAAACATTTAAGTACACCGTCCCAGCTACTTAGTTTTCATCTATCTTTGCCCTCCTCTGACTTTATAAAGCCAGAGCTGTCAATCACAGAAGAGGAGAGGATGGTTGAGATACATTGAAAACAAGCAGGAGGGAAGGTGCATATAAATGCTTGACCACATCATGGTGCACCGAGTGCCTTTACAAACTGACAAAGGCCCTTTAAAGGGAATCTGTCAGCAGGTTTCTGCTATGTAATCTGAAGACAGCAGGTGATAGAGGTTGAGACACAGAGCTGAAAGATGTGTTATTTATTCACATGTGTGCTGTTGTTTACCTACAGTAAAGGTTTTATAACCTTGTGATTAGCATTGCAGGACTGCACTAGTCCGGCCCATGCCCCCTCCCCCAGTGATAAGTAGGTCACTTTCTACAGATATTGTATACAAAGAGCCTGGTGTAGGCGGGAGAAGCTTTCTCAGACCTTTTAGATTTAGAAATACAGCAGAGCTGATTGTGTCAAAACTGTTGAGCCCAGTAAACTAAGTGATACACTGCTGGATTCAGGGTCTCTGGCCTACACCATGCTGCTTTCAGATGAGGTAGAAAAAATGTGCTGACAGATTCCCTTTAAGATTCAAAGCTGCTCAATTTGTATCTTGTATCTGAAATGTCCCCAAGTCCTCCAAAGTTTTTATTCACAAAATTCATTACATCAGGAAAATTATCGGTGCCCCTCCTAAATATTAGGCTAAAATTTATAGATTTGATATTTATAATGAATAATTAAATAAGGCAAAAATAATTTATTGCTTTACACAAAATTGTCTTCCTGTCCCCCCCATTTCTTATGTTGTCATGTCGGACGCTGTTCACACCACAGCGTCCGGCAGGCAGAGGTAGTTCCACCTCCAGCCACTATAGCCTCAGTGGCGCCGGCTTGATCTTCAGGGTCTCGGGGGTTAATCCTGCTGGAGACCAGGTTGGAAGGTTAGTCACGCCCACGGTCTTTAAATAGTCATACTGGCATATGGGGGTCGCCGATTATAGCTTGTGTTTTCATACCAAGTGGTTCCGGTCTGGAGTGGAGGTGTTGCAGAGAGAGAGATTCGTATCTGGTGTCGTATGATCCGTCGTTATCCTTTCTCCTTCCCATATTTGTGTTTAGTTGTGCCCTGTTCACATTACTGTATATTCCTGTGTGTGTGCGGCGCAGTGCAGTTTAAGTTCTCCCTGTCTGTCTTATTTGTGTGGGAGCTTTGGTGGTGTGTCTCCTCACTGGGTGGAGGGTGGAGGGTTAAGTGCAGGGCTGAGCAGGAGATAAGGAAAGGGTGGAGGCTCAGGCATTTGCACCTTCAGCAAAAACCCTGGGTTGAGGGTCAGACAGGGTTTCCCCTAGTGAAAGGGACATCACAGGGGCCCCGGGTATTTCTGCCTTAGTTGTCCTAAGCCCCGCGTGACATTATAATCGGCCCACATTTTTTCAGGAGTCCATGGATCCCATGGATTCCATAACCCGCCAGTTGGCGGCGCTGTCCTTACAGGTCTCCGAGTTGAAAGGGGCAGTTCAGCAGCAGGGCCTGGTAGTAGCAAAGGTGCAAACGGCATCTGCAGGTATCGGTGCAGAGCCGAAGTTTCCGCTGCCAGAACGATTTTCAGGCGATCGCAGCAAATTTGTCGTATTTCGGGAGGCCTGCAAATTATACTTCCGCATGCGGCCAATCTCCTCAGGTAATGAGGCCCAGCGAGTAGGGCTGGTGTTGTCATTACTAAGTGGTGACCCCCAAGCATGGGCATTTTCCTTACTAGCTGACTCTGCTACATTTCATTCGGTCGATAATGTTTTTTCTGCCCTCGGGCTCATTTACGATGACCCTGACCGACTGGTTCTAGCGGAATCTAAAATCCGCGCCCTCCGCCAGGGGGAGCGCTTGGCAGAGGACTATTGTTCGGAATTTCGCCGCTGGGCTGTAGACACACAGTGGAATGACCCAGCACTGCGGAGCCAGTTTATTCATGGGGTATCAGGGAGGGTGAAACAAGCCCTCCTGATGTATGAGACTCCGGCATCATTGGAGTCTGCCATGAGTTTGGTGATACGTATTGATCGCCGTTTTCGTCAGGGGGCACAGGAGACGCTACCTCTGGGGGAAAGCAGAGGTGCAGGTGTGGTTGAAGTAGATGAGTCCCCTGAACCTATGCAGATTGCTGGCGTGGCACAGGTTCAGCCTCGCGCTCCGGGATTCCGGAAGCCCGGAGCATGTTTCTACTGTGGTAAAAGAGGTCATTATGTTAACGTTTGCCCGGTACTACCTAAGAGGGTCACTTCGGCGGAAAACTGTTAAGCTCAGAGGGTATGGAGGAGACCCAACTGAGCGTATGCATATCCTCCATGATGGTATCTCAATGTATGCTCCCTGCCAAGGTTATTATCGCCGGCAGAGAGCAACCTATATCAGTGTTTGTGGATAGCGGTTCCGCTACCAATCTCATAGATGAGGAGTTTGCACACACCGCCGGGTTTAAGATCGAAAAACTTCCTCACCCCATACAGGTGGTGACCATTAATGCTGTTCCCCTCCCTCAAGGGGAGATTACTGAGTTTGTGGCAGAGGTGAAACTCCACATTGGGGTCCTACATTCTGAGTCGGTTACATGTAGGGTCCTCGTAATCTCCCAGCTCAAATGGTCCTGGGTTTTCCATGGCTGTCCAGGCACAACCCGGTAATTGATTGGAAAACTCAGGACATAGTGCAATGGAGTGGTTTCTGCCAAGACAATTGCTTGGCCACATGTGTGTCCGCCGTGATGCCCAGCCTGCCGGAGGCTTTGCAGGATTTCGCGGATGTTTTCTCTGAGAAGGGTTGCTCAAAACTGCCTCCACATAGAGCCTATGACTGTGCGATTAGGTTAAAACCCGGGGCCAAATTACCTAAGGCCAGGATGTTTAATATTTCTGGTCCTGAGAGGCAAGCTCTGAAAGACTACATCGCGGAGAGTCTGAGCAAAGGACACATCCGGCCTTCGTCCTCGCCTGTAGCTGCGGGGTTTTTCTTCATTAAGAAGAAAGATGGGGGGTTACGCCCGTGTCTGGATTTCCGAGAGTTAAACCAGATTACTATCCGTGATCCCTACCCAATGCCGTTGATCCCGGATTTGTTCAACCAGGTAGCGGGGGCGAAATGGTTTTCCAAGCTGGACCTCAGGGGGGCGTATAACCTCATAAGGGTCCGTCAGGGGGATGAGTGGAAGACGGCGTTTAACACTCCTGAGGGTCATTTTGAGAGTCTGGTTATGCCGTTTGGGTTGACCACCGCGCCTGCCGTTTTCCAACATTTTATTAATGATGTATTTGCTCATGTCCTGGGGAGATTTGTGATTGTATACCTGGATGATATCCTCATTTATTCTAGCGATCGGGACACTCATTTGGAGCATGTTAGGCAGGTGTTACAGTTGCTCCGGGAGAACCAGCTCTATGCTAAGCTGGAAAAATGTTTATTTTTTGTCCAGGAGTTGCCCTTTTTGGGATATATTGTGTCCGCAGCCGGTTTTAAAATGGACACCGCTAAGGTGCAAGCGGTGCTGCAATGGGAGAGGCCGGAGAGTCTGAAAGCACTCCAGCGGTTCCTTGGGTTTGCGAATTATTATAGGAAATTTATAAAACACTTTTCGACTGTCGCCAAACCGCTCACGGACATGACAAAAAAGGGTGCCGATCTGGCGAACTGGCCTGAGGTGGCTATACGTGCATTTGAGCGTCTGAAGAATAGTTTTGCTTCAGCCCCCATTCTGGTGCAACCAGACGTGTCTAAACCTTTTGTGGTAGAGGTTGATGCATCGGAGGTGGGAGTGGGGGCAGTACTGTCTCAAGGCTCGTCCTTGAGCGAGATGCATCCATGCGCCTACTTCTCCAAGAAGCTGTCGCCGGCCGAACGGAATTATGATATCGGCAACAGGGAGTTGTTGGCCATCAAAATGGCTTTTGAGGAATGGCGACACTTCTTGGAGGGGGCGGCTCACCAGGTCACAGTCATCACCGACCATAAGAATCTGCTCTATCTGGAGTCGGCCAAGCGTCTGTCTCCTGGGCAGGCTCGGTGGGCATTGTTTTTTACTCGTTTCAATTTTCTTGTGACGTACCGTCCCGGGGCTAAAAACACCAAGGCGGATGCTTTGTCTAGGTGTTTTCTGGGGGGAGAACCTCGGGAAGAGCCGGTACCCATCCTCCAGAAAGGGGTAGTGGTCTCGGCTCTCACGACGGAGGTAGAGGCGGAGATTGCCGAGGCCCAAGAGGAGGTACCACCAGGACTTCCCGCCAACAAATCATTTGTACCCCTGCATCTTCGGCTTAAGGTGTTGAAGGAACACCACGATTCGGTACTGGCTGGTCATCCAGGGGTGAAGGGCACCTTAGAGCTGGTATCGCGTCGTTTCTGGTGGCCCAAAATCCGGCAGGACGTGGTCTCGTACGTGGCAGCTTGCATCACGTGCGCTAGGGCTAAGTCACCCCGAACCCGTCCTGCTGGCACGCTACAGCCTCTGGGGATACCCAATAGGCCATGGACAGAAATCTCCATGGATTTTATCACTGACTTGCCAGCCTCAGCAGGGCTGTTGTCTTCTTTGCCCAATGCTAAGACATTGGCTCAGGTATTTGTGAAGGAGGTGGTCAGACTCCACGGAGTACCATCTGACATAGTATCTGATAGGGGTACGCAATTTGTGGCGAGGTTTTGGAAAGCTTTTTGCTCAAGGTTGGGGATCAAGTTGTCACATTCATCGGCGTTTCATCCACAGTCTAATGGACAAACTGAGCGCATGAACCAAAATCTAGAACAGTATTTACGATGTTTTGTGTCCGACAACCAGGAGGAGTGGTCTACTTTCCTTCCTCTGGCCGAATTCGCGTTAAATAATCACCGCCAAGAGGCATCAGGAGAGTCTCCATTCTTTTGTGTGTACGGTCAACATCCTCAGTTTTGTACCTTACGTCAGGGTGACTCCGGGGGTGTCCCGGAGGAGGATCAGCTAGGAGCCCAATTGTCATCAGTCTGGAGGCGGGTGAAACAGCGTTTGTTGAGCATGAGTGCCAGGTACAAACGGGTGGCTGACAGACGCATGCCAGGTCCGGACCTGTGTGTGGGTGAATGGGTGTGGTTAGCTACGAAGAACATAAAACTCAAAATTCCATCTTTAAAACTGGGTCCAAGGTTTATTGGGCCTTTTAGGATTTCTGCCATCATTAACCCAGTGGCTTATCGGTTGGAACTTCCTGCGGTGTACAAAATACATAACGTTTTTCACAGGGCTTTATTGAAAAAGGTGGTAGGCTTGGTGGACACGACGCCGATGCCACCTCCAGTCATGGTGGATGGCGATTTAGAGTTCGAGGTCGCCAAGGTAGTGGACTCTCGAGTAGTACGCCGTAATCTTCAGTATTTGGTGCACTGGCGGGGGTATGGTCCGGAGGAGAGGTCTTGGGTTCCAGCCTCAGACATACATGCGGATCGGCTGGTCAGTTCTTTTCACCGTCGTCATCCGGACAAGCCGGGTCCTATGAGTCTTGAGGGCCCTGGGGTCCCTCGTAGAAGACGGGGTACTGTCATGTCGGACGCTGTTCACACCACAGCGTCCGGCAGGCAGAGGTAGTTCCACCTCCAGCCACTATAGCCTCAGTGGCGCCGGCTTGATCTTCAGGCTCTCGGGGGTTAATCCTGCTGGAGACCAGGTTGGAAGGTTAGTCACACCCACGGTCTTTAAATAGTCATACTGGCATATGGGCGTCGCCGATTATAGCTTGTGTTTTCATACCAAGTGGTTCCGGTCTGGAGTGGAGGTGTTGCAGAGAGAGAGATTCGTATCTGGTGTCGTATGATCCGTCGTTATCCTTTCTCCTTCCCATATTTGTGTTTAGTTGTGCCCTGTTCACATTACTGTATATTCCTGTGTGTGTGCGGCGCAGTGCAGTTTAAGTTCTCCCTGTCTGTCTTATTTGTGTGGGAGCTTTGGTGGTGTGTCTCCTCACTGGGTGGAGGTTGGAGGGTTAAGTGCAGGGCTGAGCAGGAGATAAGGAAAGGGTGGAGGCTCAGGCATTTGCACCTTCAGCAAAAACCCTGGGTTGAGGGTCAGACAGGGTTTCCCCTAGTGAAAGGGACATCACAGGGGCCCCGGGTATTTCTGCCTTAGTTGTCCTAAGCCCCGCGTGACATATGTCTATATATAACAGCACAGGTATATAAATATACTGAGATGTAATTGCCACATGAAGTCATTATAGGTTCACACCTCATCAACTTATTCACACAAACAAGATATAGGTGAATCGACCTTGGCAAATACGTTTACCAGCTTCCTCTCAACACATTACTGATCTGCTGCTTCTTAGGCAATTTACAATTGTGTCATGCTTGAAAGCCCAAGAACCAATATTTACATGTTTTATTAACAGATTAAGCCTAGAATCGCACATGTCATTTTTCATTCAATTTTTGATAAGATTTTTTTTTAAGTCAAAGATTGAAGTACTGTATTTTGCAGACCATAAAATGCACTTTTTACCCTCAAATTTGGGAGGAAAATAGGGGTGTATCTTATAGTCCAAATGTAGCTTACAGGGGGAAGTGGGCCGCAGTGGCGGTGGAGCAGGGTCACAACAAGAAGGGTCGCCGCTGCAGGCAGCCAACAGCAGCAGAGGTGGGGTGATACTGCGGGCTGTGAGAATGGGGTGTCCGGTAGTGGGCTTCATGAAAATGTCAGCAGTGCAGACAGAAGCAGAGTCTTAGATCCACACATTGCTCTCCCGACGGTGGGCTTCAGAAAAATGGCCGCCGAAGGTGGCATATGCGCAGATTGAGATCTCAGCTCAGTGATGAGCCAAGATTTCAATCGGCACATGTGCCACCTCCTGTGGCCAGTTTCTTCAAGCCCACCGCTGGGAGAGCAGTGTGTAGACTGGGGACTCAGCTCTATAATCTGGCAATAATCATTGCCCGACTACAGAATCTACAGCAGCTCCTGCATGCTAGTCCGACTCCGTTGCCTCCTGTAAGCATCTTATCATCTTATTGTCTATAGACAATGTACATAGACATCCTGGTGTGGGCAGGGTTAGCTGTGGGGAGGACGGGGTCCGCTATGGTGTGGGTGGGGTTAGCTATGATGAGGATGGGGTCAGCTATGGTGTGGGTGGGGTTAACTGTGGGGGGACGAGGTCACCTATGGGTGGGCGGGGTTAGCTGTGGGGAGGATGGGATCAGCTATGGTGTGGGTGGGGATAGCTGTGATGAGGACTGGGTCAGCTCTGGTGTGGGAAGTGCTAGCTGTGGGGGTATGAGATCAGCTATGGTGTGGGCAGGGTAAGCTCTTGGGGGGACAGGGTCAGCTATGGTGTGGGTAGGGTTAGCTGTGGGGAGAATGGGGTCAGCTATGGTGTGGGTTGGGATAGCTGTGATAAGGACAGGGTTAGCTCTGGGGAGGATGGGGTCAGCTATGGTGTGGGTGGGGTTAGCTTTCTCAGCCCTGCTGCATTTGTAAATCTAATAACTCTGTGTTAGAATCGCTGACCAGAGTAAACTAGGTGATACATTGTTGGATTCAAGGTCTCTTTTTCAACAACATACTGCTCTCAGATGATGTACCAAAAACTTGGTGACAGATTCATAATCATATTTTTTGCTCATAAACATACAAAATAAACGGACTCTACTTTGCAAATAGTTTGAATCAGAAATCTTCTATTCATTTGAGTATATAACAGACTTCAAACAAACCTCATGTAGTCTGACCCTGCAGTCATATTGGTCACTTTCTGCTTCAAGCTAACTGAGCAAATAAGTGAGAATTAAGAGACAGATGAAAATTAATATGACTGCAGGAAACACGTCGAGCTGTATAGTAACTATAGACATAAAACCCTCAGGTGATCATGACTATTTGCTTCATCTTTAATTTCATATATAAATGCTTGCAAAGGTCAAAATGAGAGCCATGTATCTATATTAGTAGGCAATTCTTTATAATACCTACTTTATGTACATGCTATCAGGCCTTATGGCCATAATATGTCGGCACCATTTATAGATGCTAAAATGTGGCTGTATTACAGCCATATGAAAGCGATCTCGTAGAACCTAGACTCTAGAGCGTTTATGATAGAATAGTAGTGGGAAAGAACTGTTCTGCATTAGTCTGATGTTAGGCTTATAAAACGTAGTTCGATATTGGACACTATTCGCAGTTTACATTATTCTGTGCTTTGAAAAACTTTATAAAGGAAAATTATAGCAACAATCAATATGGCCACAAGGGATGTGATTTACTAATTTATGATTCTCCCTAGTCCCTACATCTTTGTGAAGCTAGACAGATTGGTTATTAAGCAATCTACGGAAGATGGGTGATGTCCTCTAAAGAAATTACAAATGTTACCAATAATGGTTCCACTTTTTCAGAAAAGCGAGTCAGAAAAGAGAGATTTAACTTAGAATTGCCTAAATGAACACAATACTGTAGGCCATCTGAAATGATCACTGTCATTTCAACAGACTTTACATAGTGAGAAAATAAATCCTGAAATTTGTATGGAAAAATTTTTTTGCGTTTGTCACCATTTTCCGAGACCTGTAGTGATTTCATTGCAACGGCCCTCAAAAAAATCGTAATTCTGGAATTTCTATTTTTCTCTTGTTACGCCGTTTACCGATTGGATTAATTTACTTTATATTTTGATAGATTGGACATTTCTGACTGCAGCCAGCGACACCAGATAGGTGTATTTAGGTGTATTTTTATTGTTTTATTTTCAATTTGACAAAAGGGGGTAGTTTGAACTTTTTTTCATGAAAAATAAAAATCACGATCTATGAACGATGGCCAAAAGCTCGTGTTCACAGGAGATTCACAATGACAGGCCCAGGATTTAACTGGTTAACAACCAGAGGTGGAGCTCCAATCCACCCACGGCTGTTAAAGGCACATGACAGCTGATTAAATCAGCTGACCTATGTGGGGAAAGATGCATCATTGAAACCCAAACCGCATAGACATAGGTATAAGTGATAACATGCTGTATGTCAACAGATTGATGGATCTGGACAGCTTTATTCCCCCCTGTGCTCTTCCCATGCTGCAGAGGGAAAGCTGCCTCTGCTTCCAGCATAATAAAAAACACAGTTCAGACTAATAGACCATGCTGCTAATTCAAACTGACAATTATCAGGAATGTTCCAGCCCTGGTGAGAAGGCGGAGGAATGCTCCCTAAAAAAGATGATGATAATGCCCCTTAAGGCTATGTGCCCACGGTGCGTGTTAAAACGCACACCAAAAACCGGACTCCTTCCCAGAAATCGCACGTTTTTTTCCGCGCGATTTCACCGCAATTTTGATCGCGATTTTGCCGCGATTTTCGCTTGCGATATTCAAGCACTTTCCAAGCGATTTGAAGCATCGCTTGGAAAGTGATTGACAGGTTGGTCACACTCATCAAACATAGTGTTTGACAAGTGTGACCAGGTTTTTACTATTGAGGCCGCCTATGCGGCATCAATAGTAAAAGATAGAATGTTAAAATGCTAAAAAAAATAAAAAAAATCGGGGTATATTTACCTTCCGGCGTCCCGCGCTGCATTCCCAGGCCACAGCGTTCCCAGTGATGCCTTGCGAGACCTGTGATGACGTAGTCTCGCGTTGCTATAGCGATCTCGCGAGACCGCTAGAGTCACGCGAGACTACGTCATCACTGGACCGTGCCGCAAGGCATTACTGGGAACGCTTAGGCCGGGAATGCAGCGCGGGACGCCGGATGGTAAATATACCCCGATTTTTTTTTTTTTTTTTTTTTTTTTTTTTTTTAACAGGGGTATGGTACCCAGGGCCTGGAGGACAGTCTCCTCTCCTCCACACCGTGGGTACCAACCGCACATGAGACGCTTAACTTCCCGCATGGTGGGCACAGCTACATGCGGGAAGTAAGCGATTCTCATGCATTACCATGGGTGCGGAATCGAGGCAATTCTTTGCGATTCCGCACAAAAGAATGAGCATGCTGCGATTTTTTGAATGTGGGGTGAAATAAACTTTTATAAGTTTAAAGCCACAAGGGCTAAACTGCTTCAATCAAACAAAAGGGGAAACACCTATTTGTCCTCGCAGGGACTCGTAAAACAAACATTCAAACAAAAAGGGTCCTTATTTTCTATAATGCACTTAGCCTTCCGGGCGTCGCTCGAGTTCACGACCACTCAGGGATTGCAGATGTGGCTGCCTTGTAATCCACGATTTCCCGGAAGGACTTGGGCTCGTCCGGCCCTGAAGAAACCAAAACGGTGGGGTGCAGCAGGCCCTGAAGGAACCGGAACGATGGGGCGCAGCAGGCCCGGAAGAAACTGGACGGTGGGGCGCAACGGGCCCTGAAGAAACCGGAACGATGGGGCGCAACCGGCCCTGAAGAAACTGGACGGTGGGGCACAACGGGCCCTGAAGAAGCTGGAATGGTGGGGCGCAATAGGCCCTGAAGAAATGGGAATGGTAGGGCACAACAGGCCCTGAAGAAACTGTTCGGGGGGATAAATCTCCCAGGCGTCCGTTTAGAGGCCCTCGTCCCCCAGCCAGGTCATGACGCAGTCCAAAAACATAAAATCTTAACTCTGCTCAGTGTCCCCTCAGTAAGTGGGACAGGGGCTCTGCGGCCGCCTATAGCGAGGTGGCGTCCCCTGAGGTCGGTAATGACGGGGTCGCAGCTGTGGGAGAAGACAGGGGGGCAGTGTCCTGGCCACTATACCGGATTGCTGTCTCGTCGCAGCGGTCGCCTGAGATCCCGGTCCTGTCACACCACGGAGGGAATCAGCGGGCGTCAATTTATCTGTATGTATCCGGGGAGGGACTCCCGGGGAGAGTCTCTTACGCATCGCTCTTCGGACAGTCTCAAATTTTCCTTTGACCGTCTCCTGCCTGTCTCTCTTCCCCACACCGTCAGTTGCCACAGTCCTCCCCCTGCCACACGGCTCTCTCTCTCCTGTCAGGCTCTCTTCCAACTGCCACCTCAGCGTGTCCCCTGCTCCTTTTACCCTCGCCCCGCCCCCTGTTGCCCTGACAACTTCAATCGCATGTCTCCCTTTGTAATCCCCCTGATGTGGTTTCTTCAATAACCCTGATGGCGGTCCCCCTGGTTCCAGCCCAATCACTGTATGGGGTCCTCCTCCCCACATTCCTCCACCCTGTAAGCTCGCCAGTCCTCGGGCGAGGGTGTTAGTCTATTGAGATTGGTCTGTAAAGGTGTCAATATTTGTTGCCATACGAACTGGTCTTGTTCATACCGTTCGGGGGGTTTGCCGGCTGTTGACCGCTCGGAGCGTCTAAGTTCGACTGGGGTGGAATCTTCTGGGGTGGTGGACGTCGGTGGGCTGCAAGATGCCGGTGGGTTAATTGTGTCAACTGGCTCATTATTGGGTGGAGGGCCCTTGGGAACTGGAGGGAAATCCTCGTTGTCCGAGTCCCAGCATATGGACTCCGGTTCGGATGTGTTCGGGACGGGTTCCAGTTACTTCGGGTCGGTAGAAATACACAGGCGTAACATATTACGATGCACAATGCGAGTGGGCAGTGTTTCATCCTGCTCGGGCCGTATTTCGTACACAGGTCCTTCTGGATGGATACGGCGTAGTACCCGATAAGGACTCTCTTCCCAACGTGACTCCAGTTTATTCTGGGGGCGTTGATCTAGTACAAGCACACGGTCCCCGCTTTGGAGATGGGGAGGGGAGGTTGTATTCTTCCCTGGGTGTTCCCAGTCTTGAAGTTTGGTATGTACAATTCGGTGAAGAGTTTGCAACCTGTGGCGATGATTTCGGACCCAAGATGACACTCCGGTCCAGGGCCGAGGCTCTTCGGGGTCCAACTCTACCTCCGTGATCCCTTTACCCTCTCGTCCGAACAGCAGGAAATAAGGAGTATAGCCCGTTACTCGATGTACCCGATTATTATAAACCCACACTAATTCAGAAACATATTCAGGCCAACGAGCTTTCTTGTCACTCTCCAGAGTGCGTAGCATTTGAATCAATGTCCGATTAAATCGCTCACAAGCCCCATTCCCTTGCGGGTGATATGGTGTGGTCCGGGATTTATCAATCCCATAAAGATGATGTAGTTCCTCCATAACTTTCCCCAAAAAACATGCTCCCTGGTCGGAATGTATGCGTTGAGGACAGCCGTACACTTGTATAAAGTTTCTGCAAATTGCGGAGGCGGCTGACTCCGCGGTCTGGTCTCGAGTAGAGGTGACCACAGCGAATTTGGTGAAATGATCCACCATGACGAGGCAGTGTTCGTATCCCTGGAATGCGGGACCAATGTGCAGATAATCCACCGTCAGGAGCTCAAAGGGTTCTGAAGTCACAATCGTCTGTGTTGCGGCCCTCTGAGCAGGCGGTTTGGCCAATTCACATAAGCGGCAGGTACGGCAAACTTCGTCCACAACAGCCGACAAGCGTGGGTGATAAACTTTCTGTTGTAACCATTGCAAGGTCTTTTTGACTCCAAAGTGGGCCCCTTTTTCGTGAGCCTCTCGAGCCAGTTCGTGTAGTTGTGCTCCGGGCGTAACCACCTGCCAAACAGTCGTTGAGGTTGTTTGCGAAGTGATTTTACGGTACAGTAGTCCCTTTCGGATAATCAGTCTCTCCCATTGTCGCAGCATCAGCGACAGGTCTTGGGTCAAAGCTTGTCGTTGAGTATCAGTGGGTAATTGACCAGCGGCGACCCATGTCCGGAGAAGTCCAACTTCTTCATCTTCTTGTTGCTGTTGTATCCACTTATCATGAGATTGTTCCAGGATGCCCCTGTGGGCCTCTGGGGAAGATACTTTTGCATCAACATTGGTGAGCACGGCAGCGGTAAGAGCGAATGGTATTTCCTCTCCTTCTAATTCTTCGTCTCGATTCTGTCCGGGAGTTGTATGTCGAATCCTAGAGAGAGCATCTGCATGAACATTCTCGGCCCCTCTTTTGTAAATAATCTTGTAATTGTACTTCGCCATTCGGGCCACCCATCGCTGCTCCAAAGCCCCCAACTTGGCGTTTTCCAAATGAGCCAGTGGGTTGTTGTCAGTTCGCACTACCACCTCGGAGCCCGCTAGGTACTCTGCGAATCTCTCCATCATAGCCCACACCACTGCGAGGAGCTCGAGCTTGAAAGAGCTGTAATTGTCAGGGTTACGCTCGGAGTCATGGAGTGAAAGGCTTCCATATGCAATCACCCTCTCCCGGCCATCCTGAACCTGTGACAACACAGCTCCTAGCCCGTGAAGACTCCCGTCAGTGTGCAGGATAAACGGCTGAGAGAAATCCGCATAAGCCAACACTGGGGCATCCGAGAGTGCAGCCTTGAGATCTCGGAAGGCCTCTTCCTGAGGGTGTTGCCACTGGATTTTTCGCCCATTGGCCCCAGCGGGAGCCCCCTTCAGCAGGTCATGCAGGGCTCGAGCTCGACATGCAAAATTCTTTACGAAACGACGGTAATATCCAGCTAACCCCAGAAAAGCCCGCACGTCTTTCACCGTCTCGGGGGTAGGCCATTAGTGGATAGCAGCAATCTTCTCCCGGGATGGCCTCACACCCTCTGCCGAAACGACATGACCCAGATACTCAATCTGAGAGCGAAATAGGTGGCAATTCTGAGGCTTCACCTTCAACCCGTACTTTTGCAGCCGGCTGAGTACCTGTCCCAACCGCTTCAGGTGGTCCTCGAAGGAGGCGGCATAGACAATGATGTCGTCCAGGTAGATCAACGTGGCCTCAAAATTGAGATCCCCTAGACATCGCTCCATCAATCGCTATATGTCCCGGGGGCGTTGGCCAGCCCGAATGGCATTTGATTAAACTAAAACAGTCCCATGGGCATTATGAACGCCGTCTTAGCTCTGTCCTCTTCTGACATGGGCACCTGCCAGTACCCACTGGCCAAGTCCAGGGTAGAAAAATATGTTGCTTTGCCCAATGCAGACAGAGATTCTTCTATGCGGGGCAGTGGGTATGAGTCTTTAATAGTGCAAGCATTCAATTTACGATAATCCACACAGAATCGTAGTGTACCATCTTTCTTCCGGACCAACACGATGGGGGCCGCCCAAGGGCTTTGACTTTCCCGTATCACCCCTTTTTGTAGCATCTGAGCCAGCAAATTTTTCACCTCTTGATAGAGTTGTGGCGGAATCTGTCGATATCGTTCTCGGATAGGGGCCGCTCCTGCTGTGGGGATCTCATGAGTGATGGCGGTGGTACACCCAAAGTCGTCCTCATGACTAGCAAATACTTCATGGTACTGTCCCAGCAATGCTTTTACTTGTGAAAGTTGGGCCGCAGTTAGTCCAGAAAGCTCGGCCCGCATCTGCTCCAAAATATTTCGGCCCTTCTCTTGTGTCGAGACTTCGTGGGCCTGTAGGGTTCGTATTGTTACCTCCCAAGGATCCTCGGGGTGTACTCGTAATTGAACCGCAGGAGCGGGCAGCACTTCTTCTAAAGGCTTTACTAGTTTGGCCAGTACAGTCCGTGCTTTCAGAATGGTATCTCGGTCTTCAAGGTTAACGCAGCGGACCAGGACGGTTCCTTTTCACACCGTAGCGAGGGAACGGGCCACCGGTATGCCAGGAGATAAGTGCTCTGAGGGACACGGCTCCACCTGCACCTCTACGCCTTACAAAGGTATCGGGGCCCGAATTGGCAGGGCCACCACTGTCTGTCCAGGAGGCAGCACAAGCAGGGGTGCCGCTGTCGCGATGACCTTGCCCAGAGCCTCACCCTCCTGGCAGTCCCGATACACCCGCGCACCTCGCACCAGCTGCTGGAATACCTGTCCCTGAGCCGTGCGAGAACCCCACTGCTTCAGTGTCATTTGTGTGGGATCATTAAGCAACAGGCTACCAAACTCTTTTAAAATATTCATGCCTAGGGTGACGGGGTGTCGTTGATCAGCTTCTCCTTGAGTCAGCACCACCCCTCTGCGGCCGAGGGGTTTACCGCACAACGTCACCTGAACCCACACTACCCCGGCAACCTGGACCGGCAGTTGGTTGGCGGCTACTAGTCTAATCATGGGCCCCCACTGAGGCCTTGCTGACTCCGGAAAGTTTCGTTGAAAGTACGCTGCGGGCATAGTGGTTACTTGTGACCCCGTGTCCACCAGACACCGGATGGCCCGGCCCTCTACTTCTGCCCAAACTACAGGACACTTTGCTACCAAATCTTCGGGACTTCCACCACCCCTAGTTGTGGTTTTCGGCTCCGAGCGGCGTCCCCCCAGCCCGGAGCCCTTTAGTTTAATGGCCGCCGGGGTGGGTATTTCCCATGCCGCCGACACTCTCGGGCGAAGTGGCCTGGTTCTCCACACTCATAACACCGGGCTGGTAGAGATTGACCACCCCGCGAAGAGCATGACCCCCAGGGACCGGGATTAACACTGGTCCGCCCAGTCTCCGGTTCGGTTCTTCTCTTTACTTCAGCCAACTCGCTCTTGATATTTCTCAACTCTCGCTTCATCTCCTCCACCCATTGAGGTTCCTCAACTGTGTTCGAGGAGGCCTCCACACCTCGGACCTTCCCCACGGGGACCGCCATCCCCTGCTCTTGCTCCCGAACCCGCGCCTGACTTCCCACTTCTGAAAAGTCTATTTGGGGATTCATTCTGATCTGTTCCCATAATGCCTGCTTTATCAGTGGATCTCGCAGTCCAGTCACCAGTAGGTCACGTAGGGTAATGTCAACAGGTCCTACCCCTACCCCGTCTTTTCTTTCAATAGCCGTATGCAACTCTTGGAGTACATTCATATACTGAGTAATCGTCTCCCCCTCTGCCTGCATCCGGCTAAACAGACGGGTCCTTAACTCTCCCACATTAGTGGGATCCCCGTGGGTCTGTTCCACTATCTGCAACACCTTTTCAAAAGTGTTGCGGTGCCCCGGAGGTTTCAACATCACTGACCTCCGCACCTCCCCGTCTAGGGCCATGAGTGCCACTTCAGCTTCCAGGTCAGGGGTCATTGGGTGCATCCGAAAAAGCCCCCGCATCCGCTCTGTCCAGCTCCATAGCATAGTATTGGAGCCAGAGAATCTAGGCAGGTTGTTCAGCATGGCCCCCAATGAAATGCTGGTACGGGGACCCTCATTATTTACAGAGCTTACTGCTCCCCCATGTTCGGGGCCACCACTGTCCACGCTCGGAGACTGCATCCTGCCGACTACGCCAAGTGTAGGGTTCGAGCAGGCTCACAGGATGCAGTGACGAGACACGAGACTGAATGTGGGGTGAAATAAACTTTTATAAGTTTAAAGCCACAAGGGCTAAACTGCTTCAATCAAACAAAAGGGGAAACACCTATTTGTCCTCGCAGGGACTCGTAAAACAAACATTCAAACAAAAAGGGTCCTTATTTTCTATAATGCACTTAGCCTTCCGGGCGTCGCTCGAGTTCACGACCACTCAGGGATTGCAGATGTGGCTGCCTTGTAATCCACGATTTCCCGGAAGGACTTGGGCTCGTCCGGCCCTGAAGAAACCAAAACGGTGGGGCGCAGCAGGCCCTGAAGGAACCGGAACGATGGGGCGCAGCAGGCCCTGAAGAAACTGGATGGTGGGGCGCAACGGGCCCTGAAGAAACAGGAACGATGGGGCGCAACAGACCCTGAAGAAACTGGACGGTGGGGCGCAACGGGCCCTGAAGAAACCGGAACGATGGGGCGCAACCGGCCCTGAAGAAACTGTACGGTGGGGTGCAACGGGCCCTGAAGAAGCTGGAATGGTGGGGCGCAATAGGCCCTGAAGAAATGGGAACAGTGGGGCACAACAGGCCCTGAAGAAACTGTTCGGGGGGATAAATCTCCCAGGCGTCCGTTTAGAGGCCCTCGTCCCCCAGCCAGGTCATGACGCAGTCCAAAAACATAAAATCTTAACAAACTCTGCTCAGTGTCCCCTCAGTAAGTGGGACAGGGGCTCTGCGGCCGCCTATGGCGAGGTGGCATCCCCTGAGGTCGGTAATGACGGGGTCGCAGCTGTGGGAGAAGACAGGGGGGCAGTGTCCTGGCCACTATACCGGATTGCTGTCTCGTCGCAGCGGTCGCCTGAGATCCCGGTCCTGTCACACCACGGAGGGAATCAGCGGGCGTCAATTTATCTGTATGTATCCGGGGAGGGACTCCCGGGGAGAGTCTCTTACGTGTCGCTCTTCGGACAGTCTCAAATTTTCTCCTGCCTGTCTCTCTTCCCCACACCGACAGTTGCCACAGTCCTCCCCCTGCCACACGGCTCTCTCTCTCCTGTCAGGCTCTCTTCCAATTGCCACCTCAGCGCGTCCCCTGCTCCTTTTACCCTCGCCCCGCCCCCTGTTGCCCTGACAACTTCAATCGCATGTCTCCCTTTGTAATCCCCCTGATGTGGTTTCTTCAATAACCTTGATGGCGGTCCCCCTGGTTCCAGCCCAATCACTGTATGGGGGTCCTCCTCCCCACACAGCCTTAAAGTATAACTACACTTTTAGGTGACTTTCAGAATAACATTTCTTGTGTGTGAGTATACTATTTATGTCCATTATATGACTTGGACCCTGAATTCATAGCAGCTTCTCCTTTTGATTTCTGAGTTGTGTCCCACCAGGTTTTCCCTCTTCCCCTCTCCATAGTTTTAGAGCAGCTAGTATATTTTAATCCCTCAATGCAGAAAGACTTGTATAAATAGATTTTAGAAGTTTTTGAGGGAAGAGAAAAAGTGACTGATAATTGGGGGAAGTTTCCTAACAATAGGAATTATTTCAAAACTTTTTGCACCATTAATGTCACCCAGTAGTGTAGCTACCGGGGGGGGGGGCACAGGGTGCGATCGCCTCAGGCCCAGCCCACCCAGAACTACTCTACCTTCAAATGTATGGGTGTGCACTTGCACTCTGTCAGAGAAGGGAGACACGGTCTCCCTGCACTGCCACACGACCACTTTGGGGCATGTGAGCAAGGGGTGGCCTGGTGCCAGCACAGGCACTAGACCCATCATCACAAGTTCAACTGTTTCCGATACAGTTGAAAGCAATGATGTAAGAGGGAGCGACAACTGATGCGCTGACCTCACTACATGGCTCCCGCTTGCTGAGATGTGTAGAGGTTCAATGCGCTCACTGTAAAGACCGGAGCAGTGAGGGAATGAGAAGGAGAGGTGAGTATTGTATTTTTATTTATGGGGAGTGCATTATACTGTATGGAGAACTATGGGCTGTGCATTATATGGTATGGAGAACAATGGGGATTGCTATAAGGTATGTGGAGGACTATGGGAGTGCATTATACTATTTTGAGGACTATGGGGAGTGCATTATACTATATTGAGGACTTTAGGGAGCATTATACTATATGGAGGATTATGGAGGTGCATTATAATATATGGAGGATTCTTAGGCTACTTTCACACTGTTTCCGATACAGTTGAAAGCAATGATGTAAGAGGGAGCGACAACTGATGCGCTGACCTCACTACATGGCTCCCGCTTGCTGAGATGTGTAGAGGTTCAATGCGCTCACTGTAAAGACCGGAGCAGTGAGGGAATGAGAAGGAGAGGTGAGTATTGTATTTTTATTTATGGGGAGTGCATTATACTGTATGGAGAACTATGGGCTGTGCATTATATGGTATGGAGGACAATGGGGATTGCTATAAGGTATGTGGAGGACTATGGGAGTGCATTATACTATTTTGAGGACTATGGGGAGTGCATTATACTATATTGAGGACTTTAGGGAGCATTATACTATATGGAGGATTATGGAGGTGCATTATAATATATGGAGGATTCTTAGGCTACTTTCACACTTGCGTTTTTTTGCTGCACGTTTTCTGCGCACACAAACGCATGAAAAAAACGCATCATGCGTTTGTGTGCGTTTTTTTGCGGGTTTTGGTGCATTTTTAAAAAAAAACGCATGCGTTTTTTGCGCATACGTGCGCATTACAATGTGCATGTATGCGCACCCATAGATTTTAATGGGTGTTTTGCTGTAAAAAAAACGCATTGCGTGCACATGCATTTTTTGGGGGCAAGTCGGACGCACAAAAAATGCAACAGGTTGCATTTTGTGCGCCCGAGCGCACACTGCAAAAAAACGCATGCGCATATAAACGCGCAAGTGCGCATATAAACGCGCACGTGCGCATATGTATGCGCACCCATGTTAAAGTATAGGGGGAAAACGCATGCGCTTTTTTGCGCTAAAAAGCTGCACAAAAAAAAGCAAGTGTGAAACCAGCCTTAGGGAGTCATCATACAGTCTGGGGGCTACTGTGAGGGGGCCATCATACAGTGAGAGGACCATAATGCTGTGTGAAAGCTAAGGTGCGGCCTTTGTACAGTGTGGAGGCTACTATACAGTGTTTGGGCCATCAAACATTTTGAGGGCTACTAAGGCGTTAGTATACTTTTTTGAGGGGTACTATACAGTGTGGGGGCATAATACGGTGTAGAGGGGAGCTATACAGTGGGAGACTTGGGACATTATTAAATGTAAAGATGACCCTTATTGTTATATGGGCACTCAGGTTATTGTGACTGTTAAAGGGGCATGCAAAGGGCATTAGTACTTTCTAGGTGGCAAAATGTGGACACTGTTTTCTAGGGCACTTGCACAGGGCACTAATATATTCTAGAGGTTTGTTTTACCATCTAGAGGGCATACAGTACCACAAAGTAGGTGCAGTAATAAGGACACATATGGCAGCAGCGGCTCATAATTGTGGTATCAGCAGAATAAAGAGTTTGTGCAGGATGGGAGTGGTGCTGGAAATGTGAGAAATCATTTGTGTTTTTGTTATAATCTCTGCAGCCGAGTCCTGACTGGAGAAAGTTGTTATATTGGTCTGGGCCAGATGGAAAAGTGACTGACTTCTTTAGAAATAACCTCAGCTGTAAGTCACTATCTATAATTGAACTGTAATCTTTTCTATGTCATCATAAGGCATTAATATCAGTGTTGGTCTTTGTATAGAGATTTTTTTTACATACACAATGACACGGTGTGCAATCTAGCATACAGCATAAACCACCTTCTATCTTCCAAAATAAGCAGACTGTTCTCTGTAGTCTAACTTGCTTATTGGTGAAGAGAATAGAACATGCGGTAAAACTATAAAGAATACAAACGACATGGGTAAGTATTGGGCAGATGATCACACAGCTAATACAATTACAGGAAGTATACAGTGTGATGCAAACTTTACATGGAATACAGAGGTGTCTAATTAAATCTACTGAGCACTGCTGCTATACAGTTAATAACATCTCTGTACAACACTGCATTGCAAGAAAAGATATTTATCTTACCAGATATGCTTTACCAGGATAACGAACTCAAGTAGGGGAGTTACAGGAGGACAAATAAACACGTGCGTCCCATGAAATACACAGAAGAAAATGACATCTTCCTCATCCCAGAATACATTGCTCCAATCCCACAATGCAACACTCTGCTAAAGACACAGGCTGTAAATGCTATTAAAGACACAGCTATAAATTCAGCCATCACTAGATATATAAATAACAAAACTAATATAAGGTTGTTACACAAGTTTGGGTTGTGTTCAGAATTAGCCAACCACAATTAAGCTCATGTTAAATAGTGGTCAGTACACAGCTGCCATCAAATAAAATGATTCTGATTAACCCCATATAAAGTCTAAGTGTTCATGTAGGATTTTCTTGACATCTTCTTAGTTGTGCTTTGCACTTTACAGCAAAGGGATATCATTAGTGAAAGCTGTCAGTGAGGAGAAGGGTACAAAAAATTCAAACACATTAGATAAGCTATGAAACACTGTGAAGATGGTAATCAAGAAGTGGCTTCAATTTGATGCAACAGTGATATTTCCTAGAACTGTATGTCTCTCACAAATTCATGAAAATACAAAAAGAAAATTGGTCAGGGAGGCTGCCAAAGGGCTTACAGCAACATAAAGGAATTTGTGTCAAGTACTGTTTGTGCACTGCATGTGACACAAATCTCCCTGTATTCTTAATATGTCTGGCCTGCGGGGTGAGATGGCGAGACAGAAGCATTTTCTTACAAAGAAAAACATCCAAGTCTGCCTATGCTTGGCAAAACTTACATCAAGTCTCCCCAAGGCTTGTGGGAAAATGTTATATAGTCTGATAAGACCAAGGTTTAATTTTTTTGTCATAAATCAAAAACGTATGCTTGACGCAATGCCAAAACTACACATCACCAAAGAAGCACCATACTCACAGTGAAACATGGTGGAGGCAGCTTGAACTGGAGCTTTAATCAAAGTGTAGGCAATTATGAACATTTCCAAATATAATTCAATTTTGCATCAAAATCTTTAAACCTTTGCTAAAAAGCTGAAGATGAATTTCATCTTTAAGCACAACAACACTAAGAATACCTCCAATTCAACAAAAGAATGGCATCCCAAGGAAAAGATCAGAACCCAGACCTGAGTCAGAAATCTGTGAGTTGAACTGAACAGGGTACAATACACAGGAGATACCTTCGCAATCTGACAGATTTGGAGGTACTGCAAGGAAGAGTAGACAAAGAATGCCAATTCTATACATGCAATGCTGACTTCTATCCAAAAAGACTGTTTGCTGTCATAAATTCAAAGAGTACATCAAACAGTGTTCATTTAAAGGTGTGAATATTTATTCAATCACATTATTTAGTTCACTATTGTTCTTATTCTTTCCAAAAATATTTCAGTTTGTTTTTCAATTGAATTGAACAGGTTATGGATAACATTAACCACTTCACCACCTTGGGTTTTTCTGTTTTTGAGTTTACGTTTTTCGCTCCCCTTCTTCCCAGAGCCATATTTTTTTTATTTTTCCGCCAATATGGCCACTTGAGGGCTTTTTTTTGTGGGATGAGTTTTACTTTTGAATTCTACAATTGGTTTGCCATATAGTGTACTGGCCATGTTCACTAAATGCTAAAATTGACCTGCCGACCCGCCTTCGCTAGAGGAATGGTTTGGCGAGGTGGCTAAAGTTCACTGGATGGAATCCCTGATAGCCCATACACAAGAGGCAGCTAACAAAGTGGCTGCAAAATGGTTATTTGGGAATCCTTCTTATCCTCATCGATATACCAAAATATGGTAAGATAATTGCTACCTTATCCTTTTACGATATTTGATATGTTGGTATCAAAGTACATACTCCTTCTGCCTTAGTGATTTGTCCTCATGGTCCTTATAAACATTTCTTCTCTTTTCTCTTCTCCTTGTTATTTAGTTTAACCCCTTTACCCCCAAGGGTGGTTTTTAACATTCATGACCGGGCCAATTTTTACAATTCTGACCATTGTCTCTTTATGAGGTAATAACTCTGAAACGCTTCCATGGATCCCGGTGATTCTGACAATGTTTTCTCATGACATATTGTACTTCATGTTAGTGGTAAAATTTCATTGATATAACTTGCGTTTATTTGTGAAAAAAACAGAAATTTGGTGAAAATTTTAAAAATTTTGCAATTTTTCAGCTTTGAATTTTTATGCCCTTAAATCACAGAGATATGGCACACAAAAAACTTGATAAGTAACATTTCACACATGTTTACTTTACATCAGCACAATTTTGGAACCAAAATTTTTTTTTGTTAGGAAGTTATAAGGGTTAAAAGTTGACCGGCGATTTCTCATTTTTGCAACACCATTTTATTTTTACGGATCACATCACAATTGAAGTCACTTTGAGGGGTCTATATGATAGAAAATACCCCAAAGTGACACAATCCTAAAAACTGCACCCCTCAAGGTGCTCAAAACCACATTCAAGAAGCTTATTAACCCTTGAGGTGCTTCACAGGAATTTTTGGAATGTTTAAAAAAGAATGAACATTTAACTTTTCACAAAAATATTTCTTCAGGTCCAATTTTTTTTATTTTGCCAAGGTAACAGGATACCTGATATGTGGGGGAGAACCACTGTTTCGGCACAAGGCAGAGCTCAGAAGGGAAGGATCGCCG
The DNA here is from genome assembly GCF_039654945.1 of Dendrobates tinctorius. Lineage (NCBI taxonomy): Eukaryota > Metazoa > Chordata > Amphibia > Anura > Dendrobatidae > Dendrobates > Dendrobates tinctorius. Next base: position 63,580,836 of record NW_027361728.1, read on the forward strand.
TTTGACTTTTTCAATGCAAAACTGGCTGGAATTCAGATCGAACGCCATGTCACTTTTGGAGAGCCCCTGATGTGCCTAAACAGTGGAAACCCCCCACAAGTGACCCCATTTTGGAAACTAGACCCCCAAAGGAACTTATCTAGATATGTGGTGAGAACTTTGAACCCCCAAGGGCTTCACAGAAGTTTATAACCTACAGCCGTACAATTAAAAAATCGTATTTTTTCCACAAAAGTGATCTTTTCACCCCCAATTTCTATTTTCCCAAGGGTAACAGGACCCTAACAGCTATTGTGTAATTTGCCCTGAGTACGCTGATACCCCAAATGTGGGTGAAAACGACTATTTGGATGCATGGCAGAGCTCGGAAGGGAAGCAGCGCCATTTGACTTTTTTGGCTGGAATTAAGATCGGACACCATGTCGCGTTTGGAGAGCTCCTGATGTGCGAAAACAGTGGAAACCCCCACAAATGACACCATTTTGGAAACTAGACCCCCCCAAGGAACTTATCTAAATGTGTGGTGAGAAATTTGAACCCCTAAGGGCTTCACAGAAGTTTATAACGCCCGGGCGTGAAAATAGAAAAATCATATTTTTTCCACAAACATGATAATAATAATAAATAATAAATCTTTATTTTTATATAGCGCTAACATATTCCGCAGCGCATGATCTTTTAGTCCCTAATTTTTTTATTTTCCCAATGGTAACAGGAGAAATTGGACCCCAAAAGTTGTTGTTCAATTTGTCCTGAGTACGCTGATACCCCATATGTGGGAGAAAACTACTGTATGGGGACATGTCGGGGCTCGGAAGGGAAGTAGTGACCTTTTGGAATGCAGACTTTGATGGAATGGTCTGCGGGTGTCATGTTGCCTTTGGAGAGCCTCTGATGTGCCTAAACTGTTGAAACTCCCCACAAGTGACCCCATTTTGGAAACTAGACCCCCCACGGAACTTATCTATATGTGTGGTGAGCACTTGGAACCCCCAAGTGCTTCACAGAAGTTTATAACGCCCGGGCGTGAAAACAAAAAAATCATATTTTTTTCCACAAAAATATTTTTGCCCCTAATTTTTTATTTTCCTAAAGGTAACAGGAGAAATTAGACCCCAAAAGTTGTTTTGCAATTTGTCCTGAGTAGGCTGATACCCCATATGTGGGGGTAAAACACTGTTTGGGCGCATGGCAGAGCTTGGAAGGGAAGTAGCACCATTTGACTTTTTCAACGCAGAATTGGCTGGGATTGAGATCAGACGCCATGTTGTATTTGGAGAGCACTTGATGTGCCCAAACAGTGGAAACCCCCCAATTCTAACTCCAGCCCTAACCCCAAAACTCCTAACCCTAATCTCAGCCCTAACCAAAGCCCTAACCCTAGCCCTAACCCTAGCCCTTACCCTAGCCCTAACCCTAATGTGAAAATGGAAATAAATACTTTTTGTTTTTAATTTTATTATTTTTCCCTAACTAAGTGGGGTTTGATTTACTATTTATGGCGGGTTTTTATGTTTGGCAGCTGTCATACGCTAAAAGACGCTTTTTATTGTAAAAATAGTTTTTGAATCACCACATTTTGAGAGCTAGAATTTTTCCACATTTTGACCCACTGAGTCATGTGAGTCTTGTGAGGTCTTATTTTTTGCGGGATGAGTTGACATTTTTATTTGTACCATTCTTTGATCGCTTTTTATTCTGATTTTTGGGACGCAGAATGAACAAAAACCAACATTTCAAGAATTTCTTTTGGGGGGTGTGTTTACACCGTTCCGCGTCCGGTAAAATTGACAAAGCGATTTTATTCTTTGGGTCAGTACGATTACAGCGATACCTCATTTATGTCTATTTTTATGTTTTGGTGCTTTTATGCAGTGAAAACAATTTTATATAAAAAATAATTATTTTTGCATCGCTTTATTCTGCGAGCTATAACTTTTTTATTTTTTCACTGATGACTAGTGTTGAGCGATACTTTCCGATATTGAGAAATATTGGATCGGACCGATACCCAAAAAGTATCGAGTATAGCCAATTCCAATACCGGAAACCCCATTCAAGTCAATGGGACAGAAATATCGGAAGTAAAAAACCCCCTTTCTTTACTTGCACATCCAGTTCGGTAGGGGGGAAGAGTGTGGGCGGTGCGAGGGCGGACACTGTGCGTATCTGTGTGTGCGGGCGGGGTCTGTACAGGCCTCTCGGGGGTCTGTGCGGACCTGCCGGGGGTCTCTGCGGGCCTGCTGGGGGTCTGTGCGGGCTGCCGGGGGTCTGTGCGGGCTGCCGGGGGTCTGTGCGGGCCTGCCGGGGGTCTGTGCGGGCCTGCCGGGGGTCTGTGTGGGCCTGCCGGGGGTCTGTGTGGGCTGCCGGAGGTCTGTGTGGGCTGCCGGAGGTCTGTGCGTGTGTGTAGGCATAGTCCGATGGGACTGCAAGTCCCATCGGGCTATGCCTGCTACAATGACAGTGATTGACACATTAGCCAATGATGGGACAGTAGTAGTCCCATCATCCGACTAATGTGTTGAATGTAAAAAAAAAAAACCATACATACTACACACATACTACATTCATACAACATACATACATACTACATACATACTTCATATATACTACATTCATACAACATACATAATACATGCTACATACATACTTCATATATACTACATTCATACAACATACATGCATATTACATGCTAAAATGAAAAAAGTGGTACCACAGTCCCCCCTGGGGCACGATGCCACACCTGCAAAGACAATGTCCCAACCGGACTCAGCATACCCAGTGGCCAAAGGCGGGAACAGCTACCTTCAGCCGGGCTGCTGTACACTGCTACTAAGGCGAAGCTGACCCGGCATTGGGGGCTACGACTAACCAAGGGGTGGAAGAGATGGAGGAAGTGCTGCATTAAGTAGACCCCGTGCAGGCAGCCCGGGCAGATAATCGACAACAGCATCGAGAGGTCATGTGGGTTAATGGGAAATGTATGCAGGGACTAAGAGATTCCGGGGCAACTTTGACCCTTGTGAAGCCTCATCTCGTCCGGGACGAAGAGAAGACGGACCGGACAGTGGCAGTCCGTGTAGCAGGGGGAGCCATACATTGACTGCCCACTGCCAGGATTCACCTGAACTGGGGAGTCGGGGATGGCCTTGTTGAGGTCGGCTTGATGGAGGATTTGACTGCAGACGTCTTGCTGGGAAATGACTTGGGGCCCATGTTGTCTGCATTCTCGGTGGCCCCTCTGGCTGAGACATATCCTGTGACCACCTGGAGACAAGCTCGAGCTGCGGAGGCGGAATCACACTCAGAGGAGGCCCAGGTAAGACATCCCAACCCTACACGTATTCCCATAGCCAAACACATTTCTTGAGCCACCCCAGATGAATTTAAGAGGGAGTTACTTGAGGATCCTTCATTAGAGGATATCGTGGGAAGGCACAGGAGGGGAGAGGGGTACTGGAAGGGGAACAGTTTGTATGGAAGCAGGGACTCCTCTACCGGATCACAGAGCAGCACCACACAGGGACGAGCCCCACTATAAAACGACAGCTGGTAGTTCCCAAGAAGTATAGGCAGGAGCTACTGCGAATCTCTCATGACATACCCTTAGCCGGGCACTTCGGCGTCAGTCGCACCAGGCATCGTCTGACACAAAACTTCTTTTGGCCAGGGGTAACCTATGATGTTCGTCAGTACTGCCAGACCTGTGACAGTTGCCAGCGCATTGGCAAGAGGGGGGATCGATGCAAGGCCAAATTACGCCCCCTCCCCATTGTGGAGGAACCATTTAGCCGAGTAGCGGTCGATCTGATAGGGCCGTTAGCCAAACCCAGTCCGTCAGGGAAAAATATATATTGACAGTGGTAGATTATGCCACACGGTATCCAGAGGCGGTTGCGTTACCTAACATACTGGCAGAGACGGTGGCGGCCGCCCTGCTCCAGGTGTTCTCACGGGTTGGATTTCCCTGGGAGATTATCTCGGACCAGGGTACCCAGTTTACAGCAGAGATGACCAACCAACTGTGGAAGCTGTGCGGCGTAAAGTCCATTAGAAGTGCCCCGTACCACCCGCAAACCAATGGGTTGTGTGAACGCTTTAACGGGACATTAAAATAGCTCATTGGGACTTTTACCAGGACATACAGGGACTGGGAGAAATTCTTGCCACACCTCCTGTTTGCCTATCGGGAGGTGCCCCAAGAATCCACGGGGTTCTCCCCGTTCAAGCTGGTATACGGGAGACGGGTAAGGGGACCCCTAGACTTAGTGCTGGAACACTGGGAAGGGGAGGGCCTCATAGAAGGGGTACCTATTGTACCCTATGTGCTGGAATTCCGGGACCCTTCTAGGTAGTGGGGAAAATAGCCGACACAACCTATAATGTCGCCGATTGTGACAACCCCAGGGTTATCCGCATGTTCCACGTGAATATGCTGAAGCCCTATCGGGAGCGTCCTGAAGAGGTAGTGGCCATCTGTGCACCTGAAGCAGAGGATTTAGCCGGACTTCCCTTGCCAGATGTCTTAGGGGAAAGGACTCAGTCTAAAACATGGGACCAGGTACACTTGGGTGAAGACCTAGGCCCCCGGGAGAGACAGCAGGCGGAGGAGTTGTTGAGGCAGCGACAGAGAATGTTTTCGGGGAGACCAGGGAACACCCACCTGGCACAACACAAGGTTGAGACTCAGGATCAGACCCCCCTGCGACAAAACCCCTTCCGCGTCCCTGTGTCTGTACGAGAGGGGATGCGACAAGAGATACAAGAGATGCTGCGTTTAGGGGTCATTGAAAAGTCAGATAGTCCCTGGGCATCCCCCGTAGTGTTAGTGCCCAAGAAGGATGAGACTACACGGTTTTGTGTAGACTATCGTAGGCTCAATGAGAAAACAGTGACAGATGCATACCCCATGCCGCGTGTGGATGAGTTGTTAGACCGGCTGGCGGGGGCAAAGTATTTCACCACCATCGATCTATGCAAAGGCTACTGGCAGATTCCCCTTAGTCCTGACGCTATTCCCAAGTCGGCATTTGTCACCCTGTTCGGCTTATTCCAGTTTCGAGTTATGCCATTCGGGATGAAGAATGCCCCGGTGACCTTCCAAAGGCTGGCTGACCGGCTTCTGGATGGTCTCCAGGACTATGCTTGTGCCTACCTGGACGATATCGCCATCTACAGTGTGACATGGGAAGAGCATCTAAATCACCTAGAGACAGTATTGGACAGGATCCACCAGGCCGGAATCACCCTGAACCCAAACAAGTGTCACGTGGGCAAAGCAGAGGTTCAGTATTTAGGGCATTGGGTGGGAAGTGGGAAACAGCGACCAGAACCAGCCAAGATTGAGGCCATAGCAAAATGGCCCATCCCACGTAGTATGTATGTATGTATGTATATTGTATGTACACTATGTTATATGTACTGTGTGTCTATATGTATGTATGTATTGTATGAATGTATTGTATGTAGTATGTATGTATGTTGTATGAATGTAGTATGTATGTAGTATGTATGTATGTATGTTGTATGAATGTAGTATATATGTAGTATGTATGTTGTATGAATGTAGTATGTAGTATGTATGTTGTATGAATGTAGTTTATATGTAGTATGTATGTATGCTGTATGAATGTAGTATATATGTAGTATGTAGTATGTATGTATGTTGTATGAATGTAGTATATATGTAGTATGTATGTATGTTGTATGAATGTAGTATGTATGTAGTATGTATGTATGTTGTATATATGTAGTATGTATGGTTTTTTTTTTTTACATTCAACACATTAGCCGGATGATGGGACTACTACTGTCCCATCATTGGCTAATGTGTCAATCACTGTCATTGTAGCAGGCATAGCCCGATGGGACTTGTAGTCCCATCGGACGATGCCTGTACACACACAACCCCCGGCAGGCCCGCACAGACCCCGGGCAGCCCGCACAGACCCCCGGCAGGCCCGTACAGACCCCCGGCGGCCCGCACAGGCCCGCAGCAGGCCCATACAGACCCCTGGCAGGCCCGCACAGACCCCCGGCAGGCCCCCGCATCATGATGCGCACAGACCGCGCATCATGATGACATCATTTCAGCAGCCAATCACAGTCACAACACTAGCTCATTGCATTATGGGAACTTCCGATTCCGGTATCCGATATTGTAAAAATATCGTTACTCGGTATTGGAATTCCGATACAGCGAATATCGGCCGATACCCGATATTTGCAGTATCGGAATGCTCAACACTACTGATGACGCTGTGTGGCAGCTCATTTTTTGCGGGACAAGATGACATTTTCATGGTTATTTATATCCGTCTTTTTGATCGCGCGTTATTGCACTTTTTGTTCGGCGGTATGCTAATAAAGCATTATTTTTTGATTTGTTTTTTATTTTTATTTTTTAAGGGGTTCGCTAAAGGGGTTAACTAATGGAACAGTTTTATAGGGCGGGTTATTACGGATGCGGCAATACTAGTTATGTGTACTTTTATTTTGTTTTCTTTATTTCCAAAAAATGAATTTAATAGAGAATATTTTTTTTTTTTTATTTGTTTAGCGATTTTTCATAAATTATTTTTACACTTTTTTTTTTTTTTTTTAACTTTATTACACTGTCCCAGGGGGGTCATCAGTGTCATGTGTTACCAGAGGGGTCATCAGTGTCATGTGTTAGATCACTGATCTGACACATCACAGAGCGCTGTGACAGATCAGCGATCTGACATAGGCACTGCAGCAGGCTTCCTCATGCCTGCCCTCTGCAGGCAGTGAGGAAGCTGGTTCCCTGCAGGCCCCCGAAGGTCCCCGCCTCCATATTGGATCTGGGGACCTGCAGGGATGGAGCACCCCCGCAGCAGCGCTGCACATCGCGCTGCTGCAGGGGTCTCTGGAAAGCACGGAGGGAGCCCCCTCCCTGCCGATGCTTCCCTAAACCCCAGGTACACTGCGATCATGTTTGACAGCAATGTGCCAGGGGTTAACGTGCCGGGGGCGGTCCGTGACCAGCCCTGACACATAGTGCCGGGTGTCAGCTGTGATAATCAGCTGACACCCGGCCGCGATCAGTGGCGCTCCCCCCATGAGCGCCGCTGATCGCTATGACGTACTATCCCGTCCATGGGCATAGGGGCCCGGGTCCCATGGACGGGATAGTACATCAGATGTCAAAAGGGGTTAACCAGGTTGTCAATTGTCTTTTGAAAACTACTGTTGATACCATAAGGAGTTGTTTGTTTTCATGTAACTAAACAATTCTCTATTTCAGTAGTTACTATGCCATATGGTGTGTTCGTTGGAACTTGTTGATATGTTTGCTTTAGTTGTGTATTGTATTATAAAACAATAAAATTTTGAATAAGAAAATTGACCTGTCATTGTGAGTCTCTATGTCATTGTGAGTTTGTAGATACCAAACATGTATAGGTTATTTTTTATTTAAGTGGTTAAAAAGTTTATTAAAAACAAAGTCGCCATTTTCCGAGACCCGTAGCGTCTCCACTTTTCGTGATCTGGGGCTGGTTGAGGGCTTATTTTTTGAGTGTCGAACTGACGTTTTTATTGATACTATTTTGGTGTAGATAAGAACTTTTGTTCGCCCATTATTGCATTTTAATGCAATGTTGAGCCGACCAAAACAAGTGTAATTCTGGCGGTTTGATTTTTGTTTCTCGTTATGCTGTTTACCAATTGGATTACTTCTTTGCATATGTTTTTAGATCAGGCGATTCTGAACACGATGATACCAAATATGTGCATTTTTTTATTACTGTTTTATTTTGAATGGGGCGAATGGGGGGGTGATTTGAACTTTTATTTTTTTTTTACTTTTTATCCATGGGAGACTTAGAAGCTGTAATCATCAGATCACTTGGGCTAAAAAGAGCAGGGCTCACTTGCTATGAGCGCCGGCGAATGCAGACCCTGTGTTGTCATGTCCACTGATTGGCGACCCACAGTCATGTGACACGGACGCCGATGGGCGGGATTAGTGCCTCGCTTACGATGCAATCCTGTTAAATGCCGCTGTCAATATCTCATTTAAGGTGTTAACAGCCGTGGGTGGATCGCGATTTCAACAGTAGCTGTTAGGGGCACATGTGCCAGAAAAGTTGCAGGCTCTTCACTGGAGCCTGTAGCATATAGGGGAAGGCCACCTTAGACATAACTATACGTCAAAATTGTTAAAGGTGGAAAAAGTTCTAAAATTCTTCTTCTTGGTATGATCTTTTTACCATGACAAAAAATGGCATTTTAACAGAGGTGTGCAGACTTTTTATATCCACTCTATTTGCAATAAGATATATTACAACGTTTCTTATCTTCACTTATATAGTTGATTCATGAAAAAAGTATAGTGACTATTTTAAGTGCTAATATTTACTGGTAGTTAAAAATGTGATTTGGTTGTACAAATTGATGCCATTGCCGATTTATGAAGTGTAATAAAACAGAATAGCACAATGACAAGACTTTATTATTGCACTTTATAAGTCTACTTTCTGTTCCCTACAGGCAAGGAATACATTAGTCTTTTCCATGCATAGTGAGGATTCATCTGTGGTTATTCTTTCCATACTGGCTGTAAATGTGTGTCATCCCACCTCTCCGAAATAAAAAAACATCATTAAACAATTTTGATGGCCTGTATCATGTGGGTAACATTACAGGTAGTTACTGCCATTGGTTATAAAATAGCACCATGCAGTGTTTTCTTCTAACTCCGTATAGTCAGAGAAGATGTAGGTCATGATATGTTGTGTAGCGTGTCTAACTTTGTCACACGAAACATTCTTTCATGAACTTTTCAAAAGCCTCAATATTTTTTCCCCAGGAATCTGAGGGAATCAAACATACAGAATTCTAGATGTATTACTGACCCATTGCCCGGGTCTAGAAAATTTCTCAGCTTTTCAAAATTCAGTTAAAAGTTTAAATGTTGCTGTTAATGTCAGTTTCCTGAAAAATCTCAATTTAAATTGACAACATATCAATTTTTTTTTTCAAAAACTGGTTTTGATCTAATTATCAGATATTTTATTCTTATCCCCTTTTCTGCCATACGACGTAGTATTCCGTCCATGTGCCCTGGGACTTAATTCCCAGGGACGGGATAGTATGTCATAGCGATCAGCGGCGCTCACATGGTGAGCGCCGCTGATCGCAGCTGGGTGTCAGCTGATTATCACAGCTGACACCCGGCACTATGTGTCAGGGGCGGTCACGGACAGCCCCCGACACGTTAACCCCTGGTGTGACGCCCCTGAGGGTTCAGTCGCCACAGAGGTACTGCACCTCCTCCTGAGGTGTAGTATCCCACTCTCCAGGTAAGATGGGAACACCTGACCAGCCTCCAACACCTGCATCCCACACACATAGTAGTGTAGCAAAGCACCTTTGGTGACTCCCTGCTTGGAACACGAAGAGTGCTGGGAGGTGGGTGGAGCTTAGACTGCACAAGAGAGCAGGAGAATATTAGGACTAGGTCAGTCTGTGAGAGAAGATCCCCTGAGAGGGATGGAGTGAAGGAGGTGCTGCAGCAGACTCCTGTGACCTGGAGCTGCTGGCACAGAAAGGAGCCATAGAAAGCCTGATTCTCCAGAAGGAAGAAAGATTAGTACGGAACGTAAGGAGAAGGGGAGAACTAAGGACTAGGGTCAGAGCGGAGCCCTTCCTCAAGTTCTAAGCGCATGGCCGGGGTCCGGTCCCCGAGGTTGTATGGATACTGATGGTCCTGCAGCAGACACCGGAAGAATAGAAGTGGTCACCACTTTATTCCCACCTAAGACTTGGGGGCACAACAGCAACGTGAGTGAGCCAGGACTTGATAGCAAGGAGTCCCCGAAGCAGGCTACAGCTGTCTTCCGTACAAGTAGAGTTCAAAGGAACATCTGAAAGGAGGAACCTGGGTTTAACACACAACCACAAGTACTTCAGTATAAGCGCTAGTGTGGAGACGTTCAGAACTGGCACACGAAAGGGACAGCTGGAGAGGTTAATCCCATCTGCCTGGGAGTTGGTTGAGCCCTTGATCTGGAGACCGCAGCATTAAAGCGGGCACCTGTCTGTGCCAAGAACATGAGTAAAAGAACTGGAACTGCATTAATCTGTCTCATTGCCTTCTTCCTGCGCCAACCCACTCAGCACTGCTACATCTCTGTGCCTAATGCTACACCATCTACTTCTCCTCACTATCTCCTCATTTGCCAACCTCATCTACTCTGCCCTGGGACTACATCCCTACCTGTGGAGGGCTACAACATCATTGCTGCACCATACCATCTGTCCCAGAGAAGCAACCCTGCAGCGCTGGTCAAACTGACCAGAAATCACAGGTGGTGTCATGAATCATGTCAATGACTTTATCCCCATCACTCACGCCCTTTTACATGAACACCCAGGGCCACGGACCGGGTCACCGCTACTGTGACACTTCCCTCTGAGATACCGGCGCGGTACCGAGTACCCCACGGCCCTGGCGGGTGATCCATTTTGGCGTCACGAACAGGATGACAAAGCCCGGTACCACCGGGTCCTGTGTGCTGAAGATTTATTGGACTTAAATTGCCGAGAATGTGCAAAAGAACCAAAATAATAGACTGTAAAATGGACTCTCAAAATGGCTGCCGGCATGGTGAAGAAGGGTGTGACAACATGGGTGGTCCTAAGAAAAGAGCAGGAACTGTCCTGGGCCACCCCTGCCTGAACTTCTATGCAACAGCAACATGGCCCACCCCCAGAAGGGTTCGTATACTGGCTTGGTATGGAGGCAGAGGAAGAAGACGCCGCCCCAGGAAGAGGAGCAAAGCCCTGTGGCGGGAAAGGAGCCCGTGAAGGAGAGAGAACGCCAGGATGCCATGATGGAAGGAGGACGGAGGCCAGGAGATTGCAGAGGAGAAGACCAGTGCAATAGTCACAAGCACTGGCCCGCTGGAAACCATGGACATGGAGCAGCTGGAGGAAGAGATTGTGCAGCTGAGGCAGGCCTTGCTGAAGCAGTGGAGGCAGCGTGCCCAGGAGGGGCCTGCTGAAGAGGTACCCGTCACCGCTGCACCAGCCTCATCGCCAGCAGCATCTTCTACCTCCGTGGCACCCGTTACATCGCCGCCAGCGTTTGCTGCCACCTCCACCCTGGTACCGCTGCCGGACGCCGCCACCTGCCTGGAGGTGATATCCTCGGGTCCAGGGACCGACATCGCTATGGAGGATGCTCCACCTGACCTACTGCCGACGCCTGCGGAGGACCCGAGCGGCCATGAGGAAAAAGGTACTGCCGTCGCCCCTAAGTCCTGGGAAGCCCTGTCAGGCCCCATCGGGTCTGCGCCTGTCCCAACAGTCACCGCAGCCTCCATGTCCATAGCAGTAGTGACACCAGCTGCACCCCCACCAACACAGTGCACACCAGCCACACAGACAATGGGTGTGAAATCCATGATCCTGGTGCTAGGCAAGGTGCCTATGGACAGAAATGGTCCTGTGCTTGCACAGCCATCAAGTGGCAGCACCAAAGCTTTACCATGCAAGCGACCAAAGACCAGAACAGCTACCGCACCATCAACAGCTGCTGAGCTACCACCACAGGCAGCCATCCCTAAAGCCCAACAGGAGGACTATGGACAGTATATTAAGCCAGCAGGACGCGGACATCCTGAAAATCTCCCCTGGAAGCCCCAAAAGAAGCCCGCTTCCACCACTTCAGGAGGGGACCAATAGTAAAAGAACATGCTTACAAATAACTAACTGAACTGTTACCCAGGAGGGTATTGGCACCATTGTGCCCTCATTGTTGATTTTTCTTTTCTTCAGTTTTGCCTAGTTTTTGGCATTTGTTGCATTGAAATCAGAACTGCAGTGATCATGAACTTGAAATGATTCGCAAACTTTCCTGTAAATAGTTTGCGCCTCTTAAGGTGCTCTTTCTTGGTTTTACATGAACCTTTTTCAAATAAGGACTACCTCAGACCTGGAGTTCTACTTCAACCCCAAGGACACTGCAAGAAATCCCGGCTGGGAGCGGTATCCAGCACGTGCAAGAATTATTGTTGTCTTACTGTGAAGTATTTTATAATGTGCCTTTTGAAAATGTTGATAGCAGTAGAGTATAGTTAGGGCATTAGAACAGATTTTCTATAGGACTGAGTTGGTAACAATGTTTAATAAAAAAAATGTGAAGCTTTAAATAAAAATTTTGAATTCCGGTGACGAACCAGGAGTCAGTGGTTGTCACCTATGGGTCTAGAAGAAACAGCAGAATGTGAAAATGTGAATGACAAAAGAAAAAGGTATTGAAGTGAAAATGGTAGTACTTGAACTGGTAGTGAACTTCTTGGCAACGGTTACTGCCAATAGCACTTTAAATTAGGTAAAATGTTAAATTATAGGTAATCTGTTAACTTGTTCTGCAACGTTTAAGAATCAGTGCCTCCCATATTGGGAAGTTTAGTTTAAAAATTGTTTACTTGTTAAAATGCATTTTAAAAATTTTGTATGTTCCTTATGTAACATCTTACTACTCATTTGTTTACAGCCCGCGGACGTGCTGCGGTTAAACAGAGGGTATGTGGCGCCCCTGAGGGTTTAGTCACCACAGAGGTATTGCACCTCCTCCTGAGGTGTAGTATCCCACTCTCCAGGTAAGATGGGAACACCTGACCAGCCTCCAACACCTGCATCCCACACACATAGTAGTGTAGCAAACCACCTTTGGTGGCTCCCTGCTTGGAACACGAAGAGTGCTGGGAGGTGGGTAGAGCTAAGACTGCACAAGAGAGCGGGAGAATATTAGGACTAGGTCAGTCTGTGAGAGAAGATCCCCTGAGAGGGATGGAGTAAAGGAGGTGCTGCAGCAGACTCCTGTGACCTGGAGCTGCTGGCACAGGAAAGAGCCATAGAAAGCCTGATTCTCCAGAAGGAAGAAAGATTAGTACGGAACATAAGGAGAAGAGAACTAAGGACTAGGGTTGGAGCGGAGCCCTTCCTCAAGTTCTAAGCGCATGGCCGGGGTCCGGTCCCTGAGGTTGTATGGATACTGTTGGTCCTGCAGCAGACACCGGAGGAATAGAAGTTGTCACCACTTTATTCCCACCTAACACTTGGGGGCACAACAGCAACGTGAGTGAGCCGGGACTTGATAGCAAGGAGTCCACGAAGCAGGCTACAGCTGTCTGCCATACAAGTAGAGTTCAAAGGAACTTCTGAAAGGAGGAACTTGGGTTTAACACACAACCACAAGTACTTCAGTATAAGGGCTAGTGTGGGGACGTTCAGAACAGGCACACGAAAGGGACAGCTGGAGAGGTTAATCCCATCTGCCTGGGAGTTGGCTGAGCCCCTGATCTGGAGACCGCAGCTTTGAAGCGGGCACCTGTCTGTGCCAAGAACGTGAGTAAAAGAACTGGAACTGCATTCATCTGTCTCATTGCCTTCTTCCTGCGCCAACCCACTCAGCACTGCTACATCTCTGTGCCTAATGCTACACCATCTACTTCTCACTATCTCCTCATTTGCCAACCTCATCTACTCTGCCCTGGGACTACAGCCCTACCTGTGGAGGGCTACAACATCATTGCTGCACCACACCATCTGTCCCAGAGTAGCAACCCTGCAGCGCTGGTCAAACTGACCCGAAACCACAGGTGGTGTCACAAATCATCTCAATGACTTTATCCCCATCACTCTCCCCCTTTTACATGGACGCCCAGGGCCACGGACTGGGTCACCGTTACTGTGACACTTCCCTCTGAGATACCGGCCCAGTACAGAGTACCCCACAGCCCTGGCAGGTGACCCACTGGCACACTGAGATCAATTACGATCGCAGTGTACCGGGGGTTTAGGGAAGCATCAGCAGGGAGGGGGCTCCCTCTGTGCTTCCCTGAGACCCCGGCAGCAGCGCAATGTGCTGCACTGCTGCGGGGGCCTTCTTCCCTGCAGGTTCCTGGATCCAAAATGGTGGCTGGGACCTTCGGGGACCTGCAGGGAGCAGTCTTCCTCAGTGTCTGAAAAGCGCAGGCACGAGGAAGCCTTCTGCAGTGCCTGTGACAGATCGCTGATCTGTCACAGCGATCTGTGATGTGACAGATCAGCGATCTGTCACATGACAGTGATGTCCCCCTGGGAAAATGTAATAAAGTTAAAAAAAAAAAATAAAGCGTAAAACTAATTTATAAAAAAATCGCTAAATAAATTTTAAAAAAAAATATTCCCTAATAAATTCATTTTTTGGAAATAAAATAACCCCAAAACAATAAAAGTACACATATTTGGTATTGCCGCGTCCGTAACGGCCCGCCCTATAAAACTGTCCCATTAGTTAACCCCTTTAGCGAACCCATTAAAAAATAAAAATAAAAAATAAAGCAAAAAATAATGCTTTATTATCATACCGCCGAACAAAAAGTGCAATAACGCGCGATCAAAAAGAGGGATATAAATAACCATGGTACCGCTGAAAACGTCATCTTGTCCCGCAAAAAGAAAGCCGCCACACAGCATCATCAGCGAAAAAAATATAAAAGTTATAGATCGCAGAATAAAGCGATGCAAAATTAATTATTTTTTATATAAAATTGTTTTCATTGCATAAAAGCGCCAAAACATAGAAAAATGACATAAATGAGGTATCGCTGTAATCATACTGACCCGAAGAATAAAACCGCCTTATCAATTTTGCCACACGCGGAATGGTGTAAACGCACCCCCAAAAGAAATTCTTGAAATGCTGGTTTTTGCTCATTCTGCGTCTCAAAAATTGTAATAAAAAGCGATCAAAAAAGTCACGTGCCCGAAAATGGTACCAATAAAACGTCAACTCGTCCCATAAAAAAAAGACCTCACATGACTCGGTGGGTCAAAATATGGAAAAATTATGGCCCTCAAAATGTGGTGATGCAAAAACTATTTTTACAATAAAAAGCGTCTTTTAGCGTGTGACAGCTGCTAAAAATAAAAACCTGCTATAAATAGTAAATCAAACCCCCCCCCCGTTATCACCCCCTTAGTTAGGGAAAAATAATAACATTAAGAAAATGTATTTATTTCCATTTTCCCATTAGGGTTAGGGCTAGTGTTAGGGTTAGGTGTTGTGAGTTCATTTTCCCCTTCACCGTTGATGTCTGATGAACTCCCTCTGCTGGTGAAGAGAGATAGTGAAATTGATTGGGTTGAGAAGAACCTGTCATCTGAACAGGTGGAGCCTGATTGGACACCCGGAATCACTGAGTGGATATAAGGCAGCTGACGCCCTACAGGGGTGCTGGTGATCCTTTCTGCTCTGAGCTCTTGCAACCAGTTAGTCCTGTCTACTGAAAGCTAAGTTTTTGCCCTCTTATTTTTCCATGAGATTTTGTCTGTTTGCTTCGTGTTTTGTGTTCAGCCTGCTTTTGCTGGGATGGGCTGAGCTCCATTTTTGTCTCTGAGTTTATCTCTTTGCTCTGTTTTCAGAATATACCTGAGTGCTGATATAGTGATTTTGAAGTCTATGACTTCAGGGCCTTTTTCCCTATCAAACAGTTGGGACATTTTTGGTAGGGTTTTTTGCGGATTGCAGCCAGCATCTTTTCTGTCCTTTCCTATTTAGTTAGTTGGGCCCCATCGTTTGCTCAACCTGTCTTTCTGTCTGTGTTTGTGTTTTCATCTGCTTTTCACCGACAATACATGTTGGGGGCTGTCTATTGCTTTGGGGTCTGCTCTGGGGCAGTTTAGACTTCCCCTTTCTTTCTTTAGGCTTATTTAGTTCTCCGGCTGTGAACGAGGGGTCTAGGGCACCGTAGGAACCCCCCACGGCTACTGTTAGTTGTGGTGAATAGGATCAGGGGTCTGCAATCCGATAGCTACCAACCTCTCCGGTTTTCTGGACTTAGCTTGTATTTTTGTTTTTTCCTCTTCGGTGACTCAGTCATAACAGTTAGGGCTAGGGTTAAGGCTAGGGTTAGGGGTGAGATTAGGGTTAGGGGTGTATTGGGGTTAGGGTTGGAATTAGAATTGGGGGGTTTCCACTGTTTGGGCACATCAGGTGCTCTCCAAACGCAACATGGTGCCTGATCTCAATTCCAGCCAATTCTGCGTTGAAAAAGTCAAATGGTGCTCCTTCCCTTCCAAGCTCTGCCATGTGCCCAAACAGTGTTTTACCCCACATATGGGATATCAGCCTACTCAGGACAAATTGCAAAACAACTTTCGTGTCCAATTTGTACTATTACCCTTGGGAAAATAAAAAAATTGGGGACTAAAAGATCATGTTTGTGGAAAAAATATGATTTTTTATTTTCACACCCGGGCGTTATAAACTTCTGTGAAGCACTGGGGGGTTCAAAGTGCTCACCACTCATCTAGATAAGTTCCTTAGGGGGTATAGTTTACAAAATGGGGTCACTTGTCAGGGGTTTCCACTGTTTAGGTACATCAGGGGCTCTCCAAAGGCAACATGACACCCGCAGACCATTCCATCAAAGTCTGCATTCCAAAATGTCACTACTTCCCTTCCGAGCCCTAACGGTGTGCCCATACAGTAGTTTTCTCCCACATATGGGGTATCGGTGTACTCAGAACAAATTGGACAACAACTTTTGGGGTCCAATAATTGGGGACTAAAAGATCATGTTTGTGGAAAAAATATGATTTTTTTTATTTTCACACCCGGGCATTATAAACTTCTGTGAAGCCCTTGGGGGTTCAAAGTGCTCACCACACATCTAGATAAGTTCCTTGGGGGGTCTAGTTTCCAAAATGGTGTCATTTGTGGGGGGTTTCCACTGTTTAGGCAATTCAGGGGCTGTCCAAACGCGGCATGGCGTCCAATCCCAATTCCAGCCAAAAAAGTCAAATGGTGCTGCTTCCCTTCCGAGCTCTGCCATGCGCCCAAATAGTGGTTTACCCCCACATATGGGGTATCAGCGTATTCAGGACAAATTGCACAATAACTTTTGTGGTCCTGCTACCCTTGGAAAAATAAAAATTGAGGGTGAAAAGATCATTATTGTGGAAAAAATATGATTTTTTAATTGTATGGATGTACGTTATAAACTTCTGTGAAGCCCTTGGGTGTTCAAAGTTCTCATCACACATCTAGATAAGTTCCTTGGTGGGTCTAGTTTCCAAAATGGTGTCATTTGTGGGGGGTTTCCACTGTTTTGGCTTTCCAAACGCGACATGGTGTCCGATCTCAATTCCAGCCAAAAAAGTCAAATGGCGCTGCTTCTCTTCCGAACTCTGCCATGCGCCCAAATAGTCGTTTACACCCAAATATGGGGTATCAGTGTACTCAGGACAAATTGCGCAATAACTTTTAGGGTCCTATTACCCTTGAGAAAATAAAAATGGGGGGTGAAAAGATCATTTTTGTGGAAAAAATATGATATTTAAATTGTATCTGTGTAATGTCACGTGTGACTGGATACAACGCCTTCAGCAGGGCGAATTTCTATAACACCCATGAACATGGATACACCGCCTCCAGCAGGGCAAATTTATACAGAGTTAAGGGAATCACTGGGGAAACCGTTACAATGGAGGGCCCTGCAATAGGGAACGGGGACGTGGAAATCTCCTGCACTTCCCTGAGTCAGTGTCCCTACACTCCTGACGATCCCTAGGCAGGTTCCACACCTGGCGACGAGCTGGATACCTCAAATCCCTAGCTCGCCCTGCATCTATCCCTTTCTAGTGAATTGGACGGTGCAGATACTACTCCCACCACTGCACTAATACACACACAAGGAAAGTAACAAACAGGGAAAAACACCACTTAGCTTAGCTCTGTTACTATTGCTCCCAGCAAACAGAGCACGACACCAAAGTTCAGCTTCACCCCTTAAGCTTGACACCTGAATTCAGCTTCCGCTTGAAGCTATTACACCAGAGCTCCCCTGAGCTGCCAGGAACCCCTCTCTGTCGTTCCTTCCTTCACCAGACTTGGTTGGAAATGAGCAATAAACACCAACCGTGAGTGAGACCACCTCCTACTCCTTTATAGGTAGCAGCCAGGGAATCACACCTGCTTCATTATCACGTGCAATAACACTAGCGGCCACCGGGGGGCAACTAAACTAAAGTAACCAGAGTGCAATGACCCTAACGGCCACCGGGGGCAAAACTAGAACTAAAACAACCACAGTGTAATGACCCTAATGGCCACCGGGGGCAAAACTAACTTTAAGCAAACAGCTTAAAGGAAAAAAAGGTTACTTGTGCAAAATCTGTCATAATCCAACCTGGATCATGACAGTGTGTGTACGTTATAAACTTCTGTGAAGCCCTTGTGGGTTCAAAGTTATCACCACATATCTAGATAAGTTCATTGGGGGGTCTAGTTTCCAAAATGGGGTTACTTGTGCAGGGTTTCCACTGTTTAGGTACATCAGGGGCTCTCCAAACATGACATGGCGTCCGATCTGAATTCCAGCCAATTTTGCATTGAAAAAGTGAAACGGCGCTCCTTCCCTTTTGAGCTCTGCCATGCGCCGAAACAGTGGTCCCCCCCCACATATCAGGTATCAGCGTACTCAGTTACCACAATAATGTCAAACCTCAACGGACACTTCAACATGAATACATATAACTCTAACCTCCCATGAATCATGAGTAAATAAGGGAGAAACGAAGAGATCCAAAAAAAAATGTAAGAATTTTATTCAAAAATTGTCTAAAAAGACAATACAGAAAAGATTAAAAAACATAATGCTGTACGGGGACACTGAGCAGAAAAAATTCAGGAAAAATTCTTATATAATATTATATCAATGCATAATTACACAGACTCCCTATTAGCTACAATACAGCATGCATATTTTAGAGAGAAAGGTATACAAGCGTTTTATCACATATACAAAAAAATGCTGGCAAATTGAACCATGTAATTTTAGTCATACAAGATGAACACTATTATGGTCACTAAGATGTAGGCACCATCAAATAGCCAGTTATAATCACACTAGATTATGGCCCGATGCTATCGCATCGGGAGGATGCGATAGCATCACACCTCTTGCCATGTTAACCCTCAACACACACACTTCTCTCACCTTTCACCATCTCCTCTCACTCTTTCACTCCACATACGACCCCTTCTCTCACTCCGTCTCTCATACTCACGCCGTCATCGCCGCTGCTCCACGATCCCCGACATCTTCTTCCGCCGGCGTCATCCTGGATCCAGACGTTGTCCGCGCCGGCGACATGTTCTTGAGGCGACGCCATCTTGAGTATCGTGAAATCCCGCGAGACTCAAGATGGCGTCGCTGGAAGAACATGTCGCCGGCATGGACGACGTCGGGATCCAAAATGGCATCGGCGAAATCTCGCGAGTTTTCGCCGACGCCATTTTGGATCCCGACGTCGTTCTCGCCGGCGACATGTTCTTGCGGCGACGCCTTCTTGAGTATCGCGGGATTTCGCCGATCCAAAATGGCGTCGCCGCAAGAACATGTCGCCGGCGTGGAGGAAGTCTGGATCCAGGATGGCGCCAGCGGAAGAAGATGTCGGGGATCGTGGATCAGCGGCGATGACGGCGTGAGTATGAGAGACGGAGTGAGAGAAAGGGTCGTATGTGGAGTGAAAGAGTGAGTGGACGTGAGTGGAGATGGTGAAAGGTGAGAGGAGTGTGTGTGTTGAGGAGGAGTGGTGTGTTGAGGGTTAACATGGAAAAAGGTGTGCGGTGACGTCACCGGTTACAACTGGACGGAAGTTGTTACAACCGGAAGCTGCTTAGGGCATTTATTATTATAGAAGCACTTACCAGCATTCCTGTGTTATGGGCAAAAAATTCCACATATGCAAAGTAAATATTCTGAGGTACCATAAAAGAATGACCAAGCGGGTACAAATGTAACCGCTACCATATAAATACCGCCAAGTGAAAAAACACACTGGTAATCTGCATATGAAGTAATAAGAAATAGCATTACCTGGCATTAAACACGTGTAGCTCAGTGTCCCCTCACCCCTTACGCTCATTTCGCCACCAGCTTCTTCTGGGGGCGTGTCAGGGTGAGGGGTATCTGAATATTTATAAGGCAAACAGCCAATGGAAAGTCAGAAGAGGAGGAGTGGGACGGTATGAACTCACTGCAGCGCATGATGTATCCGCCCGCCTCCTTGTTAATGAACTTCCTCTTACCAGCGCTCAATGACACGCAAGCTGTAAGCTCTGCGTGTCAGTGTCTGAACGCTTTAGGAAGTAATCGGAGGTCAGGGTGATCACACATGCGCACTGCAAGTATTACCAGACTTAGAATACAGAGGAGAAATAGGGTGAAAGTGCGTGAACAATATCCAACAATATAAACAAAGAATACTAGTGCACATTTGTATTTATCATTATAAAAGGAATAAATCCATTCTAAAAATTTTTGAATAAATTTCTTACATGTTTTTTGGGATCTCTTCGTTTCTCCCTTATTTACTTGTGATTCATGGGAGGTTAGAGTTATATGTATCAGCGTACTCAGGACAGATTGCACAGTAACATTTGCAGTCCAATTTCTCCTATTACCCTTGGTAAAATAAGAAAATTGGACCTGAAGTAATTTTTTTGTGAAAAAAAGTTAAATGTTCATTTTGTTTTAAACATTCAAAAAATTCCTGTGAAGCACATCAAGGGTTAATAAACTTCTTGAATGTGGTTTTGAGCACCTTGAGGGGTGCAGTTTTTAGAATGGTGTCAATTTTGGGTATTTTTTTATCATATAGACCCCTCAAAGTGACTTCAAATGTGATGTGGTCCACAAAAATAAAATGGTTTTGCAAAAAATAAGAAATCGCTGGTCAACTTTTAACCCTTCTAACTTCCTAACAAAAAAAAATTTTGGTTCCAAAATTGTGCTGATGTAAAGTAAACATATGTGAAATGTTATTTATTAAGTTTTTTGTGTGCCGTATCTCTGTGATTTAAGGGCATAAAAATACAAAGTTGGAAAATTGCGAAATTTTCAAAATTTTTGCCAAATTTCCATTTTTTTCACAAATATACACAAGTTGTTTGAATGAAATTTTACCACTAACATGAAGTACAAGTGTTACGAGAAAACAGTGTCAGAATCAGTGGGATCCATGGAAGCGTTTCAGAGTTATTACCTCATAAAGGGACAGTGGTCAGAATTGTAGAAATTGGCCCGGTCATGAACGTGCAAACCCCCCTTGGGGGTTAAATGTCCTTAATGAGCATCCTAATTTTTTATTTTCTGTCTCTTTTCAGCAGCCAGAACTATTTTGCATTTTTACCGATGTGACTAATTTAAGCTTTATTTTATATGGGACAGATATCATTTTCTTTTAGCACTGTTTTGCAATATACAATATGTAAATGATTATGTAATTTGTATATTTTTTTCTCAGTGCAAACATAAAAGAAGCAATTTTTAGTTTTGTCTTTTTTAGTTTCTATTTTTTATGGCTCATGTTTCGTCCAAAATTACCTGTTGAATGAATTCTCCAGCTTGATTATGGTCAATTTGATTCCATAGGTACAGAAAAGGGGTTTGTTTTTTGATTATATGTATGAAATACAATGAATTTTAGATAGAAAATAAAATGATTTTTTGCATTTTTTGTGGTGTGACTTAATTTTTCTAAGTAATGTATACATACTGTATATATATTTTTTACATACTTTTTTTCTCCAAGATATAAAATATCTCTGGGGAACATATTTTTTTGCCTTATAGTTCTTTTTTTCACCTGTAGTGAGCATCTATAGAAGTTCAGATCACTACAGTGACAGAAGTCAGTTGAGGAGCTGATCAGGGACTCAACAGGTAGGACTCGTCATGCTGGGCAGCCATTTGGCAAAATGATGGCCAGGTCCCACAGAAGAATGGGCACTACAGTGCTCACTGATTGCTGTGTGTCCTGCAAAAGAAGAAACTGAAGCCGTAAAAACCCCTTCTGTCCTCTCCCCAGGGTCCGGGATTGTGTCTGGCAGTCAGAGACACAACCTGCTCCTGCTAGGTCACAGGAGCCTTAGTCATACGCTGTAAATTCACAACCATGTAGGATTAACTTGTCATAGACAGAGTGTGGGTGTATGGGGTGGGCTCAGGAACCGAGTCCGGCCTATTTCAGACAGATGTGTTTCCCAGCTATCATCTGCCTCTAACAGTAGATCGCTGCTTTTAACCCATTAAATTTTGCTGTCAATCAACGACAGTGGTATTTAAATTGCGCATACCTAACCCAATGTCTGTTTTGGTCACCCATCAATCTCTGCTGTGACTTGATCACGGGGTGCTGATGGGTTGCCATGACAGACAGGATGCTATTTTGAAGGCAAAGTGCGGTCACACCAAAATTGATTTGATTTTAATATCTCTCTTGTTCATTCACTTAGCATTTTGCTAAATGATATTATGAAACCATTAAGTCACACTTCAAATTTTGGTACCATTCTTTGCAGCATGTTTCCCACACCTGCCTAAAACTTTTGCACCGAACTGCAACTGTGAAACTCATTAGAATGTAAAGGTTTAATTTAAGCTAAATCTTTGCACAAAAATGATAATAATAATAATAATAATAATGAGTTTATTGAAATTACTTTTGAAAATAAACAATGAAATAAAGCACATAAACAAGTAACATTAATAAGTCGGCATTTCTTTTTGTGGCTGATTTAATATTGTAAAATGGATAATATTAACAGATTGCATTTATGGCTATTCTACAATTTTTTATCATGATTTTACATAAAATAAGTGATGATTAAGGGGGCTAAGCGATATATAACCTGATGAAAACATAATAAATACGGATGCCTGAATATTTTATAGAGCAGATGTTGTTTCCAACAGTAAAAGTCATTTTAGGCTATTTTTGCACAATGCATAAGTGGTCAATTTGCAGTCTGCATAGAACTGCATTATTAACCCATGTGTACTGAGGGAATACACACTGTCCCGATGCAAAACTATTAGAATGACTTTGTCCTGCAGTCGTGTTGGGTGAAGATCTAATACTCTGCAGAGGAGGATGGTTCTAGTTATGTAAGAGCGTCCCGTAAGGAGACATTTCTAACAATGTATTCCTATTGCTTTTTGTATCTGAGCATTCGTGAATGCGTTCAAAGTGCTTCTGCTTTAATAATCCCAGAGTGAGACACCCACAGATTCTGTAACCATAGTTACCAAACCATAAAAATCACGGAAATTTTCTTATTTTCCTCCTTCTTCTGCTTCCTTGGGGCTTCCCTTTGATGTATTTACAGTATCATTAGAATTCAGCTTGAACTCTTTAATCTAAAATCTTGCTATATGTATGGCAGCACATCGCATCTAAGCATGCCTGTTAAATGGGCAATAAAAAAACAAGTATTGTTATCTTAACAATGAATGTGATCTACCGAGCATCTTCCACTGAGTTCAACATAGACATAACCACTTGGCTCAGAGAACAGTTTCATGTGCATGGGGCCCTGGACAACTGATTGTTGGGGTGTCAACGATCCAGCATGTCCGACTTTGGACTGTAGATCCTTTTTTTTGCCTTGAGCTGCCACCAGAAAAGTCTGACAGCGGTTCATGGCAATGGTCAAGTCATGGGCATACAAAATAGGGGTGACGGTCTGATCATAAATAGAAAAATGGTTGCTTTCACGTTCTGCTTGACACTTCCATATTCTTTCACAGATGGTAGGTCATGGAGCCCCTACCCAATAGCAGCTGCAAGTACTGCTCATATGGTACATTACAGAGAGTGTTTGACAGCACAGCAGTGAAGAACGCTTACCATACATATTCCCATAGCCAGACTGTTGTGTCTGCGTTAAAGAGCTTGAAAGGAATTAGACAGTCCTAGGAGACGTCAGCATGCTACACACATGTTTCTGGGACAATCGGATGGAGTACTTGTAATTAGCTAAGAAATGAATGTTTGCGAAAAACTCACTGAAGTTAGTTGATCTCATGTGTGCAGTAATAACACACAGAACCTGATTCATCAAGCAATTAAATTCTAGGGTAAAATTGAGCTGTGCAATAATTTTGTGACAATTCAGACAATGTTTCATAAAAACATTGAATCTCTTGGCATTTTTGCACCAGTCCCAGCAGTCTCCGCCAGCTTTTTGGAAAGTGTATGAAGTATCCTGAAAAATGTATAATAATTTACACTACAAAATGAACAGTAAATCACAACAGTAATGTATTGCAGCCTCTGGCTGGTGTATGTTTGTAACAGTGGTGAACAGCAAATTGGAGCGTATGTGTATTTTGAGAGCAGGATTTGTTTATCTAGCTTGACTCAATTTTGGTTATTCTACATGCATCCCCTTGCTTTTCAAAATGGAGTCTGTGTATGTTTTGGCATAAGGAGTCCCAGGAAATTCTTTGTCTAATGGGACTTAGGCCGGTTTCACACGTCCGTTTATTTCTGGTACCGGAAAAAACGGTATCAGAGATGTCCGTGTGTGTAATAATTGCGTGTAGCAACCGTGTGCCACCCATGTGCCGCATCAGTACCACATGAACGGCCCCCGGGAAGAAGCGCTTCAGTAAGCATTGTTCCCCGGCGGCGGGTGCTGAAGACGGCTCTCATCAATCTACCCTGCTCTGCCGGCGATTGGCGCGAGGAGGGGAGAATAATGAGAGTTATATTGAAGTCAGAATGATAACAGCAGGTGGGGCCTTTTGGGACTATTACTCCCATCAACTTACACCTGCTGCTGCTAAGAACAGTTACAGCAGAAGCAGATGATGGGGGTACTCCTCAACCGCCTGCTTGCGCTACAACTAAATAAATGAATGAAAAACCCAACATGGGTTCCCTGATATTTTTGATAACAAGCCAGGCAAAACCCTGTTACCCCACACCATAATCCATGTCTGGGAGAGAATCAGATTTCATCCTGGACGGTGCCAAGATGCGGTCGTCCAGGCTGAGAACCACTGGTGAATGAGCTGCTGCGAAAAATTCTCATCACTGGCATTTTCCCATGGTCCTGAGGTCACCGCAGTTCAGCCCAGCTGGGATCGCAGCCTCAGTGTCTCCCTCCGACATGGATTACGGCGTGGGATAGAACAACCGACAGGTATGGTACATTGTTGTTTTTTTTATTTTAGTTTTATTACAGGAGATCGAGGGCTTCGGTGGAATTAGGCGAGGTTGTAAGTATGGTTCAGTTGAGATTATTAAAGGAGTCTGTGTAGTTTTTTCAATTAAAGGACTTTATTCTAGGTGTCTGTGTTTTCTTTCAATGTGACTATGGGGTTAGTAAGGGGGCGTCTTATTGATGCCTCTCCATTACTAAACTTGGGGCTTGATGTCACCTGACAATACAAAGGTGACATCAACCTCCCCCAAATTTTACCCCACTTGCCACCGCTACAGAGCAAGTGAAAAGAGCCAGGCAAAGCACCCGAATTGCCGCATCTAATAAATGGGCTTTTTCTGAGAGCTGCGGGCTGCTATTTTTAAGTTGGGGGGCCCATATCAATTCCCCCTTACCAGCCTGAGAATACCAGCCCCCAGCTGTGAGCTTTAGCAGGACTGGTTGTCAAAAATTAGGGGGAACCCACGTCGGGTTTTTTATTCATTTATTTAGTTATAGCGCAGGTGGGGGTGAGGAATACCCCCATCATCTGCTCCTGCTGTCACTGTTATTAGAGGCAGCAGGTGTAGGTTGATGGGAGCAATAGTCCCAAAAGCCCCCAACTGCTGTCATTGTTCTGACTTGAATATAACTCTCATCATTCTCCTCTGCTCGCGCCGATCGCTGGCAGAGCAGGGGAGAATGATGAGGGCGTCTTCTCTTCATCACTAGCCATGGGGGAACAGCGCTTACTGTAGCGCTTCTTCCCCGGTGCTGATGCGTGTCACATGGATGACATCAATGTGTGTTCTTCATGTGCACAAGTGCGGGACGTTTTGCGGCCTGTGCTGTCGGTAAAAAACGGACATGTCAGCATGTTTTGCCCACGGACACACGATCTGTGGAAACACACTGACATGTGCACAAACCCATTCATTTGAATGGGTCTACATGTGTCAGTGTCTCTGGTACATGTGAAAACTGTCACCACACGTACCGGAATCATTGATCTGTGAAAGAGGCCTTAGGGATAGCACATAAGAAAATGAAAGAAAAAAGTGAGAGCCACACCTAGGGTGTAGATATTATCTTTAGCCAATTAAATGTACAGTGAGGAAAACACATATTTGAGACACTGTCGATTTTGCAAATTTTCCCATGTACAAAGAATGGAGAGGTCTGTAATTTTTATCGTACGTACACTTCAACTGTGAGAGACAGAATCTAAAAATAAAAACTATAAAATCACATTGTATGATTTTAAAATAATTAAATTGCATTTTATTGCATTAAATAAGTATTTCATCATCTACCAATCAGCAAGAATTCTGCCTCTCACAGACCTGTTGGCTCTCCATTAAGAAGTCCTCCTAGTCTGCACTCATTACCTGTATTAACTGCATCTGTTTGAACTTGTTACCTGTATAAAAGACACCTGTCTACACACTCAATCACACTCCAACCTTTCCTCCATGGCCTAGACCGAAGAGCTGCCTAAAGACAAGAGAAAAAATTGTAGACCTGCACAAAGCTGGGATGGGCTACAACGCAATAGGCAAGCAGCTTGGTGAGAAGACAACAAGTGTAGGCTCAATAATCAGAAAAGGGAAGAAATAAGATGAATGTCAATTTTCCTTGGTCTGGGACTCCATGCGAGATCTCACCTTGTGGAGTAAGGATGATTCTGAGAAAGGTCAGGAATCAGCCTAGAACTACATGGGAGGACCTGGTCAATGACCTGAAGAGAGCTGGGACCACAGTCTCAAACACTACTGTTAGCTACACACTACGCCATCACTGTTTAAAATCCTGCAGGGCAAGCAAGTTCCCCTGCTCATGCCATGCACGAAACCAGGCCCATTTGAAGCTCGCCAATGACCATCTGGATGATCCAGAGAAGGCATGTGAGAAGGTGATGTGGTCAGATGAGACCAAAATAGACCTTTAGGTATCAAATGCACTGGCCGTCTTTGGAGGAAGAAGAACCTTGAAGCATGGTGTAGGAATCATCATACTTTTGGGGGTGCTTTTCTGCAAGTGGGACAGTACGACTGCACCATATTGAAGGGAGAATGGATGGGGGTCATGTAATGCAAGATTTTGGCCAACAACTTCCTTCCCTCAGTAAGAGCATTGAAGATGGGTTGTGGCTGGGTCTTCCACCATGACAATAACCTGAAACACACAGCCAGGGCAACTGAGGAGTGGCTCCGTACGAAGCATTTCAAGGTCCTGGAGTGGCCTAGCCATTCTCGAGACCTGATCCCAATAAAAAATCTTTGAAGGGAGCTGAAATTCAATGCTGCCCAGCGACAGTACCAAAAGATCTGGAGAAGATCTGTATGGAGGAGTGGGCCAGAATCCCTGCTACAGTGTGCGCAAGCTTGGTCAAGAACTGCAGGAAACATCTGGCCTCTATAATTGCAAATAAAAGTTTCTGTACCAAATATTAAGTTCTGTTTTTCTATTGTATCAAATACCTAGTTCAGGCAAAAAAATGCAAATTAATTATGTGATTTTCTGGATTTTTTTAAAAGATTCTGTCTCTCACAGATGAAGTGTTCCTATGATAAAAATTAAAGACCTCTCCAATCTTTGTATGTGGGAAGCTGTGGTAAAACACATGTCGGATCTCTTGGTGGGTGAGCTGATGTATGTATTTTGATCTTAAACATCTACATACTAATTGTACTCCCCTATTAATATCCTTATATTACTGATGTGGCCCCTGAAATGAGTTCATAGATAATTTTGTAGAGATCAGCCATTTGATGCATGATGCTACTTTGTTCTATTCTGTAGCTGATATATCTTTACATATGTTTATACACCTATAAATATTATTGATAGATATTTTTCCAATTAGCTGACCCACCAATTTCTGTTGTCATCTGTGCCTGCCTTCTGGTGTTTGCTTGTACTGTACTATGTACTGCCATATATACATTTATTTTAATTTATTGAATATAAGTAATATGTTACCAAGAGATTGTTGTATTTTGTTCCTGGCACACTTTTTTCTTCCGTGGTTGTAGGTGGGAAGACTTACAAAATCGGCAGTAAAACAAATACTTATTTATCCCTATGTATGTATGCTAATGACAGCATGTCTGTAGAGATAAGCTGAGCTAATTATACTGCTACAATGTATGTCCAGTGAAAACCTATATAACACTGACCGATGATGTAATAAACCGAGTTCTGTTCTGATACTAAGCGTGTCAGCGTGGCTCTCTCTCCTGTATGTACTTGGATTTTACAATGTAATTTGGAACAGGCACAATGTCTCAGAGTGTCCCACATTACATGGCGATGACATGCATACAGCACTCTGCTCTCTGCTGAAGTCAGTCTACTACATTGTGTCGCTTGCGGATGCTCTGATCTGGAAAGTTTTGACAGTGATAGAGCTTTCTCCTGAAACAACTCTGTCTCATGACAAGCCAGTGCTGTCAATCACCAGAGATAGAGGTGGTGGGATGGGTGTGGTAGCCACATTTATGTAGTAAAGAGATGAAAACATATTACTTTACAAGAGTCTGAGAGTAGTACATTTGCATGTATCTCATGTACATTTTCCTGTGTGACAGTTTTTCAACTGGTCAGTTGCAAGAAATTTAAATTGCTTTTGGTTATCATTGAGCAGAGGTGACACTAAAGAGGTGAGGGCAATGCGGTGCTGCTGTGCTGCCAGTAGGGTGCTCCTCCTGGCCATCAACTGATGAAGGCCAAGGTGTCTCCCAAGGAACGGCAATTTGCACCCCTCCCGTAAGTCAGATTTGGCCATTCTCTGAGCTGGTTGTTAAACGGAAAGTCATCTCTGAGTACAGGTAAAAGTCCATCTCCCTACAATCAATTGTAACTGAAAGACACATGTACAACTGAATGTAGGGAAATTAACTTTTACCTGTTCTTCAAGATGGAAGTGACAGCGATCAAAGCTTACTTGCCGCTATTCAGCAGTGTGATGATATCACCTGCTTACGTTGATGTCACTCCTGTCATAAAGGAGGAGAAGAATGTGTAAAGATAATGTCACGCGGGGCTTAGGACAACTAAGGCAGAAATACCCGGGGCCCCTGTGGTGTCCCTTTCACTAGGGGAAACCCTGTCTGACCCTCAACCCAGGGTTTTTGCTGAAGGTGCAAATGCCTGAGCCTCCACCCTTTCCTTATCTCCTGCTCAGCCCTGCACTTAACCCTCCACCCTCCACCCAGTGAGGAGACACACCACCAAAGCTCCCACACAAATAAGACAGACAGGGAGAACTTAAACTGCACTGCGCCGCACACACAGGAATATACAGTAATGTGAACAGGGCACAACTAAACACAAATATGGGAAGGAGAAAGGATAACGACGGATCATACGACACCAGATACGAATCTCTCTCTCTGCAACACCTCCACTCCAGACCGGAACCACTTGGTATGAAAACACAAGCTATAATCGGCGACGCCCATATGCCAGTATGACTATTTAAAGACCGTGGGCGTGACTAACCTTCCAACCTGGTCTCCAGCAGGATTAACCCCCGAGGGCCTGAAGATCAAGCCGGCGCCACTGAGGCTATAGTGGCTGGAGGTGGAACTACCTCTGCCTGCCGGACGCTGTGGTGTGAACAGCGTCCGACATGACAGTACCCCGTCTTCTACGAGGGACCCCAGGGCCCTCAAGACTCATAGGACCCGGCTTGTCCGGATGACGACGGTGAAAAGAACTGACCAGCCGATCCGCATGTATGTCTGAGGCTGGAACCCAAGACCTCTCCTCCGGACCATACCCCCGCCAGTGCACCAAATACTGAAGAGTACGGTGTACTACTCGAGAGTCCACTACCTTGGCGACCTCGAACTCTAAATTGCCATCCACCATGACTGGAGGTGGCATCGGCGTCGTGTCCACCAAGCCTACCACCTTTTTCAATAAAGCCCTGTGAAAAACGTTATGTATTTTGTACACCGCAGGAAGTTCCAACCGATAAGCCACTGGGTTAATGATGGCAGAAATCCTAAAAGGCCCAATAAACCTTGGACCCAGTTTTAAAGATGGAATTTTGAGTTTTATGTTCTTCGTAGCTAACCACACCCATTCACCCACACACAGGTCCGGACCTGGCACGCGTCTACTGTCAGCCACCCGTTTGTACCTGGCACTCATGCTCAACAAACGCTGTTTCACCCGCCTCCAGACTGATGACAATTGGGCTCCTTGCTGATCCTCCTCCGGGACACCCCCGGAGTCACCCTGACGTAAGGTACAAAACTGAGGATGTTGACCGTACACACAAAAGAATGGAGACTCTCCTGATGACTCTTGGCGGTGATTATTTAACGCGAATTCGGCCACAGGAAGGAAAGTAGACCACTCCTCCTGGTTGTCGGACACAAAACATCGTAAATACTGTTCTAGATTTTGGTTCATGCGCTCAGTTTGTCCATTAGACTGTGGATGAAACGCCGATGAATGTGACAACTTGATCCCCAACCTTGAGCAAAAAGCTTTCCAAAACCTCGCCACAAATTGCGTACCCCTATCAGATACTATGTCAGATGGTACTCCGTGGAGTCTGACCACCTCCTTCACAAATACCTGAGCCAACGTCTTAGCATTGGGCAAAGAAGACAACGCCACAAAATGCGCCATCTTTGAAAAACGGTCAACCACCACCAGGATGACCGTGTTCCCTGCCGAGGCTGGCAAGTCAGTGATAAAATCCATGGAGATTTCTGTCCATGGCCTATTGGGTACCCCCAGAGGCTGTAGCGTGCCAGCAGGACGGGTTCGGGGTGACTTAGCCCTAGCGCACGTGATGCAAGCTGCCACGTACGAGACCACGTCCTGCCGGATTTTGGGCCACCAGAAACGACGCGATACCAGCTCTAAGGTGCCCTTCACCCCTGGATGACCAGCCAGTACCGAATTGTGGTGTTCCTTCAACACCTTAAGCCGAAGATGCAGGGGTACAAATGATTTGTTGGCGGGAAGTCCTGGTGGTACCTCCTCTTGGGCCTCGGCAATCTCCGCCCCTACCTCCGTCGTGAGAGCCGAGACCACTACCCCTTTCTGGAGGATGGGTACCGGCTCTTCCCGAGGTTCTCCCCCCGGAAAACACCTAGACAAGGCATCCGCCTTGGTGTTTTTAGCCCCGGGACGGTACGTCACAAGAAAATTGAAACGAGTAAAAAACAATGCCCAGCGAGCCTGCCTAGGAGACAGACGCTTGGCCGACTCCAGATAGAGCAGATTCTTATGGTCGGTGATAACTGTGACCTGGTGAGCCGCCCCCTCCAAGAAGTGTCGCCATTCCTCAAAAGCCAGTTTGATGGCCAACAACTCCCTGTTGCCGATATCATAATTCCGTTCGGCCGGCGACAGCTTCTTGGAGAAGTAGGCGCATGGATGCATCTCGCTCAAGGACGAGCCTTGAGACAGTACTGCCCCCACTCCCACCTCCGACGCATCAACCTCTACCACAAAAGGTTTAGACACGTCTGGTTGCACCAGAATGGGGGCTGAAGCAAAACTATTCTTCAGACGCTCAAATGCACGTATAGCCACCTCAGGCCAGTTCGCCAGATCGGCACCCTTTTTTGTCATGTCCGTGAGCGGTTTGGCGACAGTCGAAAAGTGTTTTATAAATTTCCTATAATAATTCGCAAACCCAAGGAACCGCTGGAGTGCTTTCAGACTCTCCGGCCTCTCCCATTGCAGCACCGCTTGCACCTTAGCGGTGTCCATTTTAAAACCGGCTGCGGACACAATATATCCCAAAAAGGGCAACTCCTGGACAAAAAATAAACATTTTTCCAGCTTAGCATAGAGCTGGTTCTCCCGGAGCAACTGTAACACCTGCCTAACATGCTCCAAATGAGTGTCCCGATCGCTAGAATAAATGAGGATATCATCCAGGTATAAAATCACAAATCTCCCCAGGACATGAGCAAATACATCATTAATAAAATGTTGGAAAACGGCAGGCGCGGTGGTCAACCCAAACGGCATAACCAGACTCTCAAAATGACCCTCAGGAGTGTTAAACGCCGTCTTCCACTCATCCCCCTGACGGACCCTTATGAGGTTATACGCCCCCCTGAGGTCCAGCTCAGAAAACCATTTCGCCCCCGCTACCTGGTTGAACAAATCCGGGATCAACGGCATTGGGTAGGGATCACGGATAGTAATCTGGTTTAACTCTCGGAAATCCAGACACGGGCGTAACCCCCCATCTTTCTTCTTAATGAAGAAAAACCCCGCGGCTACAGGCGAGGACGAAGGCCGGATGTGTCCTTTGCTCAGACTCTCCGCGATGTAGTCTTTCAGAGCTTGCCTCTCAGGACCAGAAATATTAAACATCCTAGCCTTAGGTAATTTGGCCCCGGGTTTTAACCTAATCGCACAGTCATAGGCTCTATGTGGAGGCAGTTCTGAGCAACCCTTCTCAGAGAAAACATCCGCGAAATCCTGCAAAGCCTCCGGCAGGCTGGGCGTCACGGCGGACACACATGTGGCCAAGCAATTGTCTTGGCAGAAACCACTCCATTGCACTATGTCCTGAGTTTTCCAATCAATTACCGGGTTGTGCCTGGACAGCCATGGAAAACCCAGGACCATTTGTGCTGGGAGATTACGGAGGACCCTACATGTAACCGACTCAGAATGTAGGACCCCAATATGGAGTTTCACCTCTGCCACAAACTCAGTAATCTCCCCTTGAGGGAGGGGAACAGCATTAATGGTCACCACCTGTATGGGGTGAGGAAGTTTTTCGATCTTAAACCCGGCGGTGTGTGCAAACTCCTCATCTATGAGATTGGTAGCGGAACCGCTATCCACAAACACTGATATAGGTAGCTCTCTGCCGGCGATAATAACCTTGGCAGGGAGCATACATTGAGATACCATCATGGAGGATATGCATACGCTCAGTTGGGTCTCCTCCATACCCTCTGAGCTTAACAGTTTTCCGCCGATGTGACCCTCTTAGGTAGTACCGGGCAAACGTTAACATAATGACCTCTTTTACCACAGTAGAAACATGCTCCGGGCTTCCGGAATCCCGGAGCGCGAGGCTGAACCTGTGCCACGCCAGCAATCTGCATAGGTTCAGGGGACTCATCTACTTCAACCACACCTGCACCTCTGCTTTCCCCCAGAGGTAGCGTCTCCTGTGCCCCCTGGCGAAAACGGCGATCAATACGTATTACCAAACTCATGGCAGACTCCAATGATGCCGGAGTCTCATACATCAGGAGGGCTTGTTTCACCCTCCCTGATACCCCATGAATAAACTGGCTCCGCAGTGCTGGGTCATTCCACTGTGTGTCTACAGCCCAGCGGCGAAATTCCGAACAATAGTCCTCTGCCAAGTGCTCCCCCTGGCGGAGGGCGCGGATTTTAGATTCCGCTAGAGCCAGTCGGTCAGGGTCATCGTAAATGAGCCCGAGGGCAGAAAAAACATTATCGACCGAATGAAATGTAGCAGAGTCAGCTGGTAAGGAAAATGCCCATGCTTGGGGGTCACCACTCAGTAATGACAACACCAGCCCTACTCGCTGGGCCTCATTACCTGAGGAGATTGGCCGCATGCGGAAGTATAATTTGCAGGCCTCCCGAAATATGACAAATTTGCTGCGATCGCCTGAAAATCGTTCTGGCAGCGGAAACTTCGGCTCTGCACCAATACCTGCAGATGCCGTTTGCACCTTTGCTACTACCAGGCCCTGCTGCTGAACTGCCCCTTTCAACTCGGAGACCTGTAAGGACAGCGCCGCCAACTGGCGGGTTATGGAATCCATGGGATCCATGGACTCCTGAAAAAATGTGGGCCGATTATAATGTCACGCGGGGCTTAGGACAACTAAGGCAGAAATACCCGGGGCCCCTGTGGTGTCCCTTTCACTAGGGGAAACCCTGTCTGACCCTCAACCCAGGGTTTTTGCTGAAGGTGCAAATGCCTGAGCCTCCACCCTTTCCTTATCTCCTGCTCAGCCCTGCACTTAACCCTCCACCCTCCACCCAGTGAGGAGACACACCACCAAAGCTCCCACACAAATAAGACAGACAGGGAGAACTTAAACTGCACTGCGCCGCACACACACAGGAATATACAGTAATGTGAACAGGGCACAACTAAACACAAATATGGGAAGGAGAAAGGATAACGACGGATCATACGACACCAGATACGAATCTCTCTCTCTGCAACACCTCCACTCCAGACCGGAACCACTTGGTATGAAAACACAAGCTATAATCGGCGACGCCCATATGCCAGTATGACTATTTAAAGACCGTGGGCGTGACTAACCTTCCAACCTGGTCTCCAGCAGGATTAACCCCCGAGAGCCTGAAGATCAAGCCGGCGCCACTGAGGCTATAGTGGCTGGAGGTGGAACTACCTCTGCCTGCCGGACGCTGTGGTGTGAACAGCGTCCGACATGACAGATAAGCATACTAATGCAGTAGAATAAACATGGGAGTTTAAGATGGGGGTTAGCAATGTGATGGGGCAGTGTATAGAGTCAGGGCAGCATGGGAGGAATAGAGCAGAGAGATGCTAGTGAGGGGGAAGAGTATGCAAATGGGGAAAGTGTGAGAAGGGCACATAGTATACAGATTGGGCAGTAAAGCATAGGGGAACACAATATGAGGGTACATTATGGGGCACAGTATAGAAAACGCACTATGGAGCGGACACTATGGCAAGGTGAAGTATGAGGAGGGGGCACAGAATAGAGTCTGGACAGTATAAGGATTACATTGTTTAGGGGACAGTGTGAAGAAGGGACCAATTATGGAAACGGGGTAACATGGTGAGGGACACTTAAGATAACTATAGTATGGTGGTTAAAGCCAACAATGGCAGACAGTGTAATGGTAATAGCTAGAGTTGAGCGACTTTTGCTTTTTTAGGGTCGCGTTTCGTTTCGTGAAACCCGACTTTTCCAAAAGTCGGGTCGAGCAAGATCGTCCGATTATAGGGAAAAGTCGGGGTCGTCCCGAAACACGAAACCCAATGTAAGTCAATGGGGAATAAAAGTCGGCAGTGAGAGGAGGACAGGAAACACACCTACAGTGCCCATTTGAATGCCAAAAGCATCAATTCTTCTTACTTAAGCTTGTCAACCTTAATTAACTTCATAATACAAGTTACGCACTGAAAAATGGGGGTTATTTGGCTAAATTTGTGGGGGGGGAGGGCTGGCTGCAGGTTTTCATGTGCCCTGGGCAAAAGAGCGCCCCTTTAACACATACCACAACTCATCATGCTCCGATACGGCAGAGAAATAGCGGTATAGTACAATGAATCTCATGACGAGGCCCATCTATTTCTCCATACAAAATCATTGGTCCCATATAATGTTTGAAACAGTATATGATGAGCTCCACATAATGCTACAGTATATGTTGGTCCCCATGGATGAAGCTCCACTGTCTTATGGGCCCAAATAATGCTCCAAACATAATGGGCCCCATTTCTAATGCTCTAGTGTATAATGGGCCCTGTAAATGCTGCTCCAGTGTCTGATGTCCACCTTTGGAATGTTCCAGTGTATGGTGGGCCCCATCTATCATTCTCCAGAGTATAGTGCTCCCCAAAAATTGCTGTCCCAACATAGAAAACAATCAAATAAGTCTCCTCGCTAGGGAATCCCTGTACTTGTCTGGACAGGTGCTGTAACTTGCTTAACAGCTCGCCAGCCGTTCTCACGCCCAGTATGGACTGCACGTGATTGCACAAAGGTTAGAAAGGGTACCGTATCCCTGGATAACATGTATGGATAGCGTACACATTCAAAATATATGTCTATACAGCATGAGGCAGGCTCAGACGGTGTTAGGCCCAGTATGGATTGCACGTCATTGCACAAAGGTTAGAAAGGGTACCGTATCCCCGGATAACATGTATGGATAGCGTACACATTCAAAATATATGTCTATACAGCATGAGGCAGGCTCAGACGGTGTTAGGCCCAGTATGGATTGCACGTCATTGCACAAAGGTTAGAAAGGGTACCGTATCCCCGGATAACATGTATGGATAGCGTACACATTCAAAATATATGTCTATACAGCATGAGGCAGGCTCAGACGGTGTTAGGCCCAGTATGGATTGCACGTCATTGCACAAAGGTTAGAAGGGGTACCGTATCCCCGGATAACATGTATGGATAGCGTACACATTCAAAATATATGTCTATACAGCATGAGGCAGGCTCAGACGGTGTTAGGCCCAGTATGGATTGCACGTCATTGCAGAAAGGTTATAAGGGGTACCGTATCCCCGGATAACATGTATGGATAGCGTACACATTCAAAATATATGTCTATACAGCATGAGGCAGGCTCAGACGGTGTTAGGCCCAGTATGTATTGCACGTCATTGCACAAAGGTTAGAAGGGGTACCGTATCCCCGGATAACATGTATGGATAGCGTACACATTCAAAATAAATGTCTATACAGCATGAGGCAGGCTCAGACGGTGTTAGGCCCAGTATGGATTGCACATCATTGCACAAAGGTTAGAAAGGGTACCGTATCCCCGGATAACATGTATGGATAGCGTACACATTCAAAATATATGTTTATACAGCATGAGGCAGGTTCAGACGGTGTTAGGCCCAGTATGGATTGCACGTCATTGCACAAAGGTTAGAAAGGGTACCGTATCCCCGGATAACATGTATGGATAGCGTACACATTCAAAATATATGTCTGTACAGCATGAGGCAGGCTCAGATGGTGTTAGGCCCAGTATGGATTGCACGTCATTGCACAAAGGTTAGAAGGGGTACCGTATCCCCGGATAACATGTATGGATAGCGTACACATTCAAAATATATGTCTATACAGCATGAGGCAGGCTCAGACGGTGTTAGGCCCAGTATGGATTGCACTTCATTGCACAAAGGTTAGAAAGGGTACCGTATCCCCGGATAACATGTATGGATAGCGTACACATTCAAAATATATGTCTATACAGCATGAGGCAGGCTCAGACGGTGTTAGGCCCAGTATGGATTGCACGTCATTGCACAAAGGTTAGAAAGGGTACCGTATCCCTGGATAAAATGTATGGATAGCGTACACATTCAAAATATATGTCTATACAGCATGAGGCAGGCTCAGACGGTGTTAGGCCCAGTATGGATTGCACGTCATTGGACAAAGGTTAGAAGGGGTACCGTATCCCCGGATAACATGTATGGATAGCGTACACATTCAAAATATATGTCTATACAGCATGAGGCAGGCTCAGACGGTGTTAGGCCCAGTATGGATTGCACGTCATTGCACAAAGGTTAGAAAGGGTACCGTATCCCCGGATAACATGTATGGATAGCGTACACATTCAAAATATATGTCTATACAGCATGAGGCAGGCTCAGACGGTGTTATGCCCAGTATGGATTGCACGTCATTGCACAAAGGTTAGAAGGGGTACCGTATCCCCGGATAACATGTATGGATAGCGTACACATTCAAAATATATGTCTATACATCAGGAGGCAGGCTCAGACGGTGTCAGGCACACTATGGATTTGACGGCCCAGATTACACAGCGGAGGAGCAGGGAGAGGTAAAGATTGCAAATGCTGGGGCCCTGGCCAAGCAAGGGGGGCACACTCGTGGGCGTCGGTACTGGCACTGGGCCCCTCATAGTACAGCGGTGTGTCTGACGGCGGGTGTGCACCACCACCGTCAGAGACACTTGATTGCACTATGAGGGACCCTGTGCCAGTGCCGCGCCCAAGAGTCGGCCTACCCACCTGTCCAGGGCAACGGCACTCGCACGGTGTCGTGCGCTAGGTGGTGACCCCGGCCATAGGGGGGGAGGCAGCACAGTTAGGGAGTTTTAGAAAGTGGCATATGTTGATGTTGGACATTCAACTGATGCAAAAGGCGAAATAGGTGAAGTACCAGGAAGAGGTGGACCAAAGCAAGCCATTTTTCTGTCACCCTATGTGTCATCAGGGGAAGATGGGACAAAATCCTTGGAAACCCATGCGTGGTTCATTTTAATGAAGGTTAGATCATCCACATTTTGGGTTGACAGACGGGTCCTTTTTTCTGTCAGGATTGATCCAGCTGCACTGAAGACTCTTTCCGATAGCACACTTGCAGCTGGGCAAGCGAGCTCCTGTAAGGCATATTGGGCCAATTCAGGCCAGGTGTCCAGTTTAGCGGCCCAATAGTCAAAGGGGAATGACCTGTGTGGGAGAACATCGATATGGGAG
The DNA here is from genome assembly GCF_039654945.1 of Dendrobates tinctorius. Lineage (NCBI taxonomy): Eukaryota > Metazoa > Chordata > Amphibia > Anura > Dendrobatidae > Dendrobates > Dendrobates tinctorius. Next base: position 63,619,095 of record NW_027361728.1, read on the forward strand.
GAAAAGTAGTTTGTAACCATAGTTGACAACTGCTGTCTCCTGTCACTTTCCATCGATGCAGTATTACCAGTTGTGTGAGCGGTATTTGAAAAATCAGTCCACAACATTGTCATGAAACCCCTGTCTCCAACGCCACTTCTGCTGTGTGCACCACGAACACCTCTGCCAAGCTGCCCCCGGCCCGTACGGCTCGTGTGAGAACCATCACCGCTGCTGTGTGCTGGGAATGCCTCAAGCAACCGATTTACCAGAGTTGCTTGTTTATTAGCCAATATTAGGTCAAGGTTCTCCTGTGGCATGATGTTTTGTAATTTGCCTTTATAGCGTGGATCCAGGATGCTGGCCAACCAGTAGTCATCATCATTCATCATTTTGGCAATGCGGGGGTCCCTTTTTAAGATCCGCAAGGCATAATCTGACATGTGGGCCAATGTTCCCGGTGTCAATGATGCACTGCGAGTGCTGGGTGGAGGAGCACTTTCTGGCAAAACCACATCCCTCCAGTCACGCACAAACCCTGTACCAGACCTTGCCACGCCAACATTTTCACTTGCCCCACGAGATGCATCCTCCTCCCCTAAGTAATCATCCCCATCATCCTCCTCCTCCTCTTCTTCCTCCACCTCGTCCAGGAGAGGTCCCTGAGCAGACAATGGCTGAATGTCATCAAGGATTCCCTCCTCCTCTTCCTCCTCATAAACATTGGCTGCAGACGCCTGCTCCTTAAGGTGCGTCAAAGTTTGCATGAGCAGACACATAAGTGGGATGCTCATGCTTAGGATGGCGTCGTCTGCGCTTACCAGCCGTGTGCATTCCTCAAAACACTGAAGGACTTTACAAAGGTCTTTCAGCTTCGACCACTGCACGCCTGTCAACTCCATGTCTGCTCTCAAAGTGCCTGGCCGTGTATCCTCCCACAAATGCATTATGGCCTGCCTCTGCTCGCACAGCCGCTCCACCATGTGCAGGGTGGAGTTCCACCTTGTTGCAATGTCGATAATGAGGCGGTGGTTGGGAAGGTGGAGCAATCGCTGCAGCTTCTGCATACGAACGGAGTGTACAGGCGACCGGCGGATGTGCGCGCACAGTCTTCGCACCTTCTGGAGCAGGGCTGTTAACTCCGGATAATTTTTGAGGAAGCACTGCACCACCAGGTTCAAGGTGTGAGCCAAGCAAGGTATGTGGCTGAGTTTTGAAAGGGCTATGGCTGCCACAAAATTACGGCCGTTATCACTAACTACCTTGCCTGCCTCAAGATGTACACTGCCCAGCCATGACTCAGTTTGTCGCTTCAAGTACTCGGCCAGCACCTCGGCGGTGTGTCTGTCGCCCAAACACATCATCTGCAACACAGCCTGCTGACGCTTTCCACTAGCTGCTCGATAGGGGGACACATCGTGTGCAACAGTGGCAGCTGCAGATGGAGTGCTCGTACGACTGCGCTCTGTGGACGAGCTGTCGCTTCTGGAGGAGGAGGAGGAGGAGGAGGGTCGAACGCCTACAGCCAACTGTTTCCTAGACCGTGGGCTAGGCAGCACTGTCCCACCACCGCTGTCCCCTGTGGACCCTGCATTCACCACATTAACCCAGTGCGCAGTGATGGACACGTAACGGCCCTGGCCATGCCGACTGGACCATGCATCAGTTGTGAGGTGCACCTTTCCGCTCACTGACTGCTTGAGTGCATGGACAATGCGGTCTTTCACATGATGGTGGAGGGCTGGGATGGCTTTGCGAGAGAAGAAGTGGCGACTGGGTAGGTCATAGCGTGGTACTGCATAGGCCATGAGTTCGTGGAAAGCTGTGCTTTCCACCAACCGAAAGGGCATCATCTCAAACGAGATTAGTTTGGCAATGTGGGCGTTCAAACCCAGTGTACGCGGATGAGAGACTGAGTACTTTCTTGACCTACTCATAGTGTCTGGGAGGGTGAGCTGGACTTGAGAGCTGCATATGGTGGAAGTAGCGGTGGACAGGGCGGACTGAGAGAGGGTTGATGATGGTGATGGAGTTGGTGTTCTTTCTGATGGCCTAGAATCAGTCTTTCGTTGATATAACAGTGGGATTCCCTGACTGCTGTGGCCTTGCAACGACACCTCAACATTTGCTGCTGTGCTAACCGGTGTGCTTACAGTGGGGGAAACAATGTAGCGTTGCTGACTACCTTCGTTGTGATCAGTTGCACATGTGGCACTTGAGGTTTGGTGTTGTGTCCACGCTTGCAAGTGCATGCTGGTTAAATGTCTAAGCATGCAACTGGTATTCAAATTTTTCAGATTTTTCCCTCGGCTAAAGGTCTTTGCGCACTTCTTACAGATAACCTTGGCCTGATCATGAGGATTTTGTTCAAAAAAGTGCCACACTGCACTCTTCCTACTTTGGCAGACATTTTGCGGCCTAGCACGCTGTGATCTTTTGACCCTCTGGACAAGCTGTCCAGCAACTCTTTTGATGTTTGGAACCTGTCTTTGGAGTGCTCCGGGCCTGCCAGATAACAGCTGTTGCGATGTCGATGTCTGCTGTGGATGCTCCTCATCTGAGCTATTGGAAGCAGCACCCTCTTCCCCCAATGGATGCCAATCTGGGTCAACAACTGGGTCATCCATCACCTCCTCTTCTATGTCATGTGCACCTTTCTCTGTGTCACCGTGTATGGTGGTATAGTGTGCGGGAAGGGGCACCTGAGTCTCATCAGGGTCAAAATCTGGCTCTGTACACTGCGAGGACAATGTAGTGCTCTGAGTGAATGTACCAGCAGAATCATCCATCAGCGGCAGTGCATCAGTGCACTCCATGTCAGATTCATCTTGGCCTGGGTAATTCACCATTTGACTTGATAATCCAGGCATGGTATGTGAAAACAGCTCCATGGAGTAATCAGTAGTATGGCCTGCGTCATCCTTCAATCTTGGTTGGGGTGAAGGACACAAGGAAAGGTGTGGTTCATGAACATGAGCCTCCAATGACGACTCAGTGCTTTTACTTTTTACAACTGAAGAAGAGGAGGCGATAGAGCTGGAGGCTGAGTCAGCAATGTAAGACAAAACTTTTTCCTGATGCTCTGCCTTTAAAAGCGGTTTGCCAACTCCTAGAAAACTAAGCGTTCGAGGCCTTATGTAGACAGACGATGACGCAGGGTCAGCACCTCCTGCATTCGGTCCTATTTTGCTCTTGCCACTACCATCAGATCCACCACCAACACCATCATTACCAGCTGCCAACCCCCGCCCAATTCCACGGCCTCTTCCACCAGCCTTCCTCATTTTTGGTAGAAATGTAGACAAAATCCAACAAACTATATAGTAATGTAAAACAAGGTACAAGGTGTCTATAGGACAGGGGAGTTTTAGAATTTCTGCACACACTTGTGGACAGTGGACACTTGTGGATTGTGTGCGGCCCACTGATATCTGAGCGCTATGTGACATGCTCGATGGCACAGCTGCCTGTGACCAAAGTGACGAGAGGATAATGGAGATTTTGAATCTCTGCGTACACTTGTGGACAGTGGACACTTGTGGATTGTGTGCGGCCCACTGATATCTGAGCGCTATGTGACACGCTCGATGGCACAGCTGCCTGTGACCAAAGTGACGAGAGGATAATGGAGATTTTGAATCTCTGCGTACACTTTTGGACACTGGACACTTGTGGATTGTGTGCGGCCCACTGATATCTGAGCGCTATGTGACACGCTCGATGGCACAGCTGCCTGTGACCAAAGTGCCGAGAGGATAATGGAGATTTTGAATCTCTGCGTACACTTTTGGACACTGGACACTTGTGGATTGTGTGCGGCCCACTGATATCTGAGCGCTATGTGACACGCTCGATGGCACAGCTGCCTGTGACCAAAGTGACGAGAGGATAATGGAGATTTTGAATCTCTGCGTACACTTGTGGACAGTGGACACTTGTGGATTGTGTGCGGCCCACTGATATCTGAGCGCTATGTGACACGCTCGATGGCACAGCTGCCTGTGACCAAAGTGACGAGAGGATAATGGAGATTTTGAATCTCTGCGTACACTTTTGGACACTGGACACTTGTGGATTGTGTGCGGCCCACTGATATCTGAGCGCTATGTGACACGCTCGATGGCACAGCTGCCTGTGACCAAAGTGACGAGAGGATAATGGAGATTTTGAATCTCTGCGTACACTTGTGGACAGTGGACACTTGTGGATTGTGTGCGGCCCACTGATATCTGAGCGCCATGTGACACGCTCGATGGCACAGCTGCCTGTGACCAAAGTGACGAGAGGATAATGGAGATTTTGAATCTCTGCGTACACTTTTGGACACTGGACACTTGTGGATTGTGTGCGGCCCACTGATATCTGAGCGCTATGTGACACGCTCGATGGCACAGCTGCCTGTGACTAAAGTGACGAGAGGATAATGGAGATTTTGAATCTCTGCGTACACTTGTGGACAGTGGACACTTGTGGATTGTGTGCGGCCCACTGATATCTGAGCGCTATGTGACACGCTCGATGGCACAGCTGCCTGTGACCAAAGTGACGAGAGGATAATGGAGATTTTGAATCTCTGCGTACACTTTTGGACACTGGACACTTGTGGATTGTGTGCGGCCCACTGATATCTGAGCGCTATGTGACACGCTCGATGGCACAGCTGCCTGTGACCAAAGTGACGAGAGGATAATGGAGATTTTGAATCTCTGCGTACACTTTTGGACACTGGACACTTGTGGATTGTGTGCGGCCCACTGATATCTGAGCGCTATGTGACACGCTCGATGGCACAGCTGCCTGTGACCAAAGTGACGAGAGGATAATGGAGATTTTGAATCTCTGCGTACACTTTTGGACACTGGACACTTGTGGATTGTGTGCGGCCCACTGATATCTGAGCGCTATGTGACACGCTCGATGGCACAGCTGCCTGTGACCAAAGTGACGAGAGGATAATGGAGATTTTGAATCTCTGCGTACACTTTTGGACACTGGACACTTGTGGATTGTGTGCGGCCCACTGATATCTGAGCGCTATGTGACACGCTCGATGGCACAGCTGCCTGTGACCAAAGTGACGAGAGGATAATGGAGATTTTGAATCTCTGCGTACACTTTTGGACACTGGACACTTGTGGATTGTGTGCGGCCCACTGATATCTGAGCGCTATGTGACACGCTCGATGGCACAGCTGCCTGTGACCAAAAGTGACGAGAGGATAATGGAGATTTTGAATCTCTGCGTACACTTTTGGACACTGGACACTTGTGGATTGTGTGCGGCCCACTGATATCTGAGCGCTATGTGACACGCTCGATGGCACAGCTGCCTGTGACCAAAGTGACGAGAGGATAATGGAGATTTTGAATCTCTGCGTACACTTTTGGACACTGGACACTTGTGGATTGTGTGCGGCCACTGATATCTGAGCGCTATGTGACACGCTCGATGGCACAGCTGCCTGTGACCAAAGTGACGAGAGGATAATGGAGATTTTGAATCTCTGCGTACACTTTTGGACACTGGACACTTGTGGATTGTGTGCGGCCCACTGATATCTGAGCGCTATGTGACACGCTCGATGGCACAGCTGCCTGTGACCAAAGTGACGAGAGGATAATGGAGATTTTGAATCTCTGCGTACACTTTTGGACACTGGACACTTGTGGATTGTGTGCGGCCCACTGATATCTTAGCGCTATGTGACACGCTCGATGGCACAGCTGCCTGTGACCAAAGTGACGAGAGGATAATGGAGATTTTGAATCTCTGCGTACACTTTTGGACACTGGACACTTGTGGATTGTGTGCGGCCCACTGATATCTGAGCGCTATGTGACACGCTCGATGGCACAGCTGCCTGTGACCAAAGTGACGAGAGGATAATGGAGATTTTGAATCTCTGCGTACACTTTTGGACACTGGACACTTGTGGATTGTGTGCGGCCCACTGATATCTGAGCGCTATGTGACACGCTCGATGGCACAGCTGCCTGTGACCAAAGTGACGAGAGGATAATGGAGATTTTGAATCTCTGCGTACACTTTTGGACACTGGACACTTGTGGATTGTATGCGGCCCACTGATATCTGAGCGCTATGTGACACGCTCGATGGCACAGCTGCCTGTGACCAAAGTGACGAGAGGATAAGGGAGATTGGATTGCTTTTAAAAAAGCAGTTTGCGGAGCAGTGGGTAAACAGCAATGCCAGCATGTCAGGAAGCCTTAAAAGGCAGCCCAACAACCAACACCACTGATACACCACAATATAGCCTCCCCTTGCACTGCACACACAGTGACTTGTATGTTGTGCAGGCCAAATCGCTAGCAGCAGAAGCAGTTTTTTTGTCTTCTTCCCTGCCTAACGCTCTCCCTACAGAATCAGCAGCAACCTCTCCCTATACTAAGATCGGCAGAAGTAAGATGGCGGTCGGCGTGCACGCCCTTTTATACCCCCTGTGACGCCCACCAAAGCAAGCCAATCACTTGCATGCCCTTCTCAAAGATGCTGGTGACCCGTGCCTATGTCATCACGTTGCCCACAGTGTCCGTGGATCCTGATTGGCTGAAAAAGAGCGCAAAACAAACTTTTGAAACGCGACTTTGGCGCGTAAGTCGCCGACCTCGTGGCCGACCTCATCCTAGGGTCGGGTTTCGTTTCATGAAACCCGACTTTGCCAAAAGTCGGCGACTTTTGAATTTTTTCGACCCGTTTCGCTCAACTCTAGTAATAGCTAATAAGGACAGATAGTGTGGAGGTTGTGACTAATCAGGGTGTTCGATGTGGCGGTTATAGCTAATCATGGCAGCTAGTGTAGTAGGGTTGACAATGTGGGAGTGAGAGCTTGTAGAGGTGGACAGTGTGGCAGTTATAGCTATTAGAGTTGAGCGACTTTTGGTTTTTTAGGGTCGCGTTTCGTTTCGTGAAACCCGACTTTTCCAAAAGTCGGGTCGAGCAAGATAGTCCGATTATAGGGAAAAGTTGGGGTCGTCCCGAAACACGAAACCCAATGTAAGTTAATGGGGAATAAAAGTCGGCAGTGAGAGGAGGACAGGAAACACACCTACAGTGCCCATTTGAATGCCAAAAGCATCAATTCTTCTTACTTAAGCTTGTCAACCTTAATTAACTTCATAATACAAGTTACGCACTGAAAAATGGGGGTTATTTGGCTAAAGTTGTGGGGGGGGCTGGCTCCAGGTTTTCATGTGCCCTGGGCGAAAGAGCGCCCCTTTAACACATACCACAACTCATCATGCTCCGATATGGCAGAGAAATAGCGGTATAGTACAATGAAAAATACTTCACTTTTTACATCTCATGACAAGGCCCATCTATTTCTCCATACAGAATCATTGGTCCCATATAATGTTTGAAACAGTATATGATGAGCTCCACATAATGCTACAGTATATGTTGGTCCCCATGGATGAAGCTCCACTGTCTTATGGGCCCAAATAATGCTCCAAACATAATGGGCCCCATTTCTAATGCTCTAGTGAATAATGGGCCCTGTAAATGCTGCTCCAGTGTCTGATGTCCACCTTTGGAATGTTCCAGTCTATGGTGGGCCCCATCTATCATTCTCCAGAGTATAGTGCTCCCCAAAAATTGCTGTCCCAACATTGAAAACAATCAAATAAGTCTCCTCGCTAGGGAATCCCTGTACTAGTCTGGACTCCTCGTCGTCCCCATCTTCCATCTCACTGCACAGTATTTCAACCTTGCAAGTGCTGTGATCCTGAGCAAGCAGGGGGGGCACACTCATTGGCGACGGCACTGGCACAGGGCCTCTGATAGTACGGTGGTGTGTCTGATGGCGGGTGGGCCGAACCTGCACTTTCATCTGCAGCTTCCTCTTTGTCACCGTGTAAGATGGAACTGTATATGGGAAGGGTAACCTGAGTTTCATCAGGGTCAGATTCAGGCCGTGTAGCGTGCGAGGGGAATGTAGTGGTCTGGGTCAATGTACCAGCAGATTCATCGAGCAGTGGCTAGGCATCAGTGCACTTGTGTCGCCCCCAGGAGTACGGTCGCCACAGTGGCATTACCTTCTTCCTAGGGAGTGTGATGTCATGCTTGGGAGCAACGAACGATCTCTCTAGCAGGTTAACTGATTGGGCGGCGTTATTCCCACGAGTCATGACCCTCCAAACAGCGTTCATGAAGGCAAAGTGTTTGTTTTACGTGGGCAGTATGGTTGCAAAGCTGAACCTTAAAGGAATGTCCAGAAGGGCACCACCAGGAGTGGAGCCTACGGTTAAATTCGACTCCACCTGGGAAACCTCAACCATGCCAGCTACAGAACAGATGCACACATTGCAAGCTTAATTCCGTTAACGAACGAGACTCCGTCATGCCCCGCGGTCCGAGTCCGGCTTACTAGAAGGACACTTGAGGCTCTGGAACATGAGATTGGCCAATAACTGGTATGTCATGCCCTTACATGTCCGTGGCTGCATGTGCGCTACACTGAAAAGGCCAGCGTTTGTCGCTTACAGGTGCAGATAACCCGCTGAACAACGTTAGTCATGGGGATCACTGATTACAATTATTACCCGCAAACAATGATTTCCCAGTAAGTGCAGGTCAACTGCAGTTCCGGAATTAGGCCTAACCGTCATTCCTGAAAAAATGAAAAACTTACTTGTGCAAACCACAGGTGCTGTAGCTTGCTTAACAGCTCGCCAGCCGTTCTCACGCCCAGTATGGATTACACGTGATTGCACAAAGGTTAGAAAGGGGACCGTATCCCCAGATAACATGTATGGATAGCGTACACATTCAAAATATATGTCTCAGGAGGCAGGCTCAGACGGTGTTAGGCCCAGTATGGATTGCACGTGATTGCACAAAGGTTAGAAAGGGTACCGTTTCCCCGGATAACATGTATGGATAGCGTACACATTCAAAATATATGTCTCAGGAGGCAGGCTCAGACGGTGTTAGGCCCAGTATGGATTGCACGTGATTGCACAAAGGTTAGAAAGGGTACCGTATACCCGGATAACATGTATGGATAGCGTACACATTCAAAATATATGTCTCAGGAGGCAGGCTCAGACGGTGTTAGGCCCAGTATGGATTGCACGTGATTGCACAAAGGTTAGAAAGGGTACCGTATCCCCGGATAACATGTATGGATAGCGTACACATTCAAAATATATGTCTCAGGAGGCAGGCTCAGACGGTGTTAGGCCCAGTATGGATTGCACGTGATTGCACAAAGGTTAGAAAGGGTACCGTATCCCCGGATAACATGTATGGATAGCGTACACATTCAAAATATATGTCTCAGGAGGCAGGCTCAGACGGTGTTAGGCCCAGTATGGATTGCACGTGATTGCACAAAGGTTAGAAAGGGTACCGTATCCCTGGATAACATGTATGGATAGCGTACACATTCAAAATATATGTCTCAGGAGGCAGGCTCAGACGGTGTTAGGCCCAGTATGGATTGCACGTGATTGCACAAAGGTTAGAAAGGGTACCGTATCCCCGGATAACATGTATGGATAGCGTACACATTCAAAATATATGTCTCAGGAGGCAGGCTCAGACGGTGTTAGGCCCAGTATGGATTGCACGTGATTGCACAAAGGTTAGAAAGGGTACCGTATCCCCGGATAACATGTATGGATAGCGTACACATTCAAAATATATGTCTCAGGAGGCAGGCTCAGACGATATTAGGCCCAGTATGGATTGCACGTGATTGCACAAAGGTTAGAAAGGGTACCGTATCCCCGGATAACATGTATGGATAGCGTACACATTCAAAATATATGTCTCAGGAGGCAGGCTCAGACGGTGTTAGGCCCAGTATGGATTGCACGTGATTGCACAAAGGTTAGAAAGGGTACCGTATACCCGGATAACATGTATGGATAGCGTACACATTCAAAATATATGTCTCAGGAGGCAGGCTCAGACGGTGTTAGGCCCAGTATGGATTGCACGTGATTGCACAAAGGTTAGAAAGGGTACCGTATCCCCGGATAACATGTATGGATAGCGTACACATTCAAAATATATGTCTCAGGAGGCAGGCTCAGACGGTGTTAGGCCCAGTATGGATTGCACGTGATTGCACAAAGGTTAGAAAGGGTACCGTATCCCCGGATAACATGTATGGATAGCGTACACATTCAAAATATATGTCTCAGGAGGCAGGCTCAGACGGTGTTAGGCCCAGTATGGATTGCACGTGATTGCACAAAGGTTAGAAAGGGTACCGTATCCCTGGATAACATGTATGGATAGCGTACACATTCAAAATATATGTCTCAGGAGGCAGGCTCAGACGGTGTTAGGCCCAGTATGGATTGCACGTGATTGCACAAAGGTTAGAAAGGGTACCGTATCCCCGGATAACATGTATGGATAGCGTACACATTCAAAATATATGTCTCAGGAGGCAGGCTCAGACGGTGTTAGGCCCAGTATGGATTGCACGTGATTGCACAAAGGTTAGAAAGGGTACCGTATCCCCGGATAACATGTATGGATAGCGTACACATTCAAAATATATGTCTCAGGAGGCAGGCTCAGACGATATTAGGCCCAGTATGGATTGCACGTGATTGCACAAAGGTTAGAAAGGGTACCGTATCCCCGGATAACATGTATGGATAGCGTACACATTCAAAATATATGTCTCAGGAGGCAGGCTCAGACGGTGTTAGGCCCAGTATGGATTGCACGTGATTGCACAAAGGTTAGAAAGGGTACCGTATCCCTGGATAACATGTATGGATAGCGTACACATTCAAAATATATGTCTCAGGAGGCAGGCTCAGACGGTGTTAGGCCCAGTATGGATTGCACGTGATTGCACAAAGGTTAGAAAGGGTACCGTATCCCCGGATAACATGTATGGATAGCGTACACATTCAAAATATATGTCTCAGGAGGCAGGCTCAGACGGTGTTAGGCCCAGTATGGATTGCACGTGATTGCACAAAGGTTAGAAAGGGTACCGTATCCCCGGATAACATGTATGGATAGCGTACACATTCAAAATATATGTCTCAGGAGGCAGGCTCAGACGGTGTTAGGCCCAGTATGGATTGCACGTGATTGCACAAAGGTTAGAAAGGGTACCGTATCCCCGGATAACATGTATGGATAGCGTACACATTCAAAATATATGTCTCAGGAGGCAGGCTCAGACGGTGTTAGGCCCAGTATGGATTGCACGTGATTGCACAAAGGTTAGAAAGGGTACCGTATCCCCGGATAACATGTATGGATAGCGTACACATTCAAAATATATGTCTCAGGAGGCAGGCTCAGACGGTGTTAGGCCCAGTATGGATTGCACGTGATTGCACAAAGGTTAGAAAGGGTACCGTATCCCCGGATAACATGTATGGATAGCGTACACATTCAAAATATATGTCTCAGGAGGCAGGCTCAGACGGTGTTAGGCCCAGTATGGATTGCACGTGATTGCACAAAGGTTAGAAAGGGTACCGTATCCCTGGATAACATGTATGGATAGCGTACACATTCAAAATATATGTCTCAGGAGGCAGGCTCAGACGGTGTTAGGCCCAGTATGGATTGCACGTGATTGCACAAAGGTTAGAAAGGGTACCGTATCCCCGGATAACATGTATGGATAGCGTACACATTCAAAATATATGTCTCAGGAGGCAGGCTCAGACGGTGTTAGGCCCAGTATGGATTGCACGTGATTGCACAAAGGTTAGAAAGGGTACCGTATCCCCGGATAACATGTATGGATAGCGTACACATTCAAAATATATGTCTCAGGAGGCAGGCTCAGACGGTGTTAGGCCCAGTATGGATTGCACGTGATTGCACAAAGGTTAGAAAGGGTACCGTATCCCAGGATAACATGTATGGATAGCGTACACATTCAAAATATATGTCTCAGGAGGCAGGCTCAGACGGTGTTAGGCCCAGTATGGATTGCACGTGATTGCACAAAGGTTAGAAAGGGTACCGTATCCCCGGATAACATGTATGGATAGCGTACACATTCAAAATATATGTCTCAGGAGGCAGGCTCAGACGGTGTTAGGCCCAGTATGGATTGCACGTGATTGCACAAAGGTTAGAAAGGGTACCGTATCCCCGGATAACATGTATGGATAGCGTACACATTCAAAATATGTCTCAGGAGGCAGGCTCAGACGGTGTTAGGCCCAGTATGGATTGCACGTGATTGCACAAAGGTTAGAAAGGGTACCGTATCCCCGGATAACATGTATGGATAACGTACACATTCAAAATATATGTCTCAGGAGGCAGGCTCAGACGGTGTAAGGCCCAGTATGGATTGCACGTGATTGCACAAAGGTTAGAAAGGGTACCGTATCCCCGGATAACATGTATGGATAGCGTACACATTCAAAATATATGTCTCAGGAGGCAGGCTCAGACGGTGTCAGGCACAGTATGGATTTGACGGCCCAGATTACACAGCGGAGGAGCAGGGAGAGGTAAAGATTGCAAATGCTGGGGCCCTGCCCAAGCAAGGGGGGCCCACTCGTGGGCGTCGGTACTGGCACTGGGCCCCTCATAGTACAGCGGTGTGTCTGACGGCGGGTGTGCACCACCACCTTCAGAGACACTTGATTGCACTATGAGGGACCCTGTGCCAGTGCCCGCGCCCAAGAGTCGGCCTACCCACCTGTCCAGGGCAACGGCACTCGCACGGTGTCGTGCGCTAGGTGGTGACCCCGGCCATGGGGGGGGAGGCAGCACAGTTAGGGAGTTTTAGAAAGTGGCATATGTTGATGTTGGACATTCAGCTGATGCAAAAGGCGAAATAGGTCAAGTCCCAGGAAGAGGTGGACCAAAGCAAGCCATTTTTCTGTCACCCTATGTGTCATCAGGGGAAGGTGGGACAAAATCCTTGGAAACCCATGCGTGGTTCATTTTAATGAAGGTTAGATCATCCACATTTTGGGTTGACAGACGGGTCCTTTTTTCTGTCAGGATTGATCCAGCTGCACTGAAGACTCTTTCCGATAGCACACTTGCAGCTGGGCAAGCGAGCTCCTGTAAGGCATATTTTGCCAATTCAGGCCAGGTGTCCAGTTTAGCGGCCCAATAGTCAAAGGGGAATGACCTGTGTGGGAGAACATCGATATGGGAGGAAAAGTAGTTTGTAACCATGGTTGACAACTGCTGTCTCTTGTCACTTTCCCTCGATGCAGTATTACCAGTTGTGTGAGCGGTATTTGAAAAATCATTCCACAACCTTGTCATGAAACCCGTCTCCAACGCCACTTCTGCTGTGTGCACCACGAACACCTCTGCCAAGCTGCCCCCGGCCCGTACGGCTCGTGTGAGAACCATCACCGCTGCTGTGTGCTGGGAATGCCTCAAGCAACCGATTTACCAGAGTTGCTTGTTTATTAGCCAATATTAGGTCAAGGTTCTCCTGTGGCATGATGTTTTGTAATTTGCCTTTATAGCGTGGATCCAGGATGCTGGCCAACCAGTAGTTGTCATCGTTCATCATTTTGGCAATGCGGGGGTCCCTTTTTAGGATCCGCAAGGCATAATCTGACATGTGGGCCAATGTTCCCGGTGTCAATGATGCACTGCGAGTGCTGGTTGGAGGAGCACTTTCTGGCAAATCCACATCCCTCCAGTCATGCACAAACCCTGTACCAGACCTTGCCACGCCAACATTTTCACTTGCCCCACGAGATGCATCCTCCTCCCCTAAGTAATCATCCCCATCATCCTCCTCCTCCTCCTCCTCGTCCAGGAGAGGTCCCTGAGCAGACAATGGCTGAATGTCATCAAGGATTCCCTCCTCCTCTTCCTCCTCATCAACATTGGCTGCAGACGCCTGCTCCTTAAGGTGCGTCAAAGTTTGCATGAGCAGACGCATAAGTGGGATGCTCATGCTTAGGATGGCGTCGTCTGCGCTTACCAGCCGTGTGCATTCCTCAAAACACTGAAGGACTTTACAGAGGTCTTTCAGCTTCGACCACTGCACACCTGTCAACTCCATGTCTGCTCTCAAAGTGCCTGGCCGTGTATCCTCCCACAAATGCATTATGGCCTGCCTCTGCTCGCACAGCCGCTCCACCATGTGCAGGGTGGAGTTCCACCTTGTTGCAATGTCGATAATGAGGCGGTGGTTGGGAAGGTGGAGCAATCGCTGCAGCTTCTGCATACGAACGGAGTGTACAGGCGACCGGCGGATGTGCGCGCACAGTCTTCGCACCTTCTGGAGCAGGGCTGTTAACTCCGGATAATTTTTGAGGAAGCACTGCACCACCAGGTTCAAGGAGTGAGCCAAGCAAGGTATGTGGCTGAGTTTTGAAAGGGCTATGGCTGCCACAAAATTACGGCCGTTATCACTAACTACCTTGCCTGCCTCAAGATGTACACTGCCCAGCCATGACTCAGTTTGTCGCTTCAAGTACTCGGCCAGCACCTCGGCGGTATGTCTGTCGCCCAAACACATCATCTGCAACACAGCCTGCTGACGCTTTCCACTAGCTGCTCGATAGGGGGACACATCGTGTGCAACAGTGGCAGCTGCAGATGGAGTGCTCGTACGACTGCGCTCTGTGGACGAGCTTTCGCTTCTGGAGGAGGAGGAGGGTGGAACGCCTACAGCCAACTGTTTCCTATACCGTGGGCTAGGCAGCACTGTCCCCTGTGGACCCTGCATCCACCACATTAACCCAGTGCGCAGTGATGGACACGTAACGGCCCTGGCCATGCCGACTGGACCATGCATCAGTTGTGAGGTGCACCTTTCCGCTCACTGACTGCTTGAGTGCATAGACAATGCGGTCTTTCACATGATGGTGGAGGGCTGGGATGGCTTTGCGAGAGAAGAAGTGGCGACTGGGTAGGTAATAGCGTGGTACTGCATAGGCCATGAGTTCGCGGAAAGCTATGCTTTCCACCAACCGAAAGGGCGTCATCTCAAACGAGATTAGTTTGGCAATGTGGGCGTTCAAACCCAGTGTACGCGGATGAGAGACTGAGTACTTTCTTGACCTACTCATAGTGTCTGGGAGGTTGAGCTGGACTTGAGAGCTGCATATGGTGGAAGTAGCGGTGGACAGGGCGGACTGAGAGAGGGTTGATGATGGTGATGGAGTTGGTGTTCTTTCTGATGGCCTAGAATCAGTCTTTCGTTGATATAACAGTGGGATTCCCTGACTGCTGTGGCCTTGCAACGACACCTCAACATTTGCTGCTGTGCTAACCGGTGGGCTTACAGTTGGGGAAACAATGTAGCGTTGATGACTACCTTCGTTGTGATCAGTTGCACATGTGGCACTTGAGGTTTGGTGTTGTGTCCACGCTTGCAAGTGCATGCTGGTTAAATGTCTAAGCATGCAACTGGTATTCAAATTTTTCAGATTTTTCCCTCGGCTAAAGGTCTTTGCGCACTTCTTTCAGATAACTTTGGCCTGATCATGAGGATTTTGTTCAAAAAAGTGCCACACTGCACTCTTCCTACTTTGGCAGACATTTTGCGGCCTAGCACGCTGTGATCTTTTGACCCTCTGGACAAGCTGTCCAGCAACTCTTTTGATGTTTGGAACCTGTCTTTGGAGTGCTCCTGCCAGATAACAGCTGTTGCGATGTCGATGTCTGCTGTGGATACTCCTCATCTGAGCTATTGGAAGCAGCACCCTCTTCCCCCAATGGATGCCAATCTGGGTCAACAACTGGGTCATCCATCACCTCCTCTTCTATGTCATGTGCACCTTCCTCTGTGTCACCGTGTATGGTGGTATAGTGTGCGGGAAGGGGCACCTGAGTCTCATCAGGGTCAGAATCTGGCTCTGTACACTGTGAGGACAATGTAGTGCTCTGAGTGAATGTACCAGCAGAATCATCCATCAGCGGCTGTGCATCAGTGCACTCCATGTCAGATTCATCTTGGCCTGGGTAATTCACCATTTCACTTGATAATCCAGGCATGGTTTGTGAAAACAGCTCCATGGAGTAATCAGTAGTATGGCCTGCGTCATCCTTCAATCTTGGTTGGGGTGAAGGACACAAGGAAAGGTGTGGCTCATGAACATGAGCCTCCAATGACGACTCAGTGCTTTTACTTTTTACAACTGAAGAAGAGGAGGCGATAGAGCTGGAGGCTGAGTCAGCAATGTAAGACAAAACATTTTCCTGATGCTCTGGCTTTAAAAGCGGTTTGCCAACTCCTAGAAAACTAAGCGTTCGAGGCCTTATGTAGCCAGATGATGACGCAGGCTCAACACCTCCTGCATTCGGTCCTATTTTGCTCTTGCCACTACCATCAGATCCACCACCAACACCATCATTACCAGCTGCCAACCCCCGCCCAATTCCACGGCCTCTTCCACCAGCCTTCCTCATTTTTGGTAGAAATGTAGACAAAATCCAACAAACTATATAGTATGTAAAACAAGGTACAAGGTATCTATAGGACAGGGGAGATTTTGAATTTCTGCACACACTTTTGGACACTGGACACTTTAGGATTGTGTGAGGCCCACTGATATCTGAGCGCTATGTGACAGGCTCGATGGCACAGCTGTGACCTAAGTGACTAGAGGATAAGTGAGATTTTGAATCTCTGCACACACTTTTGGACACTGGACACTTTTGGATTGTGTGAGGCCCACTGATATCTGAGCGCTATGTGACAGGCTTGATGACACAGCTGTGACCTAAGTGACTAGAGGATAAGTGAGATTTTGAATCTCTGCACACACTTTTGGACACTGGACACTTTTGGATTGTGTGAGGCCCAATGAATATCTGAGCGCTATGTGACAGGCTCGATGGCACAGCTGTGACCTAAGTGACTAGAGGATAAGTGAGATTTTGAATCTCTGCACACACTTTTGGACACTGGACACTTTTGGATTGTGTGAGGCCCACTGATATCTGAGCGCTATGTGACAGGCTTGATGACACAGCTGTGACCTAAGTGACTAGAGGATAAGTGAGATTTTGAATCTCTGCACACACTTTTGGACACTGGACACTTTTGGATTGTGTGAGGCCCAATGAATATCTGAGCGCTATGTGACAGGCTCGATGGCACAGCTGTGACCTAAGTGACTAGAGGATAAGTGAGATTTTGAATCTCTGCACACACTTTTGGACACTGGACACTTTTGGATTGTGTGAGGCCCAATGAATATCTGAGCGCTATGTGACAGGCTCGATGGCACAGCTGTGACCTAAGTGACTAGAGGATAAGTGAGATTTTGAATCTCTGCACACACTTTTGGACACTGGACACTTTTGGATTGTGTGAGGACCACTGATATCTGAGCGCTATGTGACAGGCTCGATGGCACAGCTGTGACCTAAGTGACTAGAGGATAAGTGAGATTTTGAATCTCTGCACACACTTTTGGACACTGGACACTTTTGGATTGTGTGAGGCCCACTGATATCTGAGCGCTATGTGACAGGCTTGATGGCACAGCTGTGACCTAAGTGACTAGAGGATAAGTGAGATTTTGAATCTCTGCACACACTTTTGGACACTGGACACTTTTGGATTGTGTGAGGCCCAATGAATATCTGAGCGCTATGTGACAGGCTCGATGGCACAGCTGTGACCTAAGTGACAAGAGGATAAGTGAGATTTTGAATCTCTGCACACACTTTTGGACACTGGACACTTTTGGATTGTGTGAGGCCCACTGATATCTGAGCGCTATGTGACAGGCTCGATGGCACAGCTGTGACCTAAGTGACTAGAGGATAAGTGAGATTTTAAATCTCTGCACACACTTTTGGACACTGGACATTTTTGGATTGTGTGAGGCCCAATGAATATCTGAGCGCTATGTGACAGGCTTGATGGCACAGCTGTGACCTAAGTGACTAGAGGATAAGTGAGATTTTGAATCTCTGCACACACTCTTGGACACTGGACACTTTTGGATTGTGTGAGGCCCAATGAATATCTGAGCGCTATGTGACAGGCTCGATGGCATAGCTGTGACCTAAGTGACTAGAGGATAAGTGAGATTTTGAATCTCTGCACACACTTTTGGACACTGGACACTTTTGGATTGTGTGAGGCCCACTGATATCTGAGCGCTATGTGACAGGCTCGATGGCACAGCTGTGACCTAAGTGACTAGAGGATAAGTGAGATTTTGAATCTCTGCACACACTTTTGGACACTGGACACTTTTGGATTGTATGAGGCCCAATGAATATCTGAGCGCTATGTGACAGGCTTGATGGCACAGCTGTGACCTAAGTGACTAGAGGATAAGTGAGATTTTGAATCTCTGCACACACTTTTGGACACTGGACACTTTTGGATTGTGTGAGGCCCAATGAATATCTGAGCGCTATGTGACAGGCTCGATGGCACAGCTGTGACCTAAGTGACTAGAGGATAAGTGAGATTTTGAATCTCTGCACACACTTTTGGACACTGGACACTTTTGGATTGTGTGAGGACCACTGATATCTGAGCGCTATGTGACAGGCTCGATGGCACAGCTGTGACCTAAGTGACTAGAGGATAAGTGAGATTTTGAATCTCTGCACACACTTTTGGACACTGGACACTTTTGGATTGTGTGAGGCCCACTGATATCTGAGCGCTATGTGACAGGCTTGATGGCACAGCTGTGACCTAAGTGACTAGAGGATAAGTGAGATTTTGAATCTCTGCACACACTTTTGGACACTGGACACTTTTGGATTGTGTGAGGCCCAATGAATATCTGAGCGCTATGTGACAGGCTCGATGGCACAGCTGTGACCTAAGTGACTAGAGGATAAGTGAGATTTTGAATCTCTGCACACACTTTTGGACACTGGACACTTTTGGATTGTGTGAGGCCCACTGATATCTGAGCGCTATGTGACAGGCTTGATGGCACAGCTGTGACCTAAGTGACAAGAGGATAAGTGAGATTTTGAATCTCTGCACACACTTTTGGACACTGGACACTTTTGGATTGTGTGAGGCCCACTGATATCTGAGCGCTATGTGACAGGCTCGATGGCACAGCTGTGACCTAAGTGACTAGAGGATAAGTGAGATTTTGAATCTCTGCACACACTTTTGGACACTGGACACTTTTGGATTGTGTGAGGCCCAATGAATATCTGAGCGCTATGTGACAGGCTCGATGGCACAGCTGTGACCTAAGTGACTAGAGGATAAGTGAGATTTTGAATCTCTGCACACACTTTTGGACACTGGACACTTTTGGATTGTGTGAGGCCCACTGATATCTGAGCGCTATGTGACAGGCTCGATGGCACAGCTGTAACCTAAGTGACTAGAGGATAAGTGAGATTTTGAATCTCTGCACACACTTTTGGACACTGGACACTTTTGGATTGTGTGAGGCCCAATGAATATCTGAGCGCTATGTGACAGGCTTGATGGCACAGCTGTGACCTAAGTGACTAGAGGATAAGTGAGATTTTGAATCTCTGCACACCCTTTTGGACACTGGACACTTTTGGATTGTGTGAGGCCCAATGAATATCTGAGCGCTATGTGACAGGCTCGATGGCACAGCTGTGACCTAAGTGACTAGAGGATAAGTGAGATTTTGAATCTCTGCACACACTTTTGGACACTGGACACTTTTGGATTGTGTGAGGCCCAATGAATATCTGAGCGCTATGTGACAGGCTCGATGGCACAGCTGTGACCTAAGTGACTAGAGGATAAGTGAGATTTTGAATCTCTGCACACACTTTTGGACACTGGACACTTTTGGATTGTGTGAGGCCCACTGATATCTGAGCGCTATGTGACAGGCTTGATGGCACAGCTGTGACCTAAGTGACTAGAGGATAAGTGAGATTTTGAATCTCTGCACACACTTTTGGACACTGGACACTTTTGGATTGTGTGAGGCCCACTGATATCTGAGCGCTATGTGACAGGCTCGATGGCACAGCTGTGACCTAAGTGACTAGAGGATAAGTGAGATTTTGAATCTCTGCACACACTTTTGGACACTGGACACTTTTGGATTGTGTGAGGCCCAATGAATATCTGAGCGCTATGTGACAGGCTCGATGGCACAGCTGTGACCTAAGTGACTAGAGGATAAGTGAGATTTTGAATCTCTGCACACACTTTTGGACACTGGACACTTTTGGATTGTGTGTGGCCCACTGATATCTGAGCGCTATGTGACAGGCTCGATGGCACAGCTGTGACCTAAGTGACTAGAGGATAAGTGAGATTTTGAATCTCTGCACACACTTTTGGACACTGGACACTTTTGGATTGTGTGAGGCCCAATGAATATCTGAGCGCTATGTGACAGGCTTGATGGCACAGCTGTGACCTAAGTGACTAGAGGATAAGTGAGATTTTGAATCTCTGCACACACTTTTGGACACTGGACACTTTTGGATTGTGTGAGGCCCAATGAATATCTGAGCGCTATGTGACAGGCTCGATGGCACAGCTGTGACCTAAGTGACTAGAGGATAAGTGAGATTTTGAATCTCTGCACACACTTTTGGACACTGGACTCTTTTGGATTGTGTGAGGCCCACTGATATCTGAGCGCTATGTGACAGGCTCGATGGCACAGCTGTGACCTAAGTGACTAGAGGATAAGTGAGATTTTGAATCTCTGCACACACTTTTGGACACTGGACACTTTTGGATTGTGTGAGGCCCAATGAATATCTGAGCGCTATGTGACAGGCTTGATGGCACAGCTGTGACCTAAGTGACTAGAGGATAAGTGAGATTTTGAATCTCTGCACACACTTTTGGACACTGGACACTTTTGGATTGTGTGAGGCCCAATGAATATCTGAGCGCAATGTGACAGGCTCGATGGCACAGCTGTGACCTAAGTGACTAGAGGATAAGTGAGATTTTGAATCTCTGCACACACTTTTGGACACTGGACACTTTTGCATTGTGTGAGGACCACTGATATCTGAGCGCTATGTGACAGGCTCGATGGCACAGCTGTGACCTAAGTGACTAGAGGATAAGTGAGATTTTGAATCTCTGCACACACTTTTGGACACTGGACACTTTTGGATTGTGTGAGGCCCACTGATATCTGAGCGCTATGTGACAGGCTTGATGGCACAGCTGTGACCTAAGTGACTAGAGGATAAGTGAGATTTTGAATCTCTGCACACACTTTTGGACACTGGACACTTTTGGATTGTGTGAGGCCCAATGAATATCTGAGCGCTATGTGACAGACTCGATGGCACAGCTGTGACCTAAGTGACTAGAGGATAAGTGAGATTTTGAATCTCTGCACACACTTTTGGACACTTTTGGATTGTGTGAGGCCCACTGATATCTGAGCGCTATGTGACAGGCTTGATGGCACAGCTGTGACCTAAGTGACTAGAGGATAAGTGAGATTTTGAATCTCTGCACACACTTTTGGACACTGGACACTTTTGGATTGTGTGAGGCCCACTGATATCTGAGCGCTATGTGACAGGCTCGATGGCACAGCTGTGACCTAAGTGACTAGAGGATAAGTGAGATTTTGAATCTCTGCACACACTTTTGGACACTGGACACTTTTGGATTGTGTGAGGCCCACTGATATCTGAGCGCTATGTGACAGGCTTGATGGCACAGCTGTGACCTAAGTGACTAGAGGATAAGTGAGATTTTGAATCTCTGCACACACTTTTGGACACTGGACACTTTTGGATTGTGTGAGGCCCAATGAATATCTGAGCGCTATGTGACAGGCTCGATGGCACAGCTGTGACCTAAGTGACTAGAGGATAAGTGAGATTTTGAATCTCTGCACACACTTTGGGACACTGGACACTTTTGGATTGTGTGAGGCCCACTGATATCTGAGCGCTATGTGACAGGCTCGATGGCACAGCTGTGACCTAAGTGACTAGAGGATAAGGGAGATTGGATTGCTTTTAAAAAAGCAGTTTGCGGAGCAGTGGGTAAACAGCAATGCCAGCCTTTCAGGAAGCCTTAAAAGGCAGCCCAACAACCAACACCACTGATACACCACAATATAGCCTCCCCTTGCACTGCACACACAGTGACTGGTGTGTTGTGCAGGCCAAATTGCTATCAGCAGCAGAAGAAGTTTTTTTTTCTTCTCAGCAGGACAAAAAAAAAAAATTGGGATTGCTTTTAAAAAAACAGTTTGAGGCCCAATGAATATCTGAGCGCTATGTGACAGGCTCGATGGCACAGCTGTGACCAAAGTGACTAGAGGATAAGGGAGATTGGATTGCTTTTAAAAAAGCAGTTTGCGGAGCAGTGGGTAAACAGCAATGCCAGCCTGTCAGGAAGCTTAGAAGGCAGCCCAACAACCAACACCACTGATACACCACTATATAGCCTCCCCTTGCACTGCACACACAGTGACTGGTATGTTGTGCAGGCCAAATCGCTAGCAGCAGAAGCAGTTTTTTGGTCTTCTTCCCTGCCTAACGCTCTCCCTACAGAATCAGCAGCAACCTCTCCCTATACTGAGATCGGCAGAAGTAAGATGGCGGTCGGCGTGCACGCCCTTTTATACCCCCTGTGACGCCCACCAAAGCAAGCCAATCACTTGCATGCCCTTCTGAAAGATGGTGGTGACCAGTGCCTATGTCATCACGTTGCCCACAGTGTCCGTGGATCCTGATTGGCTGAAAAAGAGCGCAAAACAAACTTTTGAAACGCGACTTTGGCGCGTAAGTCGCCGACCTCGTGGCCGACCTCATCCTAGGGTCGGGTTTCGTTTCATGAAACCCGACTTTGCCAAAAGTCGGCGACTTTTGAATTTTTTCGACCCGTTTCGCTCAACTCTAATATCTATCAATTATTACAAATATAATTCAAATGAACTGTTCAATATTACAAGAAAAAGTGAAGCACCTTCATTTCTGATACAGAATCTTCAAATTCAAAGCATACTGTAGGTATACTGATAAAAAGTTAAATTCTGGAGCCTACATTCACCACTAGGGGAAGCATAGCATCTTTGCAATGTTCACACCCGTACAGAAGGCTCCTTGCAAATCTGGCCAAAAATAGCAAACAAACTGTTTACCCTAGTGGCAAATGCAGACTGCCATTAGTTTATTTTTTAAAGCCATTTTTTTTAAAGTTCTGACTTTGATAAAGATTTATTTTTAACTAAATCTGTAGAGTACATAACATTTGTTACAGGTTGCAATAATTGTGGTATTTTTGATATTTTATATACGGCTCTCTTAAAAAGCTATTATAAAGCTACAAAAAATTAAAAACTTTAAAATTTCATCACCTTTCTGGCAAAGTTGCCCCACTAATGCTTTAGTAAATGACTATATTGCTTTTTCAGTAATTGCTTTGCATTTGTTCATTTATTTGCTTGTCACTGTAATCATGTAAGCCACTATGACTATGCCAGGTTCTTCATTTGTGCTTCTCCCAGCCACGTTTGTTGTTCCAAATTACATTCCCACTAATATAATTCAAATCAAATCAAACAAATACAGGAGAAAAATTAAAAAAAAATACAATTTTATAAGACAGCTATAAATTTAATTAAAATGAAGCATACAATTAAATATACTGCAGCAGGGTTTGAGCGGTATAGATAGAAAAACTATTCAATCATTTTTTGGTGCTTTTGCAGATTTTTTTTTGTAGAAATGATAGTTAGTTATGAGATAGTTTGTATATTCACCAAAAATGCACAAAAAATGCAGCAAAAACAAAGCAAAACCTGTTTTCTGCTTTTTTTGCTGCACTTTTGAACTTTCGCGTTGCTTTTTATGGGTGGAAAAATGTTTCAAAAACGCTTCAAAAATTCTGAAGAAATGACATGCTGCAGATCTAAAAAGTGCTGCAGTGCTCAAATTCAGCCATGAAAAGAAACACTGTGTACGGTACATGAGATTTCTGAAATCTCATAGCTAGTGTTGAGCATTCCGATACCGCAAGTATCGGGTATCGGCCGATATTAGCGGTATCGGAATTCCGATACTTAATTCCGATACTTTTTTCATATCGGATTCCGGAATCGGAATCGGAATAGGAAGTTCCCATCATGCTATGAGCCTGCTTGCTTTGATTAAGCCAATGGGAATCCTCCGAAGTGTGGGCACATCCTGTTAGGCATGTAGGCATGTTAACTATTGGCATGGCTGTGATTGGCTGCCGAAATGATGTCATGATGCACTATAAAAGCCACCGCAGCCGCCATTTCTGGTCACTCTGCTGTGAATTCAGTTAGGGACAGGCTGCTGTAGAAGACTGTGAGGGACAGTTAGAAATAGCGATTCCACCAAACATCTAGTGCTTTACCCAGGCTACATAAACCACCACTGTAGCCTTCTTTGCCCTAGCAGCAGTGTTCACAGCTGTCTGCAAGGGCTGTGTGAGTGCAGCTCACGCTGTGGAGTGGGTCCTGCAGCCACGTCAGGCTGTAGGCCACCCAGTGTGATCACTGCTGCCTCATACATCTTTTATTTTTTGAGCTGCATTTTTTACATAATTTCAATCTAGTGTGCTTC
Organism: Dendrobates tinctorius; assembly: GCF_039654945.1. Classification (NCBI taxonomy): domain Eukaryota; kingdom Metazoa; phylum Chordata; class Amphibia; order Anura; family Dendrobatidae; genus Dendrobates; species Dendrobates tinctorius. The sequence continues at coordinate 63,643,534 of NW_027361728.1, forward strand.
CATCCGTATCCATATACGTTGGTTGCAAACACTAGTAGTAGACAGCGGAGCCTTTCTGCAGCCTTTCAGTGCTAGTGTCCACTTTGCTGCACTGTTCACGGCTGTCTGAGAGGTCTCTGACTGTGTGTGAGTGCAGCTCACGCTGAGTAGTGTGTCCTGCAGCTACGTCTGGCTGTAGGACGCTCAGCGTGCGTCAGTGCCTCACACATATTTTTATTTGAGTGCAGCTCATTTTTTCTTCTATTAGTGTGCATCCATCCGTCTCCATCTACGGTGGTTGCAAACACTATAAAGGAGTACACAGCGGAGCCTTTCTGCAGCCTGTCAGTGCCAGTGCCCAATTAGCTGCACTGTTGACGGCTGTCTGAGAGGCCTCTGACTGTGTGTGAGTGCAGCTCACGCTGAGTAGAGTGTCCTGCAGCTACGTCTGGTTGTAGGACGCTCAACGTGCGTCACTGCCTCACACATATTTGTCTTTGAGTGCAGCTCATTTTTTCTTCTCCTATTAGTGTGCATCCATCCGTATCCATCAACATTGGTTGGTTGCAAACACTATATAGGAGTAGATAGAGGAGCCTTTTTTTCTGGCTTGTGCCCTGCCGGCGCAGCCAGATTAGTATTACCCAATTTTTTTGGAGCCTCATCTTTTGCATTGTAGGTTACCTGCCTGCATTGTAATAGCTCCAAAAAGTTGGTGATACTATCAGTTTCAATTCTTTGTTCACATACTTTGAGTTTGTTTCCAACAAAGAAACCACAAAAAAAGTTCACCAAACACTACATTTTGAACTTGTGTAGGCCACATCAGCTCCTATTAAAGTCTAGTCCACACACACACACACTTCATAAAATTAGTGTTTCTTGTACCTGTAACCAGCTGTTCAGGAATAAGCACACTAAGGCCCCCCTTTGTACTTTTTTGCCTATCTTAAGCAGTCTTGCAAGATGAAGAAGGCAGGGAGTAAGGCGCGTGGGCGTGGGCGTGGGCGTGGAGTTTCAGCAGGGAGAGGACGTGGGGATTCTGCAGGGAGAGGACGTGGGGTTTCTACAGGTAGAGGACGTGGGGATTCTGGGCCTGCTGCGGGCACCAGTGGATCAGCATCCCCCAGTTTTAGCAGGCAACAGTCCTTTATGCGCAGCTTTGTAGGACCTCAACGTACCCCACTGCTGCGGGAGGAACAAATTGAAGCCGTTGTCGGATGGATGGCAGCTAACGCATCGACTTCAATTACTTCCGCATCCTCTCAGGGTCAGAGCACCGAAGAGCAACCATCTGTCTCTTCACCACCTGCCAAAGTGCCCAGGCAGTCAGAGAGACATGGACAGGAGCCATCACAGTCTCTACTTCTGTTCTCGGAATCTGTTGGCTTGGAAAGAGGGGGCCAGCCAAGCAGCATTCCTGAATGTGAAGAAGAGGGAGTATGCAGTGATGCGCAACTTCTTTGTCCCTCTGAATCTGAAGAGGCGAGTGGGCCAGTGCCTATGGTCAGCACACCTCAGTACGCATCAGATGATGACGAGACTCAGTTGCCACTTTCTGGTGCGTACGGTGCTGGCGAGACAACCCCGGAGAAGCAGCTGTTTGAAGAGGGGAGGGAAGATGATGAGGTCCTTGACCCATCATGGCGTGAGCAACAGGAAGGTGGTGGGAGCAGCTCGGAGGAAGAGATTCCCCTACCGGCCAAAACAGGAGGCAGAGGGAGGGGGAAGACTTGGTTGCCTGTACCCTCCACTTCGGCACCCGTTAGGAGCATTCCTCCTTCCAAAGGCAAACCGGGCGCTCACAAGAGTTGCAGTGCGTGGTCCTTTTTTGACACAGTTGCAGATGACATTTGCTTTGTCAAATGCAAGCTATGTCATCAGAGAGTCAAAAGAGGGAGAAATGTCAGCAACCTCAATACCACAAATATGTGGAAACATGTGCGCACCAAGCACGAGTTGGAGTTGCAGAGACACCCTGAAGACGTAGGCCAACGTACAGCACCACCTACCACCTCTTCAGTTCGTGTTGGGCCCTCTTCCTCCAGCTCACACACTGCTGGTTCGGCTTCCTCACAGGATCGCCAAGGAAGAACCTCTGCCACTGTTGTCCGGAGACCCTGTCAGATTACACCCATAGCAGCACGTTCCCATCCATCACAGCCATCGGTAGCACAGGCATGGGATAAAAGGCGCCCTTACTCGGCAAACCATCCCCGAGCACAGTCTCTGAATGCTGGCATTGCCAAACTTCTGGCAGTTGAAATGCTGTCATTCAGGCTGGTGGACACTGACACCTTCCGGGACTTAATGGCATTGGCAGTCCCCCAATACAACGTGCCCAGCCGCTTTTATTTCAGCAGGCGAGCCGTCCCTGCCCTGCAGAAACATGTTGAGGGCAAAATAAAACATGCGCTACTAAACGCCGTTAGTAGCAAGGTCCACCTGACCACCGATGCGTGGACCAGTAACCATGGACAGGGACGATACCTTTCCCTCACTGCCCACTGGGTCAATGTTGTGGAGCCGGGTACGGATCTGGAGAGTGGCGCTGTACGTGTTCTTCCAACACCACGGATTGCAGGACTCCAGTCTGTACACATAGACTCCTCCTCCTACTCAAGTTCCTCAGAAACAGCAGAGCAGGAGCCTGTTACGACCGATATGAGCACAGCCGTGGCCAAACGTCAACAGGCTGTACTCAAATTAATTTCTTTGGGGAATCGAAGCCACACAGCGCAGGAGCTCTGGAATGCTATCAAGCTGGAGAGCGATGTGTGGTTTGGGCCAGCGAATCTCCAGCCGGGCTTGGTAGTGTGTGACAATGGCCGAAATCTGGTGGCAGCTCTTGGCCTAGGCAACCTCACACACATCCCATGTCTGGCACATGTTCTTAACTTGGTCGTGCAGAGCTTTCTGAGGGACTATCCGGATCTTGCTGCACTGTTGCACAAGGTCCGCATAGAGTGCGCTCACTTGCGACGTTCCAGCACGGCAAGATCGCGCCTCGCTGCTCTGCAGCGACGATTTGGCCTTCCGGAACATCGCATCATATGTGACCTACCCACCCGGTGGAATTCAACGTTACATATGTTGGAGCGGTTGTGTGAGCAGCAGGCAGCAGTCATGGAGTACCAGCTGCATCAGGCGCAAACAAGTCGCACTGTGCGCCGTTCACACTTCAGCACCATTGAGTGGGCCTCTATGAAGGACATCTGCCTCGTTTTGCGTGCCTTCGATGAATCCACGCGGATGGCGAGTGCAGATGATGCACTAGTCAGCATGACTGTCCCCCTTATCTGCCTGCTTCAACAAACACTGCAAGCACTAAGGGATGAGGTTTCAGAAGAGGTGGAGGATGAGGAGTCCCAAATGCCATCTGCTTCTGGACAGTCTGCGCTACGTGTTTCCTCACAAAGGCCTAGGCAGGGGACACTTTGTGAGGAGGATGAGGAGGAGTCGATGGAGGAGGAAGACATCTCTCCAGAGGAGGGAGGTACACAAACCTCTACTCAGTATGTACAGCGAGGGTGGGGTGATGCAGAGCAGGCCGAGGTCACGCCTCAAACAGGGGACAGCGGTTCTTTGGCAGTTGGGAGTCTGCAGCACATGGTTGATTTCATGCTGCAGTGCCTGAGAAACGACCGCCGCATCGCCCACATTCTCGTCTCGGCTGATTATTGGGTGTACACCCTCCTAGATCCTCGCTACCGGGACAGCGTACAAAGGCTCATACCAACGTTGAACCGGGAGCGTAAAATGCGGGAGTACGAAGAGTCACTGGTGCAGTCCATAATGTTTTCCATTCCACCCGACAGCATTGTTGCTAGTGCTTTACAAAGCAGCTCTGTGCGTCGAGGCAGTGGAGGAAACTCTGCACAAAGAGGGAGCAGAGGCAGCGCCGCAGCACAAGGCAAGACCACTATGGCCCAAATGTGGCAAAGTTTTGTGTGTCCACCACAATTGTCTACACCATCAGCGACGCCTCGAGTCAGCAGGAGGCAACGCTTCCGTCAGATGGTGTCAGACTACATGTCTTGCCCTGTCGCTGTACTCCCAGATGGCTCTTCCCCCTTCAAGTTTTGGGTCTCTAAGCTGGATACATGGCCAGAGCTTAGCCAGTATGCATTGGAGGTGCTGGCTTGCCCTGCTGCCAGTGTATTATCGGAACGTGTCTTTAGTGCCGCAGGTGGTGTACTAACAGACCGTCGCACGCGACTATCTTCCGATAATGTTGACCGGCTGACTTTTCTGAAAATGAACAAGGCCTGGATCTCCAAAGACTTTGCCATTCCTCTTACAGACTAAATTAGTGGTTGGCAACTGTATCCAGGTCTGCTGGTGTGTTCATTTTTCTACCACCTGAACTATAATCCCTTTGCTTCAACACAGCCAGTTGTCGCTCAGATGTGTCGTCTGCACAGAGAAACACACTAGCTCCTGTGTTAGTGGGGTTCAGTAATGCCAGCTGATCCCCTGCTGTGTGGACGGCAAAGTCACCAGCTCCATCAACATTCAAACCACTACTGATTTTTAACCGTGCCCAACTTAGGTCTCTGGCTCCACTGTCTCTACTATTTCCCCTGACCTCCAACCCCGCCATCTACATCTCTGAAGTGGCGTCAGCACAATCTACACTTGTCCCTGTGTTCCTGTGGCTCAGTCCCATCAGTTTATCCCCTGATGTGTGTCCGGCAAGGTCTCCTGCTCTGTCCACATTCCCATAACCAGTAGTGGGAATGAGGACAGAGCTGGCGAACTTGCCGGACAAACATCAGGGGATCAACTGACGGGACTGAGCACCAGTAACACAGGAACAAGTGTAGATTGTGCTGACGCCACTTCAGAGATGTAGCTGGCGGGGTTGGAGGCCAGGGTAAATAGTAGAGACAGTGGAGCCAGAGGCCTAAGTGGAGCATGGTTAGAATCAGTAGTAGTCCACAACCTCCATAAAAACCGCTGCCCATTGGCCTCTGCATGCGGCATGCGTAATCCTGGGCTCCAACAGCGTCAGTTGGTGTTCAGAAGTGTCGTCTCCACAGAGCCAAACACATTCGTTCAAGTGTTAGTGGGGTTCAGCACTGCCAGCTGTTCCCCTGCTGTGGAGATGGCAAGTCTCCTGCTGCCTTCACCTGCCAAAATCCAGTAGGCCCCAGCCTGCTCCTCGCCTAATCCTGGGCTCCAACAGCGTCAGTTGGTGTTCAGAAGTGTCGTCTCCACAGAGCCAAACACCTTCGTTAGAGTGTTAGTGGGGTTCAGCACTGCCAGCTGATCCCCTGCTGTGGAGATGGCAAGTCTCCTGCTGCCTTCACCTGCCAAAATCCAGTAGGCCCCAGCCTGCTCCTCGCCTAATCCTGGGCTCCAACAGCGTCAGTTGGTGTTCAGAAGTGTCGTCTCCACAGAGCCAAACACCTTCGTTAGAGTGTTAGTGGGGTTCAGCACTGCCAGCTGTTCCCCTGCTGTGGAGATGGCAAGTCTCCTGCTGCCTTCACCTGACAAAATCCAGTAGGCCACAGCCTGCTCCTCGCCTAATCCTGGGCTCCAACAGCGTCAGTTGGTGTTCAGAAGTGTCGTCTCCACAGAGCCAAACACCTTCGTTAGAGTGTTAGTGGGGTTCAGCACTGCCAGCTGTTCCCCTGCTGTGGAGATGGCAAGTCTCCTGCTGCCTTCACCTGCCAAAATCCAGTAGGCCCCAGCCTGCTCCTCGCCTATTCCTGGGCTCCAACAGCGTCAGTTGGTGTTCAGAAGTGTCGTCTCCACAGAGCCAAACACCTTCGTTAGAGTGTTAGTGGGGTTCAGCACTGCCAGCTGTTCCCCTGCTGTGGAGATGGCAAGTCTCCTGCTGCCTTCACCTGCCAAAATCCAGTAGGCCCCAGCCTGCTCCTCGCCTATTCCTGGGCTCCAACAGCGTCAGTTGGTGTTCAGAAGTGTCGTCTCCACAGAGCCAAACACCTTCGTTAGAGTGTTAGTGGGGTTCAGCACTGCCAGCTGTTCCCCTGCTGTGGAGATGGCAAGTCTCCTGCTGCCTTCACCTGACAAAATCCAGTAGGCCCCAGCCTGCTCCTCGCCTATTCCTGGGCTCCAACAGCGTCAGTTGGTGTTCAGAAGTGTCGTCTCCACAGAGCCAAACACCTTCGTTAGAGTGTTAGTGGGGTTCAGCACTGCCAGCTGTTCCCCTGCTGTGGAGATGGCAAGTCTCCTGCTGCCTTCACCTGACAAAATCCAGTAGGCCCCAGCCTGCTCCTCGCCTAATCCTGGGCTCCAACAGCGTCAGTTGGTGTTCAGAAGTGTCGTCTCCACAGAGCCAAACACATTCGTTCAAGTGTTAGTGGGGTTCATCATTGCCAGCTGATCCCCTGCTGTGGAGATGGCAGTCTCTCCTGCTGTCTCCGCATTACAAAGACAGTAGGCCTCTGCCTACACCCTCCTATTTCCTGGGCTTCAACACAGCCAGTTGTAGTTCGGAAGTGCCGTCCACACGGAAAGAGATACTTGCTCCCGTGTCTCAGTGGGGTTCAGTAACGTCAGCTGATCCCCTGCTGTGTGGATGGCAGTCTCTCCTGCTGTCACCTCATTCAAAATACAGTAGGCCTCTGCCTACACCCTCCTATTTCCTGGGCTTCAACACAGCCAGTTGTAGTTCGGAAGTGCCGTCCACACGGAAAGAGATACTTGCTCCCGTGTCTCAGTGGGGTTCAGTAATGTCAGCTGATCCCCTGCTGTGTGGATGGCAGTCTCTCCTGCTGTCACCTCATTCAAAATACAGTAGGCCTCTGCCTACACCCTCCTATTTCCTGGGCTTCAACACAGCCAGTTGTAGTTCGGAAGTGCCGTCCACACGGAAAGAGATACTTGCTCCCGTGTCTCAGTGGGGTTCAGTAACGTCAGCTGATACCCTGCTGTGTGGATGGCAGTCTCTCCTGCTGTCACCTCATTCAAAATACAGTAGGCCTCTGCCTACACCCTCCTATTTCCTGGGCTTCAACACAGCCAGTTGTAGTTCGGAAGTGCCGTCCACACGGAAAGAGATACTTGCTCCCGTGTCTCAGTGGGGTTCAGTAACGTCAGCTGATCCCCTGCTGTGTGGATGGCAGTCTCTCCTGCTGTAAACTCATTCAAAATACAGTAGGCCTCTGCCTACACCCTCCTATTTCCTGGGCTTCAACACAGCCAGTTGTAGTTCGGAAGTGCCGTCCACACGGAAAGAGATACTTGCTCCCGTGTCTCAGTGTGGTTCAGTAACGTCAGCTGATCCCCTGCTGTGTGGATGGTAGTCTCTCCTGCTGTCACCTCATTCAAAATACAGTAGGCCTCTGCCTACACCCTCCTATTTCCTGGGCTTCAACACAGCCAGTTGTAGTTCGGAAGTGCCGTCCACACGGAAAGAGATACTTGCTCCCGTGTCTCAGTGGGGTTCAGTAATGTCAGCTGATCCCCTGCTGTGTGGATGGCAGTCTCTCCTGCTGTCACCTCATTCAAAATACAGTAGGCCTCTGCCTACACCCTCCTATTTCCTGGGCTTCAACACAGCCAGTTGTAGTTCGGAAGTGCCGTCCACACGGAAAGAGATACTTGCTCCCGTGTCTCAGTGGAGTTCAGTAACGTCAGCTGATCCCCTGCTGTGTGGATGGCAGTCTCTCCTGCTGTCACCTCATTCAAAATACAGTAGGCCTCTGCCTACACCCTCCTATTTCCTGGGCTTCAACACAGCCAGTTGTAGTTCGGAAGTGCCGTCCACACGGAAAGAGATACTTGCTCCCGTGTCTCAGTGGGGTTCAGTAACGTCAGCTGATCCCCTGCTGTGTGGATGGCAGTCTCTCCTGCTGTCACCTCATTCAAAATACAGTAGGCCTCTGCCTACACCCTCCTATTTCCTGGGCTTCAACACAGCCAGTTGTAGTTCGGAAGTGCCGTCCACACGGAAAGAGATACTTGCTCCCGTGTCTCAGTGGGGTTCAGTAACGTCAGCTGATCCCCTGCTGTGTGGATGGCAGTCTCTCCTGCTGTAAACTCATTCAAAATACAGTAGGCCTCTGCCTACACCCTCCTATTTCCTGGGCTTCAACACAGCCAGTTGTAGTTCGTAAGTGCCGTCCACACGGAAAGAGATACTTGCTCCCGTGTCTCAGTGGGGTTCAGTAACGTCAGCTGATCCCCTGCTGTGTGGATGGCAGTCTCTCCTGCTGTCACCTCATTCAAAATACAGTAGGCCTCTGCCTACACCCTCCTATTTCCTGGGCTTCAACACAGCCAGTTGTAGTTCGGAAGTGCCGTCCACACGGAAAGAGATACTTGCTCCCGTGTCTCAGTGGGGTTCAGTAATGTCAGCTGATCCCCTGCTGTGTGGATGGCAGTCTCTCCTGCTGTCACCTCATTCAAAATACAGTAGGCCTCTGCCTACACCCTCCTATTTCCTGGGCTTCAACACAGCCAGTTGTAGTTCGGAAGTGCCGTCCACACGGAAAGAGATACTTGCTCCCGTGTCTCAGTGGGGTTCAGTAACGTCAGCTGATCCCCTGCTGTGTGGATGGCAGTCTCTCCTGCTGTCACCTCATTCAAAATACAGTAGGCCTCTGCCTACACCCTCCTATTTCCTGGGCTTCAACACAGCCAGTTGTAGTTCGGAAGTGCCGTCCACACGGAAAGAGATACTTGCTCCCGTGTCTCAGTGGGGTTCAGTAACGTCAGCTGATCCCCTGCTGTGTGGATGGCAGTCTCTCCTGCTGTCACCTCATTCAAAATACAGTAGGCCTCTGCCTACACCCTCCTATTTCCTGGGCTTCAACACAGCCAGTTGTAGTTCGGAAGTGCCGTCCACACGGAAAGAGATACTTGCTCCCGTGTCTCAGTGGGGTTCAGTAATGTCAGCTGATCCCCTGCTGTGTGGATGGCAGTCTCTCCTGCTGTCACCTCATTCAAAATACAGTAGGCCTCTGCCTACACCCTCCTATTTCCTGGGCTTCAACACAGCCAGTTGTAGTTCGGAAGTGCCGTCCACACGGAAAGAGATACTTGCTCCCGTGTCTCAGTGGGGTTCAGTAATGTCAGCTGATCCCCTGCTGTGTGGATGGCAAAGTCTCCTGCTGCCTACACAGTCGTACCACTACTGATTTTTAACCGTGCTCCAATTAGGCCTGTGGCTCCACTGTCTCTCGTATTTCCCCTGTCCTCCAACCCTGCCAGTTACAGCTCCGAAGTGGCGTCTGCACAATCCACACTTGTTCCTGTGTTACAGGTGTTCAGTCCGGTCAGTTAATCCCCTGATGTGTGTCCGGCAATGTCGCCTGCTCTGTCCACATTCCCATCATGGTAATGTGGACAGAGCAGGCGACATTGCCGGACACACATCAGGGGATTAACTGACCGGACTGAACACCTGTAACACAGGAACAAGTGTGGATTGTGCAGACGCCACTTCGGAGCTGTAACTGGCGGGGTTGGAGGACAGGGGAAATACGAAAATCAGTGAAGCCACAGGCCTAAGTGGAGCTTGGTTCAAATTAGTAGTCTACAACCGATCTTAAAATTTCTTCAATGCAGCCTCAGCCTGCTCCGTGCTTGTCCCTGGGCTTCAACACAGCCAGTTGTTGCTCGGAAGTGCCGTCTTCACAGAGTAAAACACTAGCTCCTGTGTTTGTGGGGTTCAGTAACGTCAGCTGTTCCCCTGCTGTTTTGATGGCAATCTGTCCTGCTGCCTCCCAATTGACAGCACATCAGGCCTCAGCCTGCTAAGTGCTTGTCCTGGGCTCCAACATCGCCAGTTGCTGCTCATAACTGACTTTGGCACGGGTACTCCCTCCTGCCCAGCTTGGTTCCAGCCCTGCCTGCTGTTTCCGGGAAGTGTCAATGTCAGTTTGCCACCCCAAGTTGCCATGTCATGTTGCGGTTGGGTTAGCCGAGGCTAGGGTGCCAGCAGTTTAGGTGCTTCCTATGTGGACTGCGGGTTCTGGTAAGAAAGGTTTGTTCCATAGTGCCAGTAGGACAAGCACCCCCTGTAGGACTGTGTGATTCGGTAACTGCGGCCAGCTTGCGGCATGCCAACTTTGCTTTTCAGGGGTAACTTCTGATACCCCTCCGGGTTCCAGCACCGTCAGCTGGTTCTCATCAGAGCCTTTGGCCTAGGTGCCTCCATCTCGGTATCCGAGTTCCGGCAACGTCTGCTGGTCCTTGGTAGTGCTTTGTAGCACAGGTACCTCCTGCTTAGTAACCGGGTTCCAGCACCGTCAGCTGGTCCTCGGTTGTGCCATTGGCTCTTATTCCTTCTGCTGCCCCTCCGGGTGCCAGCACTGTCAGCTGGTCCTCGCTATTTCCATTTGCTCTTGCAGCTTATGCTACCCCTCCGGGTTCCAGCACCGTCAGCTGGTTCTCGTCAGAGCCTTTGGCCTAGGTGCCTCCATCTCGGTATCCGAGTTCCGGCAACGTCTGCTGGTCCTTGGTAGTGCTTTGTAGCACAGGTACCTCCTGCTTAGTAACCGGGTTCCAGCACCGTCAGCTGGTCCTCGGTAGTGCCATTGGCTCTTGTTCCTTCTGCTGCCCCTCCGGGTGCCAGTACCGTCAGCTGGTTCAAGAGGACAAAGAACAGGAAGACAACCACCAAGATGCAGAACAACAAGAGAGAGAAGACAAAGAAGCATAAAAAAAACAAAGCAGAAGAACATTAAGCATAAGACTAATACTCTGAGCAAATGATATTATCTTATTTATAAGCAGAAGAAGACTAAGCAGTGTATGGGGGTGAGTCCGTTCCTCCTCGTGGTGCCCCTGGAAAAGGCCTGCTGCTGCAGGCCAAACTGAACGCGGACAAATCCTGTTGTAAATCTTTTGTGACAGGCAGAACGGAAGGTGTAAACTTCTAACTTTTCTAGATAACAACTACAGGAATGCCTGACACAAACAAGAATATGATGAAGAAGAATAGGAAGAAGATGAAGAAGCTGAATATGTAGAATAATAATTGTTGAATAAGAAGAATATGAACAATGTAAGAAAAGGAAGAAGAAGAAGAAGAAGAAGAAGAAGAAGAATGTAAAAAAAGGAAGTAGAAGAAGAAGAAGAAGAATGTAAAAAAAGGAAGTAGAAGAAGAAGAAGAAGAATGTAAAAAAGGAAGTAGAAGAAGAAGAAGAAGAATGTAAAAAAAGGAAGTAGAAGAAGAAGAAGAAAAATTTAAAAAAAGGAAGTAGAAGAAGAAGAAGAAAGAAGAAAGAAGAAGAAGACATACATGTCTGGCAAAATATAAATGAGGCTAACATAGTCAATATCTTTGTAACTCCTAACATCTTTAAAAAAAAAGTTTAATTCCTGCTATTCCATTTGATTGGGCTAAACCTCTATGGCTTTAATGTCTCCTCCACCTCCCACAATACATTCTACATTATTCTTAGTTGTTTTTCTTCATGTAGAATTAACCTACAAGGAAAGAAAGGTTTTTTTTTAATTCCGATATTTTGGCCCCATTGACTTGCATTGGTTCCCGGTATCGGAATCGGCGATACCGATACTTTTTTTTAAGATCGGCCGATCCATTCCGATCCGATATTTTCAAGTATCGGCTGGTATCGCTCAACTCTACTCATAGCTTTTTCTGCTACTCTAAAATGCAGCTTCTTTTCTGCATTAAAAAAAAAAAGCTGCAAAAATCCTTGCATGTGAACATAGCTTTAGAGTCCATTCTAAGTGCATCGCCTTGTTGTTTAAAATATATGGGCTAATATTTCCTACTTTCTGTTGTTCTCTTTAAATTATTTTATTAGGGGTTTATTTTAGTATTGTTAAAAATGTGTTTTTATTACTTTGCCTCTTGTGTTTTGGTGTTCTATACTGCTTATATACACTCACTGGCCACTTTATTAGGTACACCTGTCCAACTGTGTGTTAAGACTTAATTTCTAATCAGCCAATCACATGGCGGCAACTCAGTGCATTTAGGCATGTAGACATGGTCAAAACAATCTCCTGCAGTTCAAACCGAGCATCAGTATGGGGAAGAAAGGTGATTTGAGTGCCTTTGAACGTGGCATGATTGTTGGTGCCAGAAGGGCTGGTCTGAGAATTTCAGAAACTGCTGATCTACTGGGATTTTCACGCACAACCATCTCTAGGGTTTACAGAGAATGGTCCGAAAAAGAAAAAAAATCCAGTGAGCGGCAGTTCTGTGGCCGGAAATGCCATGTTGATGCCAGAGGTCAGAGGAGAATGGGCAGACTGTTTCGAGCTGATAGAAAGGCAACAGTGACTCAAATTGCCACCCGTTACAACCAAGGTAGGCAGAAGAGCATCTCTGAACGCACAGTGCGTCGAACTTTGAGGCAGATGGGCTACAGCAGCAGAAGACCACACTGGGTACCACTCCTCTCAGCTAAGAACAGGAAACTGAGGCTACAATTTGCACAAGCTCATCGAAATTGGACAGTAGAAGATTGGAAAAGCGTTGCCTGGTCTGATGAGTCTCGATTTCTGCTGCGACATTCGGATGGTAGGGTCAGAATTTGGCGTAAACAACATGAAAGCATGGATCCATCCTGCCTTGTATCAACGGTTCAGGCTGGTGGTGGTGGTGTCATGGTGTGGGGAATTTTTTCTTGGCACTCTTTGGGCCCCTTGGTACCAATTGAGCATCGTTGCAACGCCACAGCCTACCTGAGTATTGTTGCTGACCATGTCCATCCCTTTATGACCACAATGTACCCAACATCTGATGGCTACTTTCAGCAGGATAATGCGCCATGTCATAAAGCTCGAATCATCTCAGATTGGTTTCTTGAACATGACAATGAGTTCACTGTACTCAAATGGCCTCCTCAGTCACCAGATCTCAATCCAATAGAGCATCTTTGGGATGTGGTGGAACGGGAGATTCGCATCAGGGATGTGCAGCCGACAAATCTGCGCCAACTGTGTGATGCCATCATGTCAATATGGTCCAAAATCTCTGAGGAATGCTTCCAGCACCTTGTTGAATCTCTGCCACGAAGAATTGAGGCAGTTCTGAAGGCAAAAGGGGGTCCAACCCCTTACTAGCATGGTGTACCTAATAAAGTGGCCAGTGAGTGTATAATAAGCATTGTATAGTGATGTTATACTAAAAGGGATTTTGTCTTTTTCAAGCCGTTTATCCCGACAGCCCCATAGGCATGCACTTTCAATTGTGCATGTGCCCTGAATGATGAAGTGATCAAGCCTGCAGCAGACACATCTGGAAGCAGCTTGTCTCCCAGGAGAACATATAATCGGGAGAGACAAAATTCAAATTCAGGAAGCTGCCATAAATGAAAGTTAGTCATTGGGTTTGGTGACTTTAAAAAGGTTTTCCCATAAATAAAAGTTAATTTTATTCACTAGATCTTCGAATGAAAGGAAGGTTTACAATATGAAGTGATTCAAAATAATGCTCCTGTGCTGAGATAATCTTATAAATGTGCCCTTGCTGTGTACTGTGTAATGGCTGTGTCTGACCGTACAGGAACATGATCTGATTATACCACAGCTCCTGGGCAGGGGAGGAAGGAAAAAAAATATACAGACATTACAGCAGGGGATCACAGCTGATTCTGTATGTGAGGTAAAACATATCACTGCCTGTTTTTAAGCAATGTACTACCGCAAAGAAAAAACAGCTGTGATCCCATGCTGTATTGTCTGTATACTCTTTTGCTTTAACCCCTTCCCAGGAGCTGTGGTATGATCAGACCATGATCCTGTATGGTCAGACACGGCCATTACACAGTACAAAGCAGGGGCACATTTATAAGATTATATCAGCACAGGAAGATTTGTTTTAAACACATCCAAATGTGGAAGTTATTATTATTCCAAGATCTAGTAAATGAAATGAACTTTTGCTCAGGGGAAAACCCCTTTAATGTGCTATTGAATGACCTCATTTTTTCACTTTATGTCCTTTTCAAGCAGGCACAAAAACGTAGTCGACCATATTTTTGTACAGATACTGCCAAAAATGAGGTAAGACAAAGTACAAAGTGACACTGTCTGCTTCATTAATTTCAATGGTCATATCAGCGGATTCACCTGAATCCTGTTTTTCAATACTTTAATAATAATTTTAATTATACAGCACCTACATATTCCGCAGCACTTTACAATTAAGTGGGGACATTTACAGATGATAAAGACACAAAATAACACAAAGTTACAGGAGGAATGAGAGTCCTGCTTGCAAGCTTATAATCTAAGGATACAGGGGATACAATAGATAATAACTGTGTGTCATGTATGCTCCAACCATTATTATAACAAATAAGGGTTTTCAAACAAGCTGCATGATCCGTCATCAGCCAGGATCTGTCTAAGTGCAATTATCAAGTGCTATTCGGTGCATGTATGATGTGGAGACAGAAGAATAGGAAGAACCATATTCTGAGTAAAATTAAGAAAGAGGGAACAGGAGAGAACTATGTTAGTGAATTGAGCTGATAGGCCTGTCTAAAGAGACCTGTTTTGAAAGCATGCTTAAAAATGTGGGGACTAAGTATTAGTAAGATCGTCCGGGTAGTGCTTTCCAGAATATTGGCGCAGCACAAGAGAAGTCTTGGAGATGGAATTGGGAGGTTCAGTTAATAGAGGATGTTCATCTTAGATCAGTTGCAGTGCGGCTAGCAGTGGTAAGGCGATCGACAGACTAGGGAGGAAATATAGAGTGGTGCAGTACTGTGGAGAGCCAAGTTTGTATTGTACTTGTGGCGCCCCTGAGGCTCAGTTGCCACAGAGGTACTGCACCTTCTCCTAAGGTGTGGTGCCCCACCATCCAGGTAAGTTGGAGGCTCCTGACCACGCTCCAACACTCGCACCCCACACAATAGAGTAGTTCAGCAAAACCACATTGCGGCTCCTTGCCTAGAGAGAGGCAGAGCACCTTTGGTGGTTCCCTGCTTGGAACACTAGACGTGCTGGAAGGTGGGTGGAGTTTAGAATACATATAAAAGAGCGGGACGGTTCCAGGATTGAGGTTCAGTTGAGTTCAGAGGTTGAGGAGGAGAGAGAAAGTCACTCGGGAGTGGGGATCCCTGGAAGAGGGATGGAGGAAGGAGTGCTGCAGCTGCCTCAGTGACCAGAGCCAGCTGGCACGGGAAATGAAAGAAGGAGAAGGACACTGAACCGAAGCCTGAGCTTCCATAGAAGGGAAAAGACAAGTACGGAACGTAGGAGTAAAAGGGAACACAGAGGACGTGGGATAGAGGAAGAACCTTGCCTATAAGTTCTAAGCGCAAGGCCGGGGCCTGGTCCCCGAGGTTGTATGGACACTAATGGTTCTGCAGCAGACACCGGTGGAGTAGTGGGCTGTAAATGCACTACTCCCATATAAGACTTGAGGGCACAACAGCAACACGGATAGAGAGCCGGGACTTAGGAGTAGAGAGTCCCCGAAGCAGGCTACAGATGTCTACCATGCAAGTAGAGTTCTTGGGAACATCTGTCAGGAGGAACTCCAGTGTAACTCAGTACTAGGAGATCTTCACACTTAAAGGCGCTATAAAGGAGACGTTCAGGAAAGGTACATAAGTTGGCGGAGAGTGGAAGGGAGCATTCTATCTTGCCTGGCGTTTGACTGAGTCCCTGACCCGGAGGACACGGCACAGAAGTGGGCACTACAGACTGTGAGTAAAGCTTTGGAACTACATGCCCTGGTGTCCTCCATTCCTTCCTGCGTCCGTTCTCCTGGCACTGCTACATCCCCTGCGCCAAACACTACACCATCTAAGTGTCTCCACATCTACACTGCCCTGGAACAACAGCCCTGCCTGTGGAGGGCTATAACATCATTGCTGCACCACACCATCGGTCCCGGAGGAGCTGTCTGCAGTGTCGGCTTAACACCTTCCTTGCCGAACACCACAGGTGGCGTCACAAACTATTCATTTAACTACATTCCACCATTAACAACATCCCCCTATTCATTGGGCGCCCAGGGCCACGGTCCGGGTCACCACCGCTGTGACACATCCCACTAATACCGGCCCGGTACCGAGTACCCCACGGCCCTAGGAGGGCAACCCCACTTGGCGTCACAAACAGGATGACGAGACCCGATGCCATCGAACAGGATGACGAGACCCGATGCCATCAGGTTCTGTGTGCCTAAGATTTGTTGGACTTAAAACTTTTGAGAATGTGCAGAAGACCCAATTTAATAGACTGTAAAATGAACATTAAAAATGGCTGTTGGCGTTGAGAAGGGCGTGACGAGAAGGGAGGTCCTAGGAAAAGACCGCAAACAGTCTTGGGCCTCCCCTGCCTGAATTCCTATGTGACAGCAACATGGCCCACCCCCCGAGGGGTTCGTATACTGGCTTGGTATGGAGGCGCAGGAAGAAGACGCCGCCCCAAGAAGGAGGGGAAGAAGCCAGTGGCGGGAAAGGGGCCGAGAGAGGAGAGAGAAGAACGCCAGAACGCCATCTTGGAGAGAGACGGGAGGAGGCCTGCGGAGCGCAGGGAAGTGGATCTCCCCGGCGCCATGGCTGAAGGCTCCAACCCAGTGTCCGAGATGACCCGCCAGCAGCTGGAGGATGAAATTGCCCAGCTGACGCGCCACCTGCAACTGAGGCAGGAAGCGTTATGGACATTGAATCTGCAGTGCGCCCAGGAGGGGCCTACACCTGTGGTACCCGCGACACCGGTACCCGCCGCTGCTGCAACGGACCTCTTCCAGGCAGACCCTGTGGAGCCTGAAACCGCTGCCATGCCACCAGCAGCGTACCTTGTTCCCTCCCTGCCGCTACTACCGGAGGAGTTGTACACAGCACAGGGAGCTGAAGCGGAGGAAGGGATCCCCCGTCCGGACCTCACACGGCTGCGCAGGTCCCTACAGAGACCCCGCAGACCCGGAGCCACCGTTAGCTCCACCGCCATCCCCGGTGTCCTACCAGGCAGCGCCCACTGCCACTACGCCTGCACCGGAGCAGAGGCCGCACCATCAGGAGGCACCAGGTATACACCCTGGCCCTCCTAATGGGTTGCCCCCCGAATTCACGTTGTCAGAGGCTGGCTTGCGGGAACTCAAAATTGAGCAGTTGGAAGAGTCAGCTGGGGGCACTAGACTGTTGGAAATGGGGAGGTGGAAGAGGTCCCTACTGAGAAGGGTACGGCTGGAACAAGCGCGCACGATTCGGCATCTTCGGGGGATTGGAGGAGTCTAGGTCGCTTTGGGATAGTGACCTCGGGATCCCTTGGCTGCCGAGTCCCCATGTAGTCGCCTATCAGCGCCAACAAGCTGCGGCATCCCTCGGTGCTAGGCCACGTACCAGAGCACCAGAACTAGCAAGCAACCAGCAACAGGATGAAGACACCCAAAGTATCACATCTGGTAGCAGTTCCCAATCAGCAGCTTCCAGAACCCCAGGAGGGGACCAGCATTAGTAACTTACAATCTAACTCTCGTTACCCAGGAGGGTATTTGCACAGTTGTGCTTTGTTTTTGTATTATGTTTTAGTTTTTGTTTTTCCTGTGTTGCCCTGTTTTGTTGGCAGCCTTTACATTTGAACTGAGCGATCATGAACTTGGAGTGATCAAAAAACTTTTGTTTGTAAATAGTTGCACCTCTTTAGGTGCCCTCTCTTGGTTTTACATAGGACGCTTTGCGACGATAATGTCTACCTCATTTGGAGCATGACTCCAATCAAAGGACACTGCAAGAGATCCCGGCTGGGAGTGGTGTCCAGCACTTACAAGAATTATTGAAAAGTTTTAATGTGAAGTATTTGATGATGATGTGTCTTATGAGAGTAAATGGCTTTTATTTAGCATTAGGAATGTTTTGATACAGTGATGAGAGATGACGTTCAGGAAAGGTACATAAGTTGGCGGAGTGTGGAAGGGAGCATTCCGTTTTGCCTGGAGGTTGACTGAGTCCCTGACCCGGAGGACACGGCACGGAAGCGGGCACTACAGACTGTGAATAAAGCTTTGGAACTACATGCCCTGGTGTCCTCCATTCCTTCCTGTGTCCGTCCTCCTGGAACTGCTACATCCCCTGCACCAAACACTACACCATCTAAGTGTCTCCACATCTACACTGCCCTGGGACAACAGCCCTGCCTGTGGAGGGCTATAACATCATTGCTGCACCACACCATCTGTCCCGGAGGAGCTGTTTGCAGCGTTGGCTTAACACCTTCCTTGCCAAACATCACAGGTGGCGTCACAAACTATTCATTTAACTACATTCCACCATTAACAACATCCCCCTATTCAATGGGCGCCCAGGGCCACGGTCGGGATCACCGCCGCTGTGACACTTCCCACTGATAACGGCCCAGTACCGAGTACCCCACGGCCCTGGGGGGCGACCCATACTCTGTAGTGAATGTGCAACCAGTGCAATTACTGGCACAGCATGAGGTGGAGGCATTGGTGAAGTGGCTGGGTAGAAATATGACTATGGCTGTTGCAATCAGGACAGATTGGAAAGGAGAAATTTTGGTTAGAGGGAGATCAGTAAAGAGTTGCAGTAATGCAGACGAAAATGAATAAGAGAGACACTAAGAGTTTTTGCAGTTTGAAAGGTGAGAAAAGGTCATATTCTGGAGATGTTTTTAAGTTGTAGGTGACATGAGTAAATGAGTGATTGGACATAGCGAATAAAGGAAAATTCTGTGTTAAATATCACCCCAATACTTTAGACCAAAGCCCTAACAGAGCCACTGATGTGTGGCAAGAACGTAATGTGAAGATAGACTTACAAGGCGTTAAGACAGATTATGCACAATTATATTAAAAATGTATGTGCCAAATTACAGCCTCTGGGTAAGGTCCTCTAGAATCACTCATTTATTTCTTATGGACTTCATAAGGGATAAAACAATTCCTCTAAGCATGGTCAGTGTCTCATGTGGGAGTATGTCAGGAGATTTTTATTTTTAATTTTAATCTTTGATGCCAACAATTAAGGAATCCCCATAAAAACCCATAAACCCCCTTGGAAAACCATGAAATACAAAAATCAATACTTATTGGTGGATCACTATTTCTACAGTATACATGTGATCTTTCTCTGTAGTAACTAATCATTTTCACGTAAAGCTGGTATCTTACTGGTTGCTATGAACCAAACTAACAATTTTGTAGAAGAGCTTTTAAGCGTGTGGCCCACTTGTTACTATGACAACATTTTCTTCTCCCATTATTTGACCCATGGAAAGGATCCTATTTTGATATAACCATATTTATGAACACCTGCTTGGCATTCATGTTTGACTATTTATCTCAGCAGAATTATTATGTAATTTAAAAGCATCGTTTTGCTTTTCTCTTTTTCTAAATTGATATAAATATTTCAATACTACCTAAAAGTGAATAATTCAGACACTCTGGGGACGATTTATTATTGCACAGATAGCATTTGGCGCACCAGTGTCTCTTATCTCTGAGCAACATGCTTTGGCATTGTAAAAAAGCCCACCTTTTGAGGCAAATAGGTGTAGGCTAGCAAAGAGATACCAGGTTGGACCCATTGGATGTCATGGTGTGGGCACCCTCTCTGAGAGCAAGGACAGACAGCTTTTATTTTGGCATACCTGAAATTTCATAGGTGGACATTTTTTTTGAGCTGTTGACCAAAGAAATTGTAAAGACTCGAATCACAGTGAATAATTACTAAGCCTTGTAGAGTCAACCATCTCAATTGGGGCAATTATTAGCGGTGAGAAGCGAATCGCAAGACTCTTCTTCTGGAATCCATTTCAGTTCTCGCAGGTCCAGGGTCCAGGAACTTCATCATCCAGCACTCGAATTCTGCAATCAAGGCCTCTGTGATGTCATGAAATGGGAGAGGCCTAGTCACTAGATCTTACACATCATCAAGATGTGTGTTACATACCCCTTGTAAATGCCAGAGATGCCCAGGATGACAGCATTTAACTTTCAGCTGAGGAAGTTTGCCACAATGTAATGCATGCTGGGCCATGGTACTGTAAATCTTATTGTTCAACTATAGTAACTGTGGCAGGTACAGTTTGGTGGTCAACTTGTATTTCCCTTTCTTACCAATACTCGTTAAATTGTAGGAGGAATTTTACTTGTTAATTTATTGCCCAACTGTTTGCAATAAGTTTTCTTGCTTGTTTTCTGTACTTACCTGTAGTCTCTTACAATAGAAACCAAATCTGAATCGGAATGAGAAGAATCAAGCACCGAGCAAGATGGTGGTCTGAATCAATGTGAGTCAAACCAGTAGGAATATTGCAGGTTACTGAAGTATTCTTTGCATTATTCAAGACTCAAACATATATGACTATTGGAATAATTCACTTACCCAGTCCAAGGCATGATACACGAAGCCCAGATTTCCCAAGATTTCTAGAAGACATAAAAGAACATTGCATCAGAGAAGAAATTACCTTTAAAACGATTTTATTGTTAATAATATTAACTACCGTAAAATTTCACGCGATGCATCTGAAATATTGGCAAGTGTGTAAGTTTTACTAAAGCTTTGTACACTTCTGAAATAAGAGTTCCATTTTTCTATTACGTTACAGAAACTGAAAAACAGATTTCATCCCAGAGCTGGATCTGTCATCTGACGGACACAAACGGAGGACAACAGGTCAAATTGGCTAATATGGTACCCAACATTTTCCGTTATGGTGTTCTAGGTATTACCGTACAATACGACACAACATCGCTTTACTATTTTGTTCTTGTAAATCCGATGGAACTTACAACAGAGCGTCCAACTCAGATGTGAGCAGAGGCTCGAGAACAGCTGCCTACGATCTCGCACCCCCTAGTTTCCGATAGCTAGTCATTTTTATTTTCTTGACACTCAGTACTGTAAATATACTGATGTGCCCGCAGTTTCTGCATCACATTGCATTAGGAATAAAATAATAGCACTGTTTATATTTCCTCCATTGGATAAAAAGCATGCTTATGAAAATAACATTTGCATCCCATAGAACAGCATAGCTCCTCCGATGAATGTTTTGTGCTTGTCTCAAACATATTTTGAACTGATGATTTTGTCTCTTGCTGTAATAATAACTGCAGAATCCAGAACTTCTTATCTTCTATTGTAACTAATGACATTATTATGCTTTATCGAAACATCTGCAGAACATCTGTCTTGTTCCGCCTTTCCCTTGTGAGATGTTATTAATACATTTATGGAGTATATATGGAAAACAACCATTCATTTAGTTTGCAGTTATTTAAAAAATTAAAGTGTCCCCACAGCAGTGTAAATACTTAGGAGAACTGTATTATTATATTTGGTAAGGCTACTTTCTTACACGGACTGAACACTATTACTTGTCTTCTTCATACACACATTTGTAAAACATTTTAAAGTGGCGTACAGAAGCTTTGCTAATTATTATTGATTTATTTAATTTACACTGAATAAAAAGGTCCATCCATCTCTGTAGCAATATGGTGGATTAAAAAAAAACTTTAAAAAAAACGGAGTAATCAGGAGAACAGCATGAATAAAATAAGAACACAAATGGGCCACACTTGACCTGGTGAGAGCTCCTTTTCATGGACTTGTATTGGGCAATGATGTACATAAAAGTAATGTACCGAAAGAATTAAAATACAACCACAGAACGGACGCAAATGTTACATTTCCGCAACTCCCGCCGCAAATTCGCATGCGTTTTTCCCGCGAAAAACAAGAGTTTTGCAAGCGTTTTTCGCTTGCGGAATGCTTGCGCATTCCAAGCGATTTCAAGCATCGCTTGGAAAGGTGATTGACAGGTTGGTCACACTCGTCAAACATAGCGCTTGACAAGTGTGACCAACTTTTTACTACTGATGCTGCCTATGCGGCATCAATAGTGAAAGATAGAATGCTAAAAATAATAAAAAAATAAAAAATAGTAATATGCTCACCTTCTGACGGCTGCCGGAGCCTTCCCGCCTTTCCGCCACGATCCCGGCATCTTCCGGTCCCAGTAATGCTTTGCGCGAAGGACCTGAGATGATGTCACGCTTGCGAGATCGCGACGTGATCGCAGTCATTCGTGCAAAGCATTACTGGGACTGGAACAAGCCAGGAGCGTGGTGAGAAGCGGGAACTCTGGGGGCCGCCGGAGGGTGAGTCACTATTTTTTTATTTTAATTCTATTTTTTACAGGTATATGGTACCCAGAGCCTGGAGGAGAATCTCCTCTCCTCCAGACCCTGGGTACCATCCGCACATGATCCACTTACTTTGCGCATGGTGGGCATAGCCACATGTAGAAAGTAAGCGGAACAATGCAATCCTATGTGTGCGGAATTCCCACAATTCCGCACAAAGATTGAGCATGCTGCGTATTTTTCCGCAATGCGATTCCGCTGCGGAAAAATACGCAGCATTAGCACAGCATGTGCATAATGCCATAGGATTGCATGGGATGCTTTTTTTTGCGTTTTCGCTGCAAAATCGCGGGTTTAAAAACGCAGTGAAAATGCAAAAAAACCCGCTACGTGTGCACACAGCCTAAAGGGAATCTGTCACCTCATTTTTGGTCTATAAGATACAGCCAATGCAATCAGGGGCTTATCTACAGCATTCTGTAATGTTGTAGAAAAGCCCCTGATGTAACCTGAAAGATAAGAAAAACGAGTTAGATTATATTCATCTGGGCGTCAGGTCCGGTCCGATGGGTGTCGCGGTCCGGTCTGGTGCCTCCCATCTTGTAGCGATGACGTCCTCCTTCTTACTTCTGCCGTGGCTCCTGCGCAGGCGCACTTACTCTGCCCTGTTGAAGCCATAGCAGAGTACTGCAGTGCGCAGGCGCCAGACGACTCTGACCTTTCGCGGCACCTGCGCACTGCAGTACTTTACTCTGTCCTCAACAGGGCAGATAAAGTACGCCTGCGCAGGGGCTGCAGCAGAAGTAAGAAGGAGGACAACATCGCTAGAAGATGGGAGGCGCCGGACCGGACCACGACACCCACCGCACCCGCCTCCGCCCCCCGGTGAGTATAATCCAACTTGTTTTTCTTCTCTTTCAGGTTACATCGGGGGCTTATCTACAGCATTACAGAATGCTGTAGATAAGCCCTCGATGGTGGTGCCGGCAGCTCATAGGCCAAAAAATAGGTGACAGATTCCCTTTAAGTAGCTGAGTAAGTATACAGTACAAAGAATGCCAATGTCACTGTTTTGGCATGTTATTTTTGATGAAGTATTTGTGAAAGATAGTCAGAGACATTCATATGTTCTCATTAAACACTATTATGCTATAAAATACATATAAAGTATATTATCACCTATTGAACATCTTCTTTCAAGGCTACTCGTCTTTGACAAGGAAAAAAGTTTCAGTCTAAAATCTGTATTCCTTCATTCACTTTCAAAACCCACGATATGAAGTCTGAAAATGTTTCTCTTGTGGAAATGTCTCCCTAATTACATACCCTAGGTGGGAGGTCTGAGTGAACTGAGGGTACTGATGTCTTTAGTGACTCATATGTCATCACAACTTCTACCATACACTAAAGGCCCCGTCACACCCAGCGATCTCACCAGCAAGATCGCTGATTTTGTGACACCACAGCGATCTCGCCAGCGACATCGCTGTGTGTGACATGTATCAGCGACCGGGCTCCCTGCCAGGTATCGCTGATCGCGCATGAACTTCCTGGGCCGTTTTTTGATCATTGGTCTCCCGCTGCCCAGCAAGCATCGCTGCGTGTGGCAGCGAGAGACCAGCGATCAGCGACGCTGGTTTCCAGGGTAAACAGGGGGTATCTAAGAGCCATGCGGCTCTTAGATACCCGCTGTTTACATTGGAAACCAGCTTGCTCGCTGGTCCTGATCGCTGGAGGGGCTGTCTATGTGACAGCTCACCAGCGATCAGCCTAACTATGTTCCAGCGATCCCATCCATGTCGGATCATTGGTGGGATCGCTGGGACATCGTTATGTGTAATGGACCTTTATTTCCTTGCTCTGTGATTTCCTCCATTAGTATAACCAGTTTTCTTCTGCCATCCCTGAAACTGTACGTTTTCTTCCCTCTCCACATTGTGGAAATCTGTATACAAATCCCTCCTTATCTACGCTGTTAATAGATTCGAAGGAGGTAGGTAGGTGATAGAAGAGAAATTTGTCAGAAATGAGCACGAACGCTGACAGATTTGCAAAATTTTTGAAAAACAGAAGAATATTTTAGAAAGTTGCTTAATTTTCCATTTAGAAAACAAGTGAAAGAAAAAAAAGAAATTATGTGCAAATATAATACATACTAAGAATTATAAGACAGCTAGCAAGTAGTTTTTTGCACAGTAAATTATAATACAAGTAGCTAGAGTACTTCCAGAAAAAAAGAGACAAAACTTTAGTAATAATCCGCTCCCAATAAAATAGAAATATATTTACATATCACTTCAGCATGACTTGGGCTTGGGAAAAGGATGCCGAATACAGAGATACTAGACAGCAAAGAAGCCCTAGTGGGACTTGCAAATTGTTACATTTTATAGGAAAGAATAATTGGTCTTGACAGAGAGGTTATGTTAGATAAGACAGAGATCCAAGGGTATTGACTGATGTATTTCCTATGAGATAATGAAGTAATAGAAGAGAACAGATATTAAATCTGTGTTGCTTGGAGCTACAGAAGAATCCCATTCTTTTTCTTTTCAAATTAATTTCTATTCCAATTCCTCTCTGACAGAATAAAAGATGATACGTTATAGGGCCATGACATATAAATATTCCAGAGGCAAACTCCTGGGAAGGACTCCAGTCTCCATCATCCCAGTCTGTGTCAGCACATAGCATTTAAATTAGCAAGCACTACCTTGAGGGTCTCGACAGACAGTCATGTTTATAGCTGCAGGTTTAAAAATGACAATGCTCAAAGCAAGGTGACTAGCTTCCAACTTTTAGGTCACCGACTTGTAGCAGCATATGTTCAGCATGTGGTTTTAAAGCAACAAATTCATCTGCCTTTTTCAAGTTCAGTTCACTGCTACTAGGTAAATGACTTGTTTTTAAAAGACACAATTATGACAAAAGATACAGAAGTTTACCTTAAAAAATATTAGATCATTGTTAACCCCTTAACCCTCAAGGGTGGTTTTCACGTTCATGACCGGGCTAATTTTTACAATTCTGACCACTGTCCCTTTATGTGGTAATAACTCTGGAACGCTTCCATGGATCCCGGTGATTCTGACACTGTTTTCTCGTGACATATTGTACTTCATGTTAGTGGTAAAATTTCATTCATATAACTTGCGTTTATTTGTGAAAAAAACGGAAATTTGGGGAAAATTTCGCAATTTTCCAACTTTTAATTTTTATGCCCTTAAATCACAGGGATACGGCACACAAAAAACTTAATAAAGACAACATTTCCCACATGTTTACTTTACATCAGCACAATTTTGGAACCCCAATTTTTTTTTCTTAGGAAGTTATAAGGGTTAAAAATTGACCAGCGATTTCTCATTTTTGCAACACCATTTTATTTTTACGGACCACATCACATTTGAAGCCACTTTGAGGGGTCTATATGATAGAAAATACCCAAAAGTGACACCATTATAAAAACTGCACCCATTAAGGTGCTCAAAACCACATTCAAGAAGTTTATTAACCCTTCAGGTGCTTAACAGGAATTTTTTGAATATTTAAAAAAAAGGAACATTTAACTTTTTTTCACAAAAAAATAGTTCAGGTTCAATTTTTTTTATTTTACCAAGGGTAAAAGGAGAAATTGGACTGCAAAAGTTATTGTGCAGTTTGTCCTGAGTACGCTGATACCTGATATGTGGGGGGAACCACTGTTTTGGCGCATGGCAGAGCTCAGAAGGGAAGGAGCGCCGTTTGACTTTTTCAATGCAAAATTGGCTAGAATTCAGATCGGATGCCATGTCACGCTTGGAGAGCCCCTGATGTACCTAAACAGTGGAAACTCCCCACAAGTGACCCCATTTTGGAAACTAGACCCCCCAAGGAACTTATCTAGATATGTGGTGAGAACTTTGAACCAACAAGGGCTTCACAGAAGTTTATAACGTACAGCGGTACAATTAAAAAATCATATTTTTCCACAAAAATGATCTTTTCACCCCAAATTTTTATTTTCCCAAGGGTAACAGCACCCTAAAAGTTATTGTGCAATTTGTCCTGAGTACGCTGATACCCCATATGTGGGTGTAAACGACTATTTGGGCGCATGGCAGAGCTCAGAAGGGAAGCAGTGCCATTTGACTTTTTTGGCTGGAATTGAGATTGGACACCATGTCGCGTTTGGAAAGCCCCTGATGTACCAAAACAGTGAAACCCCCCCACAAATTACACCATTTTGGAAACTAGACCCCCCCAAGGAACTTATCTAGATGTGTGGTGAGCACTTTGAACCCCCCAGTGCTTCACCGAAGTTTATAACGCCCGGGCATGAAAATAAAAAAATCGTATTTTTTCCACCAACATGATCTTTCAGTCACCAATTTTTTTATTTTCCCAAGGGTACCAAGAGAAATTGGACCCCAATAGTTGTTGTCCAATTTGTCCTGAGTACGCTGATACCCCATATGTGGGAGAAAACTACTGTATGGGCACACGTCGGGGCTCGGAAGGGAAGTAGTGACGTTTTGGAATGCAGACTTTGATGGAATGCTCTGCGGGTGTCATGTTGCCTTTGGAGAGCCCTGAATGTACCTAAACAGTGGAAACCCCCCATAAGTGACACCATTTTGGAAACTAGACCCCCTAAAGGAACTTATCTAGATGTGCGGTGATCACTTTGAACCCCCAAGGGCTTCACAGAAGTTTATAATGCCCGGGCATGAAAATAAAAAAATTGTATTTTTTCCACAAACATGATCAATTAGTCCCCTTTTTTATTTTCCCAAGGGTACCAGGAGAAATTGGACCCCAAAAGTTGTTGTCCAATTTGTCCTGAGTACGCTGATACCTCATATATGGGAGAAAACTACTGTATGGGCACACGTCGGGGCTCGGAAGGGAAGTAGTGACGTTTTGGAATGCAGACTTTGATGGAATGGTCTGCGGGTGTCATGTTGCCTTTGGAGAGCCTCTGATGTACCTAAACTATTGAAACTCCCCACAAGTGACCCCATTTTGGAAACTAGACCCCCCGCAGAACTTATCTAGATGTGTGGTGAGCACTTTGAACCCCCAAGTGCTTCACAGAAGTTTATAACGCCCGGGCGTGAAAATAAAAAAATCATTTTTTTCCACAAAAATGATATTTTTGCCCCCAATTTTTTATTTTCCTATAGGTAACAGGAGAAATTGGACCCCAAAAGTTGTTTTGCAATTTGTCCTGAGTACTCTGATACCCTATATGTGGGGGTAAAACACTGTTTGGGCGCATGGCAGAGCTTGGAAGGGAAGGAGCACCATTTGACTTTTTCAACGCAGAATTGGCTGGAATTGAGATCAGACACCATGTTGCATTTGGAGAGCACCTGATGTGCCCAAACAGTGGAAACCCCCCAATTCAAACTCCAACCTTAACCCTAATCTCTGCCCTAGCCCTATCCCAAACCCTAATGGGAAAATGGAAATAAATACATTTTTTTTATTTTATTATTTTTCCCTAACTAAGGGGTGATAACGGGGGGTTTGATTTACTATTTATAGCGGGTTTTTATATTTGGCAGCTGTCACACGCTAAAAGACGCTTTTTATTATAAAAATAGTTTTTGCATCACAAACATATTGAAAGCTATAATTTTTCCATATTTTGACCCACTGAGTCATGTGAAGTCTTATTTTTTGCGGGACTAGTTGACGCTTTTATTGGTATCATGTTCGGGCATGTGACATCTTTTGATTGCTTTTAATTCCGATTTTTGGGACGCAGAATGAACAAAAACCAGCGTTTCATGAATTTCTTTTGGGGGGTGCATTTACACCGTTCCACCTGCGGTAAAATTGATAAAGCCCTTTTATTCTTCAGGTCAGTACGGTTACAGCGATACCTCATTTAGGTCTTTTTTTATGTTTTGGCGCTTTTATACAATGAAAACAATTTTATATAAAAAATAATTATTTTTTCATCGCTTTATTCTGCGAGCTATAACTTTTTTATTTTTTCACTGATGATGCTGTATGGTGGCTCGTTTTTTGCGGGAAAAGATGACGTTTTCAGCGGTACCATGCATATTTATATGCATCTTTTTGATCGCGCGTTATTGCACTTTTTGTTCGGCAGCATGATAATAAATCATTATTTTTTGCTTCGTTTTTTATTTTTATTTTTTAAGGGGTTCGCTAAAGGGTTTAACTAATGGGACAATTTTATAGGGCGGGCCGTTACGGACGCGGCGATACCAAATATGTGTATACTTTTATTTATTTATTTTTTTAATTTATTTAGCGATTTTTTTAAAATTATTTTTACACTTTTTTTTTAACTTTATTACATTGTCCCAGGTGGGACATCACTGTCCTGTGACAGATCGCTGATCTGTCACATCACAGATCACTGTGACAGATCAGCGATCTGTCACAGGCACTGCACAAGGCTTCCTCCTTGCCTGCGCTTTGCAGGCATGAGGAAGCCAGCTCCCTGCAGGCCCCCGAAGGTCCCCGTCGCCATCTTGGATTCGGGGACCTGCAGGGATGGAGCCACCCGCAGCAGCGCTGCACATTGCGCTGCTGTGGGGGGCTCAGGAAAGCACGGAGGGAGCCCCCTTCCTGCCGATGCTTCCCTTTAACCCCCGGTACAGCGCGATCGTGTTTGATCGCGGTGTGCAAGGGGTTAACGTGTCGAGGCGGTCCGTGACCACCCCTGACACATTGTGCCGGGTGTCAGCTGTGATAATCAGCTGACACCCGGCCGCGATCAGCGGCGCTCACCACGTGGGCGCCGCTGATCGCTGTGACGTACTATCCCGTCCCTGCGAATTAAGTCCCAGGGCACATGGACGGGATAGTGCGTCACATGACAGAAAGGGGTTAAAAGAGATGTTCAGCCTTTTAAAAAATAAAATAAAAAACATAAAAAATTATATACAGTGTGGGAAATAAGTATTTGATCCCTTGCTGATTTTGTAAGTTTGCCCACTGACAAAGACATGGACATTCTATAATTTTAAGGGTAGGTTAATTTTAACATTGAGAGATAGAATATCAAAAATAAAATCCAGAAAGTAACATTGTATAAATTATATAAATTTATTTGCATTTTGCAGTGAGAAATAAGTATTTGATCCCCTACCAACCATTAGGCTGTGTGCCCACGTTGTGCTTAAAAAATGCTAGTTAAAATGCATCCCATGCAATCTTATGGGATTCCGCAGTTGCTGTGCCCATGCTGTGGATTTTTCCGCTGCTGAATCGCTTTGCGTGAAAATCCGCAGCATGTCCATTAATTTGGTGGAATTGTGGCGATTCCGCCGCCATAGAATTGCATTGAAACTCTCACTTTATGCATGTGGCCATTCCCACCATGCGTGAAGTAAGCATGCCATGTGCGGATGGTACCCAGGGTCTGGAGAGGAGACTCTCCTCCAGGTCCTGGGTACCATATTCCTGTTAAAAATAGAATTAAAATAAAAAATAGGGATATACTTACCCTCTGTCGGCCCTCGGAGTCGTCCCGGTCCTCAGCGATGCACACGGCGGCTTTATTCCCAGGCGTGCTTCGCGCCAAAATGACTTTGATGTCGCGGTCGCATAACCGCTACGTCATCAGAAGTCATTCTCGCAATGAATCCCTTGGAACGGAACTTGCCGGCAGAGCCGCTGAGAACCGGGAGCACTGCTGAGAAGATCAGGGGCGGACAGGAGTTGAGTATATCCATATTTTTAATTTTTTTAAATTATTTTTTACATCCTATCTTTTACTATTGATGCTGCATAGGCAGCATCAATAGTAAAGAGTTGGTCACACTTTTCAACCACTGTGCTTGACAAATGTGACCAACCTGTCAATCACTTTTCCAAGCGATGCTTCAAATCACTTGGAAAAGCGCAAGCATTCTGCAAGCTAAAAATGCTTGCATAACGCTTGTATTTTGCTGGAAAACGCATGCGAATTCCGCATGCGTTTTACCCGCGGTGGGTAGTTGCGGAAATGCTGCCGACAATTCTGCAGCATTTCTGCAACGCGGGCACATAGCCTTAAGAATTCTGGCTCCTACAGACCAGTTAGACGCTCCTAATCAACTCGTTACCTGAAGTACAGACAGCTGTCTTACAAACTGTCTTGTAATTAGCACTACTCTCTGCTTCCTGCTGGAGGGCCCACCGAGGACCCGAAGCCCTAGTCTCCTGTTTCCCACCAGGTCAGATCACGTTCATATATAAATATAAAATACATTAGTGAAAAAACTGTCGTTTGTGTTTCTCCATTTATGTTTAATATTTCAAATAGAAGATTCATAGTGAATGAACAAAGTACAGTATATAAATTACAATCCTAATTAGTGATTAATCAATATACATCAGGAAAGCATACTGCATATGTATACAGTGCAATAACCTCAATCTCTTCATGTGTCATTACATATAACAATAATTAATTTACAATTTATCAATTAACACTGAATAAAAAGGTCCATATCTCTGTAGCCATATAGTGGATTTAGAAAAAACAAACATCCAAACAAAACAGGACACTCAATTACTTCGGGGAGCAGCAGGAATAAAAAAGAACACAAAGAGGCCATGTATGACTTGGTGACAGGTCCTTTTAAAGGGCCCATAGGGGGGATGATATGTGCAAAATGAGGCAGATTTACAAATGGGTGATATTGGCACAAACGAATAAATGTATGTGGACACTATAAGACCACATTGTGATTTTGGGAATACTCCTTTAATGAAAGAAATATAACAATGTGAGATAGTGCCAAAAAGTTCCATGATCATCATAAAAGTGCTCAGCCTTGTGCCTCGTTCTTTTATCTGCTAAGTTCGAATATTCCTACATTGCATATAAATCAGCTAGGTGCATTATTTCCTGAGAACTAAAGAACATCAAAATGCTTAAGGCTTGTTCGAGTAAGAACGGAGGCCGCATTATTAATATCAATCTTTCCTCTTCAGATGTCAAGAAGTAAATAAAAGACGTCGGACAGATGCACTTGACAGTTCTAGGCATCGTGAAACTGTGAAAGTCCTAAGTTTTCCACCCGGGGTGATATTTTTTGGACAGTTGCATCATGCCAGTGCTTACAAATTCTGTTATAATGTGACCATAATAAGTGACAGAAATAGGTCAAGAATTGGATTCAATACTGCTACACCCCCAAGAGTATAACATTTACATATAAGAAATATTTCCCAAGGGGTGCTATCAAGAAGACTGCTACAGAGGCCTCATCTACACTTCAGTATTGGATCAGTACTTTTATTTATCAGGTTTTTTTATTCCAACAAGGTCATCAGTGGAAAAGAAGGGATTTTTTTTAATATATATATTTAGGACTGGTGGTCTCCCCGATACAGAAAGTCATGATGAAAGTCATCAGGTGACCCCATTCTTCGGTCACCTGATCTCTGAGTTCTGTGACTAGTTGCAGCATTCAGGTGTCTGGAATGGGATGTTACTAAGGGCACCTCAAATAATATCCTGTTGCAGTAACCTGACTGCTGCGGTCAATCATGGGACTCGGTGTTCATGTGACCAAAGAACATGAATTCCTGTCTCGGCTACAGTCAAGGGGTCATAGTTGCTAAATATAGGCTCTTTAATTATTAAATATTACCTCTTGCCATGGAAATGTTGACATATTTGCACTCCTTGGGATGTCCTTCCGTTCAATTCCTGAAAACGTGCACACCCAAACAATTCACTAAAGATGCCCATTGCAAGCGGAACTAAGTAAATTCTTTTAATCCAATTTTTCTTTTTCACAGGCCAGCATTTACTCTTGGAATCTTTAGAAAAAAAATAGGTCAAGTGAAATCACTTAAAATACGCCAAGTAACGGCTTTCTATCAGCCATCCTGTATTTCAACAGGCATATTTCAACAAATGCACAGCAAGATATATTTTGTCACTCACACTGTATGTATATATATTTTTATATATATATATATATATATATATATATATATATACTAGCTGAAGAGCCCGGCATTGCCTGGGCACATAGTAACCAACTGTGGTTAGTTATAATAAATTATAATGATTATATTGCACATAACACCATTTCACATCATATATTCCACACTACAGATTTGCAACACAAATTAACTAAACGATAACCCAAGTATTGATAGTATTTTATTTTCAACTCATTCAAGAGTCTTTTGATAAACAACATTTTTGGTTTTTCCTTTCGGTGCAAAGATGAACAGATTTTTGGCAGTTCCAACTCTTGAACAGACCACGTAAAGTTGACCATGAGAAAAGCATGGAGATTGCAAATCGATCCCCACTACTTAAATCGATCCCTACTACTTTCAAGGACTGTCCCTGAGCATTCTTAATGGACATTGCAAATAGCAGTTGAACTGGAAACTGGAGGCGTTTAAAATTAAAAAACAAATCAGATGGAATGAGTGGAATGAGTGGAATTAAAATGTCCTCTCCTTTGGCACATTCTGTTTCTGAGCTGTGTATCTAACCCTATCCTGTGTGATAATGTCTGCTGAGCTGTGTACCTAATCCTCTCCTGTGTGATACTTTCTGCTGAGCTGTGTATCTAATCCTATCGTGTATTACTGACTGCTCAGCCGTATATCTAATTCTTTACTGTGTGATACTGACTGCTGAGCAGTGTAGCTAATCTTATCCTGTGTGATACCGTCTGCTGAGCCGTGTATCTAACCATATCCTGTGTGATACTGACTGCTGAGCCATGTACCTAATCCTATCCTGTGTGATACTTTCTGCTGAGCTGTGTATCTAATCCTATCGTGTATTACTGACTGCTCAGCCGTATATCTAATTCTATACTGTGTGATACTGAATGCTGAGCAGTGTATCTAATCCTATCCTGTGTGATACCGTCTGCTGAGCCGTGTATCTAACCCTATCCTGTGTGATACTGACTGCTGAGCCATGTACCTAATCCTATCATGTGTGTTACTAACTGCTCAGCCGTGTATCTAATCCTATCCTGTGTGAAACTGACTGCTGAGCCGTGTATCTAATCCTATCCTGTGTGATACTTTCTGCTGAGACGTGTAACTAACCCTATCCTGTGTGATACTGACTGCTGAGCCGTGTATCCACTCCTATCCTGTGTGATACTGACTGCTGAGCCGTGTATCTAATCTTATCCTGTGTGATACTGACTGCTGAGCCATGTATCTAATCCTATCCTGTGTGATACTGACTGCTGAGCCGTGTATCTAATCCTATTCTGTTTGAACTGGAAACTGGAGGCGCATTCTGTGTGATACTCTCTGCTGAAGCGTCTGTCTAATACTATTCTGTGTGATACTGTGTGCTGAGCTGTGTATCTAATTCTATCCTGTGTGATACTGTCTGCTGAGCCGTGTATCTATTCCTATCCTGTGATACTGACTGCTGAGCTGTGTATCTAATCCTATCCTGTGTGATACTGACTGCTGAGCTGTGTATCTAATCCTATCCTGTGTGATACTGACTACTGAGCCATGTGTCTAATCCTCTCCTGTGTGATACTGACTGCTGAGCTGTGTATCTAATCCTATGCTGTGTGATACTGACTGCTGAGCCGTGTATCTAATCCTATTCTGTTTGAATTGGAAACTGGAGGCGTATTCTGTGAGATAGTCTGCTGAGCCGTCTATCTAATACTATTCTGTGTGATACTGTGTACTGAGCTGTGTATCTAATACTATTCTGTGTGATACTGTCTGCTGAGCCATGTATCTAATCCTATACTGTGATACTGACTGCTGAGCTGTGTATCTATTCCTATCCTGTGATACTGACTGCTGAGCTGTGTATCTATTCCTATCCTGTGATACTGACTGCTGAGCTGTGTATCTAATCCTATCCTGTGTGATACTGACTGCTGAGCCGTGAATCTAATCCTATCCTGTGTGATACTGACTGCTGAGCCGTGTATCTAATCCTATCCTGTGTGATACTGGGCTCACCCTGCAGTCTGTGTCAGAGGGTGGTCTGTGTTGGCACAGTAATAAATTGTGTTATTTTCAGCTTTACAGAAGGACGATAACACCATAGAAATGATAAGAATAATAGGCAAAATTGTTTGCTGAACTGGAGCGCACGGGGTTAAAATTTCGCCTCACAACATAGCCTATGACACTCTCGGGGTCCAGACGTGTGACTGCAAAATTTTGTGGCTGTAGCTGCAACAGTGGAGATGCCACTCCCGGACATACACACACACATTGAGCTTTATATATCATATATATACACTCACTGGCCACTTTATTAGGTACACCTGTCCAACTGTGTGTTAAGACTTAATTTCTAATCAGCCAATCACATGGCGGCAACTCAGTGCATTTAGGCATGTAGACATGGTCAAGACAATCTCCTGCAGTTCAAACCGAGCATCAGTATGGGGAAGAAAGGTGATTTGAGTGCCTTTGAACGTGGCATGATTGTTGGTGCCAGAAGGGCTGGTCTGAGTATTTCAGAAACTGCTGATCTACTGGGATTTTCACGCACAACCATCTCTAGGGTTTACAGAGAATGGTCCGAAAAAGAAAAAAAATCCAGTGAGCGGCAGTTCTGTGGCCGGAAATGCCATGTTGATGCCAGAGGTCAGAGGAGAATGGGCAGACTGGTTCGAGCTGATAGAAAGGCAACAGTGACTCAAATTGCCACCCGTTACAACCAAGGTAGGCAGAAGAGCATCTCTGAATGCACAGTGCGTCGAACTTTGAGGCAGATGGGCTACAGCAGCAGAAGACCACACTGGGTACCACTCCTCTCAGCTAAGAACAGGCATCTGATGGCTACTTTCAGCAGGATAATGCGCCATGTCATAAAGCTCGAATCATCTCAGATTGGTTTCTTGAACATGACAATGAGTTCACTGTACTCAAATGGCCTCCTCAGTCACCAGATCTCAATCCAATAGAGCATCTTTGGGATGTGGTGGAACGGGAGATTCGCATCAGGGATGTGCAGCCGACAAATCTGCGCCAACTGTGTGATGCCATCATGTCAATATGGTCCAAAATCTCTGAGGAATGCTTCCAGCACCTTGTTGAATCTCTGCCACGAAGAATTGAGGCAGTTCTGAAGGCAAAAGGGGGTCCAACCCGTTACTAGCATGGTGTACCTAATAAAGTGGCCAGTGAGTGTATATATATATATATATATATATATATATATATATGTGTGTGTATTAGTTTTTTTTCATTGTTCCAGTGTGAATATTATTTGTTTTGTTATTTTACAAATTGTCATCATAGTATACAGTGCTAAAGATCAATATATCTGTTATCTATCTATTTGTCTATCTATCTATTCTCAAAAGGGATGTAGTAAAAGGGTATTGACCCAGCATCCTCCATGTACATATAACAAAAATGGCAGCACTCCTCCATGTTTTGGCTCTTCACACTGTGAGCCTTTTTCAAGCTAAGATGTGATATATGATAGCTGTGTTCATAGCTTGAGAAAGGCTCCCAGTTTGAAGAGCCAAAA
Source organism: Dendrobates tinctorius (assembly GCF_039654945.1). Taxonomy (NCBI): domain Eukaryota; kingdom Metazoa; phylum Chordata; class Amphibia; order Anura; family Dendrobatidae; genus Dendrobates; species Dendrobates tinctorius. The sequence goes on from NW_027361728.1 coordinate 63,679,009, forward strand.
CGTCAGACATACATTGGGGAATAAAGACCAAAGGTGTTAACTATCTCACATCTAGAGTGCTGCCATTTTTTTTACTATCTATCTATCTATCTATCTATCTATCTATCTATCTATCTATCTATCTATCTATCTATCATTTATCATCTATCTATCTTATATTTGCACAACATAAAGTAAAATAACATTTTTTGCACATGAAACATGAAGGGAACTTACAGGTGCTGGACTATCGTGTATTCTAAGTTATTGAATGGCCGTAGATAACTCACTTTTAGAATTTTTCAAAATTACCTTTAAATGCTTGTAAAATATTTTACAATTTTTATTATTAGGAAGACTACGGATAACCCCACTAAAATGCCCATCTAAAAAGCATGTGTGACATCTGGCTGCAGGTCTTTTGGCCAAGAAAAAAAACACAAAAACACCATCAAATTACGAGAGACAGAGCGATATCTTCACCCAAACATTACAGCTAGTTACGTACAGCCGGTATTCAGTCCGAGTGCGGTCCTCTATGTACGGCCTAGCCGCAGTTCCCCTGACCTTTTAGTCCATTATGAGGCTGTTATACACACCAACACTACATTTACATAGGGGTCATTGGGACGCCCATTGGCTACTGAATTTCCCAGTAAATAGGTGATAAATCTATGTAATAGTTAAGACACCTTCTAGTAATAGTTAAACATAATTCCAACAATCCATACTAGTAGATTTAGAAATCCTGTTTATCTGGCATGCAATAAAACCAGTCACATAGTGGATTAGCAGCAATCTGTCCTATTTTTATGTTCTCTTTTAGTGTGACAATTGCATCTTTGGCGGAGCTTCAATGCCCACCCTGCAGTTTACATGTACATGCGATGGCAGTGATATTTTCGCACACATTAGAGTGCTAATATGATCACCCGCACATTGGATAGCAGGACTGCCAAGGATGCCATGCATCGGCCACTGCAGAGGTGGGAGGGCAAGAATTCACTAGGTGTACAGTGTGTACATCAAACATTAAGCTAGCACTTTGGTGGATGCCCAATGATTACAAGATGAGCAGAAATCCAGCGTATGTGTGTGTTTTGTGAGAAAGATGGTTGGCTCATAAAGAACTTACTCTGATGAAGTGGATCAGTTTTAAAACCGGCTGCTACCAGCTTTATTATCTTTATATACAGTAAACCAAGCACATCACAGTAACCAAATAAATCCTCGTTCGTCTGGCCACCAAACATTACATTTAGTGTCTCTCGCTATCCAAAGCTCAGAGTCAGAGTGAGTTGGATAGCAGTGATGGCACTATTCCCACAAACACACTGACAGAAGCGCAATTGCTTATGCAGTGTTTAGCGCTGAGCTGCTGTAACAAGGTGGCCCGGGGTGGTAGCCATGGGCGAGTCCACTAAGTAACGATCAGTGAGCACCCTGGCACCTTGCTCATGGAAAGTCAAATAAAGTTCTTTGTACTGCATGTGTAACATGCTCCGCAGCACACTCACAGGCTCTGTCATATTCCTTTCAGCTGCTACCATGCAGGCTCTGCATATCACTTAAAAAAAGGGGGCTTTTTCCAACAGTTGAACTTTAATAAACAACAAGTCATCCATCAAATTAGCAGCACAGTTCGCACAGAGTGACATCTCCTCACTCTCTCTGTCCTTCAGATAGTCCTGATTCTTCCTTACAAATTCTTCCATCTCCTCCACTTACTTTGTCCCCCACGTGTTCCAGGCTCACCAGTTCTTTTCAGTCCCAGGTCCGGCTTATGTAGGAAGTGGTGCTAGGTACGTTCTCTCAACTCCACCTGCCCTGGTCATAAACCCCAAATACTCCTTGAGCTGGCCTCTGTTCACTGGTGGCCGTCCACACTGGTCCCTATCCTGGGACTCTCTCCGGCCATAGCCGCTCCATTCTTCCGGCTATATAAATCCTGTGTTCTGCATACATCTTGCCATCGGGCAAGCTGCCCAGGAACTCCTCGCTAATCAGGAAGTGTTTTTCCTATATCCCCTTGCTGCATGATGCTCTGCTCTTTGCCCCTCCCATCTACTTAACTCCTTTGTTGCCTGTATCTAACTAACCTTCCTTGCCTGTTCCTGCTCTAATATGCCCCCCTCTAAACTAATTCCCCTATAGTCCTGCACCTATTACTAATCTCTCCCTAATCTTAGGCATATTGAAGACATCACATCACAATTTATAACACACATTAAATAACAGTAGGGAACTACACATTACATTAATATTACTAACATTTTAGTGCACTGCAGGTCACACATATGTACTTGTTCAGATTAGGGGAGGCACATGATGAACCAGGTCACCCCATTACACTGCCATGAGAACTTTCTCACGCAGCGAGCGGTGCCATAAGTGAGGTCACCGGGGTTCATCAGTTGTTAACTCTGGTGAACTTTCTCATGGCAGCTCAGCGCTAGACACTGCAGGAGCAATTGCACTCCAGTCAGTGTGAACCGGCTGACGGGGAGAGCAGTCACTGGGACAACCACTCGCCAAATCACCTGAATCATCATGCAACAGTATGAATTATCTTCACATCAGACAGGTGAGGGATATGGTTGTTTATTATTTTCTGTTTTTTTTCCAGGGGACATGAGCATCAATGGATTAGATGTAAGGGGAGTATATGGTTGTTTATTATTTATGTCTTGTCAGTGTATGTAACCTCATTCTGACACCCATTGACTTACATTGTAAGCCAGTTCCAGGTCACACATGAGGCAACATATAGATAGAAACGAACCAGACCGTGCCTGCTGATCAACAAAATGGAGAAGCTTGAAACTGCTAGGTGCCAGGTCCTGCAGATGAGGCACAGTAACAATTGGTACAAGCAAAAGGAGACCGGCACTTATTTCCATCCAGTAATATTAAAACATCACTAATTCTTTATTTCTGATCCATTTAAAAATCAAGGGTAAGGTGGGAAATTAAAATACTAAGGCGCTTCTGGCCCTTTAAACTCCCTTAATCATAGCATATGGCATAGCATAGTTGTGTGGCTAAGAGGGGGTGTTATCTGGGTAATATCCTGTCCTCCAGATTAAAAATCTAGTGTGAATTCAACTTGACTTGAATCATAGAATCGTAGAGTTGGAAGGGACCTCCTGGGCCATCTGGTCCAACCCCCTGCTCAAAGCAGGATTCGCTAAATCATCCCAGACAGATGTCTGTCCAGCCTCTGTTTGAAGACTTCTATTGAAGGAGAACTCACCACCTCCCGTGGCAGCCTGTTCCGCTCATTGATCACTCTGTCAAAAAGTTTTTTGTATTAGTGCAAATGAGAATAAAGATGATCCTTCTACAATGTGACAGCCCTTGAGATATTTGTAGACAGCTATTAAGTCTCCTCTCAGTCTTCTCTTCTGCAAGCTACCGGTAAACATTCCCAAATCCTGCCACCTTTCCTCATAAGACAGGGTTTGCAGACTGGTCACCATTCTGATCGCTCTTTTCTGAACTTGCTCCAGTTTGTTGATGTCTTTTTTAAAATGTGGCGCCCAAAACTGGACACAGTATTCCAGATGAGGTCTGACCAAATAGGAGTAGAGGGCAATAATGACTTCATGTGATCTAGATGCTTCTGTTAATACATTCTAGAATTGCATTTGCCTTTCTTGCTGCAGCATCACACTGTTGACTCATATTCAGTCTGTGATCTATTAGTATACCCAAGTCTTTTTCACATGTGCTGTTGCTTAGCCCTATTCCTCCCATTCTGTATATGCTTTTTTCATTTTTATTGCCCAGATGTAGTACTTTGCATTTTTCCCTCTTAAAAACCATTCTGTTAGTTGCTGCCCACTGCTCCAGTTTATTTATATCTTTTTGAATTCTCTCTCTCTCTTCCTAGTATTAGCTATCCCTCCTAGCTTTGTGTCATCAGCAAATTTAATCAGTTTACCCTCAATTCCTTCATCTAAATCATTGGTAAAGATGTTGAACAATACAGGGCCTAGGACAGAGCTCTGTGGTACCCCACTTGAGATATTCTTCCAACTGGATGTGCAGCCATTCACGACCACTCTTTGGGTCCGATCACTAAGCCAGTTATGAATCCACCTAACAGTTGCCTTGTCCATTGCCATTTTTTCAATAAGGTTTGTGTGAGATACTTTGTCAAATGCTTTGCTGAAGTCAAGATATACTATATCTACAGCATTTCCCTGATCCACCCAATCAGTGATTCTGTCATAGAAGGAAATTAAGTTAGTCTGACATGACTTATTAGTTACAAACCCATGCTGACTCTGTTTAATCACTTCATTCTTATCCAGGTACTGACATACATGTTGTTTAATAATTTGTTCAAAGATCTTTCCTGGTATAGAAGTCAGACTCACCGCCTATAGTTGCCTGGGTCCACCTTCTTCCAAAAACCAAAAGATTTTTTCAAATGTTCAGGGGGTTGCTGCAATGCATGCATTTATGTGAGGGGGGTCATTGCATGTATGCATTTATGTATGTGGGTCATTACACTGCATGCATATATGAGCAGGGGGTCATTGCAATGTATGCATATATGTGCAGGACGTCATTGCAATGTATGCATTATATGTGCAGGGCATCATTGCAATGTATGCATTTATGTGCGGGGGGTCATTGCAATGTATGCATATACTGCTGCTTCTCACAAAATTAGAATATCATCAAAAAGTTAATTTATTTCAGTTCTTCAATTTAAAAAAGTGAACCTCATATATTATATAGAGTCAGTACAAACAGAGTGATCTATTTCAAGTGTTTATTTCTGTTAATGTTGATTATTATGGCTTACAGCCAATGAAATCCCAAAAGTCATTATCTCAGAAAATTAGAATACTTTATAACACCAGCATGAAAAATGATATTAAAATCTGAAATGTTGACCTACTGAAATGTATGTTCAGTAAATGCACTCAATACTTGGTCGGGGATCCTTTTGCATCAATTACTGCATCAATGCGGCGTGGCATAGATGCGATCAGGCTGTGGCACTGCTGAGGTGTTATGGAAGCCCAGGTTGCTTTGATAGCAGCTTTCAGCTCGTCAGCATTGTTGGGTCTGGTGTCTCTCATCTTCCTCTTGACAATATCACATAGATTCTCTATGGGGTTAAGGTCAGGCGAGTTTGCTGGCCAATCAAGCACAGTGATACTGTTGGTTTTAAACCAGGTATTGGTACTTTTGGCAGTGTGGACAGGTGCCAAATCCTGCTGGAGAATGAAATTTCCAACTCCAAAAAGCTTGTCGGCAGAGGGAAGCATCTTGAATTTCCTGGTAGATGGCTGCGCTGACTTTGGTCTTGATAAAACACAGTGTACCTACATCAGCAGATGACATGGCTCCCCAAACCATCACTGATTGTGGAAACTTCACACTAGACCTCAAGCAGCTTGGATTGGGTACCTCTCCACTCTTCCTCCAGACTCTGAACCTTGATTTCCAAATGAAATGCAACATTTACTTTCATCTGAAAACAACACCTTGGACCACTGACCAACAGTCCAGTTCTTTTTCTCCTTGGCCTAGGTAAGACACTTCTGGCGTTATCTATTGGTCATGATTGGCTTGACACAAGGAATGCGACACTTTTAGCCCATGTCCTGGATACATCTGTGTGTGGTGGCTCTTGAAGCAATGACTCCAGCAGCAGTCCACTCCTTGTGAATCTCCCCCAAATTTTTGAATGGCCTTTCAAGGGTGCGGTTATCCCGGTTGCTTGAGCACCTTTTTCTACCACACTTTTTCCTTCCACTCAACTTTCCATTAATATACTTGGATACAGCACTCTGAACAGACAGCTTCTTTAGCAATGACCTTTTGTGGCTTATCCTCCTTGTGGAGTGTGTCAATGACTGCCTTCTGGACATCTGTCAAGTCAGTAACCTTCCTCATGATTTTGGAGCCTACTGAAACAGACTAAGGGACCTTTTTTTAAATGCTTAGGCAGCCTTTGTGGGTGTTTTTTTTTCGTTAATTATTCTAATTTACTGAGATAATGACGTTTGGGTTTTCATTGGCTGTAAGCCATAATCATCAACATTAATAGAAATAAACATGTGAAACAGATCTGTTTGTAATGACTCTATATAAAATATGAGTTTCACTTTTTGTATTGAAGGACTGAAATAATTAAACTTTTTGATGATATTCTAATTTTTTGAGAATCAACTGTATGTGCAGGGAGTCATTGCAGTGTATGCATTTATATGCGGGGGTCATTGTAATGTATGCATTTATGCTGCCCATAAAACGTACTGTTTTTCTCTGCCACACGGCGATAGTCGCTAAATCACTGATTTTATTGTGATTCACACCATGTGGTGTACTGCACCGAGTGTGATTCACGCAATTTGCGGTACATTGACTGCACCACCATAAAGTTAAAAAACTCATCTTGGAAGATCTTGCCAATATCAGAAAGAAAAATGGGTCCTATTCCGGTGCAGTAAGACCACACAATGGTGACACTACACATCTAAACTTCTACGGCAGTGAAAAAGTGGTACGTCCCATTAGAGGAGGCAGTTGGCAAAAACATCTTACCCTACAAGAAGCTTTTTTGGATTTTGACCTTAAATACCAAGTACCATTAAGGTATGAATTTTAAAAACAATTTGCTTTTTATATATTTTTTTAATTGTATTTAGGTCATTGTAGGATCTTTGCGTATGTTCTTTAAATGGTTAATACACATCTCTTCTTTTTAAGAAGACTCTTTTTGATGTACGTGTTATGCTATGATTAACCCCTTCACGATATTTGCAGTACATGTACGTCATGGTCGGGAAGGGCTCTCTGACTGATGTAGTACATGTATGTCATGTCAGTCATGCAAATGACTAATTGCACGGTGATCGCATGATTGTCCCTGCTGTTTCTCACAGCAGGGAACATGGTGCCTTCCTCCCGTAGAGTTGCGATACTCCCCCCCCACAACTATGATCAAATTGCCTGAAACACTGATGTCCAGCCTAGGATCTGTGCTGTAAGAGGCAACTCTGGCATCACCATGGCCAGCTATAATTGGTGGGATCCATGATGACATCAATAGCATCAATCAGAGTGCACATGTGTGCTGTGAATCTGTCCTTCTGTGTGCCGTGCTGAGCCTTGTGGTACCACAGGAGACTGTGAATCGCTGCTGCTTGCTGTGTTCCTGCTCCTGATAAAAGAAGTTCCTGGTCCCTCCCTGATCCTTGCATGGTCTTCCCTAATCCATCCTAATCCCCCTCTCCCCCCCTTTTCCTCCCTCACACACTTTACCTCTCCCCCATTCTGTTGCCGAGTGCTGATCAACAATTGATCGCTCATTTTTTGGCAGTTTTTTTTTTTTCGTGCGTCCGGTATGGCTAGCTTCAGACTAGCGCATTTTACATGCAGTGCACGGCGCCGCTAATCCCCGCCCCCTGCCCGCCCCGTCCGGTCATTTCATCCTACTATTGCACACGGCTGCATGCGATCTGCGCACCCTATCTTTAGCATAGGGTGCGCAGACCGTGCGCTGGCCGTGCACTAGTAGGATTTTTGCGTGCGCTGCGCACTTTTGAAGGTGCGCCAAGCGCACCAAAATGCAACATGGTGCGTTCGGCGCACACCGGCGCACCTTCAAAAGTGCGCAGCGCATGCAAAAATCCTACTACTGCTTCTGATCGGTGGTAAAATCTCCACTGGGAAAATGAGCTACTGCGAGCGCAGCTTCAGTGACTAGCAGTGATGTCATTGAGGTTACCGCTGGTCACTGAGGCTGCATTCCCAGCCAGGCCCCTAAACTGCAGTGACCTTGGTGAGATCCCCGCTAGCACAGTAAGAAAGTCTAGCAGTGTTGAGCTGAGCTCAAACAATTCAGCGCAGTTCACTGTGAGAAATTTCTCCAGTGATAACACGGCTGCATCATGAGGCTTTTTCTCACTGTGCTAGCCGGGATCTTGCAGCAGCTCATTCATAGGTGGTACTCAGCCTGGACGGTTGCATCTTGGCACCATCCAGGTTGAAAACTGTTTATCCCCAGACATGGATTATGGTGTGGGAAAAAATGACGGGCAGGTGAGGGATATGGCTGTTTTTTATTTTTGTTTTATTACAGGAGACAATGACTTCAATGGAATGGGCAATGATGCGAGTATGGTTTAATTTAGAATCATTAAAGGAGTCTGTGTCATTCTTTTAATTAAAGGACTTAATTCTTGCTGTGTTTACAATATAACTATAGGATTAATAGTGTCTTATAGATGCCTCTCCATTACTAAGCCATGGGCTTGATGTCACCGGAAACACAAATGTGACATCAACCCCACAAATATGAATCCCACTTGCCACCACTACAGGTCAAGTGAGAAGAGCTGGGCAAAGCACCAGAACTGGCGCATCTAGTAGATGCACCTTTTCTGGGTGGCTACAGGCTGCTGTTGGCTGGGGGGGTGCAATATCAATGGCCCCTTACTAAACTAAGAAGACCAGCTGTCAGCTTTAGCAAGGCTGGTTGTCAAAAATGGGGGGGACTCCACATCATTTTTTTAAGTTATATATTTAAGTAATTTAAAAAAACAGAATGGGGAACCCTCTATTCTTGATAACCAACCTCACTAGAGCTGACAGATGAGGGTTTTAGCCCCCAGCTGTCAGTTTGGCCTAGCTGGTTATCAAAAATACTGGGGAAGCCATGCCTTTTTAAAATTGTTTATTTAGAGCTCAGGCGCCGGCTGATAAATACTCCCATCAGTCGCTCCTGCTCTCGCTGTTATTATCGTAAGTAGTCATAGGCTGATTGGAACAATAGTCCTATCAGCTGACGCCACTAACTGTCACTTGAAAGCATGGCAATCACGGCTGTCTGACTGGCGATAATGATTTTAAAGCAAATCAGATGCAGTGTTCTCCATGCTGTCATGCACATGACAGCACGACAATCAGCTAGTGTTCTGGGGGCTGAACCCAAACAGTAACACAGACTTCTTGGTGAAGTCCGTGTTCGGTGACCATGCCCGAACAGTAGGTGTTCAGTTTCGCTCATCTCTAGAAATGACTTCCATTCCATCAAAGTTTGCATTCCAAGACATCACTCCTTCCCTTCCGAGCCCTGGCACGCGCCCAAACAGTAGTTTTCCTCCACATATGGGGTATCAGCATACTCAGGAGAAAATGCACATTAGATTTGGGGGTCAATTTTCTCCTGTTTCCCTTGTGAAATTTTAAAAAAGTGGCTAAAAGATTATTTTTTGTGGAAAAATGTATTTTTTTTATTTCCACAACTCAACGTTATCATTTTCTGTGAAGCACCAGGGGATTCAAGGTGCTCACTACACATTTAGATAAATTCCTTTGAGGATCTAGTTTCCAAAATGAGGTCACTTGTTGGGGGTTTCCACTGTTTGGGCACATCAGAGGCTCTCCAAACGAGACATGGCTTCTACTCTCCTTTTCAGGCAATTTTGCATTGAAAATGTCTCTTGTTACCCTTGCGAAAATAAACGATTTGGGGCTAAAAGATCATGTTTGTGGAAATAAAAAGATTTTTTATTTTCACTGCTCTACATTATAAACTTCTGTGAAGCAAATAGGGGTTCAAAATGCTCACCACACATCTAGGTAAGTTCCTTGGGGGCCTAGTTTCCAAAATGGGGTAACTTGTGGGGGGTTTCTTCTGCTTAGGCACATCAGGGGCTCTCCAAACGCAACATGGCATCCACTCTCAATTCCAGCCAATGTTGCATTGAAAGTCAGACGGTGCTTCTTCTCTTCTGAACTCTGCCATGCACCCAAACAGTGGTTTCCCCCACATATGGAGTATTGGCATACTCAGGAGAAATTGCACAACAAATTTTGGGGTCTGATATCTCCAGGTACCCTTGTAAAAATAAAAAAATCCACTCCTGGTTTACGCTTACAAATACTGACCAAATACTGAACATGTGAACGTGGCCTTAATGGGAATCTGTCACCCCCCTGGATGATTTTGAGCTATTACTATGGGCATACAGGTAATAGAATGGTTAAACCAGTCTTACCTGTATGCCTCATAGCTGCAGTGTAGATCTTGAGAAATGCAGTTATGTTTTATGTTAATGATTTCTTCCAGGCTCCGGGGTGTGCAGTGCTTGGAAGAAATCTCTGCCTCCTCTCTTCATAATAATGGCACCCCTCTCCCATGTATGTCACACTGACCTGTACCATGTAGTTGCGGTGCTGTAATCCCACGCATGCACCATTGCGCGGTTATGCGAAACTTATCCGCCCTTCTATGTGCAGAGTCTTCATTGATCTTCAGAGCAGGCGTTGGCGAGTCTCTGCTATTGTCACTAGCCAGATTTCTTCCAGGCACTGCACACCCCGGAGCCTGGATTAACATAAAACATAACTGCATTTCTCAAGATCTACACCGCGGCTATGATGCCTACAGGTAAGACTGGTTTAAGCATTCTATTACCTGTATGCCCATAGTAATAGCTCAAAATTGTCCGCGGGGTGACAGACTCCCTTTAAGGTGAATATAAGATTTTTGTGGGCACGATATGTTGATTCTTCCTATTGGCCTGTTAAGAAAAATTCCTTCGGGTTACAACTGATCTTTCAGACAACTTATGCTGGCATTGGAAGAATATATTATGAGGCTTAAATTGTGCTTTTAGTGAATAATACAGTGCTCAGATCCAAGGGACCCTGCAGTTCACATAGAAACCAAAGCTGGCAAAGACAATCGGCATAGAACTGCTGTGTTGAAGTCTGTTTGCAACTGGGCACAATACAATGTGCCCATATTCTGCTCCAATTCATGAATTTTAAAATGCACATGCTGTTTTTATAGATCTATTATTTTAAGCCTTTTACGCCACAGTGTTCGGAGGTAAAATAGTTTTGTATAATGATTATAAACACAATTTTAATCGGCAAAGTAATAGCAAGGAATAAAAAGCTACACATCAAGTGTGTCTAATTCATGAAAGTTGTCCACCGCTTAAAATATTAAGAACATCCCGGTATTGTTCAATCTCATACTCCATGTTCTTCAACCAGAGTGACTGAATAGAGTTGCAGCTAGATTTTTAGTTTGCTATTTAAAGGGAACCTGTCAGTAAGTTTTGGAGCCTGGCTACGAGAATTGCAGCCAGGTATGCTTTTTTCTGAAACTCTCCAACATTTCGGCAAAAATGTTGATTGGCCAAGGGGGTTAATCGGTTGCTTTACTGGCAACTTAATTCATCTGGGAGCTGTCAGTCAATAGGATTTTAAGTTTTACGTTTTGCGTGTTCCTTTTGGAAGCCACCTGATGTACAAAATTATACTGCATTATCTCATAATGCAGGAAAGAAAATGTCATAAAGAAACCCAGTTAGTGAGATTTCGGGGTTACACACTCAGTCCGCAGATGGTTTATATAAAATTTTTATACTGGCATTTCAGATACTCACTTATCCTGCTTATAACGGCAAGATGAATCTCTTCACTGAATTTCTGAACAGATGATTTAAAAGTCTTATATGTCATAGTAAAGGGGGAACAGACAGCAGAACTCCGGCTGCTGCCTGGATAAAAACTGAAAAGTAAATTTGTGTTGCTTTTTATTGATAAGCAGGCCATAGAAGTGATACGTAGACAAGGAAGAGTCCGACCTCGGAGTGCAGAACATGGGGGTGCAAAGCAATCTAAGAAGTGGTTCAGTTCTGGCACGGCTTTCTGAATATTAGTGGGATATGTAAATTTTTAATAAACAAGAATTTAGCTGCTGAGATGATGTATAAGAAATAAAGCAAAATAACTTGCACGATGGAAACTGTAGAGGATTACAGCATTGTTTTACAGATCCATTACTTACAGAATTCCAAGTCCTACAAATAAAAACAGTAGCAGAAAAGGACATCAAAATGAATATAAAACAGAGTTTTCTTTCTGAGAGCATGAAGACATGGTGTGAACCTCAAAGTCTTATTTATCAGAAGTCTGTAGACACTTGACATGAAGGAGTCTTGCACACTACAGTGTGTTGTACAGATCCATAATATGCCACCTACAGAAATCTATTACTTCAATGCAACCGTATGGTATTATATGAAGGCTCCATATGCAATCACTCCTCTGTTAGAAGATTTTGAGCAAATAGAGAGAATTACCTGTACAAGATCCTCTTCGATTGCCAGCATGAAGAAAAGCTACAAAGAGTGTCTCTCGCTCTGCAGGACCTGTCCTGTCCTGCATCACGCAACCCATATATTAGAATGGCCATTGTGTAATACCTAACTTTCCCGGAGGTAGTGAAAGAAGGTTACTTGGATGCAACAGTGCATGCAATAAGGTGAAAATGGTACTTAACCAACACCATTTATTTAACTAAAACAAAAAGGAAAATCTATTTATAAGTGTATATGTATACAAGTAAGCACTATATTGATGAAAACAGTAACAGAGTTAATGGAGTATATTATGACACAACGATATGACTAAATATAATATCTATGCAACGTTCTATTACATACACTGTTTTTGTTATCTAGCAGTTAAACAACTGTTAATAATAATAATAATCTTTATTTATATAGTGCCAACATATTCCACAGCACTTTACAGTTTCACAGTTCATGTACAAGTCATAAGTAACAACGTTAAAGATAATACAATAATTAAAGCAAAATAATGATGACCCTGCCCATAGGAGCTTACAATCTACAATGAGATGGAGGGCAGAAAAAGTACAGGTGCTTATTACAATGATGGTCCAGCGATCTTGAGGGATTGGGAATAGATAAAGGCTGTACGAGGTAATCACCGGCCAGCATGTGTGGTGCTTTTTGGGTGCAGTGGAGTTTGATGGAACGTGATAGGCAGCTCTAAACAGGTGTTTTTAGGGAGCACCTAAAACTGTATAAGTTGTGGATAGTTCTGATTTCTTGGGGTAGAGCATTCCAGACGATTGGTGCAGCTCATGAGAAGTCTTGGAGTCAGGAGTGGTAGGTGCGGATGTTAGTCGAAAGTCACTTATGGAACATAACAAGCGGTTAAGTCGATAAACAGAAATGAGGGAACGAAATGTAGGGGGATACTGCACAGGGGAGAGCTTTGTGGGTGAGAACAAGAAGTTTAAATTGGATCCTTTATGTCTCCAATTCATGGGTGTCACTCTAATTACTCGTTGTAGTCTCTATAAACATCTCTGATCGTTACACTGGCCCTGGCAGGGGTCACTGGTATTTCCCATTCGGCCGCAAGTCATTGGGTATACAATATGCTTGTCACACTGGCCGTCTCCATTCCCTGAAGAATGGCCCCAGCTCACAATCTGTACCATACGTCTACACTGGAAGTAATGGCCCACAGGAATGGTTTCCTGCTACAGCGGAATTTTTTCCCGAGCCTGTTTCGGATCTTGTCATGGATCTTCAACTGGCATGCAGTACAAATCTTTTTCCTGTGCTGCATATGGATCTTCTACTGGCGCTGGTCACAGACTTTTGCTTAGGTTGTTTACGGATCTTCTACTGGCACTGCTTACAGATCTTCTATTGGCACAGTGCAGAAATCTTCCTCACAGCTCAGACATTCCCTGACATCTGACTGCTCTCAGGCCTTTTGTGGCTATAGTGGCTGTAAGCCCACCTAGCAGCCACATGACCTGTCCTGGTGTAACGACCGGTACGCCGGTCGTTGTTTGAGAATGGGATACGGCGCTGATATTAATGACTCTGACCACGATTTGATACCAAACCAACTTCTCTTTATAATTTGTGAAACAGAAAACAGGATTTTACTTCTCAACAAAATATGGGCCACAACAACCACAAACCGCATAATACAAATTATGCAGCCTGAGACATCCCAAGTGCCTGCTTCATGGACAGGAGAAAGACTACCCCAAAACTATGCCACTCCCTCCCTTATCCGGTACAGGGCCTATATTGCCTTAATTACAATAGATTCCAGGTGCCTTGTTTTCCCCTTGAAATATATATATATATATTTACACAACAAATCACTTAAACTAACACAATATGTACACAGTGCACTGACCTCTTTGCGAGCACTCAGTTCGGGTGCCCTGACAGATTATAATCAACAGTGTCATGATCCAGGTCGGGGTTTGCTTTCTGCTTCCCGACTTGGTCAAACAGGGGTTAACCCTCTCTGCTTGACTTCTGACCTGCCCATCTGTCTTCCGTTCCTGTTTTGGATTGTTCTGGCTGGCTCTGATCTTTGGCATGTTCTGGCTGTGCTTTCGTCTTGTCCTCTTGTTACCGCACTACCAAACGGCTTTTTTTTTACCTCTGGCTTGTTTCAGACCTTGCTCCTGCCTTCCCCTCTGACACTACGTTACTGGCTGTGGCTGACTTGGCTTGTACAACCTCTCTACTGTCCCCTAGCAGTGTTTACTCAGCTCTACAGGTCTTTGCTTGAAGTGAGCTCCTGTTACCTACCTTCCTTGCCCTCTGGTGGTTGTCTCTGTATTGCATGACAAACAGTAAACAAATGGACTTGTTATTCTGACGTCCGGCCACTGGATTTAATCAGCTTTCTAGGTCACCACATCCTCTGATACAAGTGCAGGTGAAGATTCAGATCAGTCCCAGCAGTATTTCACATAGCTCTTCTATGGTATTCATGTCTTTATCAGAGCCAAGCTATACAGGAGCTCACACAATCTCCATCAGTCCATGGGTGGTCTCAGTAACAGGTGTGTTCTAGAATTTGCTGCGAATTCTATCTAACTCTCCCTAACTAACTAAACAGTCGGTGACCGGTCACCCATCTCAGTTTACTCATGGGATCACACAGTCCAATTTGGATCACTTCGGGCTCTGGATTCCTCTGAGTCTCTCAGGCATGGCTCCATCTCTCAATTACTCCATGGTGACCTCTAGTGGCTGAACTAAATTACTGCAACATCATTTCTTATAACAAGCAACATAGAGAACATTAACATGCTATACTGGTAAAGTTTCTGGAGCCAACTGCCTCTTCTCTGCCTGGTCAAGTCTTTTGTAACTAGTCACTGCAACATAGGCGTCACCAGACTGGGTGTTGCCTTTCAATCTCTTCCTATCAAAAAATAGGCTCCCACTATAAGTTCCTACTACTGTAATTCTTCCTTTACTTGCAGTTACTGAGCTCGGAATCAACTATACTAATTTTCTCTGTTGTCCACTTTCTTACAGTAGCACTGCAAAAAGCTGAACACATAGAGCCGATTCAGTAAACCTTTAAATCAGAAATCTGGTATAAAGAGCTTGGATAAGTCCCAAATTTTGGCACAGTGCACGACTTCTGGTGTTCTCAAGACACTTCCGCCCAGTGATGACAAAGTGATGGAAGGGCCTTTCAATGAATCAGGAAGGTCTGATCCCAGCACGCCTCTGAATCAAGCCTATGGGTCCACTTACATGGACCAACCAACGTCATGATACTTATCAGTGCTCATTTAAATTCCTATTTACACAGGCATACCAAAAAAATCTAACTCCAGGTAAATTTAACATGGCATGATTTTGGAAAGACCTGTTGAAGCGTCGTCTGGATGCGAAACGTCCATTGTCATTTGGGTGACCTGCTTCTCTACATCCATGTTTTACCTTTTTTCAATAAAGAGTGCCACCCTTTCATCTGTTTTCTTCCTTCCAAAAATAACTGAATTTATTCTGCATTTAGATCCAATTCTGGATT
Source organism: Dendrobates tinctorius (assembly GCF_039654945.1). NCBI lineage: Eukaryota > Metazoa > Chordata > Amphibia > Anura > Dendrobatidae > Dendrobates > Dendrobates tinctorius. The sequence continues at coordinate 63,694,654 of NW_027361728.1, forward strand.
TGAGCTCTTTTAGTTGAGATTATTTGTATGGTGTCTCTATGCAAAACTGATAGCATACTGACAGCACAAGGACCAATGCAAGCCAATGTGGTAGTTTACACGAACGTTTCCACACACACCGATGACCTGTACGTAAAAAAACGTAGCATGCGCTACTTTGATCTGTATTCCGGATCAGACTCACATATTATAAGTCAATTGGTGTGTAAAAAACAGATCAATAAGGGTATGTGCACACGGTAAGGAATTGGCAACGCTTTGGATGCAGCAAATGTCCGCTGCACCCAAAGATCTGCCGGCTTATGAGCACAGGTGATCCTGCATGGGTTCATTGAACCTTGCGGAATCACCACATCCTATACATTGACAGAGTGAGTCTCAGCAAGATAAATTGACATGCTACGGTCTGGAAAGACGCGCCGTATGTCAGTCTCCGCCGGCGATCTGCAGGCGCCGGTGCACGCTAGCGGACATGGGATTTCTTGCTGTAACATTTGGATGTTGCTGCAACATCTAGACATTTCCACGGTTAGTAAACACTGTGGATTGGACGCTGCATACATCCGCAGTGTCCAACCTGAAGCGTTTACTAACCGTGGGAACGTACCCATACAGGTTACCATCTGTATGTCTTATGTTTTTCACAATTATAACACAATCACAATTACAGTTCATATAAAAACTGTATGCCATTGGCATGCACAAAACAGACATATGGATGACACTCAGAAGTAAAATACAGCTGTATGAATGTGATAGAGATATGAAAAACATATGGAACACAACACAAATGTAAAAATGCCACTTTTTCAGGACACAAGTCGAACTATTTTTGTATGTACTCAGCCTTTGGCTTACAAACACGGATACAAAATATTGACCAAAATATCGAAGCATGGAAACTATGGTAACTTACTGGAAAGCTTTGTGGAGTATTCATTTGTCACAATAGTTTCAGATAATTCATAAAGGTAATACTTTAGTATATAAGTTTGAGTTATGATGAGATTTGCTGGTTTTATTACAGTAAATGCTGTGGGTGTGATAAAATTAGCCCAATGGAAGAAATCAAACTATTATGTTATCTATTGCTCTCCATGACTGGCTAAATTAATTGAAAACTCCATTTACAAACAATTCCTATGGCAGAGATCACAGGTTCACATAGAGGATCTTGGTTCTGCTCTCTGAATGTTGTGACACTTGCTTTGAGAGGAGCTCCCCAGAGCCTATTTATAAAGAACAAAACAGAGAGAAGACCATTGGGAACTAATTAACAATTTTCTATTACCGAATGAAAGAGACACAGGATAGTGCCCTAATGATTAAATTTCTACATTAATGTCTACAAAAATATTGAACATGTTTATTCCTAGTCACCGACTGGCAAAATAATTGCGAATAAACAACCAAATAACTCAACCGACAGTCCAGAAAGTATAATGTTATGTGGTGTGACAGCTCAGCCCAATAAAGCTTCTTCCAATATAATATTATAGGAAATATCCAAGTTTTCAATCTACTGATACTGGTAAATAGAGCTAAATAAAACATTTACATCAATATACTGGTTAGCAGCATAGATGCTACTGGGGAATGTTCCCTGGATGTTGAGTTCTAGGGGGAGACCAAAAAGTCACATTGCCAAGTTGTTCACATAAATTGCTGGACTACCAAACTGAACCTTTACTCCTCAGCAAAGAAAAGCCCCAGGTATGGTCATGATTCTGGTTTGTCAGATCACATCCCCACTTCAGTTGCAGACAGGAGGGTCCAAAGGTTACACCAGCCATTGTTAGAATTAAGATTGGCATGAAAGGAGGTTCACAAAAAGGTTGAGTAGTTAATTGTCTTGAGATATACACAAACTCAACACGTTCTTATTTCATATATAGAAATATTATCTTGTGCACATGTATGACAACAAAAACCCCATAAATATGATAGGGTGAAATGGAGATGGGGAAAAAAACAACCCACTCCAACACCAAATTCACAAGCTCAAAACATCATTATGAACGTCAGGAGAAACACAAAGAGCATGTGGTCAAATTTGTATATAAAAATATCAAATTTTATTGAATACAATACTACTGATAAAAATATCCTAATAGCAAAAGAGTGCTCATTAATAGATGTGGACAGTATATCCAATGAAACATCCCCTATACCTTCCAACTAGATGGAACCAACCCGGTAAGAAAGCCACCAAAAAAGGATGTCACACATATGGGAACCTATATCGTAATATCATAGTAACGTCAACATGCCATATCACAAAAGTCAGCGACCGAAAGGTACAATAGTCAATTTGATTTAAAGCATGATATAGGTACTCAGTGATGGTGAATTACCCAAAAATTGCAAAATTGCCCATGGGGGAACTTACCAGGGAGGAGAGGAAGAGGAGAGCCTGGCAGTGAAGCCCCGACGCGCATTTCGCAGCGTCCCCCGCCGCTTTGTCAAGGAAGAGATAACAAAGAGGCAGGGGACGCCGTGAAATGCTCGTCGGAGGCTTCACTGCCGGGCTCTCCTTTTCCTCTCCTCCCTGGTAAGTTCCCCCATGGGAAATTTTGCAATTTTTGGGTAATTCACCATCACTGAGTACCTATATCATGCTTTAAATCAAATTGACGATTGTACCTTTCTGTCACTGAGGTTTGTGATATGACCTGTTGGCGTTACTATGATATTACGATATAGGTTCCCATATGTGTGACATCCTTTTTTGGTGGCTTTCTTACCGGGTTGGTTCCATCTAGGTGAAAGGTATAGGGGATGTTTCATGGGATATACTGTCCACATCTATTAATGAGCACTCTTTTGCTATTAGGATATTTTTATCTGTAGTATTGTATTCAATAAAATTTGATATTTTTATATACAAATTTGACCGCATGCTCTTTGTGTTTCTCCTGACGTTCACTTGTGCACATGTAGTATCATGGCGGAAAAGGAGTGAGTGGATCGAGTTTGAGATGATTTTCCTGAAATTTGAGGTTTTGCGCAAATTAGAACATAATGAGATTCAATTTGTGGATCACAAAATAAACCAAAAAAAACTTGCCAGGCACCATTTCCCACACTGCTAAAGCATCAAAGAGGTTCTATCTCTCATATTTCCCCCACATGTATTTTCCAAGCAATTACAAGCTTTTCAGTATCTAGCTACAGTATATCACAAAAGTGAGTACACCCCTCACTTTTCTGTAAATATTTTATTATATCTCTACAACACTAAAGATCTGACACTTTGATATAGTGTACAGTACATTAATGTCTAAGCTGCTAGCATCAAAAGTGAGTATACAACCAAAGTGAAAATGGCCAAATTGTGCCCAATTAGCCAGTTTACCTTACCAGTATCATGTAACGCATTAGCATTGCAAGGTCTCAGGTGTGAATGGGGAGCAGGTGTGTTAAATTTGGTGTCATCACTCTCACACTATCTCATAATGGTCACTGGAAGTTCAACATGGCTGCACTTCATGGCAAAGAACTCTCTGAGGATCTAAAAAAAACAATTGCTGCTGTACATAAAGGTGGTCTAGGTTATCAGAATGGGCAGCGCAGTGGCTCAGTGGTTAGCACTTTTGCTTTGCAGCTCTGGGGTCCTGGCTTCTAGTCTCACCAAGGACAACATGTGCAAGGAGTTTGTATGTTCTCCCCGTGTTTGCGTGGGTTTCCTCCAGGTTCTCCAGTTTCTTCCCATCTCTTGGCCAGAGTGAAGGATCACCCCTCTATAAGATTTTTTTCACACCATTTTTTAGTTGTTATTCTAATGAGGCTCTATTGTAGTAATAAAATCTTTAATCACATTACTTTCTGTTTTTTTTTAATGCACCTTATAAAATGATGGTATCAGAGCAATTTTTCCAATATATTTCACAAAATGTGAACACCATAGGGACTCACTGAAAATTAGATCCCACGAGCTGGTAACTTCAAATATTAAACTGAGCCTAGCTGTATTAATCATTAGAAAAGTATCTAATGCTAATATGAGATTATAGCTGTATTTATGGTCATAAATTGCATTTGTTTGATAAATTGCAGACCTGGTAGGAAATAGCTGACCATTAATCTCTTGTTAGAACAAGCACAGATTACCTGATGGTCAGTACATGATACAGGATCATTCTCACTGAATCTGAATATTATTAGTAATTTTATCTAGTTAAAATAAAATGCTAATTTTGGTTAATGCTCTTGTATTTTCAATTATGAGAAAATCTAACACAATATAGTGATTTACATCTAGATCGATGTATTTTGTATATCATAAGTTCAGCAATGTTGTGAATGCATTGCACAAGCTATAAAAGTCTGTAACTTCTCTAAGTCCCCAATCATCCAACAGAAGGTATAAAAGTTGTCCTTGTAACTTGTGGACTTGATGTCAGCGGCCATAAAACAGCTGACATCAACCCCACAAATATTAACCCTTCTTGCCACCGCTATAGGGCAAGTGGGGAGACCCGGGCAAAAAGCCAGAATTTGCACATCTAATAGATGAACCTTTTCACGGCAGTTGCGAGCTGCTATTTATAGGCTGGTGGAGGGGCAATATCCATGGCCCTTTACCTGTCTGAGAATATCAGCTTCCAGCTCTCTGCTTTAGCTTGGCTGGTGTCAAAAATGATGAGGGATTTAATGCCATTTTTAAAATTATTTATTTAAATAATTAAAAAATAAGGCGTGGGGACCCCTCTTTCTTGATAACCAGCCATGATAAAGCTGACAGGTTGAGGGTTGCAGCCCGTAGCTCTCAGTTTTTCCATGCTGGTTATCAAAAACAGAAGAGACCCTACACTGTTTCATTTATTTATTTCACAGGTGATGGCTGATGAATACTCCCATCAGCCGATGCCTGCTCTTGCTTTTATCAGCAGCATGAGGCGTAGGCTGATGGGAGTAGTACACTCCCATCAGCTGATGCCTGTGACCAGAGGTAAACTTTTTATGGCTGGACACAGCTGCTGGCTCACGCTGTCATCAGCGTTGAAGTCGCAGCGCTCTGACAGGAGGTAACAATCTTACTACTGATCAGAGCCGCCAATGTTTCTCGCACTCTCATGCCGATGACAGCATGGTAAACACTCAATGCTCGTGGTGCTGAACCTGAACAGTAACACAGACTTCCTGGAGAAGAAGGTGCTCTGTACAGACCACTAACATTACTGTTCGGCTTCGCCCATCTCTAGTGATCAGATATGCTCACTGCTGCTCCATTCATTGTTAATGGGCCAGTCAAACATAGCTGAGCACTACCCTTGACTCGTCTTTGGCACTATCATAACAATGAATCAAGTGACAGTGCACTTGATCAACTGCCACTCCATTCAGAAAAATTACTTTAAGATATTAATCTACTATTTAAAAGCCTAAAAACAAATCATATACGAGATTGAAGAATTAGAATAATTAAACTGATTCTTTTAATTTATTCTGATTAATTGCCTTTTTAACTACAAGTTCAGGCACCATAATAAATTTCACAAAGCTAATAGTCGTGAAGTATATTCATATCACATGTTCATATGTCCTTTGAGAGGTAAAGGCAGAGAACAGGCAAAGAGTTAAAGGGAACCTATCATATAAATAAACACAATTAATCTGCAGATATGGGATCAGTCTGCACGTAAATAGTGGTGGCACCCGTACTGAGAGCCACACTAATATGAGGAAATAAACTTTATTCCTCTTCGTAGTGTTCGGCATTCAGTTATAAGGGTGGCGCTAGTGTGCTTTCAGTTACCACTCACTGTATAGAGAGCAGTGGCTGTAACCACACCCCCTGCACTGTCAGCCGCCTCTAATGCTGCTTCTGCTGTCAGTCAGGACTGGGAATTTGGTTACAGTTTCTGCTCTCTATACACAAAGCAGTGATTGAATTAATCTGTGCCGGCACCACCCCTGTGACTGAAAGATCCAACCTGTGGGGGAAATATAGATCATTACCTTCCGGCATTGGGACTCTCAGTGCGGCAGACTCACAGTGCCAGAATGCTATTATCGGCAGATTTACCCCATATCTACAGGTTAATAGCATTATTTTACATGACAGGTTCCCTTTAAGGCATACACATTAGGATAAAGTTAATCGAACTTACCAATTTTTATTTAGCCAAGCTATTGTGTATTAGGACACTCGTTTCTCTCCATCTATCATCCGTGTAAGTTAAAGTGGTTATCTGGGACTGGTGCTGATCTCCGCCGACACAGAACAATCACTGACTTTTCCTGCCAGAAATTCAGTGGCTTCTGCTGAGGTCACCTTGACTGAGCAGCAGCTTTTCTTCTGCTGTGGTCTGTTGATGGGACAGGAGTGTCAATATCATGCTGTTTGACAGCCGGCTCCCCACTACCTAAGTGCAGGATGCCGGCTGATAATCAGCATGAGGCAGGCAGTTATGCTCCATCAACAGAGCAGGTCCGAAGAAGGGCGAGAAGCATGAATCACCGGCAGGAGTGGTCAGTGACCTCTTTGAGCTGACACCGGGAAGAACAGGCAGGTAGTTAGCAACTACCTGTTAGTTTTTAGGCCTATAAAAAAAATTGAGCTTGGTTTAAGTTGGTATAAATGCAGCACATAAACGCATGTTCCCTTTGACCATAAAGCATACGAAACCTACAAGGAGAAAAATGAATATAAACCCTGCTGTAATTAAATAAGTAAAAAGCAAAAGTGCATTTAAATAACACAGGGTTCTCAGTAACACAGTTTTTTTTAATCCAAAATAGCATAAAAGCCACCTCACCGCCGGCAAGGTGATCCTGATCGCGATAGTCCTACGCTGTCTAATATTAAAAACCTTACCATGTGTCAGAGTTGACCTTAGTGTGTGACTAAAGGCAGACAAAGGACCAGGTCCCGACCTGTGGACACCGGCCTAGAGAAGCTTTTAAATGTAATTTCCAGTTCAAGGGCCTTCCCGGCTTGCACAAAATACAAAAATACAAAGAAAAAACTCAAAAATTGAGCTTGGTTTAAGTTGGTAGGTTGTTAGGCCTATAGTAAAAAGTAGAATAGTCCTAGTTATATCCTTTAAAAACCTGGTTCCTTTATTCCCAGGAGACACCTACAGCATCAGCTTACTCTGCCCTCAATATTTAAAGCGTGTAAGTGCAGAGCTTGCTATCAGTGATTACAGAGTACTCACTGTAAGAAGAGAGATAGCAGGGCGGCTGCAAAGAGAATAAAACTTCATTTTTTCCCTTTAGCAATGCTTCCGTAAGTCAGACAGGAATTATTTAAGTGCAATTTACTTCCAAATTACCCCTATAGCTGCAGTTAGACAACATTTTGGGACATGACAGGTATGATTCTTACCTTTAATGTCTATAATAGCGCTTAAGTCTTGACACCATTATAACATCATATCACAATGTATAAAGAAATACAAAAATTAGCACTTAATTGACGTCTAAAATCAATGTTAGACAATCAGTGAAAGCTTTTATATACATTCAAAATATTGTTCAAAGGACTATTCTCACAGATAGCACATGGTTACTCGGACAAATGACTTACATCATCAATATCCTCGTTTTATACAATATCAATGTAAGACTTTTATGGTAAGTGCTGCCTAGTTAAATCAAACCATTCAATCACATTTAATGGATACTTACCAGTTCAATATTGTGTGCTGTAATGTTGAAATAAGTTGAAGTACTTATTTAAGTGTCTATATATTACAGACTAAATAGATTTTATGTGGTTGCAATCCATACTCCTGCAAAAACATGAATATGACTGCAGAAATAATGTAATTAGGTCATTGGTCCATCCATGTAAAAAAAAAAACTATATCTGGCCTTTCTTTTACTACCGTATTAAAAGAATATGACCTATTTTAAATATTTTTTTTTCTACGGCTCATTGTAAGAAGGGCTATGGGACTAATATCACTGATTGTGTGAAATATCTTCTTTGACCACTTCATCACCTGGCTACTTCATTTCCTTTCCACTGATATCCCCACTATCATCTTGGGCAACTTCAACATCCCCATTGACACTTCCCTCTCAACTTCCACTAAACTTCTATCTCTCACTTCCTCCTTCGGCCTCACTCAGTGGTCTTCTGCAGCCACTCACAAAGATGACCACACACTAGACCTCATCTTCACCCGCCTCTGCTCCCTATCTAGCTTCTCTAACTCACCTCTTCCTCTCTCTGACCACAACCTACTTACATTCTCTTCCCTCTCCTCCGGTCCACAATCCCCACCTCAAAAACTTGCACACCCTCACAGAAATCTTCAACACCTCGACCTACACTCACTGTCTGAATCCCTCCTCCCTCTTACAGACATAAGTTCCCTACACAATGCGGATGCCGCTGCCGCTCTATATAACACCACAATAGCTGTAGCTTTGGATTCAGTTGCCCCTTTCAAACATGCCAAAGCTCGCAAAATCAACAGACAGCCCTGGCACACCAGTCTGACCAAAGAACTGAGGCGGGCTTCCAGGGCTGCTGAGCGGAGATGGAAAAGATCCCACTCCGATGAGGACTTTATCGCATTCAAACAGTCCCTCGCTACTTTCAAGGCCACACTCGCTGCAGCAAAACAAACCTACTTCTCATCTCTCATATCCTCCCTGTCCCACAACCCTAAACAGTTATTCAACACCTTCAATTCTCTCCTCCGACCCCCAGCACCTCCTCCCTCCCCACTCATCTCAGCTGAAGACTTTGCCTCATTTTTCAAGGAGAAGATTGATAACATCAGAGACAGTCTTGGTCAACAACCCCCAGTGCCCTTCCTCCTAACTGCCATGCCCTCCTCCTCCAAAAACCAACTTCTCCACCATTACAGAAGATCGACTCTCCACTCTACTCTCAAGATCATATCTCAATACCTGTGCACTTGACCCGATCCCATCCCACTTCATCCCAAAACTCACCACAGTCTTCATCCCAACCCTAACCCACCTCTTCATCCTATCACTAACAACTGGTGTTTTCCCCTCAAGCTTTAAATATGCCTCAATGACACCTATCTTCAAAAAGCCCTCTCTTGACCCATCCTCTCTATCTAGCTATTGCCCTATATCACTTTTCCTCCATGCCTCAAAACTACTCTAACAACACGTCCATCTTGAACTGTCCTCCCACTTCTCTTCTTGCTCCCTCCTTGACCAATTACAATCTGGCTTCCGGCCACACCACTCCACTGAAACTGCCCTAACTAAGGTCACCAATGACCTACTACCCGCCAAGGCCAAGCGACACTACTCTGTCCTCCTCCTCCTGGACCTGTCCTCTGCCCTTGACACAGTGGATCATTCCCTATTACTACAGACCCTCTCATCTCTTGGTATTACAGACTTGGCCCTATCTTGGATTGCATACCATAGAAGAAAAAAAGCAGGACAAAGGCACTGCTGTATGACCTCGGGTTAATGAAGCTGCACACACATCAGGGAATACGGGTGCCACTTCCAAGGAAAAAAGTCTGTATATCCATTGAGAAGAAAGTGGATAGGCACAGTCCGTCCCATGCAAAAAATATCCTTTATTGTGGCATCAAGTTACCAACAGCAGGCAGATAAAACCATGGAGCAAGTACAGACGACGATCGTTTCGCGCTTACATTGCGCTTCAACAGGACCTGTTGAAGCGTAATGTAAGCGCGAAACGATCGTCGCCTATCTTGGATTGTGTCATACCTAACAGACCAGACATTCTGCGTCTCCCACTCGCACACCACCTCCTCACCATGTCCCCTATCCGTCGGAGTCCCGCAAGGCTCAATCCTAGGGCCACTGCTCTTCTCCATTTACACCTTCGGCCTCGGACAGCTCATAGAATTTAATGGCTTTCAGTATCACCTCTATGCTGATGACACACAGATCTACATCTCTGGACCAGATATCACCTCCCTACTAAACAGAATCCCTCAATGTCTGTCCGCTATTTCATCCTTCTCCGCTAGATTTCTAAAACTTAATATGGACAGAACAGAATTAATCATCTTTCCCCCATCTCACGTGACCCCCTCAATGGACCTATCCATTAAAGTAAACGGCTGCCCACTCTCTCCAGTCCCACAAGCTCGCTGCTTTGGGGTTATTCTTGACACTGATCTCTCTTTCAAACCACATATCCAAGCCCTTTCCACTTCCTGCCGACTTCATCTCAAAAATATTTCACGGATCCGTACATTCCTCAACCAAGAATCTGCAAAAACCCTAGTCCATGCCCTCATCATCTCACGCCTTGATTACTGCAACCTCCTGCTCTGTGGCCTCCCCTCTAACACTCTTGCACCCCTCCAATCTATTCTAAACTCTGCTGCCTGACTAATCCACCTGTCCCCCCGCTATTCCCTGGCCTCTCCTCTCTGTCAATCCCTGCACTGGCTCCCCATTACCTAAAGACTCCAGTTCTCCAGTTCAAAACCCTAACCATGACGTACAAAGCCATCCACAACCTGAGTCCTCCATACATCTGTGACTTCGTCTCCTGGTACTTACCTGCACGAAACCTCCGATCCTCACAAGATCTCCTTCTGTACTCCCCTCTTATCTCCTCTTCCCACAATCGCATACAAGACTTCTCCCGCGCATCCCCCCTACTCAGGAACTCTCTACCACAACATATCAGACTCTCACCTACCATGGAAACCTTCAAAAGTAACCTGAAGACCTACCTCTTCCGACAAGCCTACAACCTGCAGTAACCATCGATCCACCAAACCGCTGCACGACCAGCTCTACCCCTGCCTACTGTATCCTCACCCATCCCTTGTAGATTGTGAGCCCTCGCGGGCAGGGTCCTCTCTCATCATGTACCAGTCGTGACTTGTATTGTTTAAGATTGCTGTACTTGTATGTATTATGTATACCCCTCCTCACATGTAAAGCGCCATGGAGCAAATGGCGCTATAATAATAAATAATAATAAAATATATATATGGGAAAAAAGTATTTAGTCAGCCACCAATTGTACAAGTTCTCCCACTTAAAAAGAAGAGAGAGGCCTGTAATTGACATCATAGGTAGACCACAGCTATGAGAATCAAAATGAGAAAACAAATCTAGAAAATCACCTTGTTGATTTGGCAAGATTTATTTTGCAAATTATGGTGGAAAATAAGTGTTTGGTCATTAACAAAAGTTCTTCTCAATATTTTGTCATATTTCCTTTGTTGGCAATGACAGAGGTCAAATGTTTTCTGTAAGTCTTCACAAAGTTGGCACGCACTGTTGGTGGTATGTTGGCCCATTCCTCCATGCATATCTCCTCTAGAGCAGTGATGTTTTGGGCCTGGCGCTGGACAACACGGACTTTGAAATCCCGCCAAAGGTTTTTTATGTTGTTGAGATCTGGAGACTGGCTAGGCCACTCCAGGACCTTCATATGCTTCTTACGAAGCCACTCCTTCATTGTCTTAGCCGTGTTCTTGGGATAATTATCATGCTGAAAGACCCATCCATGTTTCATCTTCAATGAACTTGCTGATGGAAGGAGGATTGCACTCAAAATCTTACGATACATGGCTCCATTCAATCTTTTATGTACACGGATCAGTTGTCCTGGTCCATTTGCAGAGAAACAGACCCAAAGCATGGTGTAGCCACCCCCATGCTTCACAGTAGGTATGGTGTTCTTTGGATTCAACATTCTGTCTCCTCCAAATACGCCGAGTTTTGTTTATACCAAACAGTTCTACTTTGGTTTCATCAGACCATATGACATTCTCCCAATACTCTTCTGGATAATCCAAATGCTCTCTAGCAAACTTCAGAGAGGCCCAGACATGTACTGGCTTAAGCAGGGGGACACGTCTGGCACTGCAGGATCTGTGTCTCTGGCTGCATAATGTGTTACTGATGGTAGTGTGTTACTGATGGTAGCCTTTGTTACGGTGGTCCCAGCTCTATTCAGGTCATTCACTAGGTCCCCCCGAGTGAGGTTCTGGGATTTTTGCTCACCGTTCTTGTGATCTTTCTGACCCCACGGGGTGAGATCTTGCATGGAGCCCCAGATTGAGGGAGATTATCAATGGTATTGTATGTATTCCATTTTCTTATTATTGCTCTCACAGTTGATTTCATCACACCAAGCTGCTTGCCAATTGCAGATTCAGTCTTCCTAGCCTGGTGCAGGGCTACAATTTTGTTTCTCGTTTCCTTTGACAGCTCTTTGTTCTTCACCATAGCGGAGTTTGACTATTTGAAGTTGTGGACAGGTGTCTTTTATACTGAAATTAAGTTCAAACAGGTGCCATTACTACAGGTAATGAGTGGAGGACAGAGGAGCCTCTTACAGAAGAAGTTACAGGTGTATGAGAGCCAGAAATCTTGATTGCTTGTTTCTGACCAAATACTTATTTTCCACCATAATATGCAAATAAAATGAAAAAAAAACAGACAATGTGATTTTCTGGATATTTTAAACTTGTTATCAGTATAAAAAGACACCTGTGCACACCCTCAAACAGTCTGACTCCAAACTCCACTATGGTGAAGACCAAAGAGCTGTCAAAGGACACCAGAAACAAAATTGTAGCCCTGCACCAGGCTGGGAAGACTGAATCTGCAATAGCCAACCAGCTTGGAGTGAAGAAATCAACTGTGGGAGCAATAATTAGAAAATGGAAGACATACAAGACCACTGATAATCTCCCTCGATCTGGTGCTCCACGCAAAATCCCACCCCGTGGGGTCAGAATGATCACAAGAACGGTGAGCAAAAATTCCAGAACCACACGGGGGGACCTAGTGAATGAACTGCAGAGAGTTGGGACCAATGTAACAAGGCCTACCAAAAGTAACACACTACGCCACCATGGACTCAGATCCTGCAGTGCCAGACGTGTCCCACTGCTTAAGCCTGTACATGTCCGGGCCCGTCTGAAGTTTGCTAGAGAGCATTTGGATGATCCAGAGGAGTTTTGGGAGACTGTCCTATGGTCTGATGAAACCAAACTGGAACTGTTTGGTAGAAACACAACTTGTCGTGTTTGGAGGAAAAAGAATACTGAGTTGCATCCATCAAACACCATACCTACTGTAAAGCATGGTGGTGGAAACATCATGCTTTGGGGCTGTTTCTCTGCAAAGGGGCCAGGACGACTGATCCGGGTACATGAAAGAATGAATGGGGCCATGTATCGTGAGATTTTGAGTGCAAACCTCCTTCCATCAGCAAAGGCATTGATGATGAAACATGGCTGGGTCTTTCAACATGACAATGATCCAAAGCACACCACCAGGGCAACGAAGGAGTGGCTTCGTAAGAAGCATTTCAAGGTCCTGGAGTGGCCTAGCCAGTCTCCAGATCTCAACCCTATAGAAAACCTTTGGAGGGAGTTGAAAGTCCGTGTTGCCAAGCGAAAAGCCAAAAACATCACTGCTCTAGAGGAGATATGCATGGAGGAATGGGCCAACATACCAACAACAGTGTGTGGCAACCTTGTGAAGACTTACAGAAAACGTTTGACCTCTGTCATTGCCAACAAAGGATATATCACAAAGTATTGAGATGAAATTTTGTTTCTGACCAAATACTTATTTTCCACCATAATATGCAAATAAAATGAAAAAAAAACAGACAATGTGATTTTCTGGATTTTTTTTTCTCAGTTTGTCTCCCATAGTTGAGGTCTACCTATGATGTAAATTACAGACGCCTCTCATCTTTTTAAGTGGTGGAACTTGCACTATTGCTGACTGACTAAATACTTTTTTGCCCCACTGTATATTAAAAAAATACTTGTAAATATATACAGTGGGTACAGAAAGTATTCAGATATCACATGGTCATAAGTATTGCTCAGACACTCATATTTAAGTCACATGCTGTCCATTTCCTTGTGATCCTTCTTGAGATGGTTCTGCTCCTTCATTGGAGTCCAGCTGTGTTTAATTAAACTGATATGACTTGATTTGTAAAGGCACACACCTGTCTATATAAGACCTCACAGCTCACAGTGCATGTCGCACCAAATGAGAATCATGAGGTCAAAGGAACTGGCCAAGGAACTCAGAGACAAAATTGTGGAAAGGTACAGATCTGGCCACGGTTAGAAAATAATTTCTGCAGTACTCAAGGTTCCTAATAGCACAGTGGCCTCCATAATCCTTAAATGGAAGAAGTTTGGAACCACCAGAAGTCTTCCTAGACTTGACCATCCAGCCAAACTGAGCAGTTGTGAGAGAAGAGCCTTGGTGAGAGAGGTAAAGAAGAACCCCAAGACCACTGTGGCTGAGCTCCACAGATGCAGTAGGGACATGGGAGAAAGTTCCACAAAGTCAACTATCACTGCAGCCCTCCACCAGTTGGGCCTTTAAGGCAGAGTGACCAGACGGAAGCCTCTCCTCAGTGCAAGACATATGAAAGCCCACATTGAGTTTGCTAAAAAACACATGCATGAAGGACTCCCAGACTATGACATATAAGATTCTCTGGTCTGATGAGATGAAGATAGAACTTTTTGGTGATAATTCTAAGCTGTATGTGCGGAGAAACCAGTCACTGCTCATCGCCTGCCCAATACAATCTCAACAGTGAAACATGGTGGTGGCAGCATCATGCTATGGGTGTGTTTTTCAGATGCAAGGACAGGACGACTGGTTGCAACTGAAGAAAACATGAATGCGGCCAAGTACATAGATGTTCTGGATAAAAACCTCTTTGAGAGTGCTCTAGACCTTTGACTTGGCTGAAGGTTCACCTTCCAACAAGACAATGCCCCTAAGCACACAACTAAAATAACAAAGGAGTGGCTTCAGAACAACTCTGTGACTATTCTTGACTAGCCCAGCCAGAGCCCTGACCTAAACCCATGTGAGCATCTCTGGAGAGACCTAAAGAGACCTGAAAATGGCTGTCCACCAATATTCACCATCCAACCTGACGGAACTAGAGAGAATCTGCAAGAAAGAATGGAAGAGGATCCCCAAATCCAGGTGTGAAAAACTTGTTGCATCATTCCCAAGAAGACTCATGGCTGTACTAGCTCAAAAGAGTGCTTCTACTCAATACTGAGCAAATCGTCTGAATATTTATTTAAGTTTTTCTTTTTTAATACATTTGCAAAAATTTCTACATTTCTGTTTTTTTCAGCCAAGATGGGGTGCAGAGTGTACATTAATGAGAAAAAAAATAGCTTTTCTGAATTTACCAAATGGCTGCAATAAAAAAAAGAGTGTAAAATTTAAAGTGGCCTGAATACCTTCCGTACCCACTGTATATATATATATATATATATATATATATATACGCAAAAAATGATACACATATATTGATATATGCAAAAAATGATACACATGTATTGGTAAAAGCATCTCAAATTTCATATATCAGCGTCAGTCCATCCCGGCTCCTCGCAGCTCCATTTTTCTGATAGGGGCTCGTTAACTGATTCATTTCAATGGTCAAGCTATTTTTCTTTTTTCTATGCATCAGCCATGACAAAGAAGAGAGCTTGCTTAGCCTTAGAATTGAGCCAGTAAGCTAGCCCTGTTCACACACAGCACTAATAATGTGCCAGCACAAGAAACACTCTTCTGTAACAAGCACAAGGTGAAAGTATAGCAGCCTGGACTGGTGCTGCTGATGTCTGAAGATTGGGATGCCTATGTCAATACAAGTACATTAGCGAGTTGTAAGTAATCAACATATATAATCGTATTATCATGTCTGTCTGTCTGTCTGTCTGTAACTGAAATCCCGCGGCGCTGATTGGCGGCCGCGACCAATCAGCGACAGGCACAGCTGTTTGTAACGGTAAGCCACGCCTGCCGCCGATTGGTTGCAGCCGCCTGGGCACGGCCAATTGGCGGCAGGCGCAGTTGGGCGCAGCGATCAATCGGGTGCAGGGCTCTGTAAAAAAAAAAAGAATTAAAATAAAAAAAAGGTTATACTCACCGATGGCTCACGATCTCCACTCCACACACCCGGCCTCGCGGTCCCAGTAATGCATTGCACCTTAGACTCGAGATGATGTCACTCTCGCGAGAGCGCAATGTCATCAGCGGTGTTTCGCGCAAAGCATTACTAGGACCGCGAGGCCGGCCCCGTGGAGTGGAGATCGCGGGCCGTCAGAAGGTGAGTATATAACTATTTTTTAATTTAACAGAGACCATGCATACCAGGAAAGGGGGGTGACGGGACCGTGCATACCAGGAAAGGGAGGTGAGGGTGACCACGCATACCAGGAAAGGGGGGGTGACGGGACAATGCATACCAGGAAAGGGGGGTGATGGCACAAGGCATACCAGGAAAGGGGGGTGAGGGGGACCATGCATACCAGGAAAGGGGGGTGAGGGGACCATGCATACCAGCAAAGGGGGTGAGGGTGACCATGCATACCAGGAAAGGGGGGTGATGGGACCATGCATACCAGGAAAGGGGGGTGAGGGGGACCACGCATAGCAGGAAAGTGGGGTGAGGGGACCATACATACCAGCAAAGGGGGTGAGGGGACCATACATACCAGCAAAGGGGGGTGAGGGGATCATGCATACCAGGAAAGGGGGGTGAGAGGACCATGCATACCAGCAAAGGGGGATGAGGGTGACCATGCATACCAGGAAAGGGGGGTGAGGGTGACCATGCATACCAGGATAGGGGGTGAGGGGGACTATGCACACCAGAATAGGGGGGTGAGGGTGACCATGCATACCAGAATAGGGGGGTGAGAGTGACCATGTATACCAGGAAAGGGAGGTGAGGGGACCATGCATACCAGGAAAGGGAGGTGAGGGGGACCATGCATACCAGGAAAGGGGGGTTAGGGGACCATGCATACCAGGAAAGGGGGGTGACGGGAACATGCATACCAGGAAGGGGGGTGAGAGGGACCATGCATACCAGGAAAGGGGGGTGAGGGGACCATGCATACCAGGAAAGGGGGGGTGAGGGGGACCATGCATACCAGGAAAGGGGGGTGAGGGGACCATGCTTACCAGGACAGAGGGGTGAGAGGACCATGCATACCAGGATTGGCGGGTGAGAGGACTATGCATTCCAGGATTAGGGGGTGAGAGGACCATGTATTCCAGGATTGAAGACTGAGGGGTCCATGCTTACCAGGATTGGGGGGTGAGGGGTACCATGCATATCAGGATTGGGGGGTGAGGGTACCATGCATATCCGGATTGTTGCGTGAGTGGACCATGCATACCAGGAAAGGGGGGTGACGGGACCATGCATACCAAGAAAGGGGGGCAAGGGGGGCCATGCATACCAGGAAAGGGGGGTGAGGGGACCATGCTTAGCAGGAAAGAGGGGTGAGAGGACCATGCATACCAGGATTGGGAGGTGACAGGACCATGCATATCAGTTTTGGGGGGTGAGGGGACCATGCATATCAGGATTGGAGGGTGAGGGGACCATGCATACCAGGATAGGGGGGGAGGGGTACCATGCATATGAGGATTGGGGGGTGAGAGGACCATTCATATCAGGATTGGGGGGTGCATTATTGCATTATTATTAAAACTTCATAAATAAACTACATACATATTCTAGAATACCCGATGTGTTAGAATCGGGCCACCATCTAGTTATATTTATAACAGATCTAAACAGATTTATTTTCAAGTAGATATCCCGTTAAAAGAAAACAAACAGGAAATTAAAACTGCTCAAAGCCAACAGAGTGTGAATCAGAAACAGGCTGCAGTGCAAACATACAGTGGGGAAAGTAAGTATTTGATACACTACCGATTTTGCAAGTTTTCTCACCTACAAAGAATGGAGAGGTCTGTAATTTGTATCGTAGGTACACTTCAACTGTGAGAAACAGAATCTAAAACTGAAAACCTGAAAATCACATTGTATGATTTTTAAATAATAAATTGCATTGTATTGCATTAAATAAGTATTTGATCACCTACCAACCAGCAAGAATTCTGACTATCACAGACTCTTCACTCATTACCTGCATTAATTGCACCTGTTTGAACTTGTTACCTGTAGAAAAGACACCTGACCACACACTCAATCAATCACACTCCAAACTCGCCACCATGGCCAAGACCATAGTGCTGTCTAAGGATACCAGGGACAAAATTGTAGACCTGTACAAGGCTGGGATGAGCTATGGGAGAATAGGCAAGCAGCTTGGTGAGAAGGAAACAACTGTTGGCCCAATTGTTAGAAAATAGAAGAAACACAAGATGACTGTCAATCTTCCTCAGTCTGGAGCTCCATGAAAGATTTCACCTCGAGGGGTAACGATTATTCTAAGAAACGTCAGAAATAAGCACAGAACTACATGGGAGGACATGGTCAATGACCTGAAGAGAGAAGGGACCACAATCTCAAACATTACTGTTAGTATCGCACTACGCCATCACCGATTAAAATCCTACAAGGCATGCAAGATCCCCCTGCTCACACCAGCACATATCCAGGCCCATTTTAAGTTCACAAATGACCATCTTGATGATCCAGAGGAGGCATGGGAGAAGGTCATGTGTTCAGATGAGTCCAAAATAGAGCTTTTAGGTATCAAATCCACTGGCTGTGTTTGGAAGAAGAAGGATGAGTACAACCCCAAGAAGGTTATCCTAACCATGAAGCATGGTGGTGGGAACATCATACTTTGGGGGTGCTTTTCTGAAAAGAGGACAGGACAACTGCAGTGTATTGAAGGGAAGATGGATGGGGTTATGTATTGCGAGAATTTGGCCAACAACTTCCTGCCATCTGTAAAAGCATTGAATATGTGTCGTGGTTTGATCTTTCAGCATGACAATGACCCGAACCACACAGCCAGAGCAACTAAGGAGTGGCTCCTTAGGAAGCATTTCATGATCCTGGAGTGGCCTTGCCAGTTTCAGGACCTGAACCCAATAGAAAATCTTTGGAGAGAGCTGAAACTCAAATGTTGCCCAGCGACAGCACTGAAACCTGAAAAATATGGAGAAAAGCTGTATGGAGAAGTGGACCAAAATCCCTGCTACAGTGTGTGCAAACGTGGTCAAGAACTACAGGAACCGACTGACCTCTGTAATTGCAAACAAAGGTTTCTGTACCAAATATTAAGTTCTGTTTTTCTATCGTATCAAATACTTTTTTCATGCAATAAAATGCAAACTACTTATCTAAAAATTATACAATGTAATTTTTTGTTTTTTATTTTTAGATTCTGTCTCTCACAGTTGAAGTGTATCTACCATAAAAATTACACATCTCTCCATTCTTTGTAGTAGGGAAAAATTGCAAAATCGGCAGTGTATCAAATACTTATTTTTCCCACTGTACTTTGAAAAGCAGTCCAGTATTTAGAACATTATCATTCATAGCACCCACCATAGGCCATGTGCACATTAGAATTCTATTACTTTTGATAAATGACTGGTGTACGGGAGGAGCAATATCCCAAGAAGACCTATGACCGCTTCATGTGTACGTGAAACTTGTACTTGATACTTCGAAAAACCACTTGGACAATGCATACTTTGAAAAACCACTTGGACAATGCATTTAGGATAACTAGTCCAAGGCAGGAAACCGGAGGCTTCTTCTCACCCTTTCTCCATGACTGACAGATCTCTACCTATACAAATGCATTTCCTGTCAATTTCCCTATAAAATATATAAAATAAAGGTATCTTTTTCTTTAGCAATAAAAGAGTGCACACAGCAGAAAACAGCAAAGAAATCATCTTCTAGTATGCAACCACATCATTAAGAAACGAGACACTATGGCTTTGGTCGAGTATCCTGTACATTTTGACATCGGTGGGGGAAATGAGCTGAACCAAAGTTATGACCTCCCTTTATGGTCACCATGGTATTTTTTTTTGTCTTCACTCCTTATAATATGTATTCCATGTTAATAAGATAATAGTTCCCTATGTCAAACATACATACAAACACAAATACTGTACTCTCTCATTGAAAAGTCCATTTCTATTCAAAGCAAATTAGCCTAAGTGCGTTCTTTATGTGTGGGAGGAAACCAAAGTATCTAAAGGAAACCCACACAAACATCAGGAGAACATGCACTCGCCTTGTGAACGTTGGCTTGGGTGGAATCAAATCCATGGTCCTACTGGGCAATCATGCAGAGTTTCCATGAAGGTTGCATTTGAACAACAAAAAAAACAACTTCTTTGACATTTGCAAAAAAAGGTTCTATATTTAGTATTTTAAGGTTTTATGTCTTTACCATTGTAACTTTGTGTTCAGCTTCAGTTCAGGTGCTCGCCCTATTCCTGAGCCAATGATTGCAATATTCCATGCAATCCTACGCTCATTTCATTCCACACCCAGACGGCTGATGTCTGGTAATGACTCTTTTTGCTCCCAAAGCTTTTAACACACGCTGCCAATACTGTATATACAATCACCTACAAGTTAGATTGTTATCAGTGAGTAGCATGCCTTTCTCAGCCATTTCTTAAAAGTTCAGCAGATTCCGTCAACATTTACTTCTTAAACTCTCAAAGGATTGTGATGCGACCAAGATAATGGAAAAAAATGGAGAAGACTTCCTAATTTCCTTGTCATATCTATTCACAATAGGGCGCAGGTGGGAGAGCTGGCACAGAACCACATGCCCTGCTATTAGTTCCCTGCTGTTTAGTGCAGAGCCAAGGGAATTAAAAAACAAGCTCCATCTATTTTGCAGGCACTGCGTCTTTGTAAAAGACTGAAGTATAAGCCTAAAAAAATCCACAGGAGATTTTCTTTATCCAGAATGCAGCGCAGCTGTGAACACAGAAAACACATCTGTACCTTTACATATGAGAAAAGTATTTGATGATCTGAAATAAACTACCATTGCCGTTTATTTAAATTTTTTATGCATTTATTTATTGAGATGTTTATATTATGCTGGTAATTTCCTCACCGATGTACTAAAAGGCAACTCAATTCAGTCTACGGCCAAAGTGGGATTTACATAATTAAAGAGCAATTCCATTAAAAAGATCTCTCATTTGATAATGTGCTAAATATTTGTCATTTTATCTAAAAATTATGTTGCCTCGTTAGAACAAAAAAATCACAACAAAGTGCAGCCACTAGTTGTCTCTCTTCTGTGTAACTTGTCCGTCCACTGCCTGTTTTCAAGCGTAATCTGTAGCCGCAGATCCCAGCAAGAGATTACAGGAAGTGGGAGAAGATCTCTGTCTCTCTGTTCCTGATCTCCTGTCAAACTGCCTGCAAACATAAGGTAGAGGTGTCCAAAACCCCAGTAGTGGCATCTTTCTCTATGACACAATCACTGTAGAACAGAGCTTTTGTGCCAAGGTTTTAGAGGAGGCTTCGTTTGTGGACGACACCCATGCATGCCATTTCTCTGCAGTATACGCCATATTGTGTCACAAGAAACACCCTAGTTTGGTTTTCTACTTTTTTTTGCTAACTGCAGTGAACATGATGTCGATTTTCTTTCATCCCTTCTCATCAGAAGACACTCCTGTTTAGATGTTAACTTCTGTGGTCATTCTGGACATAACTATGATATGGTTAAAGTTCATTCTTTATTAAAAAAATGTTAACACTTCTTACTAATACGTAAAGCTTTGCTGATCTTCTTGTATCCTTCACATGTCTTGCTTAAAGAAATCATTTTCTTTCTTAGGTGACATTTCTCTTCCATGTGGTGCCACCTCTGATAACATGAAATAGGAAGGGGTTTTCTTTGTCAAGTGACACCCTTTTATAGTCTACTGTCTGCTTGACACCTAATTAATGGATAATTAGACTTTCCAGTTGTTGAATTCTTGTAGCCTAAAGGTACTGTCACACTTAGCGATGCACCAGCGATCCAGACCAGCGATATGACGCGGTCAGGATCGCTGGTGCATCGCTAAGTGATCGCTAGTGAGCTGCCACACAGGCAGATCTCACCAGCGACATAGCAGGAGTCGGGGGGTCGCTACTTACCTGTCAGACGAGGCGATCCTGACGTCCTCCCGCCCGCGTCCACGCGTCGCTCGTCGGCGCCGCAGGAAGCTGACGACGAGAAGCGGTCCAGGACGTTCTCGCGCGATAAGCGATAACCACCGGGAGAGCGGTCGGAGGTAAGTATCAGACATAGCGATATCGCTAGCAATATCGCTATAACATCACAAAAACCTGTGACGTTATAGCGATATTGCTAGCGATATCGCTTAGTGTGACAGGCCCTTAACGTTTAGCTTTGCTCCTAAGACATACATTGGAATGTACTCATTTTTGCAGCTTAAATGAATTTGTTAGGAAAATTACTTTTTGGGTGTGCAAAATAGCAAATCTTCTGAAGGGAAACTAAAAGTTTTCTGACAAATCTGTTTGGCTGTAATTATTTATGCTGAGCACTGTACCTCCCCAGTAATGCCAACCATACACTACAGTGCAGGAGAAATACCTCCAACTGGATGCAGCATTGTCCCCCATCTCATCCATTTCCCACTGATAGCACTTTTATCCCCTTTTTTTATCACTGTCCCTTCTCTTAACCTCATCTCCTAATGGCAGCTAGATTGCTGCCTTCTTACATCTGGCAGCAACATTCACCCCCCCCTAAACTATCTCAATTTTCCACACTCGTAGCCCCAGTTCCTCATTTCTACCACTGTTCGTCTGGCAGGATATGATTCTAGCAGTAGGGAAATATCTCCTGAGTAGTCGCCACATGTCACCAAACTAACTCTTTAGGACTCATGAATACAACTGATAATCCAGGCCTGTCAATTTTTTTTGCTGATGCCTCACACTAGCAGGGACATGAGTGTTTGGGCTCATTCAGAAGTCAGAATTTTTCACGTACAAGAAAAACGGATTTATTATTCTGATCAGACTTTGATCAGGGTTCGATCAGAGTTTGATCAAAGTGTGGTCCGAGTGTCACCAGTTTTTGTCATACGGGGAGAGAGAAAAAAAGTGTTTCTTCTCTTTCTCACTTGTGACAGCCCGTAAAAATCGACATCCAAGTGGGGTCCAATTTTTTCCGTGGACCCATAGCCTTGCATTGCCGATTTTGATTCAGCCCCTAGAATATCATAATCACGAGTGCTATCTCTGAAGACCATGAATAGCACTCGTATGAGAAAACCGGAGCCCCAAGATGCCCACACTATCACTCTTATGTAAATTTCAGAGTGAATCTCGATATCGTCGTCAACAACATTTTTACATGACCACATTTGTTGTACACCATGTAAAAATAGCACATGAAATTGTAACACATCTATAGAATGAATTGGGAAAAAAAAGAAAGGTCACCAAGAGCGTGCCGTGCAGTAAATCCACAAATTGCCAGATCTTAGCAACAGATGCCACAGAAAATCATACATTTCAAAAATAAGTATTCAATAAAAGGAAAGACTCACAACTGCAATAAGTGATGCGTGTTTTACCAAAATGAATAGAAAAGGACATATATAAAAAATACAAGACAATTAGAGGTCACAGTAGAAAATATCCAAATCAGAGCCATGACAGGCTTTCATTCTTCTGAGAAGACATCGTTCTCTACCCTTGCCCTGCATTCATCCCTGGGTATGTGCCCAGGGCATACGCACCAGCAGGCCTTTGTTCATGTTATATTACTCTTGAAAAATCTCATTCAAGAAGTAGAAATGTTATAAAACAGGCAGGACAGGCACACACTTCGCTCCATGATTATCAGAAGGCATCACAAACTGAATTATAAATAATGCTGCCAATGCAAGGTGTGAATGGGAACATACATGTCTATTCCCTAATGTTGCACCTTACTAACATAGCACTGGCAAAACCAGCATGAAACACCAAATGCTGTAAGCATATCGCTAACATGACAAGTCTAAAAATACATTATAGTCACTAACGGAGCCTCATGTGAGATAACATTGGACCGGGACTGGGCAAACTTCTCTAGTGTATATCTGACTAGTGGAGCAGTGACGATGCGGCATGTGATTGTCTTACACATTGGAGCAGTGTTAATCTCTGAGCCATTAATGGCACAGTTTAACGGATGAGGCTGATAATGAGCTCACATCTGCAAGCATCATAGCTGCAGTTTTTAGCTCTGCAATGTGAGTCACAGGTAGTAAGAAGCCCCAGGGATTCATTTGTGGTGTAAAATTAAGATTCATGATGGAGTCAGATGTTTTACCAGACCCCAATGCTCAACAACAATAATGAGGGCTGAAAAACACAGGAGCTAAAAAAAAAAAGATAAAAAGATAAAAGTGCTTATATCTAAGAAAAAAATACACCTCCTGACTATAGACGAAATGCACACACATTTAGAGAAAATCTTAGTTTTGTCTGTTAGAATTTCTAATTTTATTCCTGGAAAGGATCAGCTATTGTCACATTACATTTACCTTTTAATTGATCCTTGTGCTTTCAATTTTTTAACATTTCATAGATGATGCGATAGAAAATTGATTGATGTTTCAGTTGCGAAAACAAATCCCTCTAAAGTGCTTGCCAACATCCTGCCTACATTTCTTACATGCTGCACAGCTTAGGGGTTGTCCTACATAACATGATGCAAACATTATTTTTCTTTTTTTAAATTATTGTACTTTTGCCAAAAATAATTTTTGTAATTGATTTTCAGTAAATTTTTTTGCATTGTTTACCTTCTATAGCCTCTTGTAACATCCGTGTCTGTACAAGCTCCGGCCACGATCGCTAGGCTGCATTAATGCATCAATTACGGCTGGGCAAGGCAAGTTTGGGTTCTGTTACATTTTTGTACTACTGGAACTTGTTTCCATTTAGACAATTTGTTTCTTCTAGCAGCTTATTAGTTAATTGTAGTTAGTTCTTTGCCGCATCAAGGGCAGGGCTCCATCTTTTTAAACCACCACCGGTCAGTCCCTGGCTGACAGACTGTTTCCGACCTTGCCCTTGTCTGGTTTTGTGACCCTTTGCCTGTCGTTTTTGCTTACCGTTTTGGATATCCTAGTTTCACTCGGCTTGCTGATCACTATTTTCTAGCTGCTTCCCTGGCCAGTGATCACCTACCGTTCCCGTTACACTCATTGCATGGTCTATTGCTGGCTGCAGAATGTGTTAACTAAGAATACATCAGTAAGCTCATTCTGATGGTCCAATGGGAAAATTTCTAACTTGTATATCTGTCTTATTTGAGCTCATCACAACTGATTTATGACCCCAGACCACATCAAAGTTGAATGTGCAGAGAAACAAAGAGCTTGTAGTACAACATTGTTAATGGAACCAAGTTCCAAAAATCATTTTAGCCAAATATTGATGCATTCAAAGGCAGTCTGACATGTTCAAAAATGCTATTACCCTGCAAAGATAGAGTTATTCTGTAGGTTAAAGGAGTTATCCACTACTAGGAGAATCCCTTCTTGAGCTAAATGTTTGGCCCCGATAAAATAAAAAAGCTTAAACTCACCTCCCATGCCGATGCAGTTCCAGCAGTGTCAGCACTCGCGTTCCCAGGGCTCCCGTGCGGTTGTTTTGATATATGAGCCTGGCGCTCAATCAGCACTGATGTCGCTGTCCTCGCCTTCCTACAAATTGAACTTGAATAGTAAGTCCAGGCTTTGGTTGTTCTCTCATTTCCTCTTCATGTTCAACTCGTACAAAGGTGGAGGCAATGACGCCAGTGCTGATTGGGTGCCAGGCTCACATGTCATAAGAACGTACGAGAGCCCTGGAAATGTAAGTGCTGACACTGCTGGAACAGCGCCTTCACGGAGGTGAGTATAAGTGTTTTTATTTAATTGGTACCAAGCATGAGATGTGGTTGTCCAAGTAGTAGACAGCTTCTTTACTAGTGTTCTGAAGCCGTTAGCCCGTTGCACTCAAAGTCTGACTGTCGTGAAGTAATGGACCCTATTCCTCCAGGTAACTTCAGGCTTTCAGTGATAGAAATGCAGCTTCAGTCACCGCTCAGTACATTGTGACTGGAAGCTGTAAGCTCACCCATCACTGACCCACAGCTATCTCTGCACTTATGTTCTACTGACAGCCGGATCAGCAGAACATAAGTGCAGAGAGTGTTTCTATGACTGAAAGCCGCAGGCTGCTGGGAAGAATATAGTTATTTTCTTCCCTGTAGCTGAGGTCTCAGTGCCACATTCCAACGGTTTTAGAGATTTATTAATCTGCAGATTAACATCACATACGAAAGTAAATATCATTTGGTTGCATGGCAGGTTCCCTTTAATTAAAAAAAAACAAAAACTGCCCCCAGATGTGGACAGCCCAGATTGCAACTATTATTAAAGTTTTCTGCATTGTACTACGTAATGCAAAAAAAATGGAAAGTAACATTTTGCTACATGTGTAAATTAATTTACAAGGTTTTGCCCTGAACGTTGATGCTTGTCTACAAAGGCTGGACACTGAGACGCTGGCACTGACAGAAAGTCCCAGATCTACCTGTTGGAAAGAGCACGGAAACTCCTCATGCACCAAATGTTTTCCCTATGGCATAAAGCAGTGACATTTATATACAGTGCCAACAGATTTCAATTAATTTTTTGTTTCTAGATGACAGGAATAAGGATATTTTAGGAAATGTCTACGGAAAGCAGATTACCTTACAACTCTTCCCTGCAATACTGTACTGTAACCAACGCTCAACTTGAAAGAGTGGATGTGAATATGGATTATGGGGAACGGAGCGGTAATCAGTGGCGCTGTCACTTCTTTTATAACATGTGACAGATAAAAACCACGAGCAACAGGCTCATTATAGCAAAGATGCATATTAACACAGCACATGCCAAGTGTAAAACATAGGGTTAGTGGATAATGTATCACATGTAAGTGACAGCTTTTGTGTATTTTCTCCAATGATAAAAAGCGAGTCTATAAACAATGAAGAACGGTATATTCTCGATTTTACAACAGGTTTTAAAAAACAATGCTTTGAAAAATGACATCACCTTCTTGCGTGAAATCCGTGGTACAGGAGAATACCAGCTGTGCCCTTCAATATAAATATATTTATGGAGAATATGAGTAGGAAAGCATGGAGCCGAGGAAACAAGAACATACAATGCGATGTCAAAATTAATGTTGGCAAGAATCCCATATTAATCTGAGATTTGACCAATCTGCCTGCCAACCTCCAAAAAATAATGACAGGCATTTAACTGATAAGCAGAACTTGGCATTTCTCAGCTATCGTTTCTGGCTGTGATTAACACTTTACTGTATTGGCAACATGTAGAATATACCAATAATGCTATTATATTTATCATCTAGCCTCTGCACCCATATATGAGCTAGTTGTACTAAAGGTCTGCCTGCTTCCTTGCCTATTTTCTATAGCTGGCCCTACACATTAAATTACTAGTAACCTTTTCACTGGATTGAAATAACTATTTAATGTGTATTGAGACCTCCTAACACTCCACTAATGGGGGAAAAAGGATCAGGTAGCTGGATTTCAACTGCCCCATTTTATTGTCCGTGGAGAGATAAGCCTTCATCTGAGAAGTCTAAGGCCTCCATATACATTATCTACCTCTCAGCCCTACAGTGGCATGTAAAAGTTTTGGCACCCCTGGTCAAAGTTACTGTTATTGTGAACAGTTAAGCAAGTTGAAGATGAAATGATCTCTGAAAGGCCTAAAGTTAAAGATGACACATTTCGTTAGCATTTTAGGCAAAAATCATATATATTTTAATATTTTACATTTTAAATATTACAAAAAGGAAAATGGGCAGATGCAAAAGGTTTGGCACCCTGCATGGTTAGTACCTAGTATCACCCCATTTTGAAAGTATTACAGCTTGTAAACACTTTTTGTAGCCAGACAACAGTCTTTCAATTCTTGCTTGAAGGATTTTCATCCATTCTTCTTTGGAAAATTCCTCCAGTTCTGTGAGATTCCTGGGTCATCTTGCATGCACTGCTATTTTGAGATTTAGTCACAGATTTTCAGTGATTTTTCAGATCAGGGGACTGTGAGGGCCATTGCAAAATCTTTAGTTTGCATCTTTCGAGGTAGCCTATTGTGTGTTTAGGATCATTATCCATTTGTAGAAGCCATCCTCTTTTCAACTTCAGCTTTTTTATACATGGCGTTATGTGTGCATCAAGCATTTGATGAAATTTCATTGAATCAATTATTTCCTCTACCCTTGAAATGATCCCCATGCCTTTGGCTACAACATAACCCCAAAGCATGATTGATCCACCCCCATGCTTAATGGTTGCCGAGATGTTCTTTTCCCAAAATTCTGTGCCCTTTTTTTCTCCACATACCTTTGATCATTGTGACCAAAAAGTTTTATTTTAACCTCATTGGTCGACAGAACTTGTTTGCAAAATGCCCCAGGCTTGTTCAGATATTCTTTTGCATACTTGTGACTATGAATTGTATGGTGAGGATGCAGGAGAGGTTTTCTTCTGATGACTCTTCCATTATGGCCATATTTGTGTAGGCATCTTTGAACAGTAGGACAATGTACCATAACTCCAGAGTCCAGAGCTAAATCTTTCTGAAGGTCTTTCATAGTCAAGCGGGGGTTCTGATTTGCCTCTCTAGTAATCTTATGAGTAGCTCTCACTGAAATTTTGCTTGGTCTTCCACACCTTAACTTGATCTCCACTGTACCTATTAACTGCCATTTCTTAATTACATTTCAAACTGAGGAAAGGGCAACTTGAAAATGCTTTCCTATTTTCTAATAGCCTTATCCTGCTTTGTGGGCCTCCACCATTTTCAGAATGCAAGGCAGCTGCTTAGAAGAACCCATGAATGCTGTTTTTTTGGCACAAGCTTAGAGGAGGCTGGGTTTTTATAAATCTGGGAAATTTGCATCACCTGGCCTTTCCTAATGATAAAAGTGAACAGGCCATAACACTAAAAGGCTAATTAAGGTGTAAAACCTTGGTCAAAATTATCTGAGTACACAATTCTTCAAGGTTGCCAAAACTTTTGCATCAGACCATTTGACATTTTGCAATTTTTAAAATAAAAAAAATCAATATATGTTTTTGGCCTAAAATGCAAATGAAATCTGTCATCTTTAACTTTAGGCCTTTTAGAGTTTATTTCATTTTCAACTTGCTTAACTGTTCAAAGTAACAGTAATTTTGACTTGGGGTGCCCAAACTTTTACATGCCACTGTACGATCAGTTTGTCAACCCCTATCTCCAACGACTCTTGAATACACAGGAACGCTCGGAAATATTGTAACCACAGCCCCTCCATACATTAGGATTAAGGATTTTCAAATCCAGAAATCTACAACTTCCTACCTGTCTGGAATTATATAGGTGATACATCATAAATGTGTAGGCCCAGTAGACCCATATGCTCTGTGATAACCTTGTTAAAAGTCTTTTAAATAACTCCTCTGCTCACAGTGATGCTGACAACTCCCCACTTAGAAAATCAGTAAGTTATTTCAACTTATCAGAATGAATTAGCAGAACTCAGCGTGGCCTATCCATGGGTGATCTCCCGAACACATATTATGAAGAGCCCTGATCAAGGTCTCAGTATGGAATCTCACAATTGCATCCCAGTAGAAGAGGATTTTGTCTGCAGCTTTTAGACTTCAGTGGTAAACAATGTCAGAATTCTACAATTCTCAAGTAGGAAGTAGTTTCCATGGGGACTGGAAAGAAACATGGATAACTGAGCATTGAAATGGATTTATACATGTGTTCTGCATTCTTACTACAGGCAACTGGGTATAAGGGTCAGACAATCAAATGAGCAAACGCATCTTAAAGGGGTTGTTCACTACTAGTGATGAACGAGTGTACTCATTGCTAGAGTTTGCCTGAGCATGCTTGGGTGATCTCCAAGTATTGTGGTGTGCTCGGAGATTTAGTGTTTGTCGACGCAGCTGTATGATTTGCGGCTGCTAGACAGCCTGAATACATGTGGGGATTGCCTGTTTGTTAGGAATTCCATACATGTATTCAGACTGTCTAGCAGCCACAAATCATGCAGCTGCGTCAACAAACACTAAATCTCCGAGCACGCCCAAATACTCGGAGTCCACCCGAGCATGCTCGGGAAAACCCGAGCAACGAGTATACTCGCTCATCACTAGTCACTACTAGACAACCCCTTATTAATGGGCCCAGTGAGGTGAAAATAAAATATTGATTGATACTCACCTACCTGACTGGTGTTGCTCTGTCATAGTTTGCTCTACTTGAACAAAATGTGAATACTGACGCTGATTAGCGGCCACTGGTTAGCTACAGCACTTACGCGATTCCCATGCCAGATGTTGACCAGAGCAAACTGGTGTGAAACATCGTGCCAATTATGAAGGAGTGGTGCCATTCAGGGAGGCAAGTATCAATTTTTTTTTTAATTGATGCTTACCTCCCTGGACCAATTAATAAGAGATTATCAAATAATGGACAATTCCTTTAATATAAAAACTTGAAACTTGAAACATAATGAAAATTAAAATATCTTGTTTACAGTTTTTTAAAAATAAAAGTAATGTAAATGTCATGATCCAGGACGAGGTTTCGCTTTGGCCCGTCCTGATCAGAATGGGGGTTAATTGTTCCGCCTCTCTCTGGCAGAGGGCGGCTATTTAATGCTCACTGGACCTAGGTCCGGTGTCAGCTATACCCCTGCCCTCGGCTGAGTTAGTTGACCTTGTGCGTACATGTGCCTTGTGCCTGATATCTTGCTTGCTTGTTTGGTTTTGATCCGGTTCTGTCCCTGTTACGAGTTCTGCCTGCCCCTCTTGTTCTGCGCTACGTCTCGTGTATGACTCTCTGCTTGTGACCTGACTTCTCTCTGCTCGTCCCCTTGGTACCACATCGCCCTCTTGTGTATGACCTTTGGCTTTGTCTGACTACCCGTCTGTTTGTCCCTCCCGTGCCTCGTTTGCCCCTACTGTTGTGACCTCCGTTTTGCCTGACTCTGAGTTGTTGTATGATTTCCTGTCATATCTGTAAGCAGGACGCTAAGCCCCGCCCCCTTGCAGTCACCTGACCATAGGTCTTGTGCCAGCTTGCTAATTTCAGTGTCTGCAGGTCCTGTGCCTCTTTACTTTCCGGCGCTGACTGGACTCTGACACTAATAGTTTGAAGCACGCATTGTCACCTCTGCTGCCCTGCTCCACAGGTATCTTTTAGCACTGTTTCTGTACTCAGGACACGCGCACTGGCTCTGTGAGCGAGTGTAGTGCGGTGACTCTGACAGTAAATATTTCCTTCAATAAAGGCATATATGATGAAGTGTATTACTCCTTTACCACTTATGACTGAATGCAAGGTGTAGGCATTGTATCACTGGCACACCAAAGTAACAAAGGATAATAAGTAATCGTAAATTATCCAAATGAAGACAACCTCATTTTAGTGTGATTTTTAACCCATTCTCTTGTTACTCCATTTTACAAATTATAACCCAGAAAAAGCGCACACATGATTTAGGTTACACATCTACAAATACAAAAAGATGAGATCCGATTCATCAAAGCTTTTAAGCCAGAATTTTGTTATAAAAAGCTTTGAAAAGTCAGTAAATTTTGCTGCAATGTGAAAAATTTTGTGACTTATAGAGTTCTCAAGCTCACTTTGTCAGAGCCAATGTGGGACAGGGGTATGGCTGCCTCAATCATCAAATTCTCGACCTTATGCCCCAAATCCTACTCTCAGAGTCAGCGGCGCACATCATTTGTCAGATTCTTCTGATTCATTAAAAGGAACCTGTTAGCAGGAAGTTGTAGGATGTCTGCATATTTGCTTGTCCCTGTCATATACAAATCAGGCTGGAATTACCTGAATCACGAGCGTCTGACTCCAGCACGTGATTTTCTCACCGGTCTGGATGAATCACTGTCATGGCCTTGGGTCATTTCCACTTGGTAGTACACAATAAGTAAACTATATATTGCAATTTCTATTTGATGCAGCATTATTTGGGCATTTCTCTTTAATGTGTATTATTGATACTTTATCTCAATCACTATATTATGAAGATGCATTGTTTGCCAAAATTCAGCATTGTATTAGACTCATTTATTTGGGGCTCCTAATTTAAGCAGAATTTAGGACTGTTATTTTTAATCTAGCCATGTTAATTGCATTTGATTATTAAGATTCTTCTTTTTATACTATTTAGGATCTCCAGACTAATTTGTATGTGTGCCTATTTAATTGACCATTTTTTGTATTTCAATTCATACAGAACTTATAGGCGGTATTACCTATAGGACCTGTGTGCACATCAATAACAGTATAATTTAGAATGTAATTAAAAAATGGTCTTTTTCTGTGGTCTGTGGTTTGGTACCCATATTGAATGATATTTATTTCAATAAAATTGAGACCAGCTGCATCGATTGTCATGAATGACATTATATGTAACAGATTAGAAGATGTTACATGTTGCATTCCTTCCATATTTTTTATATTTAGATCAATAAGATGGATGGAAACAATATATGTTGGGTTTTTTTTCTATAGTCTTACAATGTAAAAGTGACTGATGAAAAATCTGATGCTTTTCTTTTGGCTCAGCTGCTGAAATTATTAGGATGAGATATAAAAAAGTCAAGCAAAACATAACTTTATAACTTTATCATATTTCATATCAGTTTTCTACTCATCTGATAAAAATAAATTTTGAAATAAGGATCAAAGTAAGGATTACATTTACTGGTTGAAGACATATTAGGTATTGTTTCCATGAATGTATCATTATTCTAAAAATGCAATTGCATTTAATGTATGAAAACTCCGGGTCTACCAGAGCTGCCTTATGAAAAGTTGAGGACTACCCTATGACGTAAAAAATGCTATAGTAGGTCATATATCCTGGCTCTGTCGCCATGAGAGAAGCACTCTAAAGCATACCATGCATTGCTAAGACATTATATAAGATCATAGAATTAATCCAGAAGTTTTTTTTTCAAACCTAATGACCAATATATACTATCTATCCATCATAAAGACAAATATTTTCGATAGACAACCTACATTCTTTTTGTTCTTCCCAATGTTGAGTGATGAATTGATATCATTATGTAATAGATATCACATCTCCCTAATGAAACATGATCACGTGAACACATCAAAATCCTCTGCAGTTATTCTAGCTAATTATAATATGGATACTGTTAGGAAAGATGATTTAGATTCATCCAATGACAAAGGATGAACATGTATGACCATAGACAACAAGTCTGAAAAATGGTGCAGAAATTGGCCTTGTGATTTTGTAGGCTTTCCCACAACATTTATCCACCACTTATGCCATCACGCATTCCACTTCCTATAGGACTGCTGGTGGTAGCCAAGTATCGCGCTCCTATATCAATCCTGTAAAAAAATGTAAAAATTAATCCATTTCAACAGGACTTTAAAAGGGAATCTGTCAGCAGGCTTTTGTTACCTCATCTGAAAGCAGCATGATGTTGGCAAAGAGACCGTGAATCCAACGATATTTCACTTAAATTACTGGGTGCAGCAGTTGTAACACAGTCAGAGTTTTTAGATTTAGTAATGCAGCAGAGCTGAGAAAGCTAACCCCACCCACACCAGGCTCTCCATATACAATGTCTATAGACAGTGAGGTACTCATCATAGGAGGCGACATGTCAAACTATCATGCACGCACTGTTTTAGTACAAACAATGATAAACCTATGATGCTATAATAATCATTGCAAATTATCAAACTTGGAGCTTGATAAGACAGGCATCGCTAAAATCTGTGTTTCAATCCCTACAGCATGCTAACTTCAAATAACAAAGCAAAAACCCACTAACCGATTCCCTTTAATTGCACAGTTCTGTTGAAAGATAAAGGTCAAACCACCAGTGATCCACACGTTATTACCCATAGTATGGATAGATGATTATTTTTAATATTGAAAATAACCCTTCAATCGCTGTGCACAATAAGCACATCACTGGAGCCTAACTGTGCAAAAGAAACTTCAGGTTGCTAAATGCCCTTCTACCCTGGGGAGAGTGATAAATCTTGTGTTTTTGTATACAGTAGGTTGTAAAGGGATGAACAAGTCCGGGGTTAAAGCTACAGCCTAGCATTAGTGAAACTGGTTCCAAGTGTGAACAGGTGTGGCAGATGTTAGCAGATTAGCTTGTGATTCAGACCACAAGTGGGTAGATGGCAAGGGGATCTTGTCAATAAGCACCAACTGTGACGCCTCTGGCTAATACGTCCAAGAGTGGACCCTCTGGATCGCGGATCCGGAGCCCCTGGGCCGAGCACACCTGGTGAAGACCGACCCCTGTACAGGGATCGTTAGGGGCAGGACCGCAGGGGGCGGAACCGCGACAGCCGGAGCCAGCAGGGACGACTCGGAGGACTGGCAGACAGAGCAGGAGTAGCGAGGTGGAGGCAGAAGGAAAATGGCTGGAAGCCTACGGGAAAGGAACAGCGAGGACCACAGGAAGGGAACAGGCAGACAGACACGGAGCCGGAACAGGGCAGACAAAGGAACAGTAAGGATAGGCAGGGTACACAGAAGCAGGTAGGGCCGATGGGTGCTGCTAGTCACAAACAATCATCAGGCGCCCTCAGAATAGAGCGGACGCCTGATATAAGCGGAGACCGGAAGTGCGCCCTACAGACCCTCCCCTAGCGACGCCCCCTGCCAACGGAAGAGGCCGGGGGAACGCGCGTGCGCGGCCTAAGGCCGTCGCGGTTACCCGCAGCAGAGCGGCAAGCAGCGCGGAGGAAAGCGCGAACCGGGGGGCGCAGGTGAGAGGAAGCTGCGGCGGGCACCGCCGCTAAAGGGGCATCGGCGGGCACGACCGCCGATGTCACAGTACCCCCTCCCATATGCCCTCTCCTTCTGAGGTTGGTTAGAAATCTTTTCATGATAAGGGGGGCATCGACATTCTCTCGGGGCTCCCAGGACCTCTCCTCTGGACCAAAACCCTTCCAGTCGATAAGAAAAAGAGTCTTACCTTTGACCCTTTTCATAGCCAGGATGTCCTTTACTTCAAAGACATTGTCAGAACAAATTGGCGAGGGAGGGGACATGGAGGTTGGTTGGAACCGATTCAAGACCACAGGTTTAAGGAGCGAGATATGGAAGGCGTTAGGGACCCGGAGTGACGCCGGCAACCTCAATTTGTAGGCTACCCTGTTAATGCGCCCAAGTACTTCAAAAGGCCCGATGTACCGAGGACTTAATTTGTAAGCAGGGACTTTCAGGCGGATATGTTTGGTAGAAAGCCAGACTTTGTCCCCGGGCTGGTACGGGGGTAGATCCCTTCGTCTTTTGTCCGCGTGTTTCTTAATTCGGACGTTGGCTAGCTCGAGCGCCTCTCTGGTCTCCTTCCAGATTTGCGAAAACTCCTTGGCGAGAATGTCTGCTGCAGGAACTCCAGACGATGCGGAAAAGGGCAACGGAACCCCAGGATTTAGCCCAGTTACCACAAAGAACGGTGTCTTGGACGTTGATTCGCTGGAATGATTATTATGAGCGAATTCCGCCCAAGGTAGAAGGGAGACCCAATTATCCTGATGAGCGTTAGAAAAGTGGCGCAGGTAGGTGGTCAGAATTTGGTTAATCCGTTCCACTTGGCCGTTGGTTTGAGGATGATACGCTGAAGAGAAGTCGAGAGACGTGCCCAGGAGCCGACAGAGGGCCCTCCAGAATCGGGAAGTAAACTGGACCCCTCGATCGGTCACGATTCGCAGAGGGAGACCATGTAGCCTGAACACGTGGTGGATAAAGATTTCGGCCAACTTTGGGGCAGATGGCAGTCCGACCAAGGGAATAAAGTGGGCCATCTTGGAAAAGCGGTCAGCGACGACTAAGATGGTAGTACACCCAGCCGAGCGAGGCAGATCAGTCACGAAATCCATGGCGATTTGCTGCCAAGGAGCCTCTGGGACAGGCAACGGATGAAGGAGGCCGGAGGGGAGAGTCCTTGGAACCTTGTTCTGAGCACAAGACCTGCAGGAGGCTACAAAGTCCTTTGCATCCTGGTGGAGAGAGGGCCACCAGTAATACCGGGAAAGAAGCAAAAGAGTCTTCTTAATCCCAACGTGCCCAGCAACCTTGGAAGAATGTCCCCAGCGCAGTACTTCCAGGCGTTTGTTTGGAGGGACGAAGGTCTTGCCAGGCGGAGGGTTAGAGAAACTCACGGGGGCCACGGAGATAACTTTAGCCGGCTCGATGATATATGATGGATCCTCCTCCCTCTCTGGAGGCTGCAAAGACCTGGAAAGCGCATCGGCTTTGATGTTCTTACTGCCGGGCCGGAAGTGGAGCTTAAACTCAAAACGGGAAAAATACAGAGCCCACCTGGCTTGTCTGGAGTTGAGTCTCTGGGCAGATTGCAGGTAGGCCAGGTTCTTGTGGTCCGTGAAGATAGTAAAGGGGTGCACTGCCCCCTCGAGCAGATATCGCCATTCCTCCAGCGCCATTTTAATGGCCAATAATTCCCGGTCCCCAATGGAGTAGTTGCACTCCGCCGGAGAAAAGGATTTGGAGAAGAACCCGCAGGGGACAAGACGTCCAGATGGAGCCTGTTGGGAGAGAACTGCCCCAGCTCCAGTGGAGGAGGCATCAACCTCCAGAATGAAGGGCCTACTGGCCACTGGACGGTGTAAAATCGGAGCAGAAGCAAACGAGCGTTTCAGGGCAAGAAAGGCGTCCTCGGCTTCAGAGGGCCAGACGTTAGGCTTCGTCCCCTTACGGGTCAGGACCGTAATAGGCTTGGTGACTGTAGAGAAGTGGGGTATAAACTGCCGGTAATAATTAGCGAAGCCGAGGAAACGCTGGATGGCCTTTATGCCAACCGGACGAGGCCACTGGAGTACCGCGGACAGCTTGTCCGGATCCATCTTAAGACCGGAATCCGTGATGATATACCCCAAGAAGGGTAACGCTGTTTGCTCGAAGAGGCACTTCTCGATCTTGGCGTAAAGACGATTTTCTCGAAGGCGCTGCAGGACCATGCGTACACTTCTCCGATGGGAGGAGAGGTCGGTCGAGAAAATGAGGATATCGTCCAAATACACCACCACGCAGGAATAGAGTAGGTCTCGGAACACTTCATTTACGAATTCCTGAAACACCGCTGGGGCATTGCAGAGACCGAACGGCATGACCAAGTATTCATAATGGCCGTCCCGGGTATTGAAGGCCGTCTTCCACTCGTCCCCCGCTCGGATTCGGATTAAGTTGTAAGCTCCCCGCAGATCCAACTTCGTGAAGATTCTGGCCCCCCTCAGCCGGTCGAAGAGTTCAGGAATCAGCGGGAGCGGGTACCGGTTTTTAACCGTGATGTTGTTCAGGCCCCGGTAGTCAATACAGGGTCGCAGGGACCCATCTTTCTTCCGGACGAAGAAGAAACCTGCGCCCGCAGGGGACGAGGACTTCCGGATGAACCCCTTGGCCAGATTTTCCTGTATATATTCCGACATAGCCGAGGTCTCTGCTGGGGACAAAGGATAAGTTCTCCCTCTGGGAGGAGTGGCACCAGGAACTAGGTCGATGGGGCAGTCATAGGAGCGATGAGGGGGTAAGGAATCCGCCTCCTTCTTGCTGAACACGTCGGCAAACGTGTGATAGGGTGCGGGTAAGCCCGGGAGGTCGGCAGGCTTCAAGCATGGACGAGGACGCGTGAGGGCCCGTAGGCAGTGCTCCTGGCAGGAGTGCCCCCAACGGAGAACTTCCCCAGAGCGCCAGTCAATCACAGGCTCGTGCCGTCTGAGCCAGGGCAGTCCTAGGAGAACAGCATGGGCTAGTTGTGGCAGGACATAAAAGGCTATCTTTTCGAGGTGGAGAGCTCCGATTTGAAGATCTACTTCGACGGTAATCATGGTGATGAGTCCGGGTAAAGGTTTACCATCAACGGAGGAAATAGCGCGAGGGTTCTTCAATACCAACACCGGAATCTGGAATTTGTCAACCTCCTCCTGGCGGATGAAATTACCGGCAGCACCCGAGTCCACATACGCCTCCACAGACCCACGCCCCCGACCTGTAATTAGCAAAGCTGAAAGAGTAAGGGGAAGAGAGGAATTTTGATCACCTAGGGGGTCCTCTCTTACCTGACCTAGGTGGAGGCATTTCCCGACCTCTCTGGCTTCTCTGGACAGGAACGCACAAAATGGTTGGCCCCTCCACAGTACAGGCAAAGGCCCTTGGTCATCCTCTCCCTGCGGCGTTGCTCGGACAGTCTGACCCGATCAACCTGCATAGGCTCAGGAGCGGCGCTAACAGGAGATACAGGAAAACGGGGGACAGGGGCCTGATACAGCCTAAAGGACCTTCTCTCTCCGACTGCCTCTCGAGCGCGCTCCTGAAAGCGTAGGTCTATGCGAGTGGCCAGCGAAATAAGGTCCTCCAGAGTGGTGGGGGTGTCTCGCCCGGCAAGCTCATCCTTGATCTTACTGGAGAGGCCTCTCCAAAAGGCTCCCACAAGAGCCTCATTGTTCCACCCTAACTCAGAAGAGAGGGTCCGGAAGCGGATGGCGTATTGCCCCACTGTGAGGGAACCCTGGCGGAGGTTAAAAAGGGCCTCAGTGGAGGATGCTAAGCGACCCGGTTCATCGAATACCTTGCGAAAGGTTTCTAAGAAGGTCTGTAAATTTAGCACTACGGGGTCATCTCTCTCCCACAAGGGGTTCACCCAGGACAGGGCCTCACCCTCAAGATGGGACACAACGAACGCCACCTTGGCGCGGTCAGTAGGGTACTGAAGGGGGGCAAGCTCAAAATGTAGCCTGCATTGATTTAAAAAACCCCGGCATAACTTGGGATCTCCGCTGTACCTGGGGGGTTTACCCAGACGGGGGGCCGGAGTAGAGGCTACATCCGGGGAGGAAGTTGCAGCGGCAGCAGAGGATTGCAGGACCAGCAATCGGTCATCCACGGATGCCATGTAACCCAAGATGTGGGATTGGGCGTCGCGCTGCTGCGCGAGCTCCTGTTGAAGGCTGACTAAGAGAGGAGCGTGCCCGGGGTCAGAGGTCTGCAGGGCGGACAGCCGGGTGTCCATAGACTTCATAAAGGACATTATCCGGTTCTGATTTTCACGAAGGAATAGCAATTCCTTTTGTGTGGCGGCTGCGGCACCGGCGGGATCCATGGCCTGATGATACTGTGACGCCTCTGGCTAATACGTCCAAGAGTGGACCCTCTGGATCGCGGATCCGGAGCCCCTGGGCCGAGCACACCTGGTGAAGACCGACCCCTGTACAGGGATCGTTAGGGGCAGGACCGCAGGGGGCGGAACCGCGACAGCCGGAGCCAGCAGGGACGACTCGGAGGACTGGCAGACAGAGCAGGAGTAGCGAGGTGGAGGCAGAAGGAAAATGGCTGGAAGCCTACGGGAAAGGAACAGCGAGGACCACAGGAAGGGAACAGGCAGACAGACACGGAGCCGGAACAGGGCAGACAAAGGAACAGTAAGGATAGGCAGGGTACACAGAAGCAGGTAGGGCCGATGGGTGCTGCTAGTCACAAACAATCATCAGGCGCCCTCAGAATAGAGCGGACGCCTGATATAAGCGGAGACCGGAAGTGCGCCCTACAGACCCTCCCCTAGCGACGCCCCCTGCCAACGGAAGAGGCCGGGGGAACGCGCGTGCGCGGCCTAAGGCCGTCGCGGTTACCCGCAGCAGAGCGGCAAGCAGCGCGGAGGAAAGCGCGAACCGGGGGGCGCAGGTGAGAGGAAGCTGCGGCGGGCACCGCCGCTAAAGGGGCATCGGCGGGCACGACCGCCAATGTCACACCAACTCAGGGAGGCCAGAGGTCCGATGTAAAAAAATAAACATTTTTACTGGAATTCTTTAAACACAACTGCAATAATTGATAGCAAGCACAATACTTTTTCAATATCTTTGCTGTTATTTTACAGAAGAGAACAAAATATGACATTACAATGGTACTGAATTATTACCATATTTTTCGGATTATAAGACACACTCCCCCCAAAAATTTTTTGGCAAGAATGGAGCAATAATGCAGGCCGCAGGCTGGGATGAGTGGGTGTTCGGATGTGCGACATTGCGGGTGTTCGGTGGTGCAAGGACTCCGATGACATTTTGTGAAAGCCCGGAGCCCCCGCAATTCCATGTTTTACTATGTGGTGGACTCTGGGAAAATGGCTGCCGAAGGCGGCGCATGCGCAGATGGAGATCTCGTCACCAAGATTTCGGGAGATGAGATCTCAGTGCCAAGATCTCCATCTGCGCATGTGCCACCCCCGACAGCCATTTTCCCGGAGTCCACCACATAGTAAACTATGGAAGTGCGGGAGCTCTGCGCTTTCACAAAATGTCAGCGGAGCCCCCGCATCACCGAACACCCACAGTGTTGCACATCCAAAAACCCCTTTCTCCCAGCTTGGGGTCCGCAGCATCGCCCCACTCCTGCTTCCGCCAGCAGCAACCCCGGGAACCCCATTTCACCGCAGCCACCAACCCCGGTAAGCAGTAAGATGCATGGATTATAAGAAGCAACACCATTTCATTAAAAAAAGTTTTTTTTCCTATTTTTCTCCTCAAAATTGGGGTGCGTCTTATAAACCGCAAAATACGGTACCTGGCTATTGGAGTGCTTTCCAATCTATCCTAAACTGGCCTTCACTTTCTTTATCCACCACTGCAGCAGTCCCTCATGTCAGAATATGATTACTGTAATCTTTCAATACCGGCTAACACGGTGTCCTGCAGTCCACTCCTTCCTAGCTGCCTTGGGCCCTCTCTTACCATAGCTATAATTGCTACGAACCATACTCATTGCAGTTGGCAGATACCTGCTAAGCATTCATTCAATCTCTGCACTGAGGCCGTATAGAAACAGTTGCTAGTAGATTACTTTGGTCTTGAACTTGCGATCGTTAATTCTTCTGGAGTAATCACTCTTAACCTGTGGCTTTTTCTCTGTACTGCATATTTTCCTACTCCTTCAGCAACTTCTCTACACCTCCTCTAACAAATAGGAAAGTTCCTCATGCCCACTTAATTCCTCCAACCATGGGCTGGCACAATCGTTAACCCTATCTGTAGGGTAACTAACAGCTGAGGACCATCAAATATAAATGTAACAACGTATAAAACATGTCAATGCATTACATCAATACAAAGATCTTCAGAAGGGCTGTCAAGCTATGAACAGTTCTCCACTCCTTCACACAGGTCACAGACACCAAAAGTTTGGCTTTTGTACAAATATGTTTAAATGCCATTGATATTATTATCATATTTTTATTTGCTTCCAATTCTAAAGATCTTATTTCAATTAGCCGTGTCTCAGCCAATGTTATATGGTAGGATCTGCTTGACATACAATACAAGTTCTGATAACACATACAGAGATATTGAATTATTAAATTCCAACTTTACAATATGAAAAACAACCTGTAAAGTGAAGATACAGTTTTACATTTAAACTTTTTTAAACTTAAAATTAAACCTGAACATTATATCTAGATTTTTGAATAGATGCCATTGTTGTGGTCTTTTTGTCATTCTTGTGGTCTTTTTGCCATTCTTGTTTTATTTTTCATGTTAAAAGATGGCTCTTAACAACAAAAAAATCAAAATGAGAATGCAGAGGGCTTTCCTTTCTGAACTACCATTACTACTGGAAACATTCCCTCCCTTCTTTCATATGATGGCTGTTTATCAAGGCAAACAACATTGATTTTAACAGTGAAAACATTTCTGCAACTGAAAATCAATTCTGCTCATCTAATTGGGGAGATTTTGGTGAAAAGCGCTTGGATTTCTGCAAGCCTCATTCAGATCAATGGAGTATCATAGAAAATTCTGCAATAAATCTGCCAAGTAATAAACTGTTTCATACAACTCATTCTCCATCTCTCCTTCTGTGCCAAGCAATATTCTTCTAAAGTTAAAAAATGTTCACCTGTGGTCATTTTTGCAAAACCATTTTTTGCAAAATAACTGCAACCTCACCTAGAGTAGGCCAAATCTTCCTTCCCTCTTTCTACGTCGTAGGCTGCGTGCACACGCCGCAGATTTACCTGCGGATTTTTCTACGCGGATCCACAGGTAAAACCACAGGTAAAGTGACCTGCGGTTTTCCTGTGGATTGGCCAGCGGGTTTCCTCTGCGGTTTGACACCTGGACAATGGAATAGGTGTCAAAACGCAGCGGAATCCGCAGAAAGAATTGACATGCTGCGGATTTCAAACCGCAGCTTTTCCGCATGGAAAAATCTGCAGCATGTCCACTGCGGATTTGAAAACCCATAGGATAACATTATACTGTACACTGCTTGGGGAACTGCTGCGGATATGCAGAGGCAAATCCGCTGCGGATCCGCAGCAGAATCCGCAGCGTGTGCACATACCCTTATGCTTTAACCCCTTGCCTACGCAGCCAGTTTTTTGTCTTAACATTTGCATTTTTACCTTCCTTTCATGCATTGGCATACCAGTATAGGGGCATATTTTTTGGCAAGACGAGTTGTAGTTCTGATTGACAACATCAATTTACAATGGATGGAAAAACAGATGAAATGGTAAAAAGAAATGAAAGTTCAAAATTATTTTGGGGTTTTGTTTTTACGTTGCTTATTGTATAGTAAATATAATCTGACTCTCCATGTCAGTATGATTACGGTGATTCCAAACTTGCATACATTTTTTTTTTATTTAAATGGTGTTAAAAAATTCATAAGTTTGTAAAAAAAAAAAAATTCATTTGGTTCTGCCATTTTCCCGCACCCTATCGTTTTAATTTTTCCATCGATTGAGATGAATGAGGGCTTGTTTTCAGCATGATGAGCTAATGGTTTTCTTGATACTAATTTGGGGTGAATATGACATTTTGTTCACTTTCAATTGCATATTTTTAGGGATCACATTTTGATTTTTTTTCTATTTATTTTATCTATCGTGTTGGTTAAGTAATTTTAAATGTTGATAGTATGAACTTTTATGGATGTGGTGATACCAAATATGTTTTTTTATTTTATTTTTTAGTTCTTCATTTTTAATACAGAAAAATGTCGGTGATAGAATTTAATTTTTTTACAATTTTTTAGTCCCCTTAAGGGTCTTGAACCTGTGATCATCTGATCGCTTATACTGTTTACCACAATACAATAGCTTTGCAATACCTTGTGAAAATCGTGCTCTTAACTACTGAGATGCCTGCTGTGTTACATATGGGAAATGATGGCAGAGAGTCATTATCTGCAAAGAAGTCAGCCATGTTTATCATTTTTATTCGCTAGTCGTCAATCCATTAATGATCTTTTTGTGAAAAAAATATTTAGAAAGATCATTGCCCCTTCACTCGATGTCATTGTACAGTCTGAACCGCCAAATGGACTAAAATGTGTGTTTGCTGTTTTGGCATAACAATCTTTCATCAGCCGATCATTCAACCATCAATCTGCTTCTAACTAATGCATAGGCCCTTTTGTATATTTACATGTTACATGTAAAAAGGGTAATATTCAAATATATAAAAAGGATCAAATGGTCCACATCACTATAACACCTACAAACATCAGGATAGCGTTAGGATAGCTTCTACGGATCCTGACTATACAGGAGACTGTGTACGGACTGAATCCATCTGTTAGCTTCCGGATATTGTATAACAGCTTCAAATGCACATAGAAGGGCGTCCAAGGAGGCAAATAGGTAATGAAGGTATATTACAAAGTGGTTATTTCTACAATTTATGAATGCAGGT
Organism: Dendrobates tinctorius; assembly: GCF_039654945.1. NCBI lineage: Eukaryota > Metazoa > Chordata > Amphibia > Anura > Dendrobatidae > Dendrobates > Dendrobates tinctorius. The sequence goes on from NW_027361728.1 coordinate 63,738,205, forward strand.
TTCAGCCTGTTTATTAGAAGACCTTGTGCTCTTTATTCCTGGCGTTTCAAAAACAGCAAAATATAATATAATAACAAATTGATATCTCTCTCTGCAATATTTCCATAACAAATTAAAATGGGGACCTATAAATAAAAGATTAGAGCTTCTAATATGAAATGTTATGCAATGTGCTACGAAATGCCACTCGGTTGGTTGGGCACCCTATTTTTAGATGATCCAATGTGATGTAGAACTGCTTGAGAAATCCCCAAATATGATATCTGCTCTAATATCTGCAATAGACTACTGAAGCTTAACAAACAGGACGGCTGTGCTAATGCCTGCAGACTTTTCCATGTAACTTCCAGAAACACACATATATATGGTACTGCTTCATAACAATGAAACATTTTTTTTTTCTAATCAAGTCGAGCTAAAAGATTTGCCATCTGTATTTACACGGGAAAGGCTTGCATCACAATTCAGATGAGCCTTACACCAGATGGGCATGTTTTCAATGAATGCACTTATTCATGGATCCCTATTTCACATTCATTTTTAATTAGTTTCAGTATAGCACCTACAATTCTAGAGTCAGCTTGCTTTACAGATTTCTCTATGAAGAAAAGGATGATTGCATAATATGGCAGACCTTACAGATCATACAATGTTCAGCACATGAACTCTAAACATCCCTCATAAAGCCTCTTCCGAGACCAACCTTAGGGCTACACTTGAGTCACGACAAGCTTGTATTCATTGCAAATCATATCAAATGCAGCCATTATACATGTACATGTGTCATTGTGGCTCTATCCAATGAATACCATGTGAGGATTGTTGTTCCTTTTGCAGCTAAAAAACATTGTCACTGACAAATATTTCGTTAGTTTTAATGTAATAGTAACTGTAGAGGAAGACCATGCCACTTGTATTGAGCTGTGGTAAGAAACAGGTTGGTCCTTAGTCAACTACTAGGACCACCCCTTCTCATTTTTCAGGTTCGGCCCTGTTAAAATGAAAACACCTATACTCACCTCTGGTGCCGGCTCTGTTCCAGCCGTGTCAGTACTCACGTTCCCAGGGCTAAAGTGAGATTGTTACGTCACACGAGTCAGCGACTAGTTAGTGCCAGCTTCAATGTTCTCGTCTTCAGACATTGTATCTCAACAGGGAGTAAGGGCTGCGGCTGTTCTCTGACTTCCTCTTGAAGTTTGATTTGTCTGAAGGTATGGACAGTGAAACTGGCACAAATTGGGTGGAGGGCTCACATGACATGCCAACCTCACATGAGCCCCGGGAACACAAGTGCTGACATCACTGGATCGGCACCAGCATCAGAAGCAAGTATAAGTGGTTTTATTTTAATGGGGTCAAACGTGAGGAATAAGAAGGAGTTGTCCAAGTAGTGGACAACCCCTTTAATTGCTTACATTGTTTTCCAGCTTATGGTCATCGAGATAGTCACACTCATACAGCAGCAACATGAACAGGAACCTGTCAGCATGCTGTAATCACAGACAGCTGACAACAGACTAGAGGCAGGGGCCCTGAATACACTGAACTATATATTGCTCTCAAGGGCAGCAATATGTTTAATTTTTAATGTTTTCTCTAAAATGTTAGAGCTTCTTTTAAGAAGCACAAAGAAATGGGAAACGCTGAAGACTGTGGATGTGGTAGTCAGCTAAAGAAAATTAGAGCACCATATGACATCACATCATACTTGCTTCCCTTCTAAATTGGAAGATGGTCAGTAGTGATAACAGCTCAGAACTGGCATTAGCCCGTTGGACCCAGCTACAACCATGTTTATTCTGTAAAAGTCTCACCAGAAGTTGTCTTCATGGAAGAATTGTGGGCAGAAATCATGCTTTCACATAGTTACAAAGATATGTAGCGTCAGAATTATATACCGTATTTTTTAGACAAATTTTGGGGTGGAAAATAGCAGAAAAAACAAGATTTTTATATGATGGGGATCCGTCTTATCGTCCGAATTTAAGGTATCTTATCTGAGAGCTGGCGGTGGTAGAGCGGGGTCACAGGAGGCATGGTCCCTTCCTCAGGAAGCAGGTGGCAGCAGAAGTGAGACAATGCTGCGGGGTATCCCAGCAGTGTAATGCTGTCCGGTGTCGGCGGTGAGGCAGAGCACAGTGCGCTGCATGGAGCAGGGTCCCTTCCGCAGGATGCCAGCGGCAGAAATGTAGTGATGCTGTGGCCTGATGTCTACGGAGATCAGAGCCGAGTGCATCATCGGTTTCTAGGCTGCCATTTTCCTGAAGCAAAAGGCCGCCGAGATCTCAATCTGCGCATGCGCGGCCTCTGGCAGCCATTTTCCTGAAGCCACAGCCTCAGGAAAATGGAACGCGAGAGGCCCAGCCGAGATCTCAATCCTCGCACGCGCCACCTCCAGTGGCCCACGGCTAAAGGAAGATGGCCGCAGGGAAACTAATGATGCACTCCACACTGCTCACCACCGACACCGAGCTTCAGCATTGCCACACTTCTGCCGCCGCCGATTCCCTGAGGAAAGGATGCTGCTATACCACTGCCGCAAACCCCCGATAAGCCTATAAGATGCACCTCCCATTTTCCTCCCAATTTTGGGGGGGAAAAGTGCGTCTAACAGTCCAAAAAATACGGTAGCTTGAGATATGGTTAACATGACAGCAGGCAGAGGGACCTGGTTACATCCATCTTCTGTTTGGAAAAGTCTGTCCAGAAATGGTCTCCACGGAAGAATTGCAGCCAAAAGGCCACATTTTTTTGCATGGAAACAAGAAATACAGCACTTAGTGGAATACAAATCCACAATTTCTCACAATATAGAATAGTGAATCAGCAAATAGAGAAATAATAAAACATAACTTTTAATAATATATATAAAAGCTACCAAAAGATAAAGTGAAATTAAAAAACACACTAAATCAATTGCTACAGACTATAACATGGAGTGTCTGCATATATTTCCACACCAGATCACCCAGAGTATATACATGTGACTTATTCTATGTCCAAAAGTAGAAAAACCTGGACAGACAAATATTACTATGTGAATAACAACCACAGTCATGACTGAGGCATATACGGCCTCTAATCCTATTTAGGTTTTAACAAGGAAATAACCCATTCATATCTAAGGAGGAGACATCAAAAAACAATAACCCATAAACACTCTGAGTAAAGGAAAGATCTCACCCATGCGTCTGGAAGATGCCCAAAAATCAGATGTCCAGGTTTTTCTACTTTTGGACATAGAATAAGTCACATATATATACTCTGGGCGATCTGGTGTGGAAATATATACAGACACTCCGTGTTATAGTCTGTGGCAACTGATTTAGTGTGTTTTTTAATTTCACTTTATCTTTTGGTAGCTTTTATATATATTATTAAAAGTTATGTTTTATTATTTCTCTATTTGCTGATTCACTACATGGAAACAAGGCCAAGCAACTCAACTATGCACACAAACACAAGAACTGAGGTGCAGGAAAACGTCACCGGGTGCTCTGGACTGTGGAGTCAAAATGTGATATAACTGGATGCAACAGAAAGCAATTTGTTTGCCTAAGAGCTGAAGATAACAAATGTCTGAAGGCAAAATTGGGCATGGTGGAAGTTACTTACAAGTTTGGTGCTGCATTTCAGCAAATGTAGTTGGGAATTTGGTAAGGATGAATGTGGTCCTCTTTAATGAGAAATATATGCAGATACTTATACATTGTGCGGATATGCAGAACCATCAGGCAGTGGCGGATCTTAATAGGGGCGGATGGGGCGGTAGCCCCGGGCCCAAGGTTTTTTGGGGGCCCAGGGGCCAATCCGGAGCCGCCGCCGCAGCGCAATGTTGGCTTCCCCCAATAGTCGCGTGTCGGCGGCTGCGCTGCACTGAATGGCTGGCTCAGTCACCTGATCCTCCTCCCCACTCTCTGCAGCGTCCGCGCTCATTCCGGCCAGCAACTGGCATCACGTGGCTGCATCAGAGTGACCCTGGCCACTCACACTCTGGCAGCGGCTCCTCTGTTCCCTCCCCTTCGTTGGTGTCCATAGATACAGCGGGGCCCGGCAACTGACAGCCCAGCCGACGCCGTGTATCACAGGAGGAAGAAGAACTCTCTGGTGCCTGGTGGACAGTGTTGCAGCAGCAGCAGCACTGCCTGTTCCTCACCTCTCCGAACTTGGGGGTAAGTCGCAGCAGGGTGGGGCGGAGGTATGTCATGACTGACTCTTGTGGATGTGGGGAAAAACACTCTTTGTTATACATGTATTTTAGCCCTATGTTGATTGCTCATTAAATATTATTAACTGAATGTACCTGCCTATTGATGATTACCCTCTAAGAGTACACCGCATAACATCTGGTCCTCCGTCCTTGATCGCCGGCACACGTGTTTTAGCCCTTAGTTGCCTACCACATCTTTCTCTCACCTACTTTATGTGGATGTGGGGGGCATGGGGGGGTGGGCAGGGGGGGCTTGGTCAAGAGGGGTGCCGGGTGCCCAGACTTTAGGAACAGCCTCGGACCAGTGAGCAGTGCACTGCACGCATTATGTAACGTAACCCATTCAGGTCCTCACATCACGTCCTCTATGGCCAGGTTCACGTTGGGCGATTTTGTGCGTATTGGCCGTAGGCCTACAGCTTATGTGCAACGTCTTTTTAGGCCATGTCCACACGTGGCGGAATGGTGGCGGGTTTTCCGTACGGACCCGCAGCAAACCAAGTGCTGCGGTCCGTACGGCTGTCAATTCCCGCACGGGGACCGCAGCGCTCAGCTAGCTGTATTTATGCATGATGGTTTCAAACTGCACAGGTGAGAGATCCTTTTCAAAACTTAAACGAATTAAAAATGAGTTGAGGAGTCAAATGGGACAAGACAGACTCAATCATCTCTCTTTAATGAGCATTGAACAAGAGCTTTTGAAGAGTCTAGACCTCTCAGAAATCATCAACGACTTTAGCACCAAAAAATCTCGCCGAAAAAGTTTGTGAGCAGTTTATGATCTTCAGAGTCAAAAAAAATCCGAGTTTCTAGTCCATTAAGAAATTATTGCCTGTGCTCATTGCACTTTTCCTGTCAGGCTACCACCCACACAGATATACATCTGTATAGATAAATAATTATGTTGAATTATTGTTTAATATTATGTTTACATGTTCTTACTTGCACTTACATGTGGTACGGTGAATGTAGCCTTATGTTTACCTTGTATGAAGAAATACATGCCAGTATATACCACATTATATATTTTGACTGTTGATTTTGAGGAATATTTAATATTATTTATATTGTTTGACCATACAATACAATTTCTTGTGAGAAAAAAGTAATTTTTCTTTGTTTTTATGGTCTAATAAATGTTACAATTTGTATACCTAAAAATCAGCATATGCAGTGTTTTTGTGAGAAGAGCCACAAAATTTTGACAGAAAATGTTTTCCTGGGAAGGGGGGTACTGGGGCCCAGGTTTTATGAACAGCCCCGGGCCCATGGTCCACTTAATCCGCCACTGCCATCAGGGATGCATCTGATTGTCTCCAAATTTTTTCTGCAGCAGGATAATTACCCCAAATACCCAGCCAATGTTATTAACAAGTATCTTTAGACAAAAGAAGTAAAAGGAGTCCTGGAAGTTATGATATGACCCCACATCAGTGGGTCTGTGTGGAATTACATGACCCACTATACACACTGTTATCATTTCTCCCTCAGCGTGTATTCTTTGCTTGATTTCTTCTCACATTCAATCCATATGTCTGATCAAGGTCTGCCATGTAAGACCAAAATATCATGTATGTATTTGTAATACCATGGCCGCCGGGGGGTAGCTTCTGCGGCCGCTCCACTACTCACTGTGCAGGAGGCTGTTTCATCTCCGGTATGCTGTCCACTTTGGGGACCCAAATGACTGCAGACTGAGACTGGAAACAACTTAAACAACTCAGCTTTATTCTCTTCAGGCCACAGCACGTCCACAACGGCTAGAGGACTCTTCGATAACAGCAATATATCTTCATCTACAGCAGTACATCACTTCTTCCTTCACTTCACACGTATGTGTGGCGCCCCTGAGGCTCAGTCGCCACAGAGGTACTGCACCTTCTCCTAAGGTGTGGTGCCCCACCACCTAGGTAAGTTGGGAAGTCCTTTCCACACTCCAACACTCGCACCCCACACAACAGGGTAGTTCTGCACAGCCACATTGCGGCTCAGTGCTTAGAGAGTAGCAGAGCACCTCTGGTGGTTCCCTGCATGGAACACTGGATGTGTTGGGAGGTGGGTGGAGTTGAGATCCATATAAAAGGTTGGGAAGGTTTAGAATTACAGATCGATCAGTCTGAGAGGTCAGTCTGACGGGAGGTCAGGCGAGAGGACAGTCAGTCAGGAGAGTCTGAGGACGGGTCTGAGGAGAAGGAGTGCTGCAGCTGCCTCAGTGATCTGAGCCAGCTGGCACGGGAAAGGAACAGAAGGAGAAAGACGTAGAACTGCAACCTAAGCTTCCATAAGAGAGAGAAAGAACAGTGCGGAATGAAGGAGTAGGAGAACAGAGAGGAGATGTGGGTTGGAAGAGGAACCCTGCCTATAGGTTCTTAGCGCAAGGCCGGGGCCCGGTCCCTGAGGTTGTATGGACACTTATGGTTCTGCAGCAGACACCGGTGGAGTAGTTGGCTGTAAATGCACTACTCCCATCTAAGTCTTGGGGCACAACAGCAACTGAATAGAGAGCTAGGACTCCGGAGAAGGGAGTCCCCCGAGAGAGGCTACAGCTGTCTGCCATACGAGTAGAGTTGTTAGGAACATCTAACAGGAGGAACTCCAGAGTACCACGGTACTGTAGTTCTTCACACCTTAAGGCGCAATAGAGGAGTCGTTCAGGAAAGGTACATATTGACGGAGTGTTGGAGAGGAGAATCTTGACTTGCCTGGGAGGTTGATTGAGTCTCTGCCCCGGAGGACACGGCACGGAGGCAGGCACCAGTGTGTACCACAGACTGTAAGTAAAGCTTTGGAACTGCAAGCCCAGGTGTCTTCCATTCATTTGTGCGCTAACACCGTCAGCACTGCTACATCTGGGTACCAGCATTCCTCACACCGCCTGCGCCTATCCTCATCTATTGCAATTACACTGCCCTAGGGTTACAGCTTCACCTGTGGGGAGCTACACCAGCTATGCTGCAGCACACCATCAGCCCCAGAGGATCTGCACACAGCGTTGGCTTAACATCTTGCTTGCCAAACACCACAGGCGGCGTCACGAACTATTCCATTAACTACATACTGTATACATTCCACCATTGACTTGGGCACCCAGGGCCACGGTCCGGGTCACTGCTGCTGTGACACATTCTCCCGACACCGGCCCGGTACCGAGTATCCCACAGCCCTGGGTGGGCGACCCATATGAACCACACAGACAAGCTGACACACGGAGCACGATGAACACGGAACACTTCCCTTCTTCCAGAGCCCGACTACAGCCCATGAAGGTACCTGATTTATCCGTTACAGCTCACCCCTTTATGGCACTGTTGCTCCTGTACGTGTCCTAGGTTCGCAATTCACTAGACTCTTCACAAAACTCCCGTACTCCTGCTGCTACTTCCACAGGGGCTCACACTGACCTCCCTGGCTTGCACAATTCCAGACACGGGCTGGTTTCAATAGACTGGCTTGGTTGTCACTTCAGCTCTTCCTTGCTAGCTGACTTGACCACTGAGACTCCTTCTTCGGTCTCCCTAGTCCTACAGTCCCCAGTCTCTAACTACAGGACCTCCAGCACCACTGCGTGCTGGCTACTACTGTAGGCATTCACTGTGTTCTCTTCTGTCCAGTCCAGCTACCCCCGGCTCAACTGACTCATGGAGGGAAAAACTATCTCCTTTTCTGTCTCTCACTAGCCACTCCTCTCAGGTTCCCTCCTAACAGTCTTCTCACTAGTTGAGCTCAGTGCCTCCATCTAGTGGCCCTTTTCTAGTACTACAACTAACTAAGCAATGTTGTGTGGATGCAAACACACACAACATACATACAACACACAAATAATACACAATAATGTTACTATTTACAGGGCGAGGCCCTTGACCTCCTTACATATTATTTTGGGTGACAACAATTACAAATTTTCAGCATTACTACCTGGAGTGCCAAGTTCTAATTATTTAGATGCATAGTAATTTTCAAGACATCAAATATTCTGTCTGCAATGACAACACAGGTGTAGGTAACAGCAGGTTCGCAGAACACAGCCCCCAGCCCGTGAAGACTCCCGTCAGTGTGCAGGATGAACGGTTGCGAGAAATCCGCATAAGCCAACACCGGAGCATCCGAAAGCTCAGCCTTAAGGTCTTGGAAGGCCTCTTCTTGAGGTTGTCGCCACTGGATTTTTCATCCATTTGCCCCAGTAGGAGCCCCTTTCAGCAGGTCGTGCAGGGCTCGAGCCCGACATGCAAAATTCTTTATGAAACGATGGTAGTATCTGGCCAACCCCAGGAATGCCCGCACGTCTTTTATCGTCTCGGGGGTAGGCCATCCCTGAATGACAGCAACCTTTTCCCGGGACGGTCATACGCCCTCCGCTGAGATGACATGACCCAGATATTAGATCTGGGTGCGAAATAGATGGCATTTTTGGGGGTTTACCTTCAACCCGTACTTTTTCAGCCGTCCGAGTACCTGCCCCAACCGCTTCAGGTGGTCCTCAAAAGTGGTAGCATAGATGATGATATCATCCAGGTATATCAATGTGGCCTCAAAATTGAGATCTCCCAGACACCGCTCCATCAACCGCTGAAAGGTCCCCGGGGCATTGGCCAGTCTGAATGGCATTCGATTAAACTCAAACAGCCCCATAGGAAGTATGAACGCCGTCTTTGCCCTGTCTTCTTCTGACATGGGTACCTTCCAGTACCCACTGGCCAGGTCCAAAGTAGAAAAGTACGTCGCCTTCTCCAAGGTGGACAAGGATTCTTCTATTCGGGGTAGTGGGTACGAGTCTTTGATAGTACAAGCATTCAGCTTTCGATAGTCCACGCAGAATCGTAAGGTGCCATCCTTTTTGCGGATCAACACAATAGGAGCCGCCCAGGGGCTTTGGCTTTCTTGAATCACTCCCTTTCGTAGCATTTGGGGCATCAAAGTTTTCACCTCTTGGTAGAGTTGTGGAGGAATCTGTCGATATCGTTCACGGATGGGGGCTGCTCCTGCCGTGGGAATTCCATGGGTGATGGCGGTGGTACATCCAAAATCTTCCTCATGACTAGCAAATACATCGTGGTACTGTCCAAGCAGTGTTTTTATCTGTGAGAGCTGGGCTGCAGTTAATCCGGAGAGTTTGGCCCGCAATTGTTCCAGGATGATTTGACGATTTCCTGAGTTGAAATTTCGGTAGCCTGTAGAGTACGGATAGTTACTGCCCAGGGGTCCTCGGACTGCACTCTCTATTGAGCTGCAGGGGCCAGTAGTACTTCTTCAAAAGGCCTTACTAGCTTGGCCAATTCTGTCCGGGGCTTCAGGGTGATGTCTTGGTCTTCAAGGTTGACACAGCGCACCAGGACAGTCCCCTTCTGCACTGTGGTCAGTGAGCGAGCCACCAGTATGCCAGGGGGTAAGCGCTCCGAGTAGCATGGCTCCACCTGCATCTCCATGCCTTCCAATGGTATTGGGGCTCAGATGGGCATGGCCACCAGTCTGTCCAGGGGGCAGTACAAGCAGGGGGGCCGCTGGCACGATGACTTTTCCCAGGGCCTCACCCTCCTGACAGTCCTGGAGGACTCATGCTTCCCACACCAACTGCTGGAATACCTGTCCTTGGGCCATGTGGGAACTTCACTGTTTCAAGGTCTCATGCGTGGGATCATTGAGGAGTAGGTTGCCGAACTACCGCAGTATGTTCATGCCCAGAATGACTGGGTGTTGTTTATCAGTTTCTCCGTGGGTCAGAACCACTCCTCTGCGGCCGAGGAATTTACCGCACAGCGTCACCTGTACCCACACCACCCCGGCAACAGGGACCGGTAGTTGGTTGGCGGCTACCTGTCTGATCATGGGCCCCCACTGGGGTCTCGCTGCCTCGGGGAAATTCTGCCGGAAATAAGTTGCAGGCATAGTTGTTACTTGTGACCCCGTATCCACCAGGCACCGGACGGCATGGCCCTTGACTTCTGCCCATACCACCGGACACTTTGCGACCAAGTCTTCGGGACTTCCACCACCCCTAATCGTGGTTTCTGGCTCTGAGCGGCGTCCCCCCAGCCCGGAGCCCTCTGGTTTATTGGCCGCCGGGGTGGGTATCTCCCACGCCACGGACACTCTCGGGCGAAGTGGCCTGGCTCCCCGCACTCACAGCACCGGGCCTGCGAGGTCTGTCCGCCTAGGGTGGGGCGGGGTCCCCAGGGACCAGGGTTGAAAATAGGCCGTCCAGTCCCAGACTCAGTCCTTTTTTTCACTTCAGCCAACTCGCCCTGGATGTTTCTTCAACTCCTGCTTCATTTCCTTTACCCATTTAGGCTCCGCAACTGCGCTCAGGGAAGCCTCCACACTCCGGACCTTCCCCACAGGGACCGCCATTCTTTGCTCCTGTTCTCGAGTGCGTGCTTGACTTCCCACCTCGGAAAAGTCTTACGTGGATTCATTCTAATCTGCTCTCGTAATGCCTGCTTTATTAATGGGTCCCGCAGTCCAGTCACCAACAGGTCACGTAGTGTAATGTCAACAGGTCCTACCCCCTACGCCGTCTTTTCTTTTGATGGCCGTGTGTAACTCTTGGAGGACATTCATATACTGGGTGATGGTCTCCCCCTCCCCCTGCATCCGACTGAACAACCGGGTTCTTAACTCTCCCACGTTGGTTGGGTCCCCATGGCTCTGTTCTAAAATCTGCAAAACCTTATCAAAGGTGTTGCGGTGTCCCGAGGGTTTTAACATCACTGAATTCCGAGCCTCCCCGTCTAATGCCATGAGAGCTACTTCTGCTTCCAAGTCAGGAGTCATCGGATGCATTCGAAAGAGCCCTCACATTCGCTCTGTCCAGCTTCATAGCATGGTATTGGAGCCAGAAAATCTAGGCAGGTTGCTCAGCATAGCCCCCAACGAAATGCTGGAACGAGGGCCCTCGTCAACTGTTGAGTTCACGGCCCTGCCCTGGTCTGGGGCGTCGTTGTCCACGCTCGGAGACTGCATCCTGTCAACTTTGCCAAGTGTAGGTAACAGCAGGTTCGCAGGATGCAGTGACGAGACGCGAGACTGGTTGAACTTTGAAAAGCAAACTTTTTATAATTTAAAGCCGCTAGGGCTATACTAAGCAACCAAAAAGGGATAACAACAGTTGACCTTGCAGGGACTCAGTACAACCAAACACTATTTGGAAAAAACATGACTAACCCGGCCGAGGCCGGTTACTATGGGGCCACGGTATGGCTGTCTACGGGTGCTTATACGCTATAATGTCACTTATCCGTCCTGACATCCCTCGGCGTCTCTGTGGAAGCTGCGTTACTGATGAAGCTGCTTTGGCGTCTTTGATAAGACTACTCTGGCGTCTTTGATGAGGCTGCTGTGGCGTCTTTGATGAAGCTGCTGTGGCATCTTTGATGAGGCTGCCTTGGCGTCGCAGCCGCTGGACCCAGCAGCTGAAGATTTGGAGTAGTCTTCGGGCGCCCCAGCGCCCAGGAGGAGTTGGGGCACAACAGGCCCTGATGGAGTCCTGAGATGAAGTAACCCCCTGTTGTAACAGCAGGGTTGCGCTTGTTAGCAAGTTCAATGGGACTCCTGTCCCCAAGCAGGGTTGTGTTGCAGTGCTCAAGAGTGGCGGTTTACTGGCCGCGCACACAGCCTTGGGCTGTGTGCAGAGTGTCTATGTTGATGAGGAACAGGCCCCAACTGCCGACTGCAGCGGGGTGAAGGCGGCTGTGAGCGATGATAGGCCGCAACCACGGGCTGACGTGAACCGGCAGCGTCCACGGGTGGCAGCGGGCAGGCCGCAACTGCAGGCTGAAGGGGGATGGCAGCAGCCGGGAGAGGGAGCGGACAGGCCGCGGAGGGCTTGAGCTCAGCGGTAACGGCCGAGGATGACCGGGAGCAAATCGTAACCCGAGATTGGGGTGAAGAGACAGTCTCCTGTCGGTAAGCTCGGCGCCTCTTTCCTGAGGGCCACTGCATATCTACCCTCTGCTGCCGGTCTCTTCTCTCAACTGTCAGTGTCCTTCCCGCTCTCTCATGCCCCCTCTGTCTCCTGCTCCGTGTCTGACGTATCACCAACTGACTTCTCTGCACGCTCCCTGCCCCTTTTATACTCGCCCCTACCCTTGCTGTCCTGTCACTCTCAACAGTCCACTCTCCTCCTCTGTTCCCCGGGTACTGTTTCCTTAGGAACTCAGATGGTCGGTCCCCATGGTTCCGGCCCGGACACTCTGTGGGGGTCCTCCTCCCTACACTGGCATAACAAAAGATATAGCATTCTTCCATTTTCCTAGTCACGCATTACTACCATTACGTGCACTAAGCTCATCTGCAGTTCTGTATCACAGGCACGTGTAATTCCTATATACTATCTGCTAATAGCTGACGCAGCAATTTAAGTGCAAAATCAATGCACTTGTTAAACTGCTTTTCATTTGAATAATTCAGCAGTATAACCAAACCAAGTAAATTGTAATGGTACCAGAGACACAATGATCAACCAGCAAGTTCATGATGTAAATAGGAGACAAAGTTAAACAGACGGTTTTATAATTCTCTAAATCTTAGAGGAGAAATCACATACTCTGAATATTTCAAGTAAATATTCACCTTTAGAGAACTGTCACTATTTGCCTTTAGCATTAGTATACACTTATTATCTGACATGTTCCTTTTTCCATTGGGGCTTACAACAACTATATTTTGAAGTTGTCATAGTATTAAAATTGGTATAGTTCCTATCAAATTCAAATTGTGCAAGAACCTCTGCAATTGTAAATACACTTGATGTTTGCAGCGTAGAAAGGTTCCTGCTTTCTGCTGTATGTGAATAAGTAACATGGCGCGGGGCGGTAGCCATGGGCAAGTTACTCGTCTCCCACACGCCAGGACGCTACAGGAAAATGGAGTCCCTGTGTGTGTTTGATGACATTATTGTTGCAGACACCTTCAGGATCAGCTCCGCCATGTTTATTGCAGCTCTGGACCCCTTTAAACCCATGTTGAAGGAATGAAAAAACTTATTAAAAACAAAGTCCTTTTACTGACAATCCAACTGGAACACAAAGGATAGCAGCACATAAACTTACTGTTCTTTTCTGCAAAATACAGAGGCACATTCTTGGTGGTTACTGACGGCGACACAGTACTTGTGATGAACGTTACTGTAGATTTACAGGCTAACCTGAGGATGTCCATCATACAGATGCAGCACCACTCGGGTCCCTGTGGTTCGCTGTGAGTACTACACTCTAACTATACAGTACTGGGGATAGATGTGAGAGAGTTGCTCCCACTGTCTCCTTCCTTTATGCGCCCAACCTCGCTGATACCATTTAGTTGACCATAGCTTCCAGGTCTGTCCAGCACTAAAAACGTTCCCACTAGTCTCTTAAAGACGTTCCCATCAACCTCCTGCTGTAGGTTAGCAAGCTCTATTGCAGAAACGTCCTTCCTTTTTCACTGGTTCCTTCTCACACCCACTCAATGATGATTCTCTACTTTTCTGAGGGTGTCTTTTCTTGTCTTTCGTTTACTAACCACTGACTACAAAACAGGAATTAACCCACAGGTCCCCAATCCTCCTCCCTAACTATGGACTGGCTCTACAGTTAACCCTGTCAACCCCGCGTACCAGGATACATTTTTTTTACATTTAAAATATCAGTGATTTGCAGAGGGTTGAAATTCCATCCCCCCCTCCCACATAAATATATCTTTGTACAGGTAATGAATGAGTGAAGCCAGTAGGTGGGGTAATAAAATAATCTATAGGTAGTTTCCAATGCACAGAAGAGAATACATGTCAGGTAATGAGAGCTTCTAAAGGGAACCTGTCACCAATTTTGGCCGATATGAGTTACGGCCACCGCCTTTCAGGGCTTATCTACAGCACTATATAATGCTGTAGATAAGCCCCCAATCCGAACTGCAAGAGAAGAAAAATAACTTTTATTATACTCACCTACTAGACGGTTCAATCCGATGGGTGTCGCAGGTCCTGGTCTGGCACCTCCCATCTTTTTGCGATGCAGCCCTCCTGCTTCCTTCATGGCTCCCCGTTATCGTGCTCCTGAGGGAGCAGAGCAAATTCCTGCAGTGCGCGGGTGCTGGGCCTCTTTGGCCTTTCCTGGCACCTGCGCACTACAGTACTTTGCTCTGCCCTCAACAGGGCAGATAAGTACGCTTGGACAGGAGCACGATGCCGGGGAGCAATGAAGCAAGCAGAAGGGTGGCATCACAAGAAGATGGGAGGCGCCGGAACATGACCTGCGACACCCATTGGACCGGATCACCCTGCAGGTGAGTACAATAAAAGTTTTTTTTCTTCTCTTGCAGGTCGGATCGGGGGCTTATCTACAGCATTACAGAATGCTATAGAAAAGCCCTGAAAGGCGGTGGCCATATCTCGTATCAGCCAAACCTGGTGACAGGTTCCCTTTAAGACAGAAAACTGTTAGGCTATGTGCTCACGTATGCAGAAAATTTCTGCTTCAAAACCGGACACCTTCCCAGAAAACGCACGGAAAAAAACGTGCATTTTTGATACTTTTTTTCCGCGCATTTTCTGACTAGAAAATAGCAAAAACACGGACTTTTCCACAAAATTAATGAGCATGCTGCGTTTTTGGCCGCTAAGCGTTTTTTGAGCGGAAAAAACGCATTAATGTGCACAAAAAGTGCGGAATTCATATAAAATGAATGGGATGCTTCTTTTATGCATTTTTGAAGTGTTTTGACCGGGACAAAGACTTCATAAAACGCTTAAAAAACGCTTACGTGGCCACACAGCCTTACACTGTTACACTGAAAACAGCATCAGTTCTCCTAGATTAACTTTTACACCATTTTTTAAGGAAATCAACAGGAAATTTGTTCCAAAATTCTTGGAAAAATAACCACATATTTTGAGTAAAGATAGACTTGCGCAAATCCTTCCATCTCTTCTTGTAATCACAGACTTAATGACGTTGAGATAAGGGTTTTCTGTGGTGACAATATCATCACTTCCAGGACTCTTTGTTCTTTTCAAAGAAGATAGTTCTTAATGATATTGGTTGCATGATTAGAGTCGTTGTCCAGCAGCAAAATAAATTTGGAACTATTAAGATGCTTCTGTGATGGTTCTTAATGATGAACAAGTATTTGCTTCTATTTCTACACAATGAGGATACCATGATACTCGATGTTCAGCAGTACCATCAGCTCAGAACTGCAATGACTAGTGGGAAAAAGCTGTACCCATCTATTGGTATAAGAAGTCTGGTCAAAAGTGGTCTTCATGGAAGAATTGTGTCTAAAAACCATACCTTTGACATGGATAAAAGGTTAAGTTACTCTGCTATGCATGATAACATAGGAAATAGCGTGTAGAAAAATGTGAGCAGGTGTTCTGCGCGACAGATGATTCAAAATTTGAATTATTTGGCAGTTTGTTTGCCGAAACGTTCATACAATAATAAGCATCTGCAAGCAACAGTGAAGCATGGTGGAGGTTCCTTGAAAGTTTGGGGCTGCATTTCAGCAAAAGGAGTGGGGGATTTTTTCAGAATTATGGTGTCCATAATGCTGAGCAATACAGGCAGATACTTATTCAACAGCCAATATCATCAGGAAGGTGTCTGATCTGCTCCAAATTTATACAGCAATAGGACAACAACCCCAAACATATAGCCACTGTCATTAAGAACTATCTTTAGTGTTAAGAAAAACTGGAAATCCTGGAAGTACCTAGACGAATTGGTGCTTTGAAGCTTTTTTATAGTCAATGGTCACATCAAATATTGTCATTTAATTTAGATTTCTCTTTTGTTGGATACTATTTTCGACCGGCATATTAAAAGCATCATGCGCTCTACAGAGCTGTCATTCACACTGCATTCACCCCCACAATGAAATGCTTAGCTTGTAAAATATGGACACAACAGAGCAACATCCAGCAAGCAGACAACACATGTAGGGAGAAGCATGGCTGCTACCATCATAGACGTTTGCTAGATACTAGTGATGAGTGAGTATACTCGTTGCTTGGGTGTCCTCCGAGTATTTTGGCGTGCTCAGAGATTTAGTTTATATCGACGCAGCTGCATGATTTGCGGCTCCTGGACAGCCTGATTACATGTGGAGATTCCCTAACAAACAGGCATTCCTCACATGTATTCAGGCTGTCCAGCAGCCACAAATCATGCTGCTGAGGCGACGGAAAACTAAACCTCCGAGCATGGCAGAGTACTCGGAGGACACCCAAGCATACTTGGGGAAACCCGAACAATGAGTATACTCGCTCAACACTACTAGATACATAAAACTTTACCATAACAGTTGAATACAATCAATTGAAATCTGTTGAAGCAGTATTAGGAAACTGTAATAAACATGTAGATTTATATACTTTGTAATCAGCAGTGAAAGATCATTTATGAAGAGGCAAGTTGACCACACTGGTCCTGAGATATTAGCGAGCAAGATCTGGCATGGATAAATTAATCATTGTAATTAATCTTTCATTTTAATGGGCGTCAACCTGTTATTCCGGATGCTTCTTTTACTAAAGTTTTAGAAAAACTTGGTTATGTTTATGGCCAGTTAGCCAATGTGATACTCTTATTCTAACTATGGACAATTTTTTCAATTCTTAGGCTGATTTCACACACAGTGATTGGCTTTTTATGGCCCCAAATTACATTCCAGTCTTTAGTGAAATATAGAACACACTATAGGCTCACAATTTTGGTTTATGACATTCAAGGGGTCAGTGGTGTTTGCTCTTGTCATGGCATTTATTTTCTGCTGGATTTACTCCTAGAGTTGTGTTTTTACAAAATGACACCAAAACCCAAGTAAAAACACATGTTACATATGAAGAGTTAAACCAATTACATGGAACATTGTGTGTAGGAGGCGAGTGAGTGAGTCTGATAATGGGATGCAGTGCAGTATAGGCACTTTCTATATGCACCCCGGTTCAGATCACCCCCATTATTGCAGCATGACTTTCTGCTCCGCTGAGCTGTGTATGATAAATCATTGTCTAGTACAGTAGCGGTGTAAAGTACAGAGCTTATTTATGGGATTCACCTTCCAGTAATCATTAACTCTAAGCTCTGATTTATGACTAACACCGGAGCTTCCTTCAGCTTCATTCAAATATTATCAATCACAGTCACAGCAAATCAGCTCCACATTACCCCAAACATTTCATTCCTTAAATCATCATCCCAGCAAGTTCTAGTGATGCCCTGGACGGTCCATGTAAAAACAGGCGTATAATGCTGATTTGTTACCCCCATCATTTTCAGCATGCTGCAATAAAACTCACTTTTCACATTTCTTTTCATCATTATATTGCATTTTCCCATTGACAGTCGGACGCTTACTGAATTATTGTACTTATACTGTTGCCAAGAACAACCCTCAAACAGAGCTGTTCCTTGCACATGGAAAATGCCATTATTGCCTTCTCTCTATAAATAGGAGCCAAAAGAAATGTCATAGATGCTTAGATAGAGCGCTGGGTACACAGGGTCTGATTTGGACCAAGGCAACATCAGTAAGTAGTTGTTATGTCAACCCATCCAAATAATCCTCATTACTACTGCACTCCAAAAGCATCAGTGGATTAACTGTCCTCTGGTGAAAAAGACCCCTAGAATGTGTGCGCAGCTGAGATAAGGAAAGAAGCTTGGCAGCCCCAGAAGGGACACAATCCACTTTGAGAGAAAACTATCCGAACAGATTGGCTCTATACTGCACATAAGTGCAAAACTCACTGACAGTACTCAGCCTTGGGAGAAGAAATACCAAGAGAAGAAGAAGAAGCAAAACTTCATTTATTAGCAACAGTGAGGCAGGGGCTGATTGTAGTGCACCGCATGTACATAGCTGCCCTGCAACATATACTATAGGACTGTATCAAATGAAACAATATCAGCCCGTGAACTTTACATAAAAGAGTGAACAAGAAAAAACCTTATGGAAATAATAATAATAACTTTATTTCTATAGCGCCAACATATTCCGCAGCACTTTACATTATAGAGGGGACGTCTACATAATAAATCATAATAAGTGAATACTGACAACTACACACTGCCCATGTTTGCACTGTATAACTTTAGACATTTTTTTACCATCTATTTAATGCTTTTTTTAATAGTTCTATGTTTACTTACACTATCTATCTATCTATCTATCTATCCATCTATTAACCCCACAACTAGCTTCCTACCTAATGACTATAAATCATTCTATTTAGCTATTAACCCCATATCTACCTAATTACTCTAAATCAGTATATGTATCTGTCCATCTGTCTGATATGACGAGCATTCTGACCTACCTGTATTTCATGCCAGTTTGCTTGGCTGTGGATTCCTTCAGTGAGATATGGTGCTGAGGAGTGAAAGTTCCCAGACTCCTGGCGATGATGGCCACTGTCCGGAACCTTGCCCTGGCTGCATTGACCACATTTGGGCCACTGGAGTTCTGCTTGCTGTGCCTGTCGTCCCCATTCCGGCTCTTGAGGTTGTGCTCTGTGCAGGCTATGGAAACTTGCATGGCTTCTGCCGGACTCAGCGATCAAGCAGTGTGGTCTTCAGAGGCTCATGGATCTCCTCTACTGGCAGAGATCAATGAGTGCAAGTGACAAGATTAGAGTTCAGGGGAGGGAGTCCTTTGTCCTTGGGATGCCACCACTAAGCTTCTGAGAAGTCAGGGAACCTCCGGGCAGTGAGATTATTAGGTATTTCATGCCATCAAATCCTTCAGGACCAGTGAATTCAATCAGAAGAGTCATGTGCCCTCATAATCACCCACAGTCCACACTTCTGCCCTGGTACAGTCTTAGGAACAAATCATTGCAGGTGCATCTCACTATGTGAAGTCTCCTTCTCTGTGCAGTGCAGAAGATGATGATGAACAGACAATATCCCAAACCTGGAAGGAGGCTTAGTCACATCAAGCTCCCTGAGGACAGGAGATCTCCATCTAGTTGAGGAGCATGATGATGTGAGATGTGACAGGCAGGAGCCTTCCCTCGGTGTGATGCTTTGCTCTGCTCCAGCATGCAGCTTCTGTAGTGAGAGTCAGATGGTGGGATTGGCTCTTTAAGAACTGAAGAGCATGCTGGATTTCTTAGCAGCACATGTCATAAGGGAAATGTGGAGGTTGCAAGCAACTACAGCACTACTAATTACAGAGGACTATTAATAATGATCAGGCTTCAAGTCCACAGAAACATACACTAATGTAGGTATCCAAAAGTTCCCTGTAAGCTATAGATGTCAGCCTTCCCTGAATTAGGGCATGCTTATAGGAAGTTGTTCATGGTGTCTGCACTGAGAGGGAGCACATCTCTGCCTCCATCATATACAGCATGCATATAAGGACAGGATGAGAAGGAACCGAGCATCATCTGCCCAATGTCACTCACTCAAGTGATGCAGGACCTGTGTCTGGTCTTTCCTACATAAACCCCAAGACCCTAAATAGGTTTATTGTGACACTGCAGCATACAAATCGCATATCCCAGCCTAGTACATCTACGTGCCAATGTTTGAGCAATAAACTGTAGTGATGTACATGCTTTCTACAGCATGCTAAGTACTTAGTGCCTCTAAAAACTCACACACTGCACCAAAAGGGAGAGGTGGATTATGTTATACATAGGAACAGCATCTTTCATGCAGCATTGCAGCAAGACCACCTCCACATGCTCAACTACAACCATTAGCTTTTCCAGAGCGGCACCGGACCATCCGGTTACTTGGAAATACTGTGCTTGTTGGTAAAAGAAATATTATGTGTTTTTTGTAAATATTCTTTATAGACATCAACATGTGAAGTTTCTATAGGGACATATGAGCGGCAGAGTTTTCATTGAATAAATCCTAAATAAAAGGATTAATTCTGGGCCAATATCACTAACTACTGCACAATTCACTTATATGGGAGCACTGTATTGGAGAAATCTAAGGAAATCATTGCAAATCATAGATCAAGAAAAACCATTAGGCATGTTTTATGGAACATCTATTGTATATGTACAAGAGGTGGACTGTACTGACATGTTCCTACCCTTTGTGACATGGTCACTGGCACAGAATGAGAGGGGAGATATGTGTCACGAAGATTGCTTTCTTCCATGATCTGAAACCCATAAGTTTCTCTCCAGCATGTGTAAGAAGAAGGACCGGACCAGGGGAACCTGTTTTGCGCTGGGTCCGGAACTGTCGGGGCTGTCTCCTCTGTTGTCCGGGGGAAAGCTTAGAGACCCGGACCGACCTTTGTACTACAGAGCAGGGAGCGTGGCTACAAAGAGGAAGCCCCAGCGCTCACGTAATCAGACAGACTTGGCGGGTACAAACAGCACGAGGCAGGGACAAGTGAGTGCTCCGACTCCTGAACACCGTAAGAACGCAGGCCCATGCTCGGACTTCCCTGCGATAACTCACAAAGACTGTGTCCAGTATCTTGCTGTGTTCCTGCTGGCTCCTGTGAAGCGAGGTGCCAGACACTCTGGGCCCATGAGTAATGCACTTGCACCGCTTAGGAAGCACCGGGTCACTCACCATGAACTGTGCTCTTGCTCCCCGGTGTACATCTGTCGAGCCACGTTAGGCTCCGTTAGTTTTGTGGACTGTACTGCTTCCCACGCAGCAAACTCCGGATCAAGGAACCCGTTAAAGACGCCAAGGACATGCCGCTGCCATCGGGACTTGGCTCAAGGACGCCCACAGGATGACATTAGATCCATCACACGCTGATCTTGTTGGCGCCACCCTACCCACTGTGGATTTTCCAGTCAGGAAGCTGTAGTACTGATAACTTAACCCTTGAGAACTCTTGCTATTTTTTTTACAATATTTACCTCATCCTGTGTACCAACTGTAATACCCCTGTTCAAGTAAAACTACGTTAACTCTTGCTCTGTCTCCTGTCCATTACTGCATCCCACAACCTGCTCACACATGCTATGTGCTGAATGGGTGTCATGATACCAGTGCTGGGTGACTGGCACTTCTGGGTTTAATGTTTTGATCTCAGTGCAGACTCTTACCTGCACACCTGGGACCTATTATGGTGGCCTCTCATTGGTTCTGGGAAAGCTTCTTATAGCCTCAGGAAGCTCCCATCCCCCGTCAGTTATACTTTTGCCCTTGGCATTGTGTGGTGACCCCTGAGTGTTTGTGCTGTGTACAACTCTGTCTGTTCTCTGGATATTGCTTTGGATTTTGCTTGGTACCTTCTATGACTGTTTGGTTTTGACTTTTGCTCGGCCCTGACTATCCGTTCTGTCTCATCCCTGGTACTTTCCTGATATCTCTGTGTATGACCTCCGTTTTGCCTGACTATGAGTATTTCTGTATAGTGTCCTGCCATCTCTGAAAGCAGGACGCTAAGCCCTGCCCCCTTGCAGTCACATGACCATAGGTCCTGTGCTGGTTTGCTAAACTTCTACATTCAGGTCCTGTGCATCTTTATTTTCTGGCTGTTCTTGTCCCCAGGGATCCCTATGGTGCGGGTGAGTCCCTGCTCAGCAGAGGCTGCACACCGGCGCTGACAGGATCCTGACATTATAACTGACCATTACATTTTTGGGGGTTTTTTGTGCGGAGAGTTATGGATCCCATACAGACTCTGGCTGACCAGATGAAAAGTCTGACTCAGATGTTTCAGGCTTTATCTCTGGAGCAGCAAGCTCTGGCTCATTCTCAGCAGCAGGTTTCTGAGACAGTGCGAGGGGCTTTATCTGCTGGGACTCCGGGGGCTGGGGCGAGGGATGTTGTTCTGGTGTCCGCGGAACCACCTGTTAAACTGCCTGATTTTTTTTCTGGGAACAAAAAGGAGTTCAGGGTCTTCATGGAGGGATGCAAACTTTTTTTTAGTTTGAGACCACGTTCCTCTGGGGACGAAAATCAGAAGGTAGGGGTCATTATGTCGTTATTAAGAGGGTCCCCACAAGCTTGGGCTTTCTCCCTTCCTCCCACTGCCTCTGAGAGTGTCTGTGAATGCATTCTTTGAGGCCCTCGGGCACATTTATGATGAGCCTGACCAAGTTCGATTGGCAGAGGACATGGTGATGAGCGTCTGTCAGTGGAAACACTCGGCTGAGTGGTTTTGTACTGAATTCTGCCGCTGGGCCGCAGAGGTCTCTTGGGACGACGCCGCACTCCGAGGACTCTTTCGCAGAGGCTTGTCCTAGCAGCGGCAGGATGCCTTGGCGTTACATCCCCCACCTAACTCTCTCAAGGACGCCATGACCCAGGCCGTCCGGATGGACCGCAGGCTGCGGGCCAGAGGGGTGATGCAGGTGGAGATTCCATTGTTCCCCAGTGGGAAAGAGACTGCCCCTGAGCTCATGGATGTAGGCGTCCTCTCCCTGAAGGATACGGAGAGGAAACACCGGAAGGGCAAGCAGTTATGCTTTTACTGCGGTAAAAGGGGACATTGGAAAAGGGAGAGTCCTGATTGCTCGTCTTCGACCCGGTCGGGGGGGAACGACTAGGTGTGGGTAGTCAACGGGGAGACTACTCAGACCCTCAGGTACCCTTTCCTCGTTTTCTAAAGTGTTACTTCATGTGGAACTGTTTGTGACGGTATTTCTTTTCCCTCTACAGCCTTCGTGGACTGCGGATCATCGATTAATCTCATTGACTCCCAATTGGTCACACACTGCAAGATAGGGACAGTTAGGCTCAAGGTTCCGATCAAGGTGGTGGCCATTGACTCCTCTCCCCTCACTAAGGAGGGAATTCTCTTTATGTCTGACTTGTTTTCGCTCAGAGTGGGCGCTACTCATGTGAAAAACCTTAGTTGTTTTGTTCTGGACAATTTACCTGCAGGGTTGGTGATGGGCATGCCCTGGTTACAACGCCATAGCCCAGTTATTAACTGGAAAACGGGGGAGATTGTTCAATGGGGGTTTAATGATTTTAAGTTGTGTGATAAATCCGCACTGCTGGTTGAACCTGATAAATCTGTGTCTGTATCATCTGTCGAGCTGGAAGGTATTCCGGAATGCCTGAAGGACTTCGAAGATGTATTCTCTGAAAGCGAGGCCGAGACATTACCGCCACATAGACCCTTTGACTGCGCTATTGAGCTGGTCCCTGGGGCTAAATTACAGAAAGCCCGTCTGTTTAATTTATCTGGCCCTGAGCGCTTGGCTATGAAGGAGTACATTGCTGAAAGTCTGCGCAAGGAACACATACGTCCTTCAGTCTCACCTGTGGTGGCAGGTTTCTTTTTTGTAAGGAAAAAAGATGGCGGGTTACGTCCCTGTCTCGGTTTTCGGGAGCTTAATCAGATTACTGTATGGAATACGTACCCCCTTCTGTTGATTCCTGACTTGTGTAACCAACTATCAGGGGCAAAGTGGTTTTCTGAACTGGATCTTCGGGGGGCATATAATTTGATAAGGGTCCGAGAGGGAGATGAATGGAAAACTGCATTCCTCACGTCCGAGGGACTGTTTGAAAATTTAGTCATGCTGTCTGGTCTTACCAATGCCCCCGCCATATTTCAGAATTTCATCAACGTGGTATTCTTGGATCTCATTGGTCGTTTTGTCATTATCTACTTAGATGATATTTTGATATACTCCTCCGACAGGCATTCTCATCTGGTACATGTACGAACTGTTCTCCAAAGACTGAGATAAAATTATCTGTATGCCAAATTGGAGAAATGTGTATTTGGTGTGCAAGATTTGCCTTTTTTGGGATTAATTGTATCCTGTGAGGGTTTTCGCATGGACCCCAAGAAGGTGCAGGCCATTGCAGATTGGGTGCAACACCGAGATCTTACGGGTCTTCAGCGCTTCTTGGGGTTCGCCAATTATTACCGCAAATTTATCCGGGGGTTTTTGTAGGTGGTCAAACCTCTCACGGATCGAACATGCAAAGGTGCGGATGTGAGAAATTGGTCCTCGCTCGCAAAAGAGGCCTTTGCGACACTGAAAAAATGTTTTATGTCTGCTCCTGTGTTGGTACAGCCAGATCCGTCCAAACCATTTGTGGTGGAGGTGGATGCCTCCGAGGTGGCGGTGGGGGCAGTGTTGTCCCAAGGGCTTGCCACTCTAACCAACCTCAGGCCATGTGCTTTCTTTTCCAGGAAGTTCTCTGCTGCTGAAAGAAATTATGATGTAGGCAATAGAGAGCTTCTTGTGGTCAAGTTGGCGTTTGAGGAGTGGAGGCACTTTTTGGAGGGGGCCAGTCACCCGTTTACTGTGATCACTGATCACAAAAATTTGTCATACATTGAGTCTGATAAAAGATTAATGCCCAGACAGGCCCGTTGGTCACTCTTTTTTTCTCATTTCCAGTTTACTATTACATTCCATCCAGGGTCAAAGAATGTCAAGGCTGACACCTTATCTCGTAGTTTTCACCCTGTGTCTGCCCCTGAGCCACCGTCCCCATTCTGCACCCTGGGGTGGTGTTAGCAGGGATCTCGTCTGAATTGGAACGGGAAATTGAGGGGGCCCAGTTGCTGGCTCCTGCGGCCAAGCCAGGGGGCAAGTTGTTTGTCCCAGAGCAACTTCGCCTAAAACTCTTGCAAGAGTTCCACAAATCCAAGTTGTGTGCGCACCCTGGTATATCAGCCATGCGACTGTTGGTGGCTAGGATCTTCTGGTGGCCTACCCTTGGTTCTGATATAAAGAAATTCATTTCTGGTTGTGGGGTCTGCGCTCGTTCTAAAAGCTCCCATAGCAGGCTGGCGGGGGAGCTGATGCCCTTGGAAGTTCCCGAAAGACCATGGACCCACCTGTCCATGGATTTTATTACCAATCTTCCCTCTTCCAGGGGTAATACGGTGGTATGGGTAGTGGTGGACAGATTTTCAAAGCAGGCTCATTTTGTTCCCCTGTCCGCAATACCTTCAGCGGAGACCTTATCCAGATTGTTTGTGCAGCATGTGGTCCGATTGCATGGGGTACCCCTTAAAGTGGTGTCTGATCGTGGTGTGAGGTTTGTGGCTAAGTTTTGGCGTGCTTTCTGCAAAAAATTAGGGATATCTCTGTCCTTTTCGTCCGCATACCATCCTGAAAGTAATGGTCAGATGGAACGCACTAATCAGTCTCTGGAACAGATCCTCAGATGTCTGACTTCTGCTAGACAGAATGACTGGTGTGATATACTGCCGTTGGCTGAATTTGCCTTCAATAGTCGGGTGAGTTAATCCAATGGAATGTCCCCTTTCTTGATCAACTATGGGTTCAATCCTCATTTTGGTGAGTTTTCTCGTCTGGATTCGGGGTGTCCCGGGGCTGAGGACTCTGTTCAGCGGTTAAACGATACATGGGCAGAAGTCCAGTGGCGTATATCTAGGTCTCAAGGCAGGTATAAGCTTTTCGCGGACAGAAAACGAACACATGGTCCCATGTTTCAGGTTGGAGAGAATGTTTGGCTCTCCGCGCGAAACATTGAGTTAAAGATTCCGTCAGCCAAGTTGGGCCCCAAATTCATTGGCCCGTACAAGATTGTGGAAAAAATCAATCCAGTAGCGTACAGGCTGTGCCTTCCACCTTCTTTCAATATCCCTAACGTCTTCCATAGATCTCTACTGAAGCCTTTTGAAGCAGTCCGGGGAGAATCCGAGTCCACTGCTCCTCCGGTTTCGGTTGAGGGACATGTGGAACATGAGATTGGTCACATCGTAGATTCTAGGTTGGTACGGCGGTCAGTACCGTACCTAGTTCATTGGAAGGGGTATGGGCCGGAGGACAGGTCATGGGTGCCGGCCCGGTTGATGCATGCAGATCGCCTGGTTCGGGCTTTCCATGCTAGGTACCCGGGCAAGCCTGGGGGTCCAGAGGCCCCCGTTGAGAGGGGGTACTGTCATGATACCAGTGCTGGGTGACCGGCACTTCTGGGGTTAATGTTTTGATCTCAGTGCAGGCTCTTACCTGCACACCTGGGACCTATTATGGTGGCCTCTCATTGGTTCTGGGAAAGCTTCTTATAGCCTCAGGAAGCTCCCATCCCCCGTCAGTTATACTTTCGCCCTTGGGATTGTGTGGTGACCCCTGAGTGTTTGTGCTGTGTTCTGGTTGCTTGATTCTCTGTGCACGACTCGGTCTATTCTCTGGATATTGCTTTGGATTCTGCTTGGTGCCTTCTATGTCTGTTTGGTTTTGACTTTTGCTTGGCCCTGACTATCCGTTCTGTCTCATCCCTGGTACTTTACTGATATCTCTGTGTATGACCTCTGTTTTGCCTGACTGAGTATTTCTGTATAGTGTCCTGCCATCTCTGAAAGCAGGATGCTAAGCCCCGCCCCCTTGCAGTCACAGGACCGTAGGTCCTGTGACTGCTTGCTAAACTTCAGCGTCCACAGGTCCTGTGTATCTGTACATTCCAGCTGTACCTGACCCCGGGCCCCCCTACAGTGCGGGTGAGTCCCTGCTCAGCGGAGGCTGCACGCTGGCGCTGACAGGATCCTGACAATGGGCTAACCAGCCATTATAAAAGACTCAGTTTCTTGGTGAGTAGGTGAGAGATGGGCGGGATGCCTACTCACCATATCTCCACCTGAAGGGTGTGGCTGGAGAGTTAAATATTCAGCCACTGTTTTTTTCCTCTCGGTTATACTTGTAGTGGAGATTCTCCAGACGTGGCTCCAGAACGAGCAGAAGACATATGGTGGTCTGAGTGGGCGAACCCCTCAGACATAAGGACTTTGCAGTGTTTTATATTTTGTTTTTCTGTTATGCCAGACTGGCCATGCTTATTTTGCTGAACCCTGCTTAGGTTTATGGTGTCCTGTAATAAACCAGAAGGCGACTTAAGAAGCGCTCCTGTGTCTACTTCTGAAAGCAGCTGAGTGAGTCAACCCCTCACACCCTGAAGAAACCAATCAAGTCATGTAGATAATGTCATGCATTAGGCTAGTTTCACACTAGCATTCGGCAGGGCTGCAGAGGGCTGCATACTTCCTCCTTTCTTCCTCCATTAAGCCCCGCCCACTGCCACACCTCTTCCATTCATCTCCGCCTATGTCAGCATGCGTCCCGCGCACCTATCTTTAACATTGGGTACACAGGCCATACAAATGAATCCAGTTGCCAGTGCACTCGTCGTTTTGACGCTGCGCCGACCGCAACAAAATGCAACATGTTGCGCTCAGCGCAGCTTGGCGTAGCGTCAAAATGATGCATGCACAGGCATCCGCATACATTCGCATGGCCTGCATACCCAATGTTAAAGATAGGCATGCAGGACACATGCCGACATAGGCGGAGCCGAATGGAAGAGGTGCTGCAGTGGGCGGGGCTTAACGGAGGAAGAAAGGAGGAAGTACACAGCCCTCCGCAGCCCTGCTGAATGCTAGTGTGAAACTAGCCTTATATATGTATATTGTGTTATATGAACTAAGTACTGCTGTTTAAGTGTATATTATAAATAGACTGCTATGATGGTGTTCAGCATAGGGTAGAGATATAGATTAGAATCTAGGACATAAGATAGAGACAATAGGCTTAATACATACTATTGCATGACAGAAACTGTAGATAGCTGAAGGTATAGGATAAGATATAGTTAAAGTTTGGGACTAGCCCACAATAGGAGGCGTAAAGTGCTAGTGTAAAAGCAGGCACTTCCTGATAGTTAGTCAGATAGAAGTACAGTAGCCAAGGTCAAGTTCAAGTTGCAGTGGGCAAACGGCTATGGTTCATGACAATGAGAGGCCGTACTAGAATCCCTTTCTGACAATCCTGCAATGTCCAGAGCTAAGGTCTCAACATGGGTACTATGACAAGCAGGAGGGTAAAGGATCCAGAGTGCACTGGACGACTGGATGAGAAACACTAGGGGCTGAGGGAGGGAGCGAATGTGGGTATAGTTAAGTAGTAATGGATAGTGATGCTGAAGGCATGCTGTACTAAGGAAACAAGGAATAAGAAGTGTGCCCCATATTGTGTGCCACAGTCTGATGAACTTGAACTGTCCAGTAAACTTTTGTTTGTTGAAACGAACTGCGTATTCCCTAAATTATTTGAGGTGGCTTTGGAAGATGGAGTCCTGTAGCCTACAAGTGAGTGTCAGGCAGTCTGCTACATCTGAGTGTCCACCTCCAGAAGGCATACACACCCAAAAATGATGCATGGCAGAGTAGGACCCACTATAATACAGTCTATGGCCTGGTTGGCACATACTACGGAATCCTATTTTGTGAGGGTTAGGACGTAAGCCCCGAAATAGCCATTTAACAGATGCCTGAATGCAGTGTGAAAGCACCCTTAGAGACAGGACCCAGTGGAGGTTGCTTGCATCTCTCTATTTAGTCATGGCCAAAAGTGTTGGCACCCTTGAAATTGTTCCCCAAAATAAAGTTTTTGTCACAGAAAATTATTGTAATTACACTTGTTTGGTTATACACGCGTTTATTTCCTTTGTGTGTATTGGAACAATGCAAAAAACAGAGAAAAAAAGGCAAACTGGACATAATTTCACACAAAATCCCAAAAATTGGCCAGGCAAAAGTTTGGCACCTTTTCAAAATTGTGGGTAAACAACTTTGTTTCAAGCTTGTGGCAAGCTGGTGAGTGCAATATGAACACCTGAAACCAGATCCCGTATATATGCAGGGACGTCATGTTGATTGACAGTCGACTCTCCTCTGCCTTACTCGGCACAGATGTGCTGAATTAGTGATATTCAGTTAGAATGAGGCAGTGAAAAGACCTCTGCAAGTGTCTGATTTCCAGCGTCTTCAGACTTATCTTATCAAACTGTTCATGGAATGTAAATTGCACTAAATCAGTACACCTGCACCGAGTTATGCAGCAGGGAGCCGACTGTCAATCAACAAGACGTTGATAATGACACCCCTTTGATATAGCAGAGTGGAAGAGAAGGAACTGTTCTGTAGACGCTATGTCATCGGAATGGGAAAACAACAGCAGGAGTAATCCGTGAACGCTCTTAGCCGGGAAAGATAGGTGTAAAAACATATAGTTGACATCAACCTGTTGGTAAGTGCTTATATGTAATAGACTGTAGTTCCTGTGATTCATCTCCCATCACACAGATATTTTATATTCTATTTACCACTGTCATCTATTACAAGGTGTAAGGTAGAGTTGCAATTATTCAGTGCCTTCACATGTGTGGGGAAGGTGACTTGACAGACGGACTTGACTGGAAGTAGGAGGGAACGGTTGGTGCACTATGGACGGAGATTGACAAGGACAGCAGGGTGATAGCTGGGAAAGACAGACAAGAGAGTGCAGTACCTAGAAATGACCACAAGATGGCAGGGGGGAGTAGTTCAGGACTCAATAGCAGCTTAGGGCTTGAGAAACACTTAGTCATGGGGGGCGGGGAGATAGGAACCCAGGAGGGGAATACCCGTGAGAGAGGGG
This sequence comes from Dendrobates tinctorius, assembly GCF_039654945.1. Classification (NCBI taxonomy): domain Eukaryota; kingdom Metazoa; phylum Chordata; class Amphibia; order Anura; family Dendrobatidae; genus Dendrobates; species Dendrobates tinctorius. The sequence continues at coordinate 63,767,736 of NW_027361728.1, forward strand.
ATAAATAGGACTGGTTGGGGTTCCAGGCAGGCTAGTCCCGGGAGGAGCTCAGCAGAGGAAGACTCAGTACAGAAGTCGGCGAACGGTGAAGAGCTCGACCAGGGGACTGACAGGAGAAGACAGTCAGGGGGGTGGCCCTGACATGACGTACTGCAGGACAGACGAGGCCCCGGGGGTACCGATTGGACGACGACCTCGGACAGGTGAAGCGCTGGCGGTAGATTGGTCTAGGACAGCCCCAGCGAAAGATCCGCGACGTCATCACGACTAAAGGGAAGGTGAAAGGTACCCGGGCCTGGAAACGGAGAGCAGTAAAGGAACTGTGGTGCATGGCTAAGGTCGTCAGGAGGACAGCCAATAAACCCGGATCTGGTACAACTGAATTTTGCCTCCGTCTCGTCTTTGCATCATCCAGTCGTGGTAAGCAGTGGACCACCCCCCAATCCCGGCCCCTACCACACATGTAATGCAGAGATCCATGTGCTGTTTTGCTGATCACTAGCCACTGCAATCTGCTGCCCAGCATGTAAAACTCAATCCCTCCATAGTTAGGTTAGAAGAGGTAGAGCAGGAAGCAGCAGAAATAAGATACATGTTAGGTATGATGTCCAGTACTACAGGAAGTAGTGAAAGATGAGATAATCACATGTTTAGAGAGCAGAGATGTCACAGATGAGGGAGATAAAAACAGCAGTATGGTTATTTGACTGTTCTAAGACTAGTTTACTAAAGTTACTCATCTACAAGCAATACATTGGTCAGACGCTAATTTGGCTACACTTGGGAAAACCCGTTGAATGGTCAAACTTTTATAAAGCTATTGATGGTATGACACTAAAGTTTTGGTTACACAAAAGACTAATGTTTAATTATTACCAAACACACTAATGGTACTTTTACTTTTTACTTGCTTACCTGTGGTTTGTCTAAATTCTTGTCAACTTTCTACTTATATAATTTCTTTACATCATATATGCCAGTTCTCTTTGAGTCTTTTAATCTAGAGTATGCTCCATCTTCCATTCACCAGGAGATTTCAATGCTTCAATCTATAAAATACCTTCCTCAATGTACAATTTGGTTTGTGGTAGTTAGGCCTGTTTCACACTTGCTTTTTTTTGCAGCGCGTTTTTCCCGCAAAAAAATGCATTGAAAAACGCATACAAAAGCATACAACTGCTGCGTTTTTTTCAAGCATTTTTATGAGCATGCATGAAAAAAACGCAGCGTTTTTATGCGTTTTTAGTGCGTTTTTACCGCGTTTGCTTTTTTTCCAACATTAGGTGGCCCCTCACACTAACCCAAACCATGACTTTACTAACCCTAACCCTGACCCTAACCCTAACCCTGACCCTAACCCTAACCCTAACCCTAACCCTTAACCAAACCATACTTAACCCTAACCCTGACCCTAACCCTTAACCAAACCATACTTAACCCTAACCCAAACCCTAACTAACTTTAACCCTAACCCTAACCCTGACCCTAACCCTAACCCTAACCCTAACCCTGACCCTAACCCTTAACCAAACCATACTTAACCCTAACCCTGACCCTAACCCTGACCCTAACCCTTAACCAAACCATACTTAACCTTAACCCTAACCCTAACCCTGACCCTAACCCTAACCCTAACCCTGACCCTAACCCTTAACAAACCATACTTAACCCTAACCCTGACCCTAACCCTGACCCTAACTCTAACCCTAACCTTAACCCTGACCCTAACCCTTAACGAAACCATACTTAACCCTAACCCAAACCCTAACTAACCTTAACCCTAACCCTGACCCTAACCCTAACCCTAACCCTAACCCTGACCCTAACCCTTAACCAAACCATACTTAACCCTAACCCTGACCCTAACCCTGACCCTAACCCTTAACCAAACCATACTTAACCCTAACCCTGACCCTAACCCTGACCCTAACCCTAACCCTAACCCTGACCCTAACCCTAACCCTAACCCTGACCCTAACCCTAACCCTAACCCTTAACCAAACCATACTTAACCCTAACCCTGACCCTAACCCTGACCCTAACCCTAACCCTAACCCTAACCTTGACCCTAACCCTAACCCTAACCCTGACCCTAACCCTAACCCTAACCCTAACCCTTAACCAAACCATACTTAACCCTAACCCTGACCCTAACCCTGACCCTAACCCTTAACCAAACCATACTTAACCCTAACCCTGACCCTAACCCTGACCCTAACCCTAACCCTAACCCTAACCCTGACCCTAACCCTAACCCTGACCCTAACCCTAACCCTTAACCAAACCATACTTAACCCTAACCCTGACCCTAACCCTGACCCTAACCCTAACCCTAACCCTAACCCTGACCCTAACCCTTAACCAAATCATACTTAACCCTAACCCTGACCCTAACCCTAACCCTGACCCTAACCCTTAACCAAACCATACTTAACCCTAACCCTGACCCTAACCCTAACCCTAACCCTGACCCTAACCCTAACCCTAAACCCCCTTAACTAACCCTAACTTTACCCAAACCCCTAAATTCCATTGTCTAAACTAATGGTAAAAAAAAAAACGCATGTGCAAAAAAACGCATACATAAGCATGCCAATGCGCACATATGCTCACCATAGACTTATAATGGGTGTCTTGCTGTAAAAAAACGCATCGCGCGCGCATGCGTTTTTTTGAGGCAAATCGGACGCACAAAAAATGCAACAAGTTGCATTTTGTGCGCCCGAGCGCATACCGCAAAAAAACGCATGCGCGGTAAAACGCGTACAAACGCATGTGTATGCGCACATAAGCGCATCCCATGCAAAGTATAGGAAAAAAACCGCATGCGCTATTTAGCGCTAAATTACCGCGAAAAAAAACACAAATGTGAAACCAGCCTAACACCTCCAAAATTGATAATTGGAACCTAGGCAGAGACCAGACTGATCTTGATCTGTCCCTGGTCAGCTTCTTACAGCACTGCCAAATGTGATTGACAGGTCTATACAATTTCGAGAGGTCCATCCATCATCTAAAGTGGCACTTGGCAAGAACTGCAAGGGGGCAGAGACAAGCTTGTCTCATTCTTGGCTATGATCACTGACTGTATCTTTAAAAGTATATTTTCTCTGACATGCCAGTGTGTTTCAGAGACATCTATACCATACGTAGCTACAATAATGCAGCCAGGATCTGATTTTTGCTGCCCACGGTTTGAACAGTATGAATCAGATGACAGGTTCCCTTTAGGAAACAGCCTTAATATCAAAATTGTTGATCTAAATAAAAATATCATTTTCTTACTATTGTTAAGATTTTTTCCCTTGTAATTGTGAAATTGTTATGTTATACTTAATTACTAGTGATAAGCGAATGTGCTTGGTGATACTCGGATATCACTAGAGCATCTGGGTACTTGCATGTGCTAGGCACTCGCTGAGCATTGGCTGGTGCTCTGATTTAATGCTTGTGAGGAAAGCAGTGATGAGGGGAGGGATCGACAGCACCGAAACAGACAGTAAGAGGCAGTGGGGTGACTAGAGGGAGAAGGCAGGAAACTCTTTTGCAGGGTACCGACACTCGTGAATTTCTCTGTGAAAGAGTTAGGCGTTCCCTAGTCTGGGAGTTTTTAAAGACAGTTAGGAGACAAAAAAAAATGGTCATTTGCAACCTGTGCCATGCAAGAGCCTGACCACTAGGAGCCTAACCACCAGCATGATCAGGAACGTCATCTAAGCACCTGACTCGGTGGGCCAAACGTCTAGCTTGTCCACAATTGGTTCCATCGGGTGACACCACTTTCTCTTCCCCTGTGCTAGATGCTTGCTAATCCTGTGTCCATGACACTGAGGCAGATGCTCCCTGCCCTGCACCGATACTTACACATTCTAAGGCACCATCATCAGGTACTTCCAGATCCTTGTCCAAGCACAGAGTTCAGCTGTCCCTACCCCGGGCCTTGGAATGAAAAAATAAATCCCCAGCCACCCACCACAGGTCCAAACGCTAAACGAGCTGCTTACCGTGGAAATGCTGCCATTTAGGCTAGTGGACACAGAGGATTTTCACTGACTTAAGGTGGCAGTCATTCCTCAGTACTCGGTCCTCAGCCTTCACTATTTCTCCTGGTATGGCATCCCCGTCTTGTACCAGCACGTGTCCATGAACATCACTGGAGCCCTTACCAACGCACTTACTGGAATTGTTTACTTAATGACCGACACATAGACAAGCTCTTGTGGCAAGGGACACTACATTTCCCTGACAGCACACTGGCTGAACTTTGAGGAGACTGGAGCCGAGTCCCACCCTGGAATGGCACATGTGCTGGACGCCAAGTATTGCTGGCCCTACTTCAATCAGTGTTTTCTCTACCTCCTATACCAGTTCCTGCACCCCCTCCTGCTCCCCTCATCCTCCACCTCCGATGTGTTAACTCATAGCATGCTGTTCACATCAGTCAGAAGTTGCAGGCCCTGCAGCATTGCCTCAGCAAAGCGGCAACATGCTCTGCTGAAGCTACTTTGTCTAGGAGACAAGCTGCACACCGCTGCAGAGTTATTGAAAGGAATAACAGACCAGACAGATCTATGGCTCTCGCCACTGAACCTACAACCAGGCATGGTGATGTGTGATAATGGCCTTAACCCGGTGGCAGCTGTGAAGCTTGGCAAGGTCACAGACGTATCATGTTTAGCCCACGTGCTCTACTTGCTGGTTCAGCGGATCCTGAAATCCTACCCAGATTTGCCAGAGCTACTGGTCAAGATATGCCGCTCCCATTTACACAAGTCAGCTACAGCTGCCGTTGCTCTGGCAGTGTTACATCAGTGCATGCAAGTGCCAAATCACTGACTGGTGTGCTATGTGACCACTAGGGTGACCGGATCTCATATGGGGGGGAAAAAATGTCAGAATCTTGTTCGTCTGGACCCCACAAAACGATTCCCCTTTCCAGATATTGAGAGAGCCAAAATTTGAGCTCGATCAAACGACGTTAACCCGTGCCGCTCGTCGCTCAAAGTTTGAAAAAAATCCAAATTGAGGTATTTTAAGATTTAGGTATTTTGCATAGTCTGTCAGACTATAAAGAATGTGACAACAACATTGCAGAAATAGCCCTGACCAAATTTTCGAACCATTTGTGGTATTTGAATGCAGAGTTGGTGGGATTATCGTTTTTTGATCCCACCATTACAGACAATGAAAAGTTGTTAATGGCTAATAAATTGCTCAGTAGCACAGATGAACCATCAGAGCACGCTAACCTACATGAGTTGATAATTTTACATAGTTATCTAATCTATTCTAGAGCTTTTGTTAAAGTAGTTTTTGAAACATCAGAATATAATGCTCGGCATTTGCTTACAACTTGCAGGACATATTGCTTTTGTTCTTCATCTTTTGTCAGAAGGTCGTTAAAGTCGGTTACTTCCTACCTCTTTTAATTTTTCTTTCCTAACTTTTGGATTTACAACCCTAGCGTGCTCTGATGGTTCATCTGTGCTACTGAGCAATTTATTAGCCATTAACAACTTTTCATTGTCTGTAATGGTGGGATCAAAAAACGATAATCCCACCAACTCTGCATTCAAATACCACAAATGGTTCGAAAATTTGGTCAGGGCTATTTCTGCAATGTTGTTGTCACATTCTTTATAGTCTAACAGACTATGCAAAATACCTAAATCTTAAAATACCTCAATTTGGATTTTTTCAAACTTTGAGCGACGAGCGGCATGGGTTAACGTCGTTTGATCGAGCTCAAATTTTGGCTATCTCAATATCTGGAAAGGGGAATCGTTTTGTGGGGTCCAGACGGACAAAATTCCGACATCGATTTTTTGCGGTCACCCTAGTGACCACGCACTGGAACTTCACACAGCACATGTTGGCAAGGCTTTGTCAGCAGCAGAGGCCAGTTGTTGAATACCAACTCCAACACGCCTGTTGGTATTCTGGTTAAATAGCAGTAGCAGAAAAAAACAGCACCACTGTGACACCTGTGGCTAGCTGAACAGCTGACTGTGAATTACACCTTGCCCCTGGTGCCCGGGTTCAAACCGTTAAAGGGAATCTGTCACCCTTTTTTTCGATTATGAGCTGCCGCCACTGACATCAGGGGCTTATCTATAGCATTCTGTAATGTGTAGATAAGCCCCTGATGTAACCTGAAAGATAAGAAAAAAGAGTTAGATTATACTCACCACGGCGTTCGGTCCGGTCCGATGGGTGTCGCCATCCGGTCCGGTGCCTCCCACCTTCTAACGGTGACATCCTCTTCTTTCCTTCCTGTCGCGGCTCCTGCGCAGGCGCACTGCTCTGCCCTGGAGAGGTTTGGCACCTGCGCACTGCAGTATTCTGCTCTACCCTCAACAGGGCATAGCAGTGCACCTGCGCCAGAGCCACAACAGGAAGGAAAGAAGAGGACATCACAGTTAGAAGATGGGAGGCGCCGGAAGGCAACACCCATCGGACCAAGACCAGACCGCCCCCCCGGTGAGTATAATCTAACTCTTTTTTCTTATCTTTTAGGTTACATCGGGGGCTTATCTTCAACATTACAGAATGCTGTAGATAAGCCCCTGATGGCAGTGGCGGCAGCTCATAGTTGAAAAAAGGGTGACAGATTCACTTTAAAAAAGCTGTGCATATAATATCCATGGAAGAAATCTGGTTGCACTCACCGGTACTTTGTAAAAACTTCCTTTATTGGTACTCTTGGTTAAAACATGCCAGCAGGAAGATACTCACGATATACACTCTGGATGACATCCGTTTTCATAGAATCATAGAATCGTAGAGTTGGAAGGGACCTCCTGGGCCATCTGGTCCAACCCCCTGCTCAAAGCAGGATTTGCTAAATCATCCCAGTCAGATGTCTGTCCAGCCTCTGTTTGAAGACTTCCATTGAAGGAGAACTCACCACTTCTCGTGGCAGCTTGTTCCACTCATTGATCACTCTAACTGTCAAAAAGTTTTTTCTAATATCTAATCTGTGTCTCCTCCCATTCAGTTTCATCCCATTGCTTCTAGTCTTTCCTTGTGCAAATGAGAATAAAGTTGATCCTTCTACAATGTGACAGCCCTTTAGATATTTGTAGACAGCTATTAAGTCTCCTCTCAGTCTTCTCTTTTGCAAACTAAACATTCCCAAATCCTGCAACCTTTCCTCATAAGACAGGGTTTGCAGACCGGTCACCATTCTGGTCGCTCTTTTCTGAACTTGCTCCAGTTTGTTGATGTCTTTTTTAAAATGTGGTGCCCAAAACTGGACACAATATTCCAGATGAGGTCTGACCAAAGAGGAGTAGAGGGAAATAATGACTTCACGTGATCTAGACTGTATGCTTCTGTTAATACATCCTAGAATTGCATTTGCCTTTTTTGCTGCTGCATCACACTGTTGACTCATATTCAGTCTGTGATCTATTAGTATACCCAAGTCTTTTTCACATGTGCTGTTGCTTAGCCCTATTCCTCCCATTCTGTATATGCTTTTTTCATTTTTATTGCCCAGATGTAGTACTTTGCATTTTTCCCTGTTAAAAACCATTCTGTTAGTTGCTGCCCACTTCTCCAGTTTATTTATATCTTTTTGAATCCTCTCTCTCTTCTCTAGTATTAGCTATCCCTCCTAGCTTTGTGTCATCAGCAAATTTAATCAGTTTACCCTCAATTCCTTCATCTAAATCGTTGATAAAGATGTTGAACAATACAGGGCCCAGGACAGAGCCCTGTGGTACCCCACTTGAGACATTCTTCCAACTGGATGTGCAGCCATTTACGACCACTCTTTGGGTCCGATCACTAAGCCAGTTATGAATCCACCTAACAGTTGCCTTGTCCATTCCATACTTAGTCATTTTTTCAATAAGGATTGTATGAGATACTTTGTCAAATGCTTTGCTGAAGTCAAGTTTGCGCCTTCTGCACTTCAATGTGTCCTTAGGAGAGGCGAAACAGCTGTAGTCCATAGTGTATATCGTGAGTGCCTTCCTGCTGGAATGTTTTAACCAAGAGTACCCATAAAGGTAGTTTTTACATAGTACCGGTGAGTGCAACCAGCTTTCTTCCATGGGTATTCTGGTCAGCTTCGCACATAACAGCTGAAGAGTGGGTATGGATATCTGACATTTGTGTGGTTGTCCTAGACTTTGTGGACTCCACAATGATAGTGATTGCAATGATGCCATAATCAGCGCAACTATGAAGATTTGTATGTGGACCAGGTGCAGGTGGAGGAAGACATGAGACAGGGAGATACTACCCAGCCAGCCTCATCTCATCTGCTCAAAGCAGATGCTCAAAGTAGTACCCACACAAGCTTCGTGAGATGGAGAGTTGATGTCATGTTGAAGACAGGGAAGTTTTGGCTGTAGGAGGAGGAGGTTGAGGAAGATAAAGAACAGGAGATGGTTGCCTGAGCTATTGATGGTACTACCCATGCCAGCTTCATCCTGCCTCTTCAGCGTGGATGGACTGAAGAGGAAAAGGAGGATGAAGAGGAGGAGATGGAAAGTTGTCCTCCTGGTGGGGACAGGGAAGTCTTGCTTGTTGGAATCTGGAACATATGGCTGACTTTATGAATAGCTGCCTTTCCAGTGATCCTTGTGTTATATTAATCTTGGCATAAAAGGAGTATTGGTTGTTCACCCTGCTAGACCCACGCTACCAGGAAAACCTTCCATATCTCCTTACTTAGCAATACTCCCAAATTCCTCTGAGTCCTTCAACTACTAGGTCTCAAACCTGGACACCAGGCTTGAATTGTCCCTTTATGCCTTGGAGATGTTGTGCTGTCCTGTCGCTAGCGCCTTGTCTGAGCAGGTTTTTAGTGCCGCTGGGGGGTCATAACAGACAGGCGCTTTCGGCTGTCAGCAGAAAATGTTGACAAGTTCACTCTGATAAAAATGAAATGAACAAACCCTGGTTTGCCCTGACTTTTCCACATCCCCAGATGACAGCAGAACATAAAGTGTTTTTAATCTTCAATATTTGAAAGAGGCCTGTCAGTTGTTGACTACAAAGGTCTATGGATGACTGGAGGACCCTACTTATAATTTATTTTTTTCCTGGCTTTGCACTTTGTGCAAAGCCTTTAAGAGTGTAGGTGTGCATCAACTACACTTTCAAAATATTTTAATGAGGCCTGCCAGTTGTTGCCTTCAAGGGTTTATTGATGAACCTCCTTATAATTATGTTCTGGTTTTGCCTTTTCTGGAGAGCCTTTATAAGTGTAGAAATACCACAACGACACTTTCATAATATTTGAATGAGGCCCTACAGTTGTTGCCTTCAAGCATCTATGGATGACCTTTCATATAATTTTTTTTCTGGCTTTGCAATGTGTGCAGAGCCTTTATGAGTGTAGAAATACCACAGCTACACTTTCTTAATATTTGAATGAGGCACTCCAGTTGGTGAGTTCAAGGATGTATGGATGACCCTGCTTGTAATTTTTGTCTGGCTTTGCACTATATGTAGAGCCTTTATGAATGGAGAAGTACCACAACTACGCTTTCTTAATATTTCAATGAGGCACTACAGTTGGTGCCTTCAAGGGTCTATGGATGACCCTTCTTATAAATTGTTAAGGTTTTGCACTGTGTGTAAAGTCTTTATGAGTGTAGAAGTACCATAAGAACACTTTCTTAATATTTGAATGAAGTACTACAGTTGGTACCTTCAAGGGTGTAGGGAATACCCTGCTTGTAATTATTTGCAGGCTTTGAACAGTGTGCAGAGCCCTTATGTAGGAGTACCACAGCTACACTTTATTCACAATATTTGAATGAGGTCCTTAAGGTGTTACCTTCAGTGTATAGATGACCCTGCTTGTAATTCTTGACAGGTTTTGCGCTTAGTGCATAGCTTTTATGAGTTCAGTTGTACCACTACATTACAATTTGAACAGAATGAAACTGTCATTTATGTCTAATACTGGGTGTATCTGAGTCCCTATTCCATCAAATTTTTGGCAGTTCTTGCTTCCTTCATAAATCACACTGAAATTTCCAATTTGTAATACAAATTTCAATTTTGGTTTACCTAAATTATTAATTTTTTAAAATCCTTTTAAAATTTTGCCTTGTAGGCAAGTCATTATAAAGGAAAGAGTTTCTTAACATTTTTTTTTCTGTAAACTCCAATTTTGAATGTTTTATTGTCAGTCCTTAAAGTGGAGTAAAAGTGTGACACCATTGTTCTCAGCAGCGATCTGGGAATCATAGACGCTTCCAGGGGTCTTCACCATGTTGTTCTCCTTCCAGTTAACACTTTTTGAATCTACTTCAAAATTTTCACTGCCCCCTGACCTGCTTGTAGGGTTTGCCAAATAAATACTGTGATTTCCCTTTGACTACCATTATACTCCTTACTTGAAACGAGCATCCGCGCCTTAGGAATTGGTTGGTTCGAGTAATGAGCATCCGAGAATTTTAGTGCTCACTCATCAGAAGCAATTACACATAAAACAGGGACCAATCCAAAAATAAATTGAATTACAGTAAGGGAAATGTAGTATATATAAAACTAAATGCCAAAACAGAATTAGAACACTCATCTCCTTACTGTATGTAGATTGTCACTAAATGATCAGGCTGACTTTTGAGGTCCCAGGTGACTACTTCTCAGTGTATTACATGGGCAGAAAAGCTTTTACAGTCCATTTTTACAATGCAACTTGCGCATCTTAAATTATGAAACAAAATGAAAACTGCTCTTTACGTACAAATGCAACTTTAAGTATAGAGACTCAGCGGCCAGCAAATCACTTAGTCAATGGATGAGAGAAAGCAATTGTTAACATGGAACACTCTTAAGGGGAATCTGGTTGTGTGCCAAGGTCTTTGAAGAACTCTACTTAAATCTTTAAATGCCATAGGGGACACAGAATCATTGCCAAACTGCACTTGTTCTAGCAGTGAAGATGTTAATCCGCTAATGCTTATCCATAGTAAATAGAGCACTGGCTCTCCAAGGTACTGAAATAAGATAACAGTTGGCATTAAGAAGTCTTAGCCTTGATCATTTTAAGCTAGAAGGCCATATGCTAATTAAATTGGAAAATTACTTTGCAGCAGTTTTTGTAGTAATATAAAATTAGGATTTTTGATTACTGCTTGAAAAGATGAAAATGACCTTTCCATTTGTTTTACTAACAATTTAATGCATAGCAGCATGTAATAACATTGTGACTGATTGAATACATATAATGTGTTGTGAAAGAGCTGATTTTCATGGCTGACTACCCCTAATGTAAAATTAAACTGTATTAAGGAAGTTGCTGGGTTCTTGTTAAAGGTTAGAAATGACTTCTAGGAAATGGGGGTTATGGTCTAGTTAATGCTTCAAGCTTGTCAGGAGTGAAAAGCTCCAAGCATTCTATAGATGATATTGCTGACTTGACCCCCTAAACCCAACACTTGTGTTTCTTAGAATCCTTTCATATATATTTCATTGCCCACCTGGTTTTGATTTTCCAACACTGCTCCTGACCCTTTTTTGCTTATTATTCACTCGATTCATCTTAAACGGATCCTGTCTCTCGATTCATTCAAACCAAGGGCGGCATCAATCAGAGTGCGACAACGGTGGGTGGGGACCCATTGCGCCACTGGCCGGGATTACCTTGGAGTGGCAGAACTAAGTGACTACCTGGTCTTAACTAGTTGATGAGGATAGGCTTGGCCTGTTAGGGTAGTCACCAGGTCCTACTCCAGGGGAGTTCCCAGACCTACAGCAGCTAGCAGCTGACCTGTGGGTCAAAGGCACAAATACGAGGCACAAAGGTTGAAGGCATAGACATGATCAAACAGTCCAAGGTCGGGGCAGGCAGCACAGGTTCAAAATATAATGCAGGGGTCAGTAGTGGAAAGAGCAGACAAAATGAGTAAACAAGCCGGGTTGGTAACACAAGAGTCAAAACAATAATGCACCTAGACTAGTAGCTAGGACCTAAGCTCTGGCAATATGTGGAGGGAGGAGCTGTCTTGTAAATCCACTGCTGGCAATGGATAGTCCAAGGAAGCGAAATCCTGCAGAACACCGTCGGTTTAAACTCCTGGAGTCTGGCTGCGCTTCTCAATAGCTGGGTGGAGGCAGTTCAGCAACAGGAGGATATAGCAATGCTGGAACTGTGGCATGATGCAGCTCAGTGAGATGGTCTGACACTCGGAGGAGTAAAGTGGTGCACGCAGTGAGTAGGACGCTTACAAACTGTGTGAATCACCGGCGTGACAAAGAGCTTGACTCCACGATTGCAGCCAGTTATGATTTTCTCTGAAACGCTGTTTTGTTTCAGAGAAAACAGTTTAAAGATCTGGCCAGGGACAATAGGAATAGACTGGTCAATTGTCACTGCCCCCAGTCGGGTCAAGGCAATTGAAAGATCTCTCCCATGTGTGTACAATAACAAAGATCTGTCAATCAGCTAGAGAGGAGCAGGGAGAAGTATGGTCTTTGCTTTAGGTCAACGGCAGATCTTCAAACTTTTTTTTCTCTGAAATGCCAGAGGGTTTCAGGAAAAAACTTAACTGGCTGTATCAGTGCAGCCAAGCTCTGATTCATGCTACCCGTGGTTTGGATGAAGAAACCAACTGAAGATGGTGAGAAAAAAACCTTGATGGGGGCCGTGAAAATGAATGAAAAATTTAAAAAAAAAATAAAATAGCCTTTATTAAAATATTTTTTGGCTCAACAACATAGACATATAATAAAATTAGTGCATAAGCTAATTAGACCTCCATAATACATAAAGAGTATATATGACTTATAAAGAGGATAATATATCCAATCAATATAAACTCTAATAATGGTTATCTCAAAACCACCAAACTTGATACAGATCAGAATGAAACCCATAAACACAGTCAATATCTATAGCAGCAAAGAATTATAAACAGTGCAAAAATAGTGCAAAAGTATTGGCACAAAAGGTGTAAATAAACCTGTGCAGTGATGAAACAATGCAGTGCAAAAATATATATAAAAAAATTTATATATAATTCTGCAACAAATTGTGCAAAATATGCAAAGGTACTAAACAGATCATAAAAGAAGTGTATATATGAAACATAGCTAAAGCACTAATAATGTGCAAATTAGCAAAGTGTGCAATATTGCAGAGTGCAAAAGGGTATATAAAATTGAGTGTGAAGCAGTCCGGCTAAGTATATAATGGAGCAGACCACAGTGATAAGTATCACATATGCGCCATTATATTGCAGCGTGGGTCAGCCTAATAAGACCATAAGAGGCAACTAGCGTAGGAGTAGGGCTGAATACCTGCGGGTGCCGGGAAGGTGGGAGATGCGGTATGCCTATAGAACGCGACCTGTGGTTTGGGCAGCATGAATTGAGTGACAGGTTAAACATGACATATCAGTTATGAGAAAAACAAAAATAGTGAAAGCAGATAAAGACATTTTTTCAAATACATAACATTAGCAAATCAAATGATTTCCCTCAGAATTTCAGGAATTAAAGCTTTATGTTCATTTTAGCAAAGTGAGCTCACTAATTCTTTTCTTTTCTAGGAGATGCAAAAGAGAGGGCTGCTGATGTTATACATCAATACAACAAATAGAGCGCTGCACCGACCTGGCTGCTGTCCAGCTGTGAGTCAACTGGAAAATCGACTCACCTATTTCATACTCTCATAAATTAGCCAAAAACAAATCAGAAATGTGTAGAGGCAACAAAATTACAAACATATCAATTAGGTCAAAATTTCCTCACCTCCCTAAGCATTTCTTCCTGCAGAATACTGATCATTATCATCAATGAAATTAGTTGTCTTTGTGTATAATGCAGCCCTTCAAAAAGATGAGGGTACAGCGGCATGTAAAGAGTTAAACTACTAATACATGCTTCTATAGGGTTAGTCTTCTAAAAAATGGTGTTTACATAGCAAAACTATGCCGGGATATGTCTTTATTCTGCAGTCACTACTACACCAACGCCGCGATTTAACAGGAAAACAGCAAATATGCGGGAATAAAGCTTAACCTTATGATTTGCCTGTTATTTGCATTCCCTTAAGTGTTGAGATAATGACACATCATCCCCTTGTACTGTGTGAACAATTGTCAAACATTTCTTTCTTACAGGGATAAGGGCTCTTTTTGTTTTGGTATATGTTTTAGACATGTTTTGTGTGTCATTGTATGCTCCATGTGTGAACTACACTCTTTTAAATTATTAAGTAAAGGTTAAGTTTTAGTTCCGCATCTTTGCTGGCTTTTCTCCTTCTAAAGAATTGTATAGCTCCCTGTAAAGAGTTAATCAAACTCCCTAACTGCAGAAACACAGAGCTAGTAGCATCTTCTTCACATTGAGGAGAAGGCTGTGACAGGGTTTACCTCTGTTGCTGCTGCTTATGGATTTCCTTCCCTCCTGCTGCTCAATAATACACAGGAATCCATCATACATTGCTGTTTATATAACTATATCCAGAATGAAAAAGAATGAGTAACACAGATCTCCCCTTTTATCATGCTGCACATTCAGTCTCCTCCATCACAATTGTTTCGCCAAGCTCAGTTGCAGAAAGTCGTACACACCTGTCAAATATCCAAAGCCAGTCTTCCTTTCATAAAAGGACAGAGCTTTTATTACTAAATTAGTAGAAATGTTTTACTTTTTGTACATATATATTTTTGAAAATGGCTTTACTGCATATTTTTTCTGATTTATTTCATGAAGTTTCCAACAAGATGATGTTTCCTTTTTAACCTTGATCCTGAATTGACCTCTGTCATTCTATCACAGTGATTGAGCAAGCTTACTAAGAATGGTGGTCCAAAGCGTCAGTTGTTGCTGTCTGCCTAGTAGTGTTCGATGCACAATGAAACCCCAGACCAGAGATCAAAACTAAAACTTCCAGCATATCCTGAGAGCCACTGCTCTACACTGTGAGACCTCCATAGAGCTCCAATCATATGTTCTTTGCCTTGGCTCATGGCTCCTTTACCTCTAAAGAGTGATAATCGTAGCTCTTCTATGAATTGACATCTATATAACTCCTTTTAGTAAAGTGTTGTGCTAGAAAAGCATTTACTACTACCCGTTTCTTAAATTATAACTATTTATATTTTTCTTTTGCAAATAAAGAGAACCTGTGATGTTGATAATGACATCGGATGTGCAAGCAGGATGTTATAGAGCAGGAGGAGCTGATCAGATTGATGTATGTTTTGTCGGAACAGTTTTTTATAAACCTTGTATTTTATTTCTTGAAATGACTGGTGTTTGTATTCGTTTGATCAGCACACATAGAAAAGACAGAAGAACGGCACCAAGAATAATCTACTCACTGGTAGAGGTATTATCGTCTGAGTTCCGGACACCTGGGTGATTTCCAAAACAGTTGATCTGGTGCTTGCACAAAACCACATTAGGTAGCAAACCAAAATCCAAAGGAAAGAGATGTCCTTTATTGAATTAGTTGGACAAGGTTAGCATCGGGCTAGGTACATTAACACATGCAGTGAAAAAAGCAGGACTACAGCTGTTTCGCGTTATCCATGCTTCAACAGGTCCAGAAGCGTGGATAACGTGAAACAGCTGTAGTCCTGCTTTTTTCACTACATGTGTTCATGTACCTAGCCCGATGCTAACATTGTCCAACTAATTCAATAAAGGACTTTGGTTTTTTTAACTGAGTTGAAGAATGCTGCATCTTTTTCCTTTGGATTTTTGTTTGTATTTGTTTGAGTCCAGTGGGTGGTCCCTGATGATTATAAATGCGTAAATAGCTGTCAATCACTAGTAGGACCACCCCTTGGACTCATATTCATACAATCACCAGGGATTTCAATAAATAAAATGCAAGTTACAATGAATCATTTTCAACAAACCCATATATCATTCTGCTCAGATTTTTCTTTTCTATACCATACTGTTCATGTGCAGACTGCATATACAATGTGACCAGTTACCTTTAAAGATTTTACATATTGACTGAAATCTTACATGATAAAAATGGAGAAGCAAATGAATCCATTTACTCCTCCAACTCAGATATTTAATGAAGAGACACAGTTACTTTCCAGAGTTATAGTAATTGTCATAGCAACACATTGAACTACTTAGATCTAAATTAGAAGAAGACCGAAGGATTACAATTGTGATGCTTTTTAGACCTGGCAGCATGGATTTAATGTCAACCAGGGCAACATCTGCACTAAATTTATATTCATACGGAAAAATTCTCTGCTTTAGGCCATGTGTACACGCTCAGCATTTGGTCAGTATTTCATATCGGTATTTGTTTTCAAATAATCTTTATTAAATTTTCAATTTTCTCAGGGATTGGGGAAGGAAGGGATGGAAGGGAAAAAATACAGGGAAGAGACTTAAAGGAAATAATTAGGGAACCCACATTACACAATTTCAAGTAGTAATATAGAAAAGGACATCTAGTCAGATTAGATAAATATTTTACAGGAAGAGAAAAAAAGAGAAAAAAAATGTTGAAGTTAAAATTTAGTAACCTAAAAATGTAACAATTACATGAATAAATATTACATATTTAACCAGCCTAACCTAGCAACTGGAAGAATATCTCAGAACCCAATCATCCTAAATATTAGTCTTCTAAAAATTTCAAATTCCACTTATGACACTAGTTTTGATATTTATTAAGAAAGTTGTTATTAATAGAAAACTTACGTTCCAAATGGCTGTGTTGGCGTAAACTGTCTAGAATATCCAAACATTTCGGTACCTCTAACTTCTTCCACCAAGAAGCCAACAATTTCTTAGTTACCAGAAAAATATGTATAATAACTGGTTTTATGGAAGGGTCAAAACTTTCGAGATTCAATGAAAGCAATCCCATCTGAGGGGTAATTTTGATATTACTATTAGTTAAAGTTTTAATATGTTGTATAACCTCCTTCCACAGATTCTTTATTTTAGGACAACTCCAAAATATATGAAGTAGGTTTCCAGGTAAACCACAACTCCTCCAGCAGAGAGGAGAATTATCCTTACTGACGTGAGCTAATCGCGTTGGTACATAGTACCATCTCAGCAGAATTTTGTAGAAGGACTCTTGTAAAGAGATAGATATGTTTGAGTTGTAGGAGTGTTTGATAGCATGTTCCCATTCTTCCTCCGAAAGGGAGATATTGAAAACAGGCTCCCAACATTTGATATAAGTATTCTTTGTCAACTCTGTATCTTTGCTGAAATAGTTAAAAATACTTCTAAGACTCCATAAAGTTTTATGCTGAGGATTACCAAAAAGTAATGAAATAATGTTTGAATTAGCTGCCCTGCTATGTATTAGTTTTTGAATGTTCTCTTTCAAAATAGTATAAGAAATAAACTCCGATGAAGACAGATTAAACCTATTTTTAAGTTCACTAAATGAAACAAAATCCTCCCCATTATATACATCACCAACTTTCTTTATTTTGGCATCCAACCAGCATTTAGGTAATGAGAATTTAAAAATTGTAGCTAATAATGAAAGAGGAAAGCTCTTAATATGTGTTATTCTGTCATATTTCTTTGTGGGTTTCGTAAGAACTTTCCACGCTAAAATAACAGGATTGAAGATTGGATGAGAATGATCCCTTAAAGAAAAATTAAGAAGGTAATTTAATAAAAGATCTTGCAAAGAGTTGTTTTTGTTATGGGTCAACTCCAAGTAGATCCATGCTGGAATAACATCCTCCCTTAACCAATGTTGACTATGTCTAATAAGCGAAGCCTGATAATAGGCCCAAACATTAGGGAGTCCAAGGCCTCCATTGCATCTTCTTTTAAAAAGAATATCGGTAGAGATTCTTGACCTTTTTCCTTCCCAAATAAAAGATTTTATAAGATTTTGGATCTTAATAATAAAAGAAACATGAATGTATAGGGGGAAGTGTCATATCGGTATTTGTAAGCCAAAACCAGGAGTGGGTGAAAAATACTTTTCCTCTGGTTGTTCCACCTCAGATGTAAAATACTGACCAAATACTGAATGTGTGAACGTGGCTTTACTCTCACATGGAAAACAAAAAAAAATGATCTAATTTGGCTTCAAATGTTCATTGTTTTGTGTTACTATATATTGTGAGCTCCATCAGGGATAGGGATCAATGTACACACTGTCTTTATACAATGCTGCAGAAAATGTAGCTAATATGTAGACAGCAGATAATAAACACAAAAAGGATCTACCTTGAAAACAGGCTTTTAATTAGGTAGTTTGGAGAAATAACAGTTAAATTCAATCTTTGCAAAAATTTGTAGGGATTTCGAAAATAATACGATGAATTATAGATTTGTCCAATGTGCGCAGTAAATGTTCAGTGTTTTTTTTCCTAGGTGTGCAGAGGTCAAAGCAATTTGTTCTAATTGAAAAGTGTCTTTATCTCCAAGCCAGTAATTTATGCAATATGTCAGGACATGAAAAGAGGGAATCCTGAGTGTGGTTAGTGCTTGAACCAGTTCAATAAATGTTCACAATTAGCCTACAATTATTGGCATGACAAGTAATAATGACACTGTCTTTAAGGGATGTCAAGATCCTCATTAAATATGAAAGAGCACATTTACTGTAGAAGTAGCAGGGTATCATTCCTTGTGGTACAGTGCAGTAATTCAGAGATCAGCCTTTCTAACCACCAGTAAATGCTTGCGCTCTCGGAAAAACATCTATATTAGTCTTATTCAATCAGTTTTTGAGTATACGGTTTTGAACTAATTACAAAGTGTATAATGGAAATACTATGGAGCAAGAATTATAGATTGGTACCATTGTTTTATTGCAGACAAAAAAGAAACAATTTGGCTCGTATGTAGAGTTGAGCGAAACGGGTCGAAAAAATTCAAAAGTCGCCGACTTTCGCCAAAGTCGGGTTTCATGAAACGAAACCTGACCTTAGCGTGAGGTCGACCACGAGGTCGACGACTTTAGCGCCAAAGTCGCGTTTCAAAAGATGCTTTAGCGCCCTTTTTCAGCCAATCAGGAAGAACGGACACTGTGGGCAACGTGATGACATAGGCAGCGGTCACCACCATCTTGAAGAAGGGCATGCAAGTGATTGGCTTGCTTTGTGTGGCGTCACAGGGGGTATAGAAGGGCGGGGACGCCGACCGCCATGTTACTCATGCTGATCTCAGAATAGGGAGAGCTGCTGCAGCTGTTGATTCTGTAGGGACAGCATTAGGAAGACAAAAAAAAAAAACTGCTTCTGCTGCTAGCGCTTTTCACTGTAGTTACTGTGCAGTGAAAGGTGAAGATTTTTGCTTTTGTGCAGCAGCGCTGGTGGTGATTAGGCTGCCTTTTAAGGCTAGCTGCATTGCTGTGTGCACACTGGTGTTAAAACTGCTTTTTTAAAAGCAATCTAAATTGTATTGTTTTGTCCTGGTGAGGTAGTGAGCGTTCATTTTTTCACACACCGTACAGCGGTGTACGCTCCTCACACAGGGCCGTTACGTGTCCATCACTGCGCACTGGGTTAATGTGGTGGATGCAGGGTCCACAGGGGACAGCTGTGATGGCACAGTGCTGCCTAGCCCATGGTATAGGAAACAGTTGGCTGTAGGCGTTCCACCCTCCTCCTCCTCCAGAAGCGAAAGCTCATCCACAGAGCACAGTCGCAAGAGACAGTGGTGCACACGATGTGTCCCACTATCGATCAGCTAGTGGAAAGCGTCAGCAGGCTGTGTTGCAGATGATGTGTTTGGGCGACAGACACACGGCGGAGGTACTGGCCGACTACTTTCAGCAACAAACTGAGTCATGGCTGGGAGGTCTACATCTTGAGGCAGGCAAGGTAGTTAGTGATAACGGCCGGAATTTTGTGGCAGCCATAGCCCTTTCAAAACTCAGACACATACCTTGCTTGGCTCACACCTTGAACCTGGTGGTGCAGTGCTTGCTCACTAATTATCCGGAGGTAACAGGCCTGCTCCATAAGGTTCGAAGACTGTGCTCGCACATCCGCCGGTCGCCGGTACACTCCAGTTGTATGCAGAAGCTGCAGCGATTGCTCCACCTTCCCAAGCACTGCCTAATTATCGACATTGCAACAAGGTGGAACTCCACCCTGCACATGGTGGAGCGGCTGTGCGAACAGAGGCAGGCCATAATGCATTTGTGGGAGGATACACGGGCAGGCACTTTGAGGGCAGACATGGAGTTGACAATTGTGCAGCGGTCGAAGCTGAAAGACCTCTGTAAAGTCCTTCAATGTTTTGAGGAATGCACATGGCTGGTAAGCGCAGACGACGCCATCATAAGCATGAGCATCCCACTTAAGCGTCTGCTCATGCAAACTTTGACGCACATCAAGGAGCAGGCATCTGCAGCCGAGGATGATGAGGAAGAGGAGGAGGGATGCCTTGATGACAGTCAGCCATTGTCTGTTCAGGGAACTGTCGTGGATGAGGTGGAGGAAGAAGAGGAGGAGGAGGATGATGATGGGGATGATTATTTAGGGGAGGAGGATGCTTCTCTTGGGGCAAGAGAAAATGTTGGTGTGGCAAGGTCTGATACTGGGTTTGTGCGTGACTGGAGGGATGTGGATTTGCCTGAAAGTGCTCCTCCACCCAGCACTCGCAGTGCATCATTGACACCGGGAACATAGGCCCATATGTCAGATTATGCCTTGCAGATCCTAAAAAGGGACCCCCACATTGCCAAAATGATGAACGATGATGACTACTGGTTGGCCAGCATCCTGGATCCACGCTATAAAGGCAAATTCCAAAACATCATGCTACAGGAGAACCTTGACCTAATATTGGCTAACAAACAAGCAACTCTGGTAAACCGGTTGGTTGAGGCATTCCCAGCACACAGCAGCGGTGATGGTTGTCACACGAGCCGTAGGGGCCGGGGGCAACTTGGAAGTGGTGTTGGTGGTGCACACATCAGAAGTGGCGTTGGAGACAGGGGTTTCATGACCATGTTGTGGACTGATTTTCCAAGTCCCGCTCACACGACTGGTAATTGTTGTGAGTTCATTTTCCCCTTCACCATTGAGGTCTGATTAACTCCCTCTTCTGGTGAAGGAAGGTAATGAGGCTGATTACAAAGCACCTGAGCAGAATGATGATGACTGGGTGACTGGGATTGCTGACTGGATATAAGGCAACCGACGCCCTTCTGCCTTGCGGGTGATTACTCTGAGGGATTCTTGGAGACCAGTCTGATTCCTGCTCCTCAAAAGCTAAGTTTTCTGCTTT
The DNA here is from genome assembly GCF_039654945.1 of Dendrobates tinctorius. Lineage (NCBI taxonomy): Eukaryota > Metazoa > Chordata > Amphibia > Anura > Dendrobatidae > Dendrobates > Dendrobates tinctorius. Next base: position 63,788,913 of record NW_027361728.1, read on the forward strand.
ACTTTTTGCATTTATGTTTTGGTTTCGTTTTGCCTTATTTTTCTGGATTTCTGCCATTCCCTGCTGGGGTGAGCTGAATTCCTTTTTGCTCTGTCTTCAGAAAATACCTGAGTACTGATATAGTCTTTTTGAAGCCTAGTGTCTTCAGGGCTTTTTTCCCTATCAGTCTGTTGGCTCTTGTTTTTGAGAGGGTTTTGGCAGATTGCAGACAGCAGCTTTTCTATTCTGTCCTATTTAGTTAGCTTGGACCCCATCATTTGCTCAGCCTATCTTTCTATCTGTGTGAGTGTTATTTCATCTTGCTTCACCGTCATTATATGTTGGGGGCTGCCTATTGCTTTGGGGGTCTGCTCTGGGGCAGTTTAGACTTCCCTTTCTGTCTTTAGGCTATGTAGTTCTCCGGCTGTGATCGAGGGGTCTAGGGCACTGTAGAACCCCCCACGGCTACTGCTAGTTGTTGTTGTTAGGTTCAGGGGTCTGCAATCCGATAGCTGCCAACTTCTCTGGTTTTCTGGACTTAGCTAGTATTTCTGTTTTTGCCTCCTACGGTGACTCACTCATAACAGAATCACCCGCCATACCGCAGATCCTAGGGTACTCAATAGCAGAAAAGAATTGTAAAAAAAAAAAAAAGGTGTGTATATTTTTTCCTCTATATCTCTGAGGCCGTAGGAGGAATTTTTTTTTTTTTCTCTCTCAATGGAGATAAAGCAATTGTCTGATCGTGTGTAGCAGCTCGCTGTTTTTTGGGGATCGGTCTAAATTTTTGAATTTCAAAAATAATTGTAAATTATTTTTTGCCTTGAAGCCTAACTCGTCAGGGAGCTCCGCGCTGCAGGTTAAAATTGTCATCACTTTGCTGCGTGGCGATCCCCAGGATTGGGCATTTTCTTTGAAACCAGATGATCCTATTCTGACTATTGTGAATGCATTTTTTCAAGCCTTGGGGTTATTGTATGACGAACCTAATGCTATTGACCAGGCTGAAAAGATCATGTTGGCATTGAGCCAGGGTCGAGATTCTGCAGAATTGTACTGTCAAAAATTCCGAAAGTGGGCGGTCCTTACTACCTGGAATGATAATGCCTTGGCAGCTCTCTTTCGGAAGGGTTTGTCAGAAGCCGTAAAAGATACTATGGTGGGATTTCCTGTTCCCTCTGGTCTTGACAATTCTATGTCATTAGCCATTCAGGTTGATCGGCGTTTACGTGAACGCAGGACTGCACGAGAGGTGTTGCCACCTGTTGAACAAGTGTCTGAACCTATGCAATGTGATAGAGTTTTGTCCAGGGAGCAACGTCAGGAGTTCAGAAGTCGTAATAAGCTGTGTTTTTTTGTGGAGATGCCTCGCATATTATTTCTGTCTGTCCTAAACGAGAGAAACGTTTTGCACACACGTTTTCTGTGGGTGGTGTTCAACTTAAGTTTCTTCTGGCAATTACTCTGATCTGCTCCCTGTCCACATTTTCCGCCAAGGCTTTTGTGGATTCGGGAGCAGCCCTGAATCTAATGGACTTGGATTTTGCTAAACGTTGTGGATTTCCGATGACTAGTGTTGAGCGACTTTTGGTTTTTTAGGGTCGAGTTTCGTTTCGTGAAACCCGACTTTTCCAAAAGTCGGGTCGAGCAAGATCGTCCGATTATAGGAAAAAGTCGGGGTCGTCCCGAAACACGAAACCCAATGTAAGTCAATGGGGAATAAAAGTCGGCAGTGAGAGGAGGACAGGAAACACACCTACAGTGCCCATTTGAATGCCAAAAGCATCAATTCTTCTTACTTAAGCTTGTCAACCTTAATTAACTTCATAATACAAGTTACGCACTGAAAAATGGGGGTTATTTGCCTAAAGTTGTGGGGGGGGAGGGCTGGCTCCAGGTTTTCATGTGCCCTGGGTGAAAGAGCGCCCCTTTAACACATACCATAACTCATCATGCTCCGATACGGCAGAGAAATAGCGGTATAGTACAATGAAAAATACTTCACTTTTTACATCTCAGGACGAGGCCCATCTATTTCTCCATACAGAATCATTGGTCCCATATAATGTTTGAAACAGTATATGATGAGCTCCACATAATGCTACAGTATATGTTGGTCCCCATGGATGAAGCTCCACTGTCTTATGGGCCCAAATAATGCTCCAAACATAATGGGCCCCATTTCTAATGCTCTAGTGTATAATGGGCCCTGTAAATGCTGCTCCAGTGTCTGATGTCCACCTTTGGAATGTTCCAGTGTATGGTGGGCCCCATCTATCATTCTCCAGAGTATAGTGCTCCCCAAAAATTGCTGTCCCAACATTGAAAACAATCAAATAAGTCTCCTCGCTAGGGAATCCCTGTACTAGTCTGGACTCCTCGTCGTCCCCATCTTCCATCTCACTGCACAGTATTTCAACCTTGCAAGTGCTGTGATCCTGAGCAAGCAGGGGGAGCCCACTCGTTGGCGACGGCACTGGCACAGGGCCCCTGATAGTACGGTGGTGTGTCTGATGGCGGGTGGGCCGAACCTGCACTTTCATCTGCAGCTTCCTCTTTGTCACTGTGTAAGATGGAACTGTATATGGGAAGGGTAACCTGAGTTTCATCAGGGTCAGATTCAGGCCGTGTAGCGTGCGAGGGGAATGTAGTGGTCTGGGTCAATGTACCAGCAGATTCATCGAGCAGTGGCTGGGCATCAGTGCACTTGTGTCGCCCCCAGGAGTACGGTCGCCACAGTGGCATTACCTTCCTCCTAGGGAGTGTGATGTCATGCTTGGGAGCAACGAAGGATCTCTCTAGCAGGTTAACTGATTGGGCGGCGTTATTCCCACGAGTCATGACCCTCCAAACAGCGTTCATGAAGGCAAAGTGTTTGTTTTACGTGGGCAGTATGGTTGCAAAGCTGAACCTTAAAGGAATGTCCAGAAGGGCACCACCAGGAGTGGAGCCTACGGTTAAATTCGACTCCACCTGGGAAACCTCAACCATGCCAGCTACAGAACAGATGCACACATTGCAAGCTTAATTCCGTTAACGAACGAGACTCCGTCATGCCCCGCGGTCCGAGTCCGGCTTACTAGAGGGACACGTGAGGCTCTGGCACATGAGATTGGCCAATAACTGGTGTGTCATGCCCTTACATGTCCGTGGCTGCATGTGCGCTACACTGAAAAGGCCAGCGTTTGTCGCTTACAGGTGCAGATAACCCACTGAACAACGTTAGTGATGGGGATCACTGATTACAATTATTACCCGCGAACGATGATTTCCCAGTAAGTGCAGGTCAACCGCAGTTCCGGAATTAGGCCTAACCGTCATTCCTGAAAAAATTAAAAACTTACGTGTGCAAACCACAGGTGCTGTAGCTTGCTTAACAGCTCGCCAGCCGTTCTCACGCCCAGTATGGATTACACGTGATTGCACAAAGGTGAGAAAGGGTACCGTATCCCCAGATAACATGTATGGATAGCGTACACATTCAAAATATATGTCTATACATCAGGAGGCAGGCTCAGACGATGATAGGCCCAGTATGGATTGCACGTGATTGCACAAAGGTTAGAAAGGGTACCGTATCCCCAGATAACATGTATGGATAGCGTACACATTCAAAATATATGTCTATATATCAGGAGGCAGTCTCAGACGGTGTTAGGCCCAGTATGGATTGCACGTGATTGCACAAAGGTTAGAAAGGGTACCGTATCCCCAGATAACATGTATGGATAGCGTACACATTCAAAATATATGTCTATACATCAGGAGGCAGGCTCAGACGGTGTTAGGCCCAGTATGGATTGCACGTGATTGCACAAAGGTTAGAAAGGGTACCGTATCCCCAGATAACATGTATGGATAGCGTACACATTCAAAATATATGTCTATATATCAGGAGGCAGGCTCAGATGGTGTTAGGTCCAGTATGGATTGCACGTGATTGCACAAAGGTTAGAAAGGGTACCGTATCCCCGGATAACATGTATGGATAGCGTACACATTCAAAATATATGTCTATACATCAGGAGGCAGGCTCAGACGGTGTTAGGCCCAGTATGGATTGCACGTGATTGCACAAAGGTTAGAAAGGGTACCGTATCCCCGGATAACATGTATGGATAGCGCACACATTCAAAATATATGTCTATACATCAGGAGGCAGGCTCAGACGGTGTTAGGCCCAGTATGGATTGCACGTGATTGCACAAAGGTGAGAAAGGGTACCGTATCCCCAGATAACATGTATGGATAGCGTACACATTCAAAATATATGTCTATACATCAGGAGGAAGGCTCAGACGGTGTTAGGCCCAGTATGGATTGCACGTGATTGCACAAAGGTTAGAAAGGGTACCGTATCCCCGGATAACATGTATGGATAGCGTAAACATTCAAAATATATGTCTATACATCAGGAGGCAGGCTCAGATGGTGTTAGGCCCAGTATGGATTGCACGTGATTGCACAAAGGTTAGAAAGGGTACCGTATCCCCGGATAACATGTATGGATAGCGTACACATTCAAAATATATGTCTATACATCAGGAGGCAGGCTCAGACGGTGTTAGGCCCAGTATGGATTGCACGTGATTGCACAAAGGTTAGAAAGGGTACCGTATCCCCAGATAACATGTATGGATAGCGTACACATTCAAAATATATGTCTATACATCAGGAGGCAGGCTCAGATGGTGTCAGGCACAGTATGGATTTGACGGCCCAGATTACACAGCGGAGGAGCAGGGAGAGGTAAAGATTGCAAATGCTGGGGCCCTGCCCAAGCAAGGGGGCCCACTCGTGGGCGTCGGTACTGGCACTGGGCCCCTCATAGTACAGCGGTGTGTCTGACGGCGGGTGTGCACCACCACCGTCAGAGACACTTGATTGCACTATGAGGGACCCTGTGCCAGTGCCCGCGCCCAAGAGTCGGCTACCCACCTGTCCAGGGCAACGGCACTCGCACGGTGTCGTGCGCTAGGTGGTGACCCCGGCCATGGGGGGGGAGGCAGCACAGTTAGGGAGTTTTAGAAAGTGGCATATGTTGATGTTGGACATTCAGCTGATGCAAAAGGCGAAATAGGTGAAGTCCCAGGAAGAGGTGGACCAAAGCAAGCCATTTTTCTGTCACCCTATGTGTCATCAGGGGAAGGTGGGACAAAATCCTTGGAAACCCATGCATGGTTCATTTTAATGAAGGTTAGATCATCCACATTTTGGGTTGACAGACGGGTCCTTTTTTCTGTCAGGATTGATCCAGCTGCACTGAAGACTCTTTCCGATAGCACACTTGCAGCTGGGCAAGCGAGCTCCTGTAAGGCATATTGGGCCAATTCAGGCCAGGTGTCCAGTTTAGCGGCCCAATAGTCAAAGGGGAATGACCTGTGTGGGAGAACATCGATATGGGAGGAAAAGTAGTTTGTAACCATAGTTGACAACTGCTGTCTCCTGTCACTTTCCATCGATGCAGTATTACCAGTTGTGTGAGCGGTATTTGAAAAATCAGTCCACAACATTGTCATGAAACCCCTGTCTCCAACGCCACTTCTGCTGTGTGCAGCACGAACACCTCTGCCAAGCTGCCCCCGGCCCGTACGGCTCGTGTGAGAACCATCACCGCTGCTGTGTGCTGGGAATGCCTCAAGCAACCGATTTAACAGAGTTGCTTGTTTATTAGCCAATATTAGGTCAAGGTTCTCCTTTGGCATGATGTTTTGTAATTTGCCTTTATAGCGTGGATCCAGGATGCTGGCCAACCAGTAGTCGTCATCGTTCATCATTTTGGCAATGCAGGGGTCCCTTTTTAGGATCCGCAAGGCATAATCTGACATGTGGGCCAATGTTCCCGGTGTCAATGATGCACTGCGAGTGCTGGTTGGAGGAGCACTTTCTGGCAAATCCACATCCCTCCAGTCACGCACAAACCCTGTACCAGACCTTGCCACGCCAACATTTTCACTTGCCCCACGAGATGCATCCTCCTCCCCTAAGTAATCATCCCCATCATCATCCTCCTCCTCCTCTTCTTCCTCCACCTCATCCAGGAGAGGTCCCTGAGCAGACAATGGCTGAATGTCATCAAGGATTCCCTCCTCCTCTTCCTCCTCATCAACATTGGCTGCAGACGCCTGCTCCTTAAGGTGCGTCAAAGTTTGCATGAGCAGACGCATAAGTGGGATGCTCATGCTTAGGATGGCGTCATCTGCGCTTACCAGCCGTGTGCATTCCTCAAAACACTGAAGGACTTTACAGAGGTCTTTCAGCTTCGACCACTGCACACCTGTCAACTCCATGTCTGCTCTCAAAGTGCCTGGCCGTGTATCCTCCCACAAATGCATTATGGCCTGCCTCTGCTCGCACAGCCGCTCCACCATGTGTAGGGTGGAGTTCCACCTTGTTGCAATGTCGATAATGAGGCGGTGGTTGGGAAGGTGGAGCAATCGCTGCAGCTTCTGCATACGAACGGAGTGTACAGGCGACCGGCGGATGTGCGCGCACAGTCTTCGCACCTTCTGGAGCAGGGCTGTTAACTCCGGATAATTTTTGAGGAAGCACTGCACCACCAGGTTCAAGGTGTGAGCCAAGCAAGGTATGTGGCTGAGTTTTGAAAGGGCTATGGCTGCCACAAAATTACGGCCGTTATCACTAACTACCTTGCCTACCTCAAGATGTACACTGCCCAGCCATGACTCAGTTTGTCGCTTCAAGTACTCGGCCAGTACCTCGGCGGTGTGTCTGTCGCCCAAACACATCATCTGCAACACAGCCTGCTGACGCTTTCCACTAGCTGCTCGATAGGGGGACACATCGTGTGCAACAGTGGCAGCTGCAGATGGAGTGCTCGTACGACTGCGCTCTGTGGACGAGCTTTCGCTTCTGGAGGAGGAGGAGGAGGAGGAGGGTCGAACGCCTACAGCCAACTGTTTCCTATTCCGTGGGCTAGGCAGCACTGTCCCACCACCGCTGTCCCCTGTGGACCCTGCATCCACCACATTAACCCAGTGCGCAGTGATGGACACGTAACGGCCCTGGCCATGCCGACTGGACCATGCATCAGTTGTGAGGTGCACCTTTCCGCTCACTGACTGCTTGAGTGCATGGACAATGCGGTCTTTCACATGATGGTGGAGGGCTGGGATGGCTTTGCGAGAGAAGAAGTGGTGACTAGGTAGGTGATAGCGTGGTACTGCATAGGCCATGAGTTCGCGGAAAGCTGCAATTTCCACCAAACGAAAGGGCATCATCTCAAACGAGATTAGTTTGGCAATGTGGGCGTTCAAACCCAGTGTACGCGGATGAGAGACTGAGTACTTTCTTGACCTACTCATAGTGTCTGGGAGGGTGAGCTGGACTTGAGAGCTGCATATGGTGGAAGTAGCGGTGGACAGGGCGGACTGAGAGAGGGTTGATGATGGTGATGGAGTTGTTGTTCTTTCTGATGGCCTAGAATCAGTCTTTCGTTGATATAACAGTGGGATTCCCTGACTGCTGTGGCATTGCAACGACACCTCAACATTTGCTGCTGTGCTAACCGGTGGGCTTACAGTGGGGGAAACAATGTAGTGTTGCTGACTACCTTCGTTGTGATCAGTTGCACATGTGGCACTTGAGGTTTGGTGTTGTGTCCACGCTTGCAAGTGCATGCTGGTTAAATGTCTAAGCATGCAACTGGTATTCAAATTTTTCAGATTTTTCCCTCGGCTAAAGGTCTTTGCGCACTTCTTACAGATAACCTTGGCCTGATCATGAGGATTTTGTTCAAAAAAGTGCCACACTGCACTATTCCTACTTTGGCAGACATTTTGCGGCCTAGCATGCTGTGATCTTTTGACCCTCTGGACAAGCTGTCCAGCAACTCTTTTGATGTTTGGAACCTGTCTTTGGAGTGCTCCGGGCCTGCCAGATAACAGCTGTTGCGATGTCGATGTCTGCTGTGGATGCTCATCATCTGAGCTATTGGAAGCAGCAATCTCTTCCCCCAATGGATGCCAATCTGGGTCAACAACTGGGTCATCCATCACCTCCTCTTCTATGTCATGTGCACCTTCCTCTGTGTCACCGTGTATGGTGGTATAGTGTGCGGGAAGGGGCACCTGAGTCTCATCAGGGTCAGAATCTGGCTCTGTACACTGCGAGGACAATGTAGTGCTCTGAGTGAATGTACCAGCAGAATCATCCATCAGCGGCTGTGCATCAGTACACTCCATGTCAGATTCATCTTGGCCTGGGTAATTCACCATTTCACTTGATAATCCAGGCATGGTATGTGAAAACAGCTCCATGGAGTAATCAGTAGTATGGCCTGCGTCATCCTTCAATCTTGGTTGGGGTGAAGGACACAAGGAAAGGTGTGGTTCATGAACATGAGCCTCCAATGACGACTCAGTGCTTTTACTTTTTACAACTGAAGAAGAGGAGGCGATAGAGCTGGAGGCTGAGTCAGCAATGTAAGACAAAACTTTTTCCTGATGCTCTGCCTTTAAAAGCGGTTTGCCAACTCCTAGAAAACTAAGCGTTCGAGGCCTTATGTAGCCAGACGATGACGCAGGCTCAACACCTCCTGCATTCGGTCCTATTTTGCTCTTGCCACTACCATCAGATCCACCACCAACACCATCATTACCAGCTGCCAACCCCCGCCCAATTCCACGGCCTCTTCCACCAGCCTTCCTCATTTTTGGTAGAAATGTAGACAAAATCCAACAAACTATATAGTAATGTAAAACAAGGTACAAGGTGTCTATAGGACAGAGGAGATTTTGAATTTCTGCAGACACTTGTGGACACTGGACACTTTTGGATTGTGTGAGGCCCACTGAGTATCTGAGCGCTCTGTCACAGGCTCGATGGCAGAGCTGTGACCAAAGTGACTAGAGGATAAGGGAGATATTGAATTTCTGCACACACTTGTGGACACTGGACACTTATGGATTGTGTGAGGCCCACTGACTAGTATCTGAGCGCTCTGTCACAGGCTCGATGGCAGAGCTGTGACCAAAGTGACTAGAGGATAAGGGAGATTTTGAATTTCTGCACACACTTGTGGACACTGGACACTTATGGATTGTGTGAGGCCCACTGACTAGTATCTGAGCGCTCTGTCACAGGCTCGATGGCAGAGCTGTGACCAAAGTGACTAGAGGATAAGGGAGATTTTGAATTTCTGCAGACACTTGTGGACACTGGACACTTATGGATTGTGTGAGGCCCACTGACTAGTATCTGAGCGCTCTGTCACAGGCTCGATGGCAGAGCTGTGACCAAAGTGACTAGAGGATAAGGGAGATTTTGAATTTCTGCACACACTTGTGGACACTGGACACTTATGGATTGTGTGAGGCCCACTGACTAGTATCTGAGCGCTCTGTCACAGGCTCGATGGCAGAGCTGTGACCAAAGTGACTAGAGGATAAGGGAGATTTTGAATTTCTGCAGACACTTGTGGACACTGGACACTTATGGATTGTGTGAGGCCCACTGACTAGTATCTGAGCGCTCTGTCACAGGCTCGATGGCAGAGCTGTGACCAAAGTGACTAGAGGATAAGGGAGATTTTGAATTTCTGCACACACTTGTGGACACTGGACACTTATGGATTGTGTGAGGCCCACTGACTAGTATCTGAGCGCTCTGTCACAGGCTCGATGGCAGAGCTGTGACCAAAGTGACTAGAGGATAAGGGAGATTTTGAATTTCTGCACACACTTGTGGACACTGGACACTTATGGATTGTGTGAGGCCCACTGAGTATCTGAGCGCTATGTCACAGGCAGAAATTGGCTAGTGTATCACAAACTACAAGGTGTATGTAGAATTGGGCAGAATTGGAATCTCCCTAGAGTGCAGGTCTGTAAGAACGGAACATGTCCTCGACTTATTCTCACAGAGTGACTCACTGATAGCTTCACTGTGGCTGTGATAACAGCCGTTACACGGTACTCTGTGAGGAGCGTACACCGCTGTATGGTGTGAAAAAATGCACGCTCAGTACCTCAGCAGGACAAAAAAAGAAATTGTGATTGCTTTTAAAAAAGCAGTTTGTGGAGCAGTGGGTAAACAGCAATGCAGGAATGTCAGGAAGCCTTAGAAGGCAGCCCAACAACCAACACCACTGATACACCACTATATAGCCTCCCCTTGCACTGCACAGTGACTGGTGTGTTGTACAGGCAAAATCGCTAGCAGCAGAAGCAGTTTTTTTTCTTCTTCTCAGCAGGATAAAAAAAAATATTGGGATTGCTTTTAAAAAAGCAGTTTGCGGAGCAGTGGGTAAACAGCAATGCAGGAATGTCAGGAAGCCTTAGAAGGCAGCCCAACAACCAACACCACTGACAAACCACTATATAGCCTCCCCTTGCACTACACAGTGACTGGTGTGTTGTACAGGCAAAATCGCTAGCAGCAGAAGCAGTTTTTTTTTCTTCTTCTCAGCAGGACAAAAAAAAAAAAATTGGGATTGCTTTTAAAAAAGCAGTTTGCGGAGCAGTGGGTAAACAGCAATGCAGGAATGTCAGGAAGCCTTAGAAGGCAGCCCAACAACCAACACCACTGATACACCACTATATAGCCTCCCCTTGCACTGCACAGTGACTGGTGTGTTGTACAGGCAAAATCGCTAGCAGCAGAAGCAGTTTTTGGTGTCTTCTTCCCTGCCTAACGCTCTCCCTACAAAATCATCATCAGCAGCAGCTCTCCCTATTCTGAGATCAGCATGAGTAACATGGCGGTCGGCGTGCACGCCCTTTTATACCCCCTGTGATGCCCCCCAAAGCAAGCCAATCACTTGCATGCCCTTCTGAAAGATGGTGGTGACCCGTGCCTATGTCATCACGTTGCCCACAGTGTCCGTGGATCCTGATTGGCTGAAAAAGAGCGCAAAACAAACTTTTGAAACGCGACTTTGGCGCGTAAGTCGCCGACCTCGTGGCCGACCTCATCCTAGGGTCGGGTTTCGTTTCATGAAACCCGACTTTGCCAAAAGTCGGCGACTTTTTAATTTTTTCGACCCGTTTCGCTCAACTCTACCGATGACACCTCTGCGGATGCCTATCCCTTTGAGGGGGATTGATGCTACTCCTTTGGCAAAAAATAAACCTCTGTTTTGGACCCAGGTGGTAATGCGGGTCGCCCCAGACCATCAAGAAAATTGCAGATTTTTGGTGTTGCATAATTTGCATGATACCATTGTTCTGGGGTTTCCCTGGTTGCAAATTCATAATCCAGTTTTGGATTGGAAATCTGTGTCTGTGGTGAGTTGGGGTTGTCCGTGTGCCCTTAGTGAGGCTCCGGTTTTTTCCACCTCTCCTCAGTCGCATGATGTTCCTGACTATTTGGCGGACTTTTATGATGTATTTAGTGAGAATAAGTCTGCGTCTTTGCCTCCTCATAGGAGTTATGACTGTGCAATTGAACTGAGCCCGGGGTGTAAATTTCCTAAGGGTCGGCTCTTCAATTTATCTGTACCCGAGCACGAGGCTATGCGATCCTATATTAAGGAGGCGTTGGAGAAGGGTCATATTAGACCATCCTCTTCACCCTTAGGTGCCGTTTTTTTTTTCGTGGCCAAAAAGGATGGTTCATTAAGGCCTTGTATTGATTATCGTGCCCTCAACAAAATTACTATTAAATATCAGTATCCGTTACCCCTGATTTCGGATCTATTCTCCAGAGTTAAAGGTGCTTGCTTGTTTACCAAGCTTGACCTCAGGGGGGCGTATAATCTTATCCGCATTAAGCATGGGGATGAATGGAAGACGGCGTTTAATACTCCAGAGGGACATTTTGAGTACCTAGTGATGCCTTTTGGGCTCACTATTGCCCCTTCTGTCTTCCAGTCCTTCATGAACGATATATTCCGAGACTTTGTGGATAAATTTTTGATTATCTATCTGGATGATATTTTGATCTTCTCCAAGGACTGGGATTCTCATGTGGCACATGTTCGGACTGTGTTCCGGATCTTGAGGGAGAATTCCCTGTATGTCAAAGGATCGAAATGCCTTTTTGGGGTACAGAGAATTTCATTTTTGGGATTTATTTTGTCTCCGTCAGCTATTGAAATGGACCCGGCCAAAGTACAGGCCATTTATGATTGGGTTTAGCCCACTTCTTTGATGGCCCTCCAGAAGTTTTTGGGTTTTGCTAATTTTTATCATCGGAAATTTATAGCAAAATTTTCTAGTATTGCCAAGCCATTCACTGATCTGACTAAAAAGGGTGCTGATGTGTTGAATTGGTCTCCGGAGGCTGTTTCTTCCTTTCAGGAGCTGAAGCGAAGATTCACTTCTGCCCCGGTTTTGCGGCAACCTGATGTCTCACTCCTGTTCCAGGTAGAGGTGGACGCTTCTGAGATTGGTGCAGGAGCTGTTTTGTCCCAAAAGGATCCTGTAACATCTAAAATGAATCCCTGTGCTTTCTTTTCCCGAAAGTTCTCTCCATCTGAATGTAACTATGATGTGGGGAATCGGGAACTGTTAGCCATGAAATGGGCATTTGAGGAGTGGAGACATTGGTTGGAGGTAGCTAAACACCAAGTCGTGGTCCTCACTGACCACAAGAATTTGATTTACCTGGAGTCGGCCAAACGCTTGAACCCTAGACAGGCTAGGTGGGCCTTGTTTTTTACACGTTTTGATTTTGTGGTCTCTTTTCTTCCTGGCACTAAGAATGTCAAGGCAGACGCCCTCTCTAGGAGCTTCTTTGCTGATTCTCCTGTGGTGACCAAGCCTGCTACCATCTTAGGCAAAAGGGTAGTTCTTTCTGCCATCTCACCCGATTTGAGACGTGCTCTGGAAGAGTTCCAGGAGGACAAACCTGAGCGTTGTCCCAGTGGAAAGTTGTATGTTCCTGACCAGTGGAAGAAGAGAGTGATGTCTGAAGTTCATTGCTCTGCATTGGCTGGTCATCCAGGTATTTTTGGTACTAGAGATCTGGTGAGTCGGTCTTTTTGGTGGCCCGCCTTGTCTCGTGATGTCAGTAATTTTGTGCAGTCCTGTGGGACTTGCTCCCGGTCTTAACCTTGTTCTCGCTCTAGTGGGTTGTTGATGCCTTTGCCGGTCCCCATGAGGCCATGGACCCATATTTCAATGGATTTCATCTCTGATATGCCTGACTCTCAGAGAATGACTGTTATTTGGGTGATTTGTGATAGGTTCTCTAAGATGGTTCATCTTGTACCACTCCCTAAGTTGCCATCTTCCTCTGAGTTGGTGCCCCTGTTTTTGCAACAGGTGGTTCACTTGTACGGGATTCCTGAGAACATTGTATCTGACAGAGGAGTTCAATTTGTGTCTAGATTTTGGAGGACTTTCTGTTCCAAGCTGGGAATTCAGTTGTCTTCTCCTCTGCTTTTCACCCTCAGACCAATGGGCAGACGGAGAGAACAAACCAGACCTTTTAGTCGTATTTGAGATGTTTTATTTCCGCCGATCAGGATGATTGGGTTTCATTATTGCCCTTGGCCGAATTTGCTTTAAATAATAGAGCTAGTTCTGCCACTTTGATGTCACCTTTTTTTTGTAACTTTGGGTTTCATCCTCGATTTTCTTCAGGGCAGGTGGAGCCTTCTGCCTGCCCAGGTGTTGACACTGTGGTGGAGAGAATGCACCAGATCTGGGACTAAGTGGTGGATAAGTTATCTCTCTCCCAGGAAAAGGCCCAGCGGTTTTCCAACCGACATAGGACCATTGGTCCCCAGTTTAAGGTTGGTGATATGGTTTGGTTATCATCAAAAAATATCGCTATGAAGGTGGCTTCTCCTAAGTTTAAGCCTAGATTTATTGGACCTTACAAGATTTTGGAGATTATTAATCCGGTCTCTTTTCGTTTGGCTCTTCCTGTCACATTTATAATTCATAATGTGTTTCATAAGTCCTTGTTGAAGAGGTTTGTTGAACCATTTGTTCCTGGGGTGGCACCTCCGAACCCTGTATTAGTTGAAGGTAACATGGAATTTGAGGTAGAGAAGATACTGGATTCCCGTCTGGCTAGACAGAGACTCCAGTATTTCGTTAAGTGGAAGGGTTATGGTCAGGAGGATAATTCCTGGGTCTCTGCCTCTGATATTCATGCCAAAAGATTGGTGCGTGCCTTTCATCAGGCTCACCCTGATCGCCCTGGTGGCGTGGATGAGGGTTCGGTGACCCCTCCTCAAGGGGGAGGTACTGTTGTGAGTTCATTTTCCCCTTCGCCATTGAGGTCTGATTAACTCCCTCTTCTGGTGAAGGAAGGTAGTGAGGCTGATTACAAAGCACCTGAGCAGAATGATGATGACTGGGTGACTGGGATTGCTGACTGGATATAAGGCAGCCGACGCCCTTCTGCCTTGCGGGTGATTACTCTGAGGGATTCTTGGAGACCAGTCTGATTCCTGCTCCTCAAAAGCTAAGTTTTCTGCTTTACTTTTTGCATTTGTGTTTTGGTTTCGTTTTGCCTTATTTTTCTGGATTTCTGCCATTTCCTGCTGGGGTGAGCTGAATTCCTTTTTGCTCTGTCTTCAGAAAATACCTGAGTACTGATATAGTCTTTTTGAAGCCTAGCGTCTTCAGGGCTTTTTTCCCTATCAGTCTGTTGGCTCTTGTTTTTGAGAGGGTTTTGGCGGATTGCAGACAGCAGCTTTTCTATTCTGTCCTATTTAGTTAGCTTGGACCCCATCATTTGCTCAGCCTATCTTTCTATCTGTGTGAGTGTTTTTTCATCTTGCTTCACCGTCATTATATGATGGGGGCTGCCTATTGCTTTGGGGTCTGCTCTGGGGCAGTTTAGATTTCCCTTTCTGTCTTTAGGCTATGTAGTTCTCCGGCTGTGATCGAGGGGTCTAGGGCACCGTAGGAACCCCCCACGGCTACTGCTAGTTGTTGTTGTTAGGTTCAGGGGTCTGCAATCCGATAGCTGCCAACTTCTCTGGTTTTCTGGACTTAGCTAGTATTTCTGTTTTTGCCTCCTACGGTGACTCACTCATAACAGGTAATACTGCATCAATTGAAAGTGACAGGAGACAGCACTTGTCAACTATGGTTACAAACTACTTTTCCTCCCATATCGATGTTCTCCCTCACAGGTCATTCCCATTTGACTATTGGGCAGCTAAACTGGACACCTGACCTGAATTGTCACAATATGCCTTACAGGAGCTCGCTTGCCCAGCTGCAAGTGTGCTATCGGAAAGAGTCTTCAGTGCTGCTGGATCAATCCTGACAGAAAAAAGGACCCGTCTATCGACCCATAATGTGGATGATCTAGCCTTCATTAAAATGAACCATGCATGGGTTTCCAAGGATTTTGTCACACCTTCCCCTGATGACACATAGGGTGACAGAAAAATGGCTTTCTTTGGTCCACCTCTTCCTGGGACTTGACCAATTTCGCCTTTAGCAGCAGGTGAATGTCCCACATCAACATATGCCATTTTGTAAACCACCCTAACTGGGCTGCATTCTCCCCCCATGGCTCTTTGGGATTCACCACGTGCACGTATGGCAAGGTGAAGAATTAACCCTTGATAAAGACCAGATGGGCCGAAACGTTGGGTTTTAATACTCTGCTGTACAAGTTTATATATTGGCTGTGAATTCCCAGTGCATAAAGAGATTAAATAAAAAGATGGAATAAATGAATATATTTCTGGAAGCAACTTCGTTTTTGATATTGTTCTGAGTGCTAGAGGTGTTTTGACATTATAGGGGTCACCACCTAGCGCATGCAACCGTGCGAGTGCCGTTGCCCTGGACAGGTGGGTGGGCTGACTCTTGGGCGCGGGCACTGGCACAGGGTCCCTCATAGTGCAATCAAGTGTCTCTGATGTGGGAGTGCACACCCGCCATCAGACACACCGCCATACTATGAGGGGCCCAGTGCCAGTACCGATGCCCACGAGTGGGCCCCCCTTGCTTGGGCAGGGCCCCAGCATTTGCAATGTTTACCTCTCCCTGCTCCTCCGCTGTGTAGTCTGGGCTGTGAAATCCTTCACTGGGACTGCCACTACAAATTTGGTGAACTGATAGAAGATGATGGTTAAGACGTAGCTATGCCCTGTCCCGCTGGCCGGGATCTAGCTTCAGATGATCAATGGCTTCCATTTCTTATAGACGTCGACTCACAATGAGATGCAGTGGTGGTTTCTCATCAGCTTTCACAGTTTTCCTACCCACAGACGTGTGACATTCCACCGCACATTTTTAAATGTGCCCTCTCATGCCAATCCAAATGAATCGCCTACGGCCTGTGGCTTCTGTCTTTTGCACTCCAAAGTTACGTGACAGAGCATGATAGGCAGTGAGCACCATGTTTACATCCCTCCCTGTGATCAAAATTATATGGATATGAGTAATGGCAATGGGATCAACGGTACTGCGATACAGCAACACTTTCTTCACAAAGAAAGGTTTTCACTGTCTCCACACACTAATTAATTGAGGGTCTGCATCGCCTCTGAGAATAGTGACGGAAGTTTATCCCGTGAATAGGAATTCCTAGATTTCTGCAATCACTAGAATTTATGTCAGTAATTGTATGCATCTCATTTCCTATTGCGGAGAGTCTGGACTGTCTTACTGAGACAGAAATATATATGAAGATTTAAAAATACCACCAATAGTGTATACTGGTGTACGCTTCAAATACATTTCCTTTTTTCTACTTTTTAGATTGTTGTCTAATCCATACTGAGAACATGGAAATTTTAAATATTTAAACTATGCTATATATACCTGCCATCCAGTGATAATGTACCCTTTCTCAACTTTGTACAAGATGGTAAAATTCATACTGGGCCTGAGACCATCTGAGCCTGCCTCCTGATCTATAGACATAGGTTTTTAATGTGAAAACTATGCTATACATACCTGTAATCCAGTGATACGTTACCCTTTCTCACCTTTGTCCAATCACATCTAATTCATACTGGGCCTGAGACCGTCTGAGCCTGCCTCCTGATATATAGACCTACGTTTTTAATGTGTAAACTATGCTATACATACCTGTTATCCTGTGATACGGTACCCTTTCTCACCTTTGTCCAATCACGTCTAATCCATACAGGGCCTGAAACCGTCTGAGCCTGCCTCCTGTTATATAGACATAGGTTTTTAATGTGTAAACTATGCTATACAAACCTGTTATCCAGTGATACGGTACCCTTTCTCACCTTTGTCCAATCACGTCTAATCCATACTGGGCCTGAGACCGTCTGAGCCTGCCTCCTGATATATAGACATAGGTTTTTAATGTGTAAACTATGCTACATATATACAGTACATGTTACCCGGTGAAACTGTACCCTTTATCAACTTTCTAGAATCTTGTCGAATCCATACTGGGCCTGAGATCGGCTGTTAAGCAAGCTACAGCAACTGTGGTTTGGACACATAATTTTTTGCATTTTTTCAGGAAGGCCGGTTAGGCCTAATTCAGGAATTGCGGTTGACCTGCACTTACTGGGAAATCATCGTTCGCGGGGAATAATTGGAATCACAGATCCCCATCACAAATGGTGTTCTGCTGGCTACCTGCACCTGTAAGCGACAAAAGCTGGTCCTTTCAGTGTGGCGCGCATGCAGCCCCGGACATGTAACACCATGATAGACCTTGATAGTGCCAGAGCCTCGTGTATCCCTCTAGTAAGCTTGACGCGTACCGCGGGGGCATGCCGGAGTCTCGTTCGTTAACGGAATAAAGCTGACAAATTGCTAGCACAACTACAAACGGACATACCACACCACACACACAATCGACAAACCTTTCAATATGTGCATCTTTTCTTGAGGTGGCATGGTTGTGGTTTCCCGGGTGGAGTCCAATTAAGCCGCAGGCTCCACTCCTGGTGGTGCCCATTTGGACATTCCTTTAAGGTTCAGCTTTGCAATCATACTGCCCCCGGAAAGCAAACACTTTGTCTTCATGGACGCTGTTTGGAGGTTCGTGGGAATAACGCCGCCCGATCGTCAGTTGGCATAATTTATTGGTGGGAAGTCTGACGGTATATGATCGTGTTTGATTTCAGAAATTTTTTTTTTTGGTTGGTATTTTACATTTTTATTCCAGCCTTTCTTGACTTCATAAGGGAATGACAAGCCTATATCTGTGTCTCCTCCACCTCCTCCTTTTATTCCTCCACCTCTTTTCTAAATGCAGTTGCCCTTTTCCATATGTAATTTTTTTCTTCTGAGCATTTTCTCTGCTTTGGGACACCTTTTAAGGTGTTTTGTAATTGTTTTCTATGTGTTTGTATGTGTTTGTGTTTGCCTGCCATTGTTTTCAATGGGGTTCGACGAACATTCAACGAACTTGCCTCCTGTGTGACGAACCAAAACACTAGCGCGGTGGCTCAACACTACTCCTGATATATAGACATACATTGTTAATGTTTAAACTATGCTATATATACCTGCTATCTGATGAAACTGTACACTTTGTCTACTTTTTATATTCTTGTCTAATCCATACTGAGCCTGTGAGTGTCTCTGTGTGACTGATGGAATATATATCGAGATTGACAATTATCCTTTGACTGAATAGAGCTGTACATTTCTGATACAGTGCCATATATCTGATGTTATTTTGTGTCTATTTTGTGCAAAATTTTGAAGTTTGGTGGAAGAGGCCGCGGATGTGGGCGCGGGGGGGCCAGCTAGTGATGATGGTGGTGGTGCATCTGCTGGTAGTGGCAAAAGCACAATAGCAGCTAAGGCAGGAGGTGTTGAGCCTGCGTCACGGTCTGGCTCCGGAACGCCTGGAATGATACCTTTTCTGGGAGTAGGTTAACCACTTTTAAAGGCAGAGCATGAGGAACTGGTTTTGGCTTACATTGCCGAAACAGACTCCATCAAATATGCCCACCTCTTCTGAAGTTTCAAAAAATGCAAGCACTGAGTGGTCAAGTGCTGGCTCCTGGTCAGGAAGAACCCCTTTCCTTGTGTCCTGCACCCCCACCCAAACTGAATGAGGCAGCAGGCCACACTTCACATTAGTCCATGTAGCTCTTTCTATCATACCATGTCTGGGTTATCAAGTCAAAGCGTGAATTCCCCAGTCCAAGATGAATCTGACATGGAGTGTGGGTGGCCAGCCAGGGCAGTGGGGTTAATCGGTACCGGGCCGGTGTCTCACAGGGATGTGTCACGGTGGTGGTGACCCGTTCCGTGGCCCTGGTGCTTCCATGCAAAGGGGTAAATTACGTTTATAGGTGAATGATACGTGAAGCCACCTCTGGTTTCTGATTGGATTGACCAGCACTGCAGTGTCGCTTCTGTGGGACAGATGTTGTGGTGCAGCTAAGATGTAGAAGACCTGCACAGGTAGGGCCGTAGTCGCAGGGCAGATGAAAGAGTTGGGAGATGGTGTGCAGTGCAGGATGTAGCTGAGCCGTGTGCCAGGAGCAGGAGAAAGATGACAGACACAGTCGTGCAGTTCCTTTACCTGTACTTGGTAGGTGCTGTCCAGGACCCAGAGTACAGATGGAGAAGGAGTTGGTCAGCCTGGAAGCCAATTGGGATTTCTCTCTCTGCAGATAGGTAGTGTAGCCTCCGTTCTAGCGCTTATCTGAGGTACTCGCAGTGCTGAGTTCAATGAAGTTGCCCCTGTTGACTCTCTTTTGGAACTTTCTCGTATGGCTGGCAGCCGTAGCCTTTTTCTTCTGGCTCACACACGTCGATGCTGGGGCCTCCGAGCCTCAGTTGGGTACAGAGCATTTACAGCTGCTACTTCCTCCAGATTCTGCTGCAGGAACGTCAGTGTCCCTAAAAACTCGGAGACCAGAATCCGGACCATGGGCTCCAGCTAGGAGTGAGCCTTAACTCTGCTCATCCTCCAGATCCCCTTCTCACGTCCACACACTTCCCCTTCCCTGGACAGAATGGCCTAACTTACCTCCTCTCGACCACAGAGAGCAGCTCCTCAGAGGTCTCCCTGCTGGCGTGGAGTGGGAAATGTGTTGTGTGTTGGTTTAACTGCTAGAGAGATCTTTCGTTGCTCCCAAGCATGACATCACACTCCCTAGGAGGAAGGTAATGCCACTGTGGCGACCGTACTCCTGGGGACACCACAAGTGCACTGATGCCCAGCCACTGCTAGATGATCTCTGCTGGTACATTGACCCAGACCACTACATTCCCCTCACACTCTACACAGCCAGAATCTGACCCAGAGGAAACTCAGGTTCCTCTTCCTGCATACTATACCACCTTACACAGTGACAAAGAGGAAGGTGCAGATGAAAGTGCAGGTTCCTTGAGCTGGTGGGGTGGCATACTCATGGGCGACGGCACTGGCACAGGGCCCCTCATAGTACGTAAAAGTGTCTCTGCCGGTGGGAGGACCCACCGGGCCCACCCGCCGTTAGACACACCACCACACACCGCCGTACTATTAGAGGGGCCCTGTGCCACTGCCGTCGCCAACGAGTGGGCCCCCCTGCTTGCTCAGGATCACAGCACTTGCAAAGTTGAAATACTTACCTCACCCTGCTCCACCGCCATGACGTCTTCCGTGTTTCCTGACAGTGATAGTCTGATCAGAGAGCGCAATGACATCACGTCTGTACGCCCTCTGCCTAAACAGCCAAGTGCAGTGAGATGGACGATGGGGATGACGAGGAGTCCAGACTAGTACAGGTATTCCATAGCGAGGAGACTTATTTAATTGTTTTCAACAGCAATTTTTGGGGAGCACTATACTCTGGAGAATGATATATGGGGCCCACCATACACTGGAGCATTCCAAAGGTGGACATCAGACACTGGAGCAGCATTTACAGGGCACATTATAAACTAGAGCATTAGAAATGGGGTCCATTATGTATGGAGCATTATTTGGGCCCATAAAACAGCGGAGCTTCATCCATGGGGACCAACATATACTGTAGCATTATGTGGAGCTCATCATATACTGTTCCAAACATTATATGGGAGCAATGATTCTGTATGGAGAAATATATGGACCTCATTACTCAGTATAGCGCACTATGCGGTTGCCATAATACTGTATGGAGTAATATACTGTCCGTTTTTGGAGCTAATAAAAATGGATATCAGTCATAAGATGTAAAAAGTGAAGTATTTTTCATTGTACTATGCCACTATTTCTCTGCGGTATCGGGGCATCATGAGTTGTGGTATGTGTTAAAGGGGCGCTCTTTGGCCCAGGGCACATGAAAACCTGGAGCCAGCCCTACCCCCCCCACAAATTTCGCCAAATAACCCCCATTTTTCAGTGCGTAACTAGTATTATGAAGTAAATTAAGGTTGAAAAGCTTCAGTAATCAGAATTGATGTTTTTGGCATTCAAAAGGGCACTGTAGGTGTGTTTCCTGTCCTCCACTCCCTGCCGACTTTGCTTCCCCATTGACTGGCATTGGGTTTTCGTGTTTCAGTCGACCTTCGACTTTTCACGATAATCGGCTGATTTCGGTCGACCCGACTTTTGCGAAAGTCGGGTTTCATGAAACCCGACTCGACCAGAAAAAAGGCAAAGTCGCTCATCTCTACTCATATGCATTGATCAAGGTCCCATGCATTGAATATCCAGAATAGCTATGGGCAAATCAACAATAGAGTCACTAGACAAAGCCTTCAAATCGAGGAATATCACCCTGGGGGCCAAGACACGGCTTGTACATAGTCTGTTCTTTTCTGTAGTAACATTTGTTTGTGAAGCCTGGACAATAAAGAATCAAGAGAAAAAAAGATTTGATACCCTTCGAAATGTGGTGCTGGAGAACGATGTTATCAATACCATGGATGACAAGAAGAACAAACAAATCATTCTTAGAACAAATCAAGACATATTACTCGAAGCTAGGATCATCAAGCTACAACTTGTCTACTTTGGACACATCATACGAAGGGAGCAATCACTGGAGAAGGACATTATGGTCGGAAAAATAGAAGGAAAAAGGGAACGAGGAAGACAAGAAACCCAATGGCTTGATACAATCAAAATAACAGCGGAGAAAACCCTGGTGGATCTATCTAAACTTGCACAAGATCAATCTTCCTACAAAGCTTTTATCCATCATGTCGCCATAGCTCAAGATCGAGCAGAAGGCCATTAAATAAAATTATAATAATAACACTGATCCTATTGGCACCAGTGTTTTTACTTAAGCAGATAATTGTACTAATAGTCACAAGCTGCTACATATAATAAAGGCAGCCAATAGGTAGGGGTGTCTTAGGCTATTCTGCTTCCTTATGAGGAGTGTGAACTTGTATAGGGATCCATTATGTAAGCAAGGCTTAGAAACAAACAAGGGTAAAATTGGTAAAGCAAACATTTTTTCCGAAAAGGATTGGAATACCAGAAAGAATAAGCGCCTAAGTGATAACAAATCAGTAACAAAATGGGGCCTTTTATGATGTAATAATAAAAATAATAATATAACATTATTTGTATCAAAGGAATCTGTCAGTAAGATCAACGCTCAAAGGTCACCTATATGGGCATGGAATTCATAGAAAGTTGAATAAAATTATACCTTGATATCTGTGATACCATGAATGGTTCCCGAGAGATCAACATTTTTCTTAATAAATAAATGAGCAGTTAGGATCTATGCCAGAGACAGATATCCTTGTGAATTTGCCTTCTTAATTTTATCAAAAGGGAGAATTATCACTGTGAGACATGTAATGAGTAGAGTTGAGCGAAACGGGTCGAAAAAATTCAAAAGTCGCCGACTTTTGGCAAAGTCGGGTTTCATGAAACGAAACCCGACCCTAGGATGAGGTCAGCCACGAGGTCGGCGACTTACGCGCCAAAGTCGCGTTTCAAAAGTTTGTTTTGCGCTCTTTTTCAGCCAATCAGGATCCACGGACACTGTGGGCAACGTGATGACATAGGCACGGGTCACCACCATCTTTCAGAAGGGCATGCAAGTGATTGGCTTGCTTTGGTGGGCGTCACAGGGGGTATAAAAGGGCGTGCACGCCGACCGCCATCTTACTTCTGCCGATCTTAGTATAGGGAGAGGTTGCTGCTGATTCTGTAGGGAGAGCGTTAGGCAGGAAAGAAGTCAAAAAAACTGCTTCTGCTGCTAGCGATTTGGCCTGCACAACACACAAGTCACTGTGTGTGCAGTGCAAGGGGAGGCTATATTGTGGTGTATCAGTGGTGTTGGTTGTTGGGCTGCCTTTTAAGGCTTCCTGACACGCTGGCATTGCTGTTTACCCACTGCTCCGCAAACTGCTTTTTTAAAAGCAATCCAATCTCCCTTTTCCTCTCGTCACTTTGGTCACAGGCAGCTGTGCCATCGAGCGTGTCACATAGCGCTCAGATATCAGTGGGCCGCACACAATCCACAAGTGTCCACTGTCCACAAGTGTACGCAGAGATTCAAAATCTCCATTATCCTCTCGTCACTTTGGTCACAGGCAGCTGTGCCATCGAGCGTGTCACATAGCGCTCAGATATCAGTGGGCCGCACACAATCCACAAGTGTCCAGTGTCCAAAAGTGTACGCAGAGATTCAAAATCTCCATTATCCTCTCGTCACTTTGGTCACAGGCAGCTGTGCCATCGAGCGTGTCACATAGCGCTCAGATATCAGTGGGCCGCACACAATCCACAAGTGTCCAGTGTCCAAAAGTGTACGCAGAGATTAAAAATCTCCATTATCCTCTCGTCACTTTGGTCACAGGCAGCTGTGCCATCGAGCGTGTCACATAGCGCTCAGATATCAGTGGGCCGCACACAATCCACAAGTGTCCACTGTCCAAAAGTGTACGCAGAGATTCAAAATCTCCATTATCCTCTCGTCACTTTGGTCACAGGCAGCTGTGCCATCGAGCATGTCACATAGCGCTCAGATATCAGTGGGCCGCACACAATCCACAAGTGTCCAGTGTCCAAAAGTGTACGCAGAGATTCAAAATCTCCATTATCCTCTCGTCACTTTGGTCACAGGCAGCTGTGCCATCGAGCGTGTCACATAGCGCTCAGATATCAGTGGGCCGCACACAATCCACAAGTGTCCAGTGTCCAAAAGTGTACGCAGAGATTCAAAATCTCCATTATCCTCTCGTCACTTTGGTCACAGGCAGCTGTGCCATCGAGCGTGTCACATAGCGCTCAGATATCAGTGGGCCGCACACAATCCACAAGTGTCCAGTGTCCAAAAGTGTACGCAGAGATTCAAAATCTCCATTATCCTCTCGTCACTTTGGTCACAGGCAGCTGTGCCATCGAGCGTGTCATATAGCGCTCAGATATCAGTGGGCCGCACACAATCCACAAGTGTCCAGTGTCCAAAAGTGTACGCAGAGATTCAAAATCTCCATTATCCTCTCGTCACTTTGGTCACAGGCAGCTGTGCCATCGAGCGAGTCACATAGCGCTCAGATATCAGTGGGCCGCACACAATCCACAAGTGTCCACTGTCCAAAAGTGTATGCAGAGATTCAAAATCTCCATTATCCTCTCGTCACTTTGGTCACAGGCAGCTGTGCCATCGAGCGTGTCACATAGCGCTCAGATATCAGTGGGCCGCACACAATCCACAAGTGTCCAGTGTCCAAAAGTGTACGCGGAGATTCAAAATCTCCATTATCCTCTCGTCACTTTGGTCACAGGAGGCTGTGCCATCGAGCGTGTCACATAGCGCTCAGATATCAGTGGGCCGCACACAATCCACAAGTGTCCAGTGTCCAAAAGTGTACGCAGAGATTCAAAATCTCCATTATCCTCTCGTCACTTTGGTCACAGGCAGCTGTGCCATCGAGCGTGTCACATAGCGCTCAGATATCAGTGGGCCGCACACAATCCACAAGTGTCCACTGTCCAAAAGTGTACGCAGAGATTCAAAATCTCCATTATCCTCTCGTCACTTTGGTCACAGGCAGCTGTGCCATCGAGCGTGTCACATAGCGCTCAGATATCAGTGGGCCGCACACAATCCACAAGTGTCCAGTGTCCAAAAGTGTACGCAGAGATTCAAAATCTCCATTATCCTCTCGTCACTTTGGTCACAGGCAGCTGTGCCATCGAGCGTGTCACATAGCGCTCAGATATCAGTGGGCCGCACACAATCCACAAGTGTCCAGTGTCCAAAAGTGTACGCAGAGATTCAAAATCTCCATTATCCTCTCGTCACTTTGGTCACAGGCAGCTGTGCCATCGAGCGTGTCACATAGCGCTCAGATATCAGTGGGCCGCACACAATCCACAAGTGTCCACTGTCCACAAGTGTACGCAGAGATTCAAAATCTCCATTATCCTCTCGTCACTTTGGTCACAGGCAGCTGTGCCATCGAGCGTGTCACATAGCGCTCAGATATCAGTGGGCCGCACACAATCCACAAGTGTCCAGTGTCCAAAAGTGTACGCAGAGATTCAAAATCTCCATTATCCTCTCGTCACTTTGGTCACAGGCAGCTGTGCCATCGAGCGTGTCACATAGCGCTCAGATATCAGTGGGCCGCACACAATCCACAAGTGTCCAGTGTCCAAAAGTGTACGCAGAGATTCAAAATCTCCATTATCCTCTCGTCACTTTGGTCACAGGCAGCTGTGCCATCGAGCGTGTCACATAGCGCTCAGATATCAGTGGGCCGCACACAATCCACAAGTGTCCACTGTCCACAAGTGTACGCAGAGATTCAAAATCTCCATTATCCTCTCGTCACTTTGGTCACAGGCAGCTGTGCCATCGAGCGTGTCACATAGCGCTCAGATATCAGTGGGCCGCACACAATCCACAAGTGTCCACTGTCCACAAGTGTACGCAGAGATTCAAAATCTCCATTATCCTCTCGTCACTTTGGTCACAGGCAGCTTTGCCATCGAGCGTGTCACATAGCGCTCAGATATCAGTGGGCCGCACACAATCCACAAGTGTCCACTGTCCACAAGTGTACGCAGAGATTCAAAATCTCCATTATCCTCTCGTCACTTTGGTCACAGGCAGCTGTGCCATCGAGCGTGTCACATAGCGCTCAAATATCAGTGGGCCGCACACAATCCACAAGTGTCCACTGTCCACAAGTGTACGCAGAGATTCAAAATCTCCATTATCCTCTCGTCACTTTGGTCACAGGCAGCTGTGCCATCGAGCGTGTCACATAGCGCTCAGATATCAGTGGGCCGCACACAATCCACAAGTGTCCAGTGTCCAAAAGTGTACGCAGAGATTCAAAATCTCTATTATCCTCTCGTCACTTTGGTCACAGGCAGCTGTGCCATCGAGCGTGTCACATAGCGCTCAGATATCAGTGGGCCGCACACAATCCACAAGTGTCCACTGTCCACAAGTGTACGCAGAGATTCAAAATCTCCATTATCCTCTCGTCACTTTGGTCACAGGCAGCTGTGCCATCGAGCGTGTCACATATCGCTCAGATATCAGTGGACCACACACAATCCACAAGTGTCCAGTGTCCAAAAGTGTACGCAGAGATTCAAAATCTCCATTATCCTCTCGTCACCTTGGTCACAGGCAGCTGTGCCATCGAGCGTGTCACATAGCGCTCAGATATCAGTGGGCCGCACACAATCCACAAGTGTCCACTGTCCACAAGTGTACGCAGAGATTCAAAATCTCCATTATCCTCTCGTCACTTTGGTCACAGGCAGCTGTGCCATCGAGCGTGTCACATAGCGCTCAGATATCAGTGGGCCGCACACAATCCACAAGTGTCCACTGTCCACAAGTGTACACAGAGATTCAAAATCTCCATTATCCTCTCGTCACTTTGGTCACAGGCAGCTGTGCCATCGAGCGTGTCACATAGCGCTCAGATATCAGTGGGCCGCACACAATCCACTAGTGTCCACTGTTCCCAATGTACGCAGAGATTCAAAATCTCCATTATCCTCTCGTCACTTTGGTCACAGGCAGCTGTGCCATCGAGCGTGTCACATAGCGCTCAGATATCAGTGGGCCGCACACAATCCACAAGTGTCCACTGTCCACAAGTGTGTGCAGAAATTCTAAAACTCCCCTGTCCTATAGACACCTTGTACCTTGTTTTACATTACTATATAGTTTGTTGGATTTTGTCTACATTTCTACCAAAAATGAGGAAGGCTGGTGGAAGAGGCCGTGGAATTGGGCGGGGGTTGGCAGCTGGTAATGATGGTGTTGGTGGTGGATCTGATGGTAGTGGCAAGAGCAAAATAGGACCGAATGCAGGAGGTGCTGACCCTGCGTCATCGTCTGTCTACATAAGGCCTCGAACGCTTAGTTTTCTAGGAGTTGGCAAACCGCTTTTAAAGGCAGAGCATCAGGAAAAAGTTTTGTCTTACATTGCTGACTCAGCCTCCAGCTCTATCGCCTCCTCTTCTTCAGTTGTAAAAAGTAAAAGCACTGAGTCGTCATTGGAGGCTCATGTTCATGAACCACACCTTTCCTTGTATCCTTCACCCCAACCAAGATTGAAGGATGACGCAGGCCATACTACTGATTACTCCATGGAGCTGTTTTCACATACCATGCCTGGATTATCAAGTCAAACGGTGAATTACCCAGGCCAAGATGAATCTGACATGGAGTGCACTGATGCACAGCCGCTGATGGATGATTCTGCTGGTACATTCACTCAGAGCACTACATTGTCCTCGCAGTGTACAGAGCCAGATTTTGACCCTGATGAGACTCATGTGCCCCTTCCCGCACACTATACCACCATACACGGTGACACAGAGAAAGGTGCACATGACATAGAAGAGGAGGTGATGGATGAACCAGTTGTTGACCCAGATTGGCATCCATTGGGGGAAGAGGGTGCTGCTTCCAATAGCTCAGATGAGGAGCATCCACAGCAGACATTGACATCGCAACAGCTGTTATCTGGCAGGCCCGGAGCACTCCAAAGACAGGTTCCAAACATCAAAAGAGTTGCTGGACAGCTTGTCCAGAGGGTCAAAAGATCACAGCGTGCTAGGCCGCAAAATGTCTGCCAAAGTAGGAAGAGTGCAGTGTGGCACTTTTTTGAACAAAATCCTCATGATCAGGCCAAGGTTATCTGTAAGAAGTGCGCAAAGACCTTTAGCCGAGGGAAAAATCTGAAAAATTTGAATACCAGTTGCATGCTTAGACATTTAACCAGCATGCACTTGCAAGCGTGGACACAACACCAAACCTCAAGTGCCACATGTGCAACTGATCACAACGAAGGTAGTCAGCAACGCTACATTGTTTCCCCCACTGTAAGCCCACCGGTTAGCACAGCAGCAAATGTTGAGGTGTCGTTGCAAGGCCACAGCAGTCAGGGAATCCCACTGTTATATCAACGAAAGACTGATTCTAGGCCATCAGAAAGAACAACAACTCCATCACCATCATCAACCCTCTCTCAGTCCGCCCTGTCCACCGCTACTTCCACCATATGCAGCTCTCAAGTCCAGCTCACCCTCCCAGACACTATGAGTAGGTCAAGAAAGTACTCAGTCTCTCATCCGCGTACACTGGGTTTGAACGCCCACATTGCCAAACTAATCTCGTTTGAGATGATGCCCTTTCGGTTGGTGGAAAGCACAGCTTTCCGCGAACTCATGGCCTATGCAGTACCACGCCATAACCTACCCAGTCGCCACTTCTTCTCTCGCAAAGCCATCCCAGCCCTCCACCATCATGTGAAAGACCGCATTGTCCATGCACTCAAGCAGTCAGTGAGCGGAAAGGTGCACCTCACAACTGATGCATGGTCCAGTCGGCATGGCCAGGGCCGTTACGTGTCCATCACTGCGCACTGGGTTAATGTGGTGGATGCAGGGTCCACAGGGGACAGTGCTGCCTAGCCCACGGTATAGGAAACAGTTGGCTGTAGGCGTTCGACCCTCCTCCTCCTCCTCCTCCTCCAGAAGCGACAGCTCGTCCACAGAGCGCAGTCGTACGAGCACTCCATCTGCAGCTGCCACTGTTGCACACGATGTGTCCCCCTATCGAGCAGCTAGTGGAAAGCGTCAGCAGGCTGTGTTGCAGATGATGTGTTTGGGCGACAGACACACCGCCGAGGTGCTGGCCGAGTACTTGAAGCGACAAACTGAGTCATGGCTGGGCAGTGTACATCTTGAGGCAGGCAAGGTAGTTAGTGATAACGGCCGTAATTTTGTGGCAGCCATAGCCCTTTCAAAACTCAGCCACATACCTTACTTGGCTCACACCTTGAACCTGGTGGTGCAGTGCTTCCTCAAAAATTATCCGGAGTTAACAGCCCTGCTCCAGAAGGTGCGAAGACTGTGCGCGCACATCCGCCGGTCGCCTGTACACTCCGTTCGTATGCAGAAGCTGCAGCGATTGCTCCACCTTCCCAACCACCGCCTCATTATCGACATTGCAACAAGGTGGAACTCCACCCTGCACATGGTGGAGCGGCTGTGCGAGCAGAGGCAGGCCATAATGCATTTGTGGGACGATACACGGCCAGGCACTTTGAGAGCAGACATGGAGTTGACAGGCGTGCAGTGGTCGAAGCTGAAAGACCTTTGTAAAGTCCTTCAGTGTTTTGAGGAATGCACACGGCTGGTAAGCGCAGACGACGCCATCCTAAGCATGAGCATCCCACTTATGCGTCTGCTCATGCAAACTTTGACGCACCTTAAGGAGCAGGCGTCTGCAGCCAATGTTGATGAGGAGGAAGAGGAGGAGGGAATCCTTGATGACATTCAGCCATTGTCTGCTCAGGGACCTCTCCTGGACGAGGTGGAGGAAGAAGAGGAGGAGGAGGAGGAGGATGATGGGGATGATTACTTAGGGGAGGAGGATGCATCTCGTGGGGCAAGTGAAAATGTTGGCGTGGCAAGGTCTGGTACAGGGTTTGTGCGTGACTGGAGGGATGTGGATTTGCCAGAAAGTGCTCCTCCACTCAGCACTCGCAGTGCATCATTGACAACGGGAACATTGGCCCACTTGTCAGATTATGCCTTGCGGATCCTAAAAAGGGACCCCCGCATTGCCAAAATGATGAACGATGACGACTACTGGTTGGCCAGCATCCTGGATCCACGCTATAAAGGCAAATTACAAAACATCATGCCACAGGAGAACCTTGACCTAATATTGGCTAATAAACAAGCAACTCTGGTAAATCGGTTGCTTGAGGCATTCCCAGCACACAGCAGCGGTGATGGTTCTCACACGAGCCGTACGGGCCGGGGGCAGCTTGGCAGAGGTGTTCGTGGTGCACACAGCAGAAGTGGCGTTGGAGACAGGGGTTTCATGACAATGTTGTGGACTGATTTTTCAAATACCGCTCACACAACTGGTAATACTGCATCGATGGAAAGTGACAGGAGACAGCAGTTGTCAACTATGGTTACAAACTACTTTTCCTCCCATATCGATGTTCTCCCACACAGGTCATTCCCCTTTGACTATTGGGCCGCTAAACTGGACACCTGGCCTGAATTGGCCCAATATGCCTTACAGGAGCTCGCTTGCCCAGCTGCAAGTGTGCTATCGGAAAGAGTCTTCAGTGCAGCTGGATCAATCCTGACAGAAAAAAGGACCCGTCTGTCAACCCAAAATGTGGATGATCTAACCTTCATTAAAATGAACCATGCATGGGTTTCCAAGGATTTTGTCCCACCTTCCCCTGATGACACATAGGGTGACAGAAAAATGGCTTGCTTTGGTCCACCTCTTCCTGGTACTTTACCTATTTCGCCTTTTGCATCAGTTGAATGTCCAACATCAACATATGCCACTTTCTAAAACTCCCTAACTGTGCTGCCTCCCCCCCCATGGCCGGGGTCACCACCTAGCGCACGACACCGTGCGAGTGCCGTTGCCCTGGACAGGTGGGTAGGCCGACTCTTGGGCGCGGGCACTGGCACAGGGTCCCTCATAGTGCAATCAAGTGTCTCTGACGGTGGTGGTGCACACCCGCCGTCAGACACACCGCTGTACTATGAGGGGCCCAGTGCCAGTACCGACGCCCACGAGTGGGCCCCCCTTGCTTGGCCAGGGCCCCAGCATTTGCAATATTTACCTCTCCCTGCTCCTCCGCTGTGTAATCTGGGCCGTCAAATCCATACTGTGCCTGACACCGTCTGAGCCTGCCTCCTGAGACATATATTTTGAATGTGTACGCTATCCATACATGTTATCCGGGGATACGGTACCCTTTCTAACCTTTGTGCAGTGACGTGCAATCCATACTGGGCCTAACACCGTCTGAGCCTGCCTCATGCTGTATAGACATATATTTTGAATGTGTACGCTATCCATACATGTTATCCGGGGATACGGTGCCCCTTCTAACCTTTGTGCAATGACGTGCAATCCATACTGGGCCTAACACCGTCTGAGCCTGCCTCATGCTGTATAGACATATATTTTGAATGTGTACGCTATCCATACATGTTATCCGGGGATACGGTACCCCTTCTAACCTTTGTGCAATGACGTGCAATCCATACTGGGCCTAACACCGTCTGAGCCTGCCTCATGCTGTATAGACATATATTTTGAATGTGTACGCTATCCATACATGTTATCCGGGGATACGGTACCCCTTCTAACCTTTGTGCAATGACGTGCAATCCATACTGGGCCTAACACCGTCTGAGCCTGCCTCATGCTGTATAGACATATATTTTGAATGTGTACGCTATCCATACATGTTATCCGGGGATACGGTACCCTTTCTAACCTTTGTGCAATGACGTGCAATCCATACTGGGCCTAACACCGTCTGAGCCTGCCTCATGCTGTATAGACATATATTTTGAATGTGTACGCTATCCATACATGTTATCCGGGGATACGGTACCCCTTCTAACCTTTGTGCAATGACGTGCAATCCATACTGGGCCTAACACCGTCTGAGCCTGCCTCATGCTGTATAGACATATATTTTGAATGTGTACGCTATCCATACATGTTATCCGGGGATACGGTACCCCTTCTAACCTTTGTGCAATGACGTGCAATCCATACTGGGCCTAACACCGTCTGAGCCTGCCTCATGCTGTATAGACATATATTTTGAATGTGTACGCTATCCATACATGTTATCCGGGGATACGGTACCCCTTCTAACCTTTGTGCAATGACGTGCAATCCATACTGGGCCTAACACAGTCTGAGCCTGCCTCATGCTGTATAGACATATATTTTGAATGTGTACGCTATCCATACATGTTATCCGGGGATACGGTACCCCTTCTAACCTTTGTGCAATGACGTGCAATCCATACTGGGCCTAACACCGTCTGAGCCTGCCTCATGCTGTATAGACATATATTTTGAATGTGTACGCTATCCATACATGTTATCCGGGGATACGGTACCCTTTCTAACCTTTGTGCAATGACGTGCAATCCATACTGGGCCTAACACCGTCTGAGCCTGCCTCATGCTGTATAGACATATATTTTGAATGTGTACGCTATCCATACATGTTATCCGGGGATACGGTACCCCTTCTAACCTTTGTGCAATGACGTGCAATCCATACTGGGCCTAACACCGTCTGAGCCTGCCTCATGCTGTATAGACATATATTTTGAATGTGTACGCTATCCATACATGTTATCCGGGGATACGGTACCCCTTCTAACCTTTGTGCAATGACGTGCAATCCATACTGGGCCTAACACCGTCTGAGCCTGCCTCATGCTGTATAGACATATATTTTGAATGTGTACGCTATCCATACATGTTATCCGGGGATACGGTACCCCTTCTAACCTTTGTGCAATGACGTGCAATCCATACTGGGCCTAACACCGTCTGAGCCTGCCTCATGCTGTATAGACATATATTTTGAATGTGTACACTATCCATACATGTTATCCGGGGATACGGTACCCCTTCTAACCTTTGTGCAATGACGTGCAATCCATACTGGGCCTAACACCGTCTGAGCCTGCCTCATGCTGTATAGACATATATTTTGAATGTGTACGCTATCCATACATGTTATCCGGGGATACGGTACCCCTTCTAACCTTTGTGCAATGACGTGCAATCCATACTGGGCCTAACACCGTCTGAGCCTGCCTCATGCTGTATAGACATATATTTTGAATGTGTACGCTATCCATCTACATGTTATCCGGGGATACGGTACCCCTTCTAACCTTTGTGCAATGACGTGCAATCCATACTGGGCCTAAAACCGTCTGAGCCTGCCTCATGCTGTATAGACATATATTTTGAATGTGTACGCTATCCATACATGTTATCCGGGGATACGGTACCCCTTCTAACCTTTGTGCAATGACGTGCAATCCATACTGGGCCTAACACCGTCTGAGCCTGCCTCATGCTGTATAGACATATATTTTGAATGTGTACACTATCCATACATGTTATCCGGGGATACGGTACCCCTTCTAACCTTTGTGCAATGACGTGCAATCCATACTGGGCCTAACACCGTCTGAGCCTGCCTCATGCTGTATAGACATATATTTTGAATGTGTACGCTATCCATACATGTTATCCGGGGATACGGTACCCCTTCTAACCTTTGTGCAATGACGTGCAATCCATACTGGGCCTAACACCGTCTGAGCCTGCCTCATGCTGTATAGACATATATTTTGAATGTGTACGCTATCCATACATGTTATCCAGGGATACGGTACCCTTTCTAACCTTTGTGCAATCACGTGCAATCCATACTGGGCGTGAGAACGGCTGGCGAGCTGTTAAGCAAGCTACAGCACCTGTCCAGACAAGTACAGGGATTCCCTAGCGAGGAGACTTATTTGATTGTTTTCAATGTTGGGACAGCAATTTTTGGGGAGCACTATACTCTGGAGAATGATAGATGGGGCCCACCATACACTGGAACATTCCAAAGGTGGACATCAGACACTGGAGCAGCATTTACAGGGCCCATTATACACTAGAGCAGTAGAAATGGGGCCCATTATGTTTGGAGCATTATTTGGGCCCATAAGACAGTGGAGCTTCATCCATGGGGACCAACATATACTGTAGCATTATGTGGAGCTCATCATATACTGTTTCAAACATTATATGGGACCAATGATTTTGTATGGAGAAATAGATGGGCCTCGTCATGAGATGTAAAAAGTGAGGTATTTTTCATTGTACTATACCGCTATTTCTCTGCCGTATCGGAGCATGATGAGTTGTGGTATGTGTTAAAGGGGCGCTCTTTCGCCCAGGGCACATGAAAACCTGCAGCCAGTCCTCCCCCTCACAAATTTAGCCAAATAACCCCCATTTTTCAGTGCGTAACTTGTATTATGAAGTTAATTAAGGTTGACAAGCTTAAGTAAGAAGAATTGATGCTTTTGGCATTCAAATGGGCACTGTAGGTGTGTTTCCTGTCCTCCTCTCACTGCCGACTTTTATTCCCCATTGATTTACATTGGGTTTCGTGTTTCGGGACGACCCCGACTTTTCCCTATAATCGGACGATCTTGCTCGACCCGACTTTTGGAAAAGTCGGGTTTCACGAAACGAAACGCGACCCTAAAAAAGCAAAAGTCGCTCAACTCTAGTAATGAGTAATAGTCTGCTCTCCTGACCTACATGTCCCACACTGGTGACACCTCCTTTAATTTAAAATAATCTCTGGCTGCAGATTCTCAGGGACATCAGTGTCCGGCCCACAGATCTTAACAGTTCATTTACATATTAATAAAAACATAGATTTTACTGGAATAAGACATCAGATCGCAGATATCAAGGTATCATTTTATTCAGCTTCCTATTACCTAAATGTCCATGTTGATGGCTTAAGAGGGGTGAACCTACTGACAGATTCCCTTTAAGTTGTGGTAAATTAGTTTATTTTACAACTATAGCATGCATATCATTGCAGTAATCACAAATGTCAGAGTATATCTAACTTTTTAAACAAAGTAATAATTTTTCTGGCACTGTCCAACATGAGGTAAAGTGATGATAATATAGTCCTTGCCTCAATGTTGGATGGTATACAGCATTATCCTTACGACGTAGGACTGAAGGCAATACCAGAGGAATACAGTTTCTACTATACAGCGCTGTTATACTAGTGCAGTGGTGACGAACGTATGACATGAGTGACAGAGGGGGCGCAAATGCCAGGCCCGACACAGCACGCATGCCTCTCCCTTCCCTTGTTCAAATGTATTTGCGTCTAAAATATACAAATACTTTTGAACAGTGCTGTGCCAAGACACGGGCAGAGGAGCGCCTGTCAGCCCCAGGTCCGATGTTCAGCAGTGTGATGACGCCATCATCACACTACTGACCTCATCACACTTCTGTCAGGGATGCAGAAGAGCAGAGACAGCGTGGGTGGACACTAGTAATGTACCATTGTGAAAGGTGGCATAGTTTTGACAGAGGCAGTGTGTGGAGAAGGGGGCTGATTTAATCAGAGGGACTATGTGTCTGTGTATTGCAGAGGGGCAGTGTGTATGTACAGTATATTGCAGAGTGGCAGTATGAGTGTGTTTGTATTTTGCAGAGGGGCAGTGTGTATTTTTTTTTGTAGAGGGGCAGTGTGCGTGTTTTTTTTGTTTGCAGAGGGGCCGTGTGTGTTTTTTCCAGAGGGGCAGTGTAGGTTTGTGTATATATTTTGCAGAGGGTTAGGGTGTAGTGACCACTGTCTCCACTAGGGGGTGCTGTATGGATGTCCCAGGAGAGTGGATGAATGGCAAGATACTGAATGACCGTTATGTATCTCAAGGTGGGTGGCCTTGAGATGGAGATTTATGTGTGTGTTAATCAGCAGTGATACTGCTGAGGTGCTGGTTCAGTGTGTCAGGTACTAGTTACCTACAAACCCACCCAGGGGGTGTGTTTAATAACGCTATTGTAAAGTGTATATGTGTGTGTGAAGGATCTGTGATGAGGTCATAGTCATGTGATCCAGTGGGCGTGGCTATGGACCATATAATGTGGCCGGGGTAGGTCACATGAGGTGAATGCTGGGACCTGGTTGGTCCAGTGTGGAAGGTCCCATCTGAGTGAGATGGGGCTGCCTTCTGACAGCAAGTGAACGCCGTGTTAATGACTGCACGTGCCTGGGAGTTCCCTGGAGGGAATGGACGTCTGCAGTATGCTAAAGGAACCATGAGTGACCCTGAAGTGGGTGAGATAACTGAGGCTAGAAAGCCTGTGTATGTTTAACCTGTGTGACCACAGTGATTACAGAGCTTAACTCTGTCATGGACGCTATGCTGTTGTATGAACTTTATGTTGCTTCTATGGGTTTATGCTGCTGAATAAACCTCATGGACTATACTGCTTTATGAAAATCTGTTCCGGATCTGATTTTGTGGCTGCTGAGCGAGTATCCCCTACTGGAATGACAGCGCTACCTCACAATGGGTATATTTTTTGCAAAGGGGCAGTGTGTGTGTGTTTGTTTTGCAGAGGGGCAGTGAGTGTGCATATTGCATAGGGGCACTGTGTGTGAGATTATTTTGCAAGTCTTAAGGCGTGTCTGCTTGAGCCCCAGGTTAAATTGTCATGTTGGCACTTTGTGGTAAATAAGTGGGTTTTGGGTTGCCGTTTGGGCACTCTGTCTCTAAAAGGTTCGCTATCAGTGTACTAGTGTATTCTCTGGCAATTCATATTAGGTCACAAATATTTCATCTTTAAAGGGAATCTGTCACCCCTTTTTTCGAATATGAGCTGCCGGTACCGACATCAGGTACTTATCTACAGCCTTCTGTAATGCTGTAGATAAGCCCCAGATGTAACCTGAAAGATAAGAAAAAAGAGTTAGATTATACTAACCGGGGGGGGGGCGGTCCGGTCCTATGACTGTCGCGTCCGGTCCGGCGCCTCCCATCTTCATACGATGCCGTCCTCTTCTTTCCTTCCCGTCGTGGATCCAGCGCAGGTGCACTGCTCTGCCCTGTTGAGGGCAGAGCAGAATACTGCAGTGCGAAGGCGCCGGACCTCTCCCGGCACCTGCGCACTGCAGGACTCTGATGTCAGTGCCAGCAACTCATATTTGAAAAAAGGGGTGACAGATTCCCTTTAAAAATTTCTATTTTTGCAAACAATGTAGGTACTTAGTGGCATGCTCATGAAACGTGGATGAAGGCGGCTACAGAACGAGGGGTACAGCAGCAAATAGCAGACACACACAAAAACACAAAAATTAGATAATATGAAATGAATATTTACTAACCAGCTTATAAAACAAAGGAAAGGATGGTAGGTAAACAGTGCATAAGTAACAAATTCAAAGGCGGCAGCTACTCTCAATAACACAGACTAAAGCCCCCGTCTCACTAAGCGAGATCGTTAGCGAGATTGCTGAAATGCAGGGCCGGTTTAAGGCAAAGTGGGGCCCTAGGCAAAGTTTAAAATGGGGCCCCAAATGCTACTGTAACATATTGCACATCACACAGAAGCATTTCGGTTGTAGTTACATGCGCTGAGTTCAGGCCGCTAAATGAGTGAGATCGACAATATTGAAGTCATTCAACGCTTGTTTCCAGGCCTCTTTCCCCCATCTGAGAGAGAATGATGGGGACAGAATCATCACTAATGGATCACCACACAGTATCATGTTATCAGCAGCACATCTACAGTTTACACCCCATAGTCCTCCATACAGTATAATACACTCCTCAGTCCTCCATATAGTATAATACACTACCCATAGTCCTCCATATATTAAAATACACTGCTCAGTCCTCCATATAGTATAATACACTCCTCATAGTCCTCCATATAGTTTAATGCACCGCCATAGTCATCCATGTAGTACAATTCACTTCCCATAGTATAATGCACCCCATAGTTATTCATATAATGTATTCCCCATAGTACTCGATACAGTATAACGCAGCCCACATATAGTATAATGCAGCCACCCCATAGAGCATAATGCAGCCCCGCCATACAATATAATGTAACCCCCCATAGAATATAATGCAGCCCCCCTAAAATAGTATAATGCAGCCCCTCCATAGAATATATGCAACCCCCTCAGAGTATAATGCAGCCCCTTATATAGTATAATGTAGCCCCTCCATAAAATACAATGTAGCCCTCCTCATATACAGTATAATGCAGCCCCTACAGAATATAATGTAGCCCCCTCATATTATAATGAAGCCCCCATACAATATAATGCAGCCCCCCATAGAATACAATGTAGCCTCCTCATATAGTATAATGTAGCCCCCTCAGAGTATGATGCAATCACCCCAATAGAATAAATATAATACAGCCCCCCATAGAATATAATGTAGCCCCCCATATTATATAACAGCCTCCCCCATAGAATATAATGAAAAATGTACCCCCCCATGGTATATAACACAGCCGCATATTATATAGCCCAGCACCACATGGTATACAGCCCAGCATGGTATACAGCATGATATACAGCCCAGCATGGTATATAACATGATATACAGCCCAGCATGGTATATAGCCCAGCATGGTATACAGCCCAGCATGGTACACAGCCCAGCATGGTACACAGCGTGGTATAGAGCCCAGCAGGGTACACAGTGTGGTATAGAGCCCAGCATGGTACACAGCGTGGTATAGAGCCCAGCATGGTATATAGCGTGGTATAGAGCCCAGCATGGTATATAGCGTGGTATACAGCCCAGCATGGTATATAGTGTGGTATAGAGCCCAGCATGGTATATAGCGTGGTATACAGCCCAGCATGGTATATAGCGTGGTATAGAGCCAAGCATGGTATATAGCGTGGTATACAGTGTGGTATACAGCCCAGCATGGTATATAGTGTGGTATAGAGCCCAGCATGGTATATAGCGTGGTATAGAGCCAAGCATGGTATATAGCGTGGTATACAGCGTGGTATACAGCCCAGCATGGTATATAGTGTGGTATAGAGCCCAGCATGGTATATAGCATGGTATACAGCCCAGCATGGTATATAGCGTGGTATAGAGCCAAGCATGGTATATAGCGTGGTATACAGCGTGGTATACAGCCCAGCATGGTATATAGCGTGGTACACAGCATAGTATACAGCCCAGCATGGCATATAGCGTGGTATAGAAACCGGCATGGTATATAGCGTGGTATAGAGCCCAGCGTGGTATACAGCCCAGCTTGGTATATAGCCCCCCCCCCCGAGAGTGGCCCCACAGTCCAGTACTCACAGTGATTAAAAAAAACAAAACAAAACAAAAAAAAAAAAAAAACACACACACTCTTTACCTCTTCTCCTCGCTCCCGCGCTGGTCCCAGCTCCTGGCTCAGCCTGCACTGCCTGGCACACAGTGAGCGCGTGATGATATGACGTCATCGCGCACCCGCTGTCTTTAAGAGGCAGAGCGGGGAATGATGGGAGAGGGAGCGTCAGCTGATGCCCTCTCCTCCATCATTGCGGTGAACTATACCGGTGTCTATGATGCCGGTATAGTTCAATGCGGCGGCGGGAGTCGGCGCTGGGGGCAAGCGGGGCC
The DNA here is from genome assembly GCF_039654945.1 of Dendrobates tinctorius. Classification (NCBI taxonomy): domain Eukaryota; kingdom Metazoa; phylum Chordata; class Amphibia; order Anura; family Dendrobatidae; genus Dendrobates; species Dendrobates tinctorius. The sequence goes on from NW_027361728.1 coordinate 63,828,201, forward strand.
CCCTGCCTCACAGGGGCCCCATAGCGGCTCCATGATGTTCCGCTAGCTGGGGGCCCCTGGGGGAGCAGGGGCCCTAGGCACCTGCCTGGTCTGCCTGCCCCTAGCGCCGGCCCTGCTGAAATGTCACCGATTTTGAGACGCAACAGCGACCTCACCAGCGATCTCGCTATGTGTGACACGTAGCGGTGACCGGCCCCCCGCTACGATCTCGCTGATCGTGCTCGAATTTCCCTGGCCATTTTTTGATCGTTGGTGTCCCGCTGGCCAGCATGCATTGCTGTGTTTGACATCATCACAATGACGAGCGACCTCAATGGCACATTTCTGATGCTATTAACCCCTCCAGCTTCAATCCATCAGCGGTCTCCAGGCATTTTTCACAATATCATTCTGGCAATTTTGATAGCTTCAGGTTTAAAGCAATAGAATTAGTAACACGGTCTACCAGAGGGGGCGATAGAAAACGTAAACTACTTAACAGAGAATCTGCTTGGATTTTTACTTTGGAAACTAGGATGCCAATTGGCTTAAACAATAGACAAGATTTAATTAGAATTTATTAAAAATCCAAAAATTATGATTCTTATGTTAATAATTTTAACCTGCTCTGTCTTAAGTTCATAAATATATATATTTTTTTGATCAAAAATTATATTATGGAAGTATTATGGAGGATAACATGAGAATAAAATCTCTATACACTGTGTTCCAAATTATTATGCAAAAAGAATTTAGGAGTGATAAAGTTAGAATTTTTTTGTTTGTCATTTGATGGTGATGTGTGTCAGGGCTCTTTATATCACTGAAAGCAATTGCAGATACCTGTGCAAATTAGTTTGGCAGGTGTGTCCAAATAAAGGCAAGACTACTTAAGAAGGCTGATCCACATTATTAAGCAGCCTACATTTTTTGCCAAAATGGGAAAGAAAAAGGATGTGTCGGCTGCTGAGAAGCAACAAATTGTGGAGTATTTAGGTCAAGGCATGACTACAATCAACATTGCCAAGACACTTCATCATGATCATCGCACAATCAAGAAGTATGTAGCTGATTCCCAGCACACACGTGTGCGTGCTGATAAGGAAAAATTGAGGACTCTTTTCAACAGGCAATTGCGTCAGGTTAAAAGAGCAGCTGCAAAAATGCCTTGTCATAGCAGCAGACAAGTTTTTGAAGCTGCTGGTGCCTCCAACGTCCCCCGAACAAGATGCAGGGTCCTTCAGAGGTTTGCAGCTGTGCGTAAGCCATCCTGTCGACCACCTCTATCCGCTGCACACAAGCAGAAACGGCTCCAGTGTACCAAACGATACATGAAGACTGACTTCCAAACTGTTTTGTTCACCGATGAGTGCCGTGCAATGCTCGATGGTCCAGATGGATGGAGTGGAGGATGGCTGGTTGATGGACACCCAATGAAAACACGGCTAAGGCACCAGCAAGGAGGTGGAGTAATGTTTTGGGCTGGAATCATGGGGAGAGATTGTCGGCCCCTTTAGGATCCCTGAAGGGGTAAAGATGAACTCCATAATCTATGTGGAGTTTCTAAAACAGCACTTCCTGCCATGGTTCAAGAGGAAGAACCGTGCTTTCCGCAGCAAGATCATTTTCATGCATGATAATGCACCGTCTCATGCTGCAAATAACACATCTGCATCTCTGGCTGCTATGGGCATAAAAGAGGACAAACTTATGGTGTGGCCACCATCTTCCCCTGACCTCAACCCCATTGAGAACCTCTGGAGCATCATCAAAAGGAGTGTCTATGATGGCGGGAGGCAGTTCACATCTAAGCAACAGCTCTGGGAGGGTATTCTGTCCACATGCAAAACAATTGAAGCACAAACCATCCAAAAACTGACAAATTCAATGGACGAGAAAGTTCAGAAGCTTCTTTCCAACAAGGGGTCCTATGTGCAAATGTAACATCACCTAGAATAAAGTTTTGACTTGAAAACTGTTTGATTTCATTTTGTAATAAGCTGATAATGCTTATAATTTCACAATTGACCATTTTTTTGTTGAAAATAAAAATAAAAAGGTTGAAAACTCTGCTGTGCATAATAATTTGGAACATGCATTTTGAGTGTTTCTTATTTTTAAAAATATACTGTTTTCATAGGCAGTTTGTTCAAAAACATTGCAATTATACTAGAATAGTAGATGACCGGAAAATAACAATGACTGCAATTCATAAAGGTAATTTAGAGAAAATATGAGGAAATATTTTTTGCATAATAATTTGGAACACAGTGTATATATATTCTGTTATATCATGTATTGTAAAATATTTGTAAAATATATGGAAAAATTACTGCTAGCGTATTAGCTTTTGTTAGGGTTAACACTTGTTTTTAAATAGTTAATATAGGTGGATGCCCACAAGTGTGATCTAGTAACGCTTAATCAACTATAGCACCACCTATCTTAGGATCTTTTCCTTCTTATATCCCAGAAAAATTGCAATGTGTATTATGGCAATGATAAAGGTTTAGCCGAAACGCGTCTTGCCGTGCGCTTTACAGCAGTAATTTTTCCTATCTCTGCCTATATTTATAATATGCTGCTATGGATAAATATTTTTAATCTACGTTTGAAATAAAGAAAAAGATTTTTTATGTACTTCAAACTTGGCTCGCTGGATTCATCTCCTTTTCGCATTTATCGTTGGCAAGAGCTCCTGTCATTTATCCGTTGCTGAGAGCCTATACAGTATAGCAGCTTATCTTTTTGAACCAACTGGGTAAGCTGGCATTTTTTCTTTTTTATTGTTTCATGAGAGTTTTTTTTGCCGTGCCTACCCTTATTAGGCAGAAGATTTTAATGATTGAACTTTAACATGAATACAGAACAGATAATTTTGGATGTGGATGATTATGCCAATAGACTAGACAGATCTGCACAGATCTTTAAAGCCAGTAATGTGAACAGGGTGCAACTTCCTGATGAATTGTCCACCATTATAAAAAATCTGGAACATAAAATGAGCAAGGAAATAAAAACTTGGTGGAATCATAACTCTCTAAATGTATATCTTGAAAAGGAGATGATTCCCCGTGGACTAAGATTACGGAAAAAAGCTACAGCTCATTTCAGTGAGGAATTCCAGAGAAAATGGGAGGACATTCTCAGCACATGTTCCTTGAAGCTTATTCAACTGATTATCAAGGAGGAGGAAGTTCACCTAGCTTCCATACAGACAGATATCAAAGATCTTAAAAATGATCTGGCTAAATTTTCACAACATGTGGACTTTCAAAATTTACAAGACAAAATGAAATCAAACTTGGTTAAATTGGAAAATTCTATTACAGATATTAAGAAAAGAAAGTTTGAAAGAGATCTGAAAGACAACAAAGAAAATAAAGTCTATAATTGGCAATCCTATCCACGCCCTACATTAAAGAAAAATCTGTATACACAGAATAGAAACAAAGTGACTTTCTCAGATGGGAATAAAAGTTCAGATTCCTCTTTATACAATTCTACAGAGGACATTTTGGACTCTTCATCTTTATTCACTTCTAATGAAGAAAATAACGGCGTATACAATCCTGGAATACAACAAAGGACTTTTTATTCTAGAAAGGTTTAAAAAAACGGAGGAAAAGAGGCGGGCGGAAACACCATAGTGCCAGGAAGAAGAAATCCGCAAAGGAACAAAAATCGGAGGTTTTAGAGGTTCCTATATGGAACTTCTCTAGTTATATACTAACGGAAGATCAAATTTCCTTGTTATCTAGAGGACTAGGCTATTGTCCGACATATAACTTTGATTTGTATAAAACCTTGTTAGATGTTAACAAATTGGCACGTAATTTTACAATTAAATGTAATTTTTCTGAAGACAATGTTACAAAGTTATATGATGATATGCCTATTATAGATGAAGATATCATGTTATCCTATGAAGAACAAAAAACACTTTTGTCTGCAAAAAAACTACAATGTGAAAGTACAGATAGTTATATAGATCTGAATTCAACCTTTCATACAAAAAATCCTCAATTTTATCCCCTGAAGTCACGACCACCAGTCCTGGATTCTTTCCAGGAGCTGGTGGAAAGTGAACTTATAGAGCTGGATAAAGAAATTAGAAATAATCCTATAAATAGAAATAATTTATCTACAAAAGAAAGAATGGCTTTAAAGGATTTAATAAGTAACAAAGATCTGTTAGTACGTGAGGCTGACAAAGGGGGAGGAGTAGTTATTCTTAATGCAGTATTGTATGAAAAGTTGAATATATTAGACCTTGAGAATTCTCATGCCTATCAAGAAATATTCTATGATCCTACTATTGAATTTAATGGGGAGCTTAAAGCATTGTTAGAGGAGGGCTTATTCAATGGGGCTCTAACATATAGGTTATTTGATTATTTACATGTCACCTGTCCAATTTTTCCTATTTACCATTCCCTCCCTAAGGTCCATAAGGATGTATTTCCACCTCCACTACGTCCTATTGTGGCAGGTATTGGATCTTTGGGAGAGAGATTAGGAGAATGGGTGGATCATTACTTACAGCCTCTGGTGAAAGAAATCCCTAGTTACATCAGAGATACCAAAGCTTTAGTTACCATGATGGAAAATTTTGTATGTGATGATCAATACTCCTGGATTACAAGTGATGTGGTTTCATTATATCCATCGATCCCTCATGGGGTGGCCATAGATTCCTTAATTTATCATTAGAAACATTTAGTAATTATGCTATAGAAATCAAGGATTTTTTGGTAATGGCAGTAAGGTTTTTACTCAGTCACAATTATTTTTCTTTTAATAGCAGATTTTTTCTGCAGAAGACTGGAGTCAGCATGGGGGCCAAGTTCTCCCCGTCTCTGGCCAATTTAGTTATGGCCAGATGGGAGGAGTTGGTCCTATATGCTGACTCCAACCTTTTTTCTAAAAGCCTGGTGTGGACAGGGCGTTATATAGATGACTTAGTCATTATATGGAAAGGAACACAGGAGGAAGCCTCCAGTTTTATAAACAGCATCAATGTGAATGATTTCAATTTAGCCTTTACACATTTTTGGAAAAAAAGTTCAGTGAATTTTCTAGATGTCACATTAACAGCAGGTCTAGATGAAAATGACAAGAAAAAAATCTTTATTAGCCCCTACCGCAAAAGCACTGCCAAAAATACATTACTGGCAGCTGATTCTTGCCATCCTCAACATGTGATAAAAAATATCCCCATAGGAGAGCTCATAAGGTATAAACGAAATTCGACTGATCCAAAAACATATAAAAATGCACAGGAATTAGTTAATATGAGACTAAAAAATAGAGGATATCCAAATTGGATGTTACAGAGAGCAACCAAAATAGTCAAGGATATTGATAGAAAGGATTTAATAATAAATAAAAAAAACAACAAAAAAATCACAATTTCCAAATAATAAAACTTTTTTTTTCTCTACTCCATATAGTCTCCAGTATAACAACATAGTTTCTATTATAAAGAAATATATTCCAGTGTTAAGCCAGGATCCAAAACTAAAACAAATTATTGCAGAAAACCAAATTACTTATGTAGCAAAAAAAGCACCTACTTTGCAGGATAAACTATCGCCCAGTCTGTATTTGAATTCCTCGCTGGAAACCAATGACACCTGGCTGAATTTAAAGGGGTTTTTTAAATGTGGAAATAAGAGATGTACTTGTTGTCAATATGCACATAAAATCAACACATTTTCCTCATTCCATAGTAACAAAGAATATCCTATTAACAGTTTTCTGAACTGTAATTCCACCTATGTAGTATATTTAATTGACTGTACATCATGTTGTAAACAGTATATAGGTTGTACAACGGGAAAACTGAGGAAAAGAATTAGAAGACACATTTCTGATGCTATTAACCCCTCCAGCTTCAATACATCAGCGGTCTGCAGGCATTTTTCACAATATCATTCTGTCAATTTTGATAGCTTCAGGTTTAAAGCAAAAGAATTAGTAACACGGTCTACCAGAGGGGGCGATAGAAAACGTAAACTACTTAACAGAGAATCTGCTTGGATTTTTACTTTGGAAACTAGGATGCCAATTGGCTTAAACAATAGACAAGATTTAATTAGAATTTATTAAAAATCCAAAAATTATGATTCTTATGTTAATAATTTTAACCTGCTCTGTCTTAAGTTCATAAATATATTTTTTTTTTTGAGCAAAAATTATATTATGGAAGTATTATGGAGGATAACATGAGAATAAAATCTCTGTATATATATTCTGTTATAACATGTATGGTAAAATATTTGTAAAATATATGGAAAAATTACTGCTAGCGTATTAGCTTTTGTTAGGGTTAACACTTGTTTTTAAATAGTTAATCTTATAGGTGGATGCCCACAAGTGTGATCTATTAACGCTTAATCAACTATAGCACCACCTATCTTAGGATCTTTTCCTTCATATATCCCAGAAAAATAGCAATGTGTATTATGGCAATGATAAAGGTTTAGCCGAAACGCATCTTGCCGTGCGCTTTACAGCAGTGATTTTTCCTATCTCTGCCTATTCTTATAATATGCTGCTATGGATAAATATTTTTAATCTACATTTGAAATAAAGAAAAAGATTTTTTATGTACTTCAAACTTGGCTAGCTGGATTCATCTCCTTTTCGCATATTTGAAAAAAGGGGTGACAGATTCCCTTTAAAAATTTCTATTTTTGCAAACAATGTAGGTACTTAGTGGCATGCTCATGAAACGTGGATGAAGGCGGCTACAGAACGAGGGGTACAGCAGCAAATAGCAGACACACACAAAAACACAAAAATTAGATAATATGAAATGAATATTTACTAACCAGCTTATAAAACAAAGGAAAGGATGGTAGGTAAACAGTGCATAAGTAACAAATACAAAGGCGGCAGCTACTCTCAATAACACAGACTAAAGCCCCCGTCTCACTAAGCGAGATCGTTAGCGAGATTGCTGAAATGTCACCGATTTTGAGACGCAACAGCGACCTCACCAGCGATCTCGCTATGTGTGACACGTAGCGGTGACCGGCCCCCCGCTACGATCTCGCTGATCGTGCTCGAATTTCCCTGGCCATATTTTGATCGTTGGTGTCCCGCTGGCCAGCATGCATCGCTGTGTTTGACACCATCACAATGACGAGCGACCTCATTGGCGATGCAGAACTCATGCTTATGGAGGTCTGAGTCGTCAGAATAGCTGCTCTGTGACAAGGTCCCAACGACCGCCGAGGTCGTTATACAGATCGCTGGATCGTTGCTGCGTCATTGAGGAGATCTGCCTGTTTGACAGCTTACTAGCAATCATGTAGCGACGCACCAGCGATCCTTACCAAGTCGTATCGTTGTCGGGATCGCTGGTGCATCGCTATGTGTAACAGTACCCTAAGAGTACATGCAGGTACACGTAAACAGAATTAACAGTTATATGCAAGCAAAATAAAACTTGATTAACCCTTTCAATGCATAAATAAATAAAACGACACTACTGTGCCATTATTTTAGTAGTCACCTAATTAGAGCAGTTTTCGAAATGTCTCTTTCAGAAGAGGCCTTTTCTCCTAACTGGGCCTCTATAAATTTATTCATATACTAGCTGAAGAGCCCAGCATTGCCCAGGCATAGTAACTAACTGTGGTTAGTTATAACAAATTATAATGATTATCCTCCATCCCATAGTCCAGTGCCCATATACCCATCGAACATATCCGTCATCCAACAGTCCCATGCCCATATGCCCATCATACATACCCTCCATCCCATAGTCCAGTGCCCATATACCTATCATACACATCCTGCATCCCACAGTCCCGTGCCATGGTGACTGTGATGTCATAATAGGCTGCAACCATTATGACATCATCATCACCATGGCAACCTATTATGACATCATCATTGATACACACACACATACACACACAATGATTATCCTCCATCCCATAGTCCAGTGCCCATATACCCATCATACATATCCGCCATTCCATAGTCCCGTGCCCATATACCCATCATACATATCCTCCATCCCATAGTCCAGTGCCAATATACCCATCACACATCCTCCACACCATAGTCACGTGCCCAGATACCATCATTTTCATCATATCTTCAGATTTTGTATTAGTCTAACCTGATGAAGAGACCTGAGTAGTCTCGAAAGCTTGCAATGTGTTACCATCTTTTCAGTTAGCCATTGAAAGGTATCAACTACTGAGGACTCTCAATCCTGAATATTTTTCAGATACCATCATACATCCTCCATCCCATAGTCCCATGCACATATACCCATCATACATATCCTCCATCCCATAGTCCCGTGCCCATACACCCATCATACACATCCTCCATCCCATAGTCCTGTGCCCATATACCCATCACACATCCTCCATCCCATAGTCCCGTGCCCATATACCCATCATACATATCCTCCATCCCATAGTCCCGTGCCCATATTCCCATCATACATATAATCTATCTCATAGTTCCGTGCCCATATACCCATTATGAAATAACGTCACCATTGCAACCTATTATAACAACATCATCATCGCCATGGCAACCATTATGACATCATCTTCGCCATGGCATCCTTTATGACATCATCATCGCCTTGGCAACCATTATGACATCATCGTCGATACACACAAACACATACACACACAAATCTAATATATAAAGCTCAAGTGTGTGTATGTATGTATGTATGTATGTATGTGTGTGTGTATATCTGGGATTGGCATCCGCACCGTCGCAGCTACAGCCACAAAATTTGGCACAGTCACACGTCTGGACCCCAAGAGTGTCCTAGGCTATGTTGTGAGGTGAAATTTTAACCCCGTGCATTCCAATTCAACAAACAATTTTGCTCCTATCTACATAATGGGGAAAAAGCGTGTGTGTATCAAGCCCCGCCCCTCATTATGATGTCATAATGGTTGCCATGATGACGCTGATGTCATCATAGGTTGCAAGCCCCGCCGCTCATTATGATGCCATAATGGTTGACTATGGGATGGAGGATGTGTGATGGGTATATGGGCACTGGACTATGGGATGGAGGATATGTATGATGGGTATATGGGCACGGGACTATGGGATGGCAGATATGTATGATGGGTATATGGGCACTCGACTATGGGATGGAGGATATGTATGATGGGTATATGGGCATGGGACTATGAGATGAAGGATGCGTGATGGGTATATGGGCACTCGACTATGGGATGGCGAATATGTATGATGGGTATATGGGCATGGGACTATGGGATGGCGAATATGTATGATGGGTATATGGGCATGGGACTATGGGATGGAGGATGTGTGATGGGTATATGGGCATGGGACTATGGGATGGAGGATGTGTGATGGGTATATGGGCACTCAACTATGGGATGGAGGATATGTATGATGGGTATATGGGCACGGGCCTATGGAATCGTGGATATGTATGATGGGTATATGGGCACGGCACTATGGGATGGAGGATAATTATAATTTACTATAACTAACCACAGTTAGTTACTATGCCTGGGCAGCGCCGGGCTCTTCAGCTAGTACACATATATATTTAGATATGCATATATATTTAGATGGAAGATGTTACAAGTATGTCTTGAAACTGAAGTAGAAGGGTCCCTGCTGGGCTGATTCCTAAATAATGAGAAACACAGTTTTAAAGCTCTTAGGGAATGCCGATCTCTCCAACGCAGGGATTCCCTAAGTCCTTAGAGATAAGACCTAGCATGGCCTAGCCCTAGAAGTACTCAATATCTGGGATGCTCTTGTGATCCAGACACACAGACTGTGGGGATATAATGCAAGTTTGTTTTCTCTTGGAACGCAAATACGTTCCAGATGTATCACGCTTTCAGAGTGTCCATGGAGGTCGGATAACATAATTTCCTGCCCATAGAGTGGCCATGGAATGTAAATGAGTTCCTACTGAATTGCGCTCTCTTTCTTGGTTTGCTGTCCATTCCTCATAACATCATAATGCAGTTACTGGGAAGGTGCACTTAATGACTGATATGTGGACAAGTGGCTGTGACCAGAGTGGCTACATTTCCCTGATGGCACACTGGGTGAACTTTGTCTAGGACAGAACCAAGAGGGACCCTGGGACAGCACACGTGCTACCATCATTGAGGATTGCGGGCCCTAGTTTCCTCCACCTCCTACAACAGTTCCTGCACCCCATCTTCCTCCTCAGCCTCCATCTCTCAATTGTCATCTGTGAGCATGTCCTCTATATCACTCACAAGCTGTAAGCACCACAGCACTGCTTCGGTGAGGTGGCAACAGGCTCTGGATTTCCCAGCTGTTGGAACACCTGGAGGCTGTGAACTGAGGTTACCAGAGTTCAAAGCTTCCAGGTGTTCCAGCAGCTTTGAACTCTAGTGATCTTAAAGTCTCTTTTAAAGGCTTCCTTAAGGTTTCTGGGCCTCACAGCTGCCGGTGAGTAAGTCAAAATCCTTCTGGGAAAGCATCTTGTGGACAGATCAGACCAAGACAGAGCTTTTTGGTAAAGCACATAATTCTACTGTTTACCGAAAATGGAATGAGGCCTACAAAGAGAAGAACACAATACCTACAGTAACATATGGTGGATGTTCAAAGATGTTTTGGGGTTGTTTTGCTGCCTCTTGCCCTGGCTACCTTGATTGTTTGTCATTGTTTGCAAGGCATCATTAAATTTGAAGATTACCAAAGGATTTTGAGTTGCAATATTGAGTGCCCAGTGTCAGAAAGCTGGGTTTGCATCCTAGGTCATTGGTCTTCCAGCAGGACAATTACCTCAAAAATGCTTCAAGAATCACCCAGAAATGGATGGAAACAAAGCTCTGGAGAGTTCTGAAGTGGCCAGCAAGGAGTCCGGATGTAAATCCCAATCAACACCTGTGAAGAGATCTTAATGGGGGCGTCTGACGGACGCCTCTCCATTACTAATCCTTGGGCTTGATTTCAGGGGACAGTATACAGCTGACATGAACCCCAAATCCATTACCCTGATTTTAACCACACCATTACAATTGGGAAAAGCCGAGGCTAAACATCTTATTAGGCTGGCAAGGGGCCAATATCCATGGCCCTTCCCAGCTTATTATTGTCTGCTCCCATAAGATGCTGCTTAAATACTTCATCTTAAAAATTAATATCTTTATGCACTGTTTGATGATTGGTGACATGGTTTAATATAATTAATGTTATGTACTAATGCTGTCTCATTTATTACACATGGTGTGTTTCCTTGTATTTCCCATTGAGGTCAATAAGGAAAAGCAAACATTTAAAATGCTATGTCCTGACCATAATCCAATTGAGCTGCTGGGGCATGACATTGTTGTGTTGCTATCAGTGTGTCAAGAGTGGGAGAAGAGGGTTGCATTGACAATCCAACACAATGGACAGCACTTTGAACACATTTTATAAGTGGTCATAAACTTGCAAATAACTCATGAAAGAATAAAGTTATGTTAAAACCAAGCACACCATTGTTTTTCTTGTGAAATTCTCAATAAGTTTGATGTGTCACATGACTCTCTTCCCATTGAAAAAAATAAAGTTGGATCCAAAATGGTCAACTTCAAAATGGCCACCATGATCACCACTCATCTTGAAAAGTTTCCCCCTCCCATATACTAATGTGCCACAAACAGGAAGTTGATATCACCAACCATTCCCATGTTATTTAGGTGTATCCATATAAATGGCCCACTCTGTTTACAAGGAAAAATAAGAATATGTTAGAACTCTGAAGAAACGCAATACACAGGATTCTGTAGAAGAACTAAAAAATTTTCAGCACCTCTATTTCGAGAGATACATTTTTGTATATGAGATTAACTCTAAGACAGAGGCAAAAAAGCACCAATAGTGGAAGTGTCATCTCACATTTCTGGGTCTACCAATTGGTCAAAACAATAATTTTAGGTCATTGCTTCTCAATATCAGTCCTCAAAGGCCTCCCAAAAGGTTATGACTTGAGGATGTGGAACCTGTGGTAACTTCTGATGCATTACTGATAATTTCATCACCTGTGCAATACAAAGGAAATCCTGAAAACATGACATGTTACTGAGCTGTGAGGATTGGAGTTTTGAGTACATGACCTAAGTCAGGAAAGATGTATATCTTTGTACCGTGTTAGCCAGTAGATAGAAAAATATTCAGAATTGAGAGTCCTCAGTGGTTGATACCTTTTAATGGCTAACTGAAAAGATGGTAACACATTGCAAGCTTTCGAGACTACTCAGGTCTCTTCTTCAGGCTAGACTAATACAAAATCTGAAGAGTCACATATTTATGCACAGTACAACACAGAAAAAATGCAATGGATAAGACAAGTGATGTGAAGCAGAACTATCAGTATGGGAGAGGGAGAAACATAAATATTGGACCAGTACATAGATAAGGAGTCCGGATGTTTTATAGTCCTCTGATTGGGGTCTCCTAATGTGTTGTGATGCCCCCACCAGGTCTTGAAAGCAAATTCCTTAATTGATGTAAAAAGACATAAATCCATGCGACACATTCATTCCAGCACTGAGAGTGTCAAAAGTCGTCATAAATTTATACTAAAACATCTGGACTCCTTATCTATGTACTGGTCCAATATTTATGTTTCTCCCTCTCCCATACTGATAGTTCTGCTTCACGTCACTTGTCTTATCCATTGCATGTTTTCTGTGTTGTACTGTGCATAAATATGTGACTCTTCAGATTTTGTATTAGTCTAGCCTGAAGAAGAGACCTGAGTAGTCTCGAAAGCTTGCAATGTGTTACCATCTTTTCAGTTAGCCATTAAAAGGTATCAACCACTGAGGACTCTCAATTCTGAATATTTTTTTACCTAAGTCAGTGATTTTAAGTATTCAACACTTAAAAGGCATCTGCAGAAGCACAGGCTATTAAGATATCTGCCTTTGCACAAAATAAGACTAAGATGGAATTGAGTGCAGCAGATGAGGCACCATGCCAAAAGGCAAAGATAATTGAGCTGAAAGTGATTGCAGACTTGGAAGTAAACATGGCAGCTGAAGCAGCACGCAGAGGGGAAGAGACACAGGTTCTAAAGAAGGAATTTGACAAGGGATACCATACCCATGGCAAAACAATTCTATATATATTTCAGCAACACACCAGTGCGCATCAAATGTTTTTCTATTCCTGAGCATTAGCACAGCGGCATCTAGCGCCTTCAAACTTTGTTTATAAGGATCCTTGTTCAGTTAGTACCAACAATACCTTTGAGATGATGAAGCCTGATCCTGACAATGAAATGAGACCAACCACGTCAACATTGTACACTTTTGTGAAGTCAAACTTGGAGCTCCAGTCACATCGCGTTGAGCGTTTCTCAAGCTGGTCAGCTAATGTATGAGCTATTGCTTGTCTAATTCACAATGCTCACCACTTTACAAGGGAAGGCATTAAATAAAGAAGAACATCACTAAATAAAATAATAAATTAAATAAAATAAATTAGAATTAAATAAATTAAATAAATGAAGAAGAACATCACTAATATACACAACTCATAGCGGGGAGCATACCTATAAACTATAATCAGCTGTGCTTCAACTTTGAAAAGTTCACCATTTAGATTACATGGATTCGTGGAAGAATTGTGCAAGATGTGGCTTCCTCAATCCATGGATGGGTTTCTTCTAATTGTAATTTGGATGGTGATTCCCACTGTTGTGGACTACAGATCACCATGAATTTGGACTATTTAATGGTTTACAGTTATATAGTTGCACGCTTGCATCTTTCTCTTTTGCATTTCAGGTGCCAAGATCAAGCGGTGCACATCAGTTAAAGACATTTATAAAGGGGTTGTATCTGTCTCCTTGTAGTCTAGCTCTGATACAGGGCACTAGCTCATGTGTAGTCCATTCCTGTGTCAGCCACTAAGTTCACACTGTCTGGCAAAGTTTTTGGTTGACTTGTGGCTTGTCCTGAAGAAGTTTGGTATATTTTGAACCGCTTAGACAATAAATCGCATTCCTTTATCATGAATTCTGATTCTTTCTCTGGAATATCCATTGGTATTCATGGCAGCGCAGAAATTAAACCCGTTTTTCTCCTTGCTATTGATTCATAGTGGACTAACTCATGAGCCACGCGCTTACAGTTTAGTTATAGAATCAGAGTAACTAAAATTCAGGTTGCTTGGGGGATTATGATGTTTTTTTTTTTATCAAACCTACTATTTGGATAACTAGTATCTTTTACATCATTTAATGCTTTAGCTGCTTGGAACAAACTCAATTCTACCTATTGCTTGATAATTTTTCTTTCTTTTGCGCAAATGTTAAAAAGAGAGTGCTTACAGAAAATGGAAGGAGCAATGAATGTCTAAGGCCTCTTTCACATTTCCATTTCCATTCTGAATAGCGTTCCGGGAAGGCTCTCTCTCTCTCTCCTGGCGGATTTTGACTGACCTTGAAAGACGGAAATGTGAAACAGGCCTAAAACAATGCAGATCATCTGTGAATAATAGAATACCATTTGGACATATCAGCAGACCTTCTTTTCTACAGCCCTTTCTGAAAAGAGCTAACGTAACCACCTGCTACTTGCTTTTCATTTTTTTTTTCTTATGCTACGGCCATTTCTATAAACACTAAGACGGTTTCAAAATGCTTCTTCCTGAAAACAATAAAATAAACCTGTCAAGGTCTATCAGTCTTGATGTAAGCTTCTAGCAAAGCAACATTTATTTCAAGGTACACAGCATATTATGTACTTATTTAGATGGAAATACAAACCAATAGAATGGTGAGGGATATTGGATGACTGAAAATAATAACCATAATTAAAAAACTGTCAGCAAACCTGGCACTGCACCAAATTGCAACAGGTTGCGTTTGGCGCTGGTCGGCGCAGCGTCAAAAGGACGCATGCACCGCCAAACGCATACCTGCGCGTGGCCTGCGTCCCCAGTGCTAAAGATAGGGGACGCAGGACGCATGCAGCGTCATGCGCCCGTAGGCGGAGCTACCGGAGGAGGCGCGGCAGGGGGGCGGGGCTTAGCGGCGGCCGTCGCTGCGGCCTTAAACGCAAATGTGAAACTACACTAAGCTGACCAACCCCCAACTTTTTTAACCTCTCAATATAAGAGAAGCCTTCCATCCCGTTTAAAGGGAACCTGTCACCTCCTTTTTCAACTATGAGCTGCGGCCACTGCCTTTCGGGGCTTATCTACAGCATTCTAGAATGCTGTGGATAAGCCCCCGATCTAACCTGAAAGAGAAGAAAAACAAGTTTTATCATACACACCCGGGGCGGTTTGGTCCGACGGGCATTTCAGGTCCGGGTCCGGCGCCTCCCATCTTCTTGCAATGTTGTCATCTTCTTTGCTTTGTGTCGTGGCTCCTGCGCAGATGTACTGATCTGCCCTGTTGAGGGCAGAGCCAAGTACTGCAGTGTGCAGGCGCTGGGAAAGGTCAGAGAGGCCTAGAATGCTGTATATAAGCCCCGAAATGCACTGGCCGCAGCTTATAGCTGAAAAAGGAGGTGACAGGTTCCCTTTGATTATCTTTGAAGCAACTCTTTCTTTTCCAATAACCTTTTTAGAATGTGGGTAAAACTGGATCCCATATTCAAGGTGTGGTCTTATAATTTATAGAGGAGTAATAATACATTGGGATCACTGGCTTTTGCCTTTTTTACCCCTAAATCTTGTTTGCTTTTGGGGCTGCTGCTTGACATTGAGTACTGCTGCTCAGCTTACTTATAACAAGAGTACCCAAGTCCTTCTGTTCTGTAGTCCTGAGTATATTTGCATGGAATGTTTATGCAGCAATACAATTACTTCAGCTTAAGTGCATTACTCTACATTTATCAATATTACAATTATCTGCCATGTGCTTACCCATGCGGCTAGCTTTTCTAGATTATTTTGTAATATTATTCTGTTGTTATTATCCTATAAAGGTTTGAGTCATCAACTAATTTGAATTATCTATAAATCTTATTATCTAGCTATTAATTAGGTATCATGAGATTACAGAGGAAAAACAAATAAAAATGTCTAAAGAACTAAAGTAAGTGCCCTTTAACGCTTTCATAACCTTGCCATTTTCTGTTTTTGAGTCTTGTTTTTTTTCCTCCCCTTATTTAAAGAACAAAAACTTTTTTTTATTTTTCCATCTCCATAGCCATATGATGGCTTGTTTTTTGCGGGACGAGTTGCACTTTTGAATGACACCATTCATTTTATCATGTGATGCACTTGAAAGCAAGAATAAAAATCCAAGTACAGAGATATTGCAAAAATAAGTGCAATTCCACAATTGTTTTTCTTATTGTTTTATTTCCCCTGCTCACTATATGGTAAAACTGACCAGGCAACATGATTCTCCAGGTCCAGTATGAGTACACAGATACCAAACATGTATAGCTATTTTTTATTTAAGTGGTAAAAATGAATTTGAAAATTTGAAAGAAAAAAAATTCTGCTTAAGTCTCCATTTTCCAAGACCCATAACATTTTCATTTTTTGGGATATGGGGACAGGTGAGGGCATCTTTTTTGTGCCTTGAGCTGACATTTTTACTGATAACATTTTTACTGATAACATCTTGATGTTTTGATGACCTCTTATTGCAATTTGTTGATCTAATATGAACAGGATGGCGTTTACAGCAGGATCATAATGACAGGCATGGGGGACAGCAACAGACCCCTGGCTGTCATGACAACCCATCGGCGCCGCACAATCATTTGACAGAGGAGCCTATGGGTGTGATGAATAATGCGCTTCCGTCCGGTGCATGTTAAGTCTTGCTGATAGTGATTGACAGCTGAATTTGACTAGTTAACAGCTTTACCCTCGGCTGTTAAAGGGACGTGATGGATGAATAAATCAATCAACATATACAAGGAAAAATATTGGCTCGGCGTGCTAACCCTCATCAAAGGCAGGGACATAACCTTTGACGTAAATTTATGTCTGAGATCATGAAGTGGTTATGGGGTTGTCTATTAAAGATCATTTGGTTATATTGTTGGTTAACTTCTGCAACCCCACATAATCTTCCATTACCATCAGGGTAGTTGCAACCAACCATAGATTTCCCTTGAAGGTGCCGCTGCTGGGAAAATGAATTATTACATAACATTTGAAAGATCAAAATAGGGGGTTCCTAAGTGAATAGAGAGAAAAGTACATACGGTACATCTCTTGATTGTAATAATAATAAAGATATATACACTATACCAATGGCGCTAGTGTGCAGGGTTGATTCAGCAGCGAGTAGTGTTGAGCATTCCGATACCGCAAGTATCGGGTATCGGCCGATATCAGCGGTATCGGAATTCCGATACTTAATTCCGATACTTTTTTCATATCGGATTCCGGGATCGGAATCGGAATAGGAAGTTCCCATCATGCTATGAGCCTGCTTGCTTTGATTAAGCCAATGGGAATCCTCCGAAGTGTGGGCACATCCTGTTAGGCATGTAGGCATGTTAACTATTGGCATGGCTGTGATTGGCTGCCGAAATGATGTCATGATGCACTATAAAAGCCACCGCAGCCGCCATTTCTGGTCACTCTGCTGTGAATTCAGTTAGGGACAGGCTGCTGTAGAAGACTGTGAGGGACAGTTAGAAATAGCGATTCTAAAAACAATATTGTGCTTTATCCAGGCTACATAAACCACCACTGTAGCTTGCTTTTCCCTAGCAGCGCTGTTTTCACAGCTGTCTGCAAGGGCTGTGTGAGTGCAGCTCACGCTGTGGAGTGGGTCCTGCAGCCACGTCAGGCTGTAGGCCACCCAGTGTGATCACTGCTGCCTCATACATCTTTTATTTTTTGAGCTGCATTTTTTAAATAATTTCAATCTAGTGTGCTTCCATCCGTATCCATATACGTTGGTTGCAAACACTAGTAGTAGACAGCGGAGCCTTTCTGCAGCCTTTCAGTGCTAGTGTCCACTTTGCTGCACTGTTCACGGCTGTCTGAGAGGTCTCTGACTGTGTGTGAGTGCAGCTCACGCTGAGTAGTGTGTCCTGCAGCTACGTCTGGCTGTAGGACGCTCAGCGTGCGTCACTGCCTCACACATATTTTTATTTGAGTGCAGCTCATTTTTTCTTCTATTAGTGTGCATCCATCCGTCTCCATCTACGGTGGTTGCAAACACTATATAGGAGTACACAGCGGAGCCTTTCTGCAGCCTGTCAGTGCCAGTGCCCACTTAGCTGCACTGTTGACGGCTGTCTGAGAGGTCTCTGACTGTGTGTGAGTGCAGCTCACGCTGAGTAGAGTGTCCTGCAGCTACGTCTGGTTGTAGGACGCTCAACGTGCGTCACTGCCTCACACATATTTGTCTCTGAGTGCAGCTCATTTTTTCTTCTCCTATTAGTGTGCATCCATCCGTATCCATCAACATTGGTTGGTTGCAAACACTATATAGGAGTAGATAGAGGAGCCTTTTTTTCTGGCTTGTGCCCTGCCGGCGCAGCCAGATTAGTATTACCCAATTTTTTTGGAGCCTCATCTTTTGCATTGTAGGTTACCTGCCTGCATTGTAATAGCTCCAAAAAGTTGGTGATACTATCAGTTTCAATTCTTTGTTCTCATACTTTGAGTTTGTTTCAAACAAAGAAACCACATAAAAAGTTCACCAAACACTACATTTTGAACTTGTGTAGGCCACATCAGCTCCTATTAAAGTCTAGTCCACACACACACACTTCATAAAATTAGTGTTTCTTGTACCTGTAACCAGCTGTTCAGGAATAAGCACACTAAGGCCCCCCTTTGTCCTTTTTTGCCTATCTTAAGCAGTCTTGCAAGATGAAGAAGGCAGGGAGTAAGGCGCGGGGGCGTGGGCGTGGGCGTGGAGTTTCAGCAGGGAGAGGACGTGGGGATTCTGCAGGGAGAGGACGTGGGGATTCTACAGGTAGAGGACGTGGGGATTCTGGGCCTGCTGCGGGCACCAGTGGATCAGCATCCCCCAGTTTTAGCAGGCAACAGTCCTTTATGCGCAGCTTTGTAGGACCTCAACGTACCCCACTGCTGCGGGAGGAACAAATTGAAGCCGTTGTCGGATGGATGGCAGCTAACGCATCGACTTCAATTACTTCCGCATCCTCTCAGGGTCAGAGCACCGAAGAGCAACCATCTGTCTCTTCACCACCTGCCAAAGTGCCCAGGCAGTCAGAGAGACATGGACAGGAGCCATCACAATCTCTACTTCTGTTCTCGGAATCTGTTGGCTTGGAAAGAGGGGGCCAGCCAAGCAGCATTCCTGAATGTGAAGAAGAGGGAGTATGCAGTGATGCGCAACTTCTTTGTCCCTCTGAATCTGAAGAGGCGAGTGGGCCAGTGCCTATGGTCAGCACACCTCAGTACGCATCAGATGATGACGAGACTCAGTTGCCACTTTCTGGTGCGTACGGTGCTGGCGAGACAACCCCGGAGAAGCAGCTGTTTGAAGAGGGGAGGGAAGATGATGAGGTCCTTGACCCATCATGGCGTGAGCAACAGGAAGGTGGTGGGAGCAGCTCGGAGGAAGAGATTCCCCTACCGGCCAAAACAGGAGGCAGAGGGAGGGGGAAGACTTGGTTGCCTGTACCCTCCACTTCGGCACCCGTTAGGAGCATTCCTCCTTCCAAAGGCAAACCGGGCGCTCACAAGAGTTGCAGTGCGTGGTCCTTTTTTGACACAGTTGCAGATGACATTTGCTTTGTCAAATGCAAGCTGTGTCATCAGAGAGTCAAAAGAGGGAGAAATGTCAGCAACCTCAATACCACAAATATGTGGAAACATGTGCGCACCAAGCACGAGTTGGAGTTGCAGAGACACCCTCAAGACGTAGGCCAACGTACAGCACCACCTACCACCTCTTCAGTTCGTGTTGGGCCCTCTTCCTCCAGCTCACACACTGCTGGTTCGGCTTCCTCACAGGATCGCCAAGGAAGAACCTCTGCCACTGTTGTCCGGAGACCCTGTCAGATTCCACCCATAACAGCACGTTCCCATCCATCACAGCCATCGGTAGCACAGGCATGGGATAAAAGGCGCCCTTACTCGGCAAACCATCCCCGAGCACAGTCTCTGAATGCTGGCATTGCCAAACTTCTGGCAGTTGAAATGCTGTCATTCAGGCTGGTGGACACTGACACCTTCCGGGACTTAATGGCATTGGCAGTCCCCCAATACAACGTGCCCAGCCGCTTTTATTTCAGCAGGCGAGCCGTCCCTGCCCTGCAGAAACATGTTGAGGGCAAAATAAAACATGCGCTACTAAACGCCGTTAGTAGCAAGGTCCACCTGACCACCGATGCGTGGACCAGTAACCATGGACAGGGACGATACCTTTCCCTCACTGCCCACTGGGTCAATGTTGTGGAGCCGGGTACGGATCTGGAGAGTGGCGCTGTACGTGTTCTTCCAACGCCACGGATTGCAGGACTCCAGTCTGTACACATAGACTCCTCCTCCTACTCAAGTTCCTCAGAAACAGCAGAGCAGGAGCCTGTTACGACCGATATGAGCACAGCCGTGGCCAAACGTCAACAGGCTGTACTCAAATTAATTTCTTTGGGGAATCGAAGCCACACAGCGCAGGAGCTCTGGAATGCTATCAAGCTGGAGAGCGATGTGTGGTTTGGGCCAGCGAATCTCCAGCCGGGCTTGGTAGTGTGTGACAATGGCCGAAATCTGGTGGCAGCTCTTGGCCTAGGCAACCTCACACACATCCCATGTCTGGCACATGTTCTTAACTTGGTCGTGCAGAGCTTTCTGAGGGACTATCCGGATCTTGATGCACTGTTGCACAAGGTCCGCATAGAGTGCGCTCACTTGCGACGTTCCAGCACGGCAAGATCGCGCCTCGCTGCTCTGCAGCGACGATTTGGCCTTCCAGAACATCGCATCATATGTGACCTACCCACCCGGTGGAATTCAACGTTACATATGTTGGAGCGGTTGTGTGAGCAGCAGGCAGCAGTCATGGAGTACCAGCTGCATCAGGCGCAAACAAGTCGCACTGTGCGCCGTTCACACTTCAGCACCATTGAGTGGGCCTCTATGAAGGACATCTGCCTCGTTTTGCGTGCCTTCGATGAATCCACGCGGATGGCGAGTGCAGATGATGCACTAGTCAGCATGACTGTCCCCCTTATCTGCCTGCTTCAACAAACACTGCAAGCACTAAGGGATGAGGTTTCAGAAGAGGTGGAGGATGAGGAGTCCCAAATGCCATCTGCTTCTGGACAGTCTGCGCTACGTGTTTCCTCACAAAGGCCTAGGCAGGGGACACTTTGTGAGGAGGATGAGGAGGAGTCGATGGAGGAGGAAGACATCTCTCCAGAGGAGGGAGGTACACAAACCTCTACTCAGTATGTACAGCGAGGGTGGGGTGATGCAGAGCAGGTCGAGGTCACGCCTCAAACAGGGGACAGCGGTTCTTTGGCAGTTGGGAGTCTGCAGCACATGGTTGATTTCATGCTGCAGTGCCTGAGAAACGACCGCCGCATCGCCCACATTCTCGTCTCGGCTGATTATTGGGTGTACACCCTCCTAGATCCTCGCTACCGGGACAGCGTACAAAGGCTCATACCAACGTTGAACCGGGAGCGTAAAATGCGGGAGTACGAAGAGTCACTGGTGCAGTCCATAATGTTTTCCATTCCACCCGACAGCATTGTTGCAAGTGCTTTACAAAGCAGCTCTGTGCGTCGAGGCAGTGGAGGAAACTCTGCACAAAGAGGGAGCAGAGGCAGTGCCGCAGCACAAGGCAAGACCACTATGGCCCAAATGTGGCAAAGTTTTGTGTGTCCACCACAATTGTCTACACCATCAGCGACGCCTCGAGTCAGCAGGAGGCAACGCTTCCGTCAGATGGTGTCAGACTACATGTCTTGCCCTGTCGCTGTACTCCCAGATGGCTCTTCCCCCTTCAAGTTTTGGGTCTCTAAGCTGGATACATGGCCAGAGCTTAGCCAGTATGCATTGGAGGTGCTGGCTTGCCCTGCTGCCAGTGTATTATCGGAACGTGTCTTTAGTGCCGCAGGTGGTGTACTAACAGACCGTCGCACGCGACTATCTTCCGATAATGTTGACCGGCTGACTTTTCTGAAAATGAACAAGGCCTGGATCTCCAAAGACTTTGCCATTCCTCTTACAGACTAAATTAGTGGTTGGCAACTGTATCCAGGTCTGCTGGTGTGTTCATTTTTCTACCACCTGAACTATAATCCCTGTGCTTCAACACAGCCAGTTGTCGCTCAGATGTGTCGTCTGCACAGAGAAACACACTAGCTCCTGTGTTACTGGGGTTCAGTAATGCCAGCTGATCCCCTGCTGTGTGGACGGCAGAGTCACCAGCTCCATCAACATTCAAACCACTACTGATTTTTAACCGTGCCCAACTTAGGTCTCTGGCTCCACTGTCTCTACTATTTCCCCTGACCTCCAACCCCGCCATCTACATCTCTGAAGTGGCGTCAGCACAATCTACACTTGTTCCTGTGTTCCTGTGGCTCAGTCCCATCAGTTTATCCCCTGATGTGTGTCCGGCAAGGTCTCCTGCTCTGTCCACATTCCCATAACCAGTAGTGGGAATGAGGACAGAGCTGGCGAACTTGCCGGACAAACATCAGGGGATCAACTGATGGGACTGAGCACCAGTAACACAGGAACAAGTGTAGATTGTGCTGACGCCACTTCAGAGATGTAGCTGGCGGGGTTGGAGGCCAGGGTAAATAGTAGAGACAGTGGAGCCAGAGGCCTAAGTGGAGCATGGTTAGAATCAGTAGTAGTCCACAACCTCCATAAAAACCGCTGCCCATTGGCCTCTGCATGCGGCATGCGTAATCCTGGGCACCAACAGCGTCAGTTGGTGTTCAGAAGTGTCGTCTCCACAGAGCCAAACACATTCGTTCAAGTGTTAGTGGGGTTCAGCACTGCCAGCTGTTCCCCTGCTGTGGAGATGGCAAGTCTCCTGCTGCCTTCACCTGCCAAAATCCAGTAGGCCCCAGCCTGCTCCTCGCCTAATCCTGGGCTCCAACAGCGTCAGTTGGTGTTCAGAAGTGTCGTCTCCACAGAGCCAAACACGTTCGTTCAAGTGTTAGTGGGGTTCAGCACTGCCAGCTGTTCCCCTGCTGTGGAGATGGCAAGTCTCCTGCTGCATTCACCTGCCAAAATCCAGTAGGCCCCAGCCTGCTCCTCGCCTAATCCTGGGCTCCAACAGCGTCAGTTGGTGTTCAGAAGTGTCGTCTCCACAGAACCAAACACGTTCGTTCAAGTGTTAGTGGGGTTCAGCACTGCCAGCTGTTCCCCTGCTGTGGAGATGGCAAGTCTCCTGCTGCATTCACCTGCCAAAATCCAGTAGGCCCCAGCCTGCTCCTCGCCTAATCCTGGGCTCCAACAGCGTCAGTTGGTGTTCAGAAGTGTCGTCTCCACAGAGCCAAACACGTTCGTTCAAGTGTTAGTGGGGTTCAGCACTGCCAGCTGTTCCCCTGCTGTGGAGATGGCAAGTCTCCTGCTGCATTCACCTGCCAAAATCCAGTAGGCCCCAGCCTGCTCCTCGCCTAATCCTGGGCTCCAACAGCGTCAGTTGGTGTTCAGAAGTGTCGTCTCCACAGAACCAAACACGTTCGTTCAAGTGTTAGTGGGGTTCAGCACTGCCAGCTGTTCCCCTGCTGTGGAGATGGCAAGTCTCCTGCTGCATTCACCTGCCAAAATCCAGTAGGCCCCAGCCTGCTCCTCGCCTAATCCTGGGCTCCAACAGCGTCAGTTGGTGTTCAGAAGTGTCGTCTCCACAGAACCAAACACATTCGTTCAAGTGTTAGTGGGGTTCAGCACTGCCAGCTGTTCCCCTGCTGTGGAGATGGCAAGTCTCCTGCTGCCTTCACCTGCCAAAATCCAGTAGGCCCCAGCCTGCTCCTCGCCTAATCCTGGGCTCCAACAGCGTCAGTTGGTGTTCAGAAGTGTCGTCTCCACAGAGCCAAACACGTTCGTTCAAGTGTTAGTGGGGTTCAGCACTGCCAGCTGTTCCCCTGCTGTGGAGATGGCAAGTCTCCTGCTGCATTCACCTGCCAAAATCCAGTAGGCCCCAGCCTGCTCCTCGCCTAATCCTGGGCTCCAACAGCGTCAGTTGGTGTTCAGAAGTGTCGTCTCCACAGAACCAAACACGTTCGTTCAAGTGTTAGTGGGGTTCAGCACTGCCAGCTGTTCCCCTGCTGTGGAGATGGCAAGTCTCCTGCTGCATTCACCTGCCAAAATCCAGTAGGCCCCAGCCTGCTCCTCGCCTAATCCTGGGCTCCAACAGCGTCAGTTGGTGTTCAGAAGTGTCGTCTCCACAGAGCCAAACACGTTCGTTCAAGTGTTAGTGGGGTTCAGCACTGCCAGCTGTTCCCCTGCTGTGGAGATGGCAAGTCTCCTGCTGCATTCACCTGCCAAAATCCAGTAGGCCCCAGCCTGCTCCTCGCCTAATCCTGGGCTCCAACAGCGTCAGTTGGTGTTCAGAAGTGTCGTCTCCACAGAACCAAACACGTTCGTTCAAGTGTTAGTGGGGTTCAGCACTGCCAGCTGTTCCCCTGCTGTGGAGATGGCAAGTCTCCTGCTGCATTCACCTGCCAAAATCCAGTAGGCCCCAGCCTGCTCCTCGCCTAATCCTGGGCTCCAACAGCGTCAGTTGGTGTTCAGAAGTGTCGTCTCCACAGAACCAAACACATTCGTTCAAGTGTTAGTGGGGTTCAGCACTGCCAGCTGTTCCCCTGCTGTGGAGATGGCAAGTCTCCTGCTGCCTTCACCTGCCAAAATCCAGTAGGCCCCAGCCTGCTCCTCGCCTAATCCTGGGCTCCAACAGCGTCAGTTGGTGTTCAGAAGTGTCGTCTCCACAGAGCCAAACACGTTCGTTCAAGTGTTAGTGGGGTTCAGCACTGCCAGCTGTTCCCCTGCTGTGGAGATGGCAAGTCTCCTGCTGCATTCACCTGCCAAAATCCAGTAGGCCCCAGCCTGCTCCTCGCCTAATCCTGGGCTCCAACAGCGTCAGTTGGTGTTCAGAAGTGTCGTCTCCACAGAACCAAACACATTCGTTCAAGTGTTAGTGGGGTTCAGCACTGCCAGCTGTTCCCCTGCTGTGGAGATGGCAAGTCTCCTGCTGCCTTCACCTGCCAAAATCCAGTAGGCCCCAGCCTGCTCCTCGCCTAATCCTGGGCTCCAACAGCGTCAGTTGGTGTTCAGAAGTGTCGTCTCCACAGAACCAAACACATTCGTTCAAGTGTTAGTGGGGTTCAGCACTGCCAGCTGTTCCCCTGCTGTGGAGATGGCAAGTCTCCTGCTGCCTTCACCTGCCAAAATCCAGTAGGCCCCAGCCTGCTCCTCGCCTAATCCTGGGCTCCAACAGCGTCAGTTGGTGTTCAGAAGTGTCGTCTCCACAGAGCCAAACACGTTCGTTCAAGTGTTAGTGGGGTTCAGCACTGCCAGCTGTTCCCCTGCTGTGGAGATGGCAAGTCTCCTGCTGCATTCACCTGCCAAAATCCAGTAGGCCCCAGCCTGCTCCTCGCCTAATCCTGGGCTCCAACAGCGTCAGTTGGTGTTCAGAAGTGTCGTCTCCACAGAGCCAAACACGTTCGTTCAAGTGTTAGTGGGGTTCAGCACTGCCAGCTGTTCCCCTGCTGTGGAGATGGCAGTCTCTCCTGCTGTCTCCGCATTACAAAGACAGTAGGCCTCTGCCTACACCCTCCTATTTCCTGGGCTTCAACACAGCCAGTTGTAGTTCGGAAGTGCCGTCCACACGGAAAGAGATACTTGCTCCCGTGTCTCAGTGGGGTTCAGTAACGTCAGCTGATCCCCTGCTGTGTGGATGGCAGTCTCTCCTGCTGTCACCTCATTCAAAATTCAGTAGGCCTCTGCCTACACCCTCCTATTTCCTGGGCTTCAACACAGCCAGTTGTAGTTCGGAAGTGCCGTCCACACGGAAAGAGATACTTGCTCCCGTGTCTCAGTGGGGTTCAGTAACGTCAGCTGATCCCCTGCTGTGTGGATGGCAGTCTCTCCTGCTGTCACCTCATTCAAAATTCAGTAGGCCTCTGCCTACACCCTCCTATTTCCTGGGCTTCAACACAGCCAGTTGTAGTTCGGAAGTGCCGTCCACACGGAAAGAGATACTTGCTCCCGTGTCTCAGTGGGGTTCAGTAACGTCAGCTGATCCCCTGCTGTGTGGATGGCAGTCTCTCCTGCTGTCACCTCATTCAAAATTCAGTAGGCCTCTGCCTACACCCTCCTATTTCCTGGGCTTCAACACAGCCAGTTGTAGTTCGGAAGTGCCGTCCACACGGAAAGAGATACTTGCTCCCGTGTCTCAGTGGGGTTCAGTAACGTCAGCTGATCCCCTGCTGTGTGGATGGCAGTCTCTCCTGCTGTCACCTCATTCAAAATTCAGTAGGCCTCTGCCTACACCCTCCTATTTCCTGGGCTTCAACACAGCCAGTTGTAGTTCGGAAGTGCCGTCCACACGGAAAGAGATACTTGCTCCCGTGTCTCAGTGGGGTTCAGTAACGTCAGCTGATCCCCTGCTGTGTGGATGGCAGTCTCTCCTGCTGTCACCTCATTCAAAATTCAGTAGGCCTCTGCCTACACCCTCCTATTTCCTGGGCTTCAACACAGCCAGTTGTAGTTCGGAAGTGCCGTCCACACGGAAAGAGATACTTGCTCCCGTGTCTCAGTGGGGTTCAGTAACGTCAGCTGATCCCCTGCTGTGTGGATGGCAGTCTCTCCTGCTGTAAACTCATTCAAAATACAGTAGGCCTCTGCCTACACCCTCCTATTTCCTGGGCTTCAACACAGCCAGTTGTAGTTCGGAAGTGCCTTCCACACGGAAAGAGATACTTGCTCCCGTGTCTCAGTGGGGTTCAGTAACGTCAGCTGATCCCCTGCTGTGTGGATGGCAGTCTCTCCTGCTGTAAACTCATTCAAAATACAGTAGGCCTCTGCCTACACCCTCCTATTTCCTGGGCTTCAACACAGCCAGTTGTAGTTCGGAAGTGCCGTCCACACGGAAAGAGATACTTGCTCCCGTGTGTCAGTGGGGTTCAGTAACGTCAGCTGATCCCCTGCTGTGTGGATGGCAGTCTCTCCTGCTGTAAACTCATTCAAAATACAGTAGGCCTCTGCCTACACCCTCCTATTTCCTGGGCTTCAACACAGCCAGTTGTAGTTCGGAAGTGCCGTCCACACGGAAAGAGACACTTGCTCCCGTGTCTCAGTGGGGTTCAGTAACGTCAGCTGATCCCCTGCTGTGTGGATGGCAGTCTCTCCTGCTGTCACCTCATTCAAAATTCAGTAGGCCTCTGCCTACACCCTCCTATTTCCTGGGCTTCAACACAGCCAGTTGTAGTTCGGAAGTGCCGTCCACACGGAAAGAGATACTTGCTCCCGTGTCTCAGTGGGGTTCAGTAACGTCAGCTGATCCCCTGCTGTGTGGATGGCAGTCTCTCCTGCTGTAAACTCATTCAAAATACAGTAGGCCTCTGCCTACACCCTCCTATTTCCTGGGCTTCAACACAGCCAGTTGTAGTTCGGAAGTGCCGTCCACACGGAAAGAGACACTTGCTCCCGTGTCTCAGTGGGGTTCAGTAACGTCAGCTGATCCCCTGCTGTGTGGATGGCAGTCTCTCCTGCTGTCACCTCATTCAAAATTCAGTAGGCCTCTGCCTACACCCTCCTATTTCCTGGGCTTCAACACAGCCAGTTGTAGTTCGGAAGTGCCGTCCACACGGAAAGAGATACTTGCTCCCGTGTCTCAGTGGGGTTCAGTAACGTCAGCTGATCCCCTGCTGTGTGGATGGCAGTCTCTCCTGCTGTAAACTCATTCAAAATACAGTAGGCCTCTGCCTACACCCTCCTATTTCCTGGGCTTCAACACAGCCAGTTGTAGTTCGGAAGTGCCGTCCACACGGAAAGAGACACTTGCTCCCGTGTCTCAGTGGGGTTCAGTAACGTCAGCTGATCCCCTGCTGTGTGGATGGCAGTCTCTCCTGCTGTCACCTCATTCAAAATTCAGTAGGCCTCTGCCTACACCCTCCTATTTCCTGGGCTTCAACACAGCCAGTTGTAGTTCAGAAGTGCCTTCCACACGGAAAGAGATACTTGCTCCCGTGTCTCAGTGGGGTTCAGTAACGTCAGCTGATCCCCTGCTGTGTGGATGGCAGTCTCTCCTGCTGTAAACTCATTCAAAATACTGTAGGCCTCTGCCTACACCCTCCTATTTCCTGGGCTTCAACACAGCCAGTTGTAGTTCGGAAGTGCCGTCCACACGGAAAGAGACACTTGCTCCCGTGTCTCAGTGGGGTTCAGTAACGTCAGCTGATCCCCTGCTGTGTGGATGGCAGTCTCTCCTGCTGTCACCTCATTCAAAATTCAGTAGGCCTCTGCCTACACCCTCCTATTTCCTGGGCTTCAACACAGCCAGTTGTAGTTCGGAAGTGCCTTCCACACGGAAAGAGATACTTGCTCCCGTGTCTCAGTGGGGTTCAGTAACGTCAGCTGATCCCCTGCTGTGTGGATGGCAGTCTCTCCTGCTGTAAACTCATTCAAAATACAGTAGGCCTCTGCCTACACCCTCCTATTTCCTGGGCTTCAACACAGCCAGTTGTAGTTCGGAAGTGCCGTCCACACGGAAAGAGACACTTGCTCCCGTGTCTCAGTGGGGTTCAGTAACGTCAGCTGATCCCCTGCTGTGTGGATGGCAGTCTCTCCTGCTGTCACCTCATTCAAAATTCAGTAGGCCTCTGCCTACACCCTCCTATTTCCTGGGCTTCAACACAGCCAGTTGTAGTTCGGAAGTGCCTTCCACACGGAAAGAGATACTTGCTCCCGTGTCTCAGTGGGGTTCAGTAACGTCAGCTGATCCCCTGCTGTGTGGATGGCAGTCTCTCCTGCTGTAAACTCATTCAAAATACAGTAGGCCTCTGCCTACACCCTCCTATTTCCTGGGCTTCAACACAGCCAGTTGTAGTTCGGAAGTGCCGTCCACACGGAAAGAGACACTTGCTCCCGTGTCTCAGTGGGGTTCAGTAACGTCAGCTGATCCCCTGCTGTGTGGATGGCAGTCTCTCCTGCTGTCACCTCATTCAAAATTCAGTAGGCCTCTGCCTACACCCTCCTATTTCCTGGGCTTCAACACAGCCAGTTGTAGTTCGGAAGTGCCGTCCACACGGAAAGAGATACTTGCTCCCGTGTCTCAGTGGGGTTCAGTAATGTCAGCTGATCCCCTGCTGTGTGGATGGCAAAGTCTCCTGCTGCCTACACAGTCGTACCACTACTGATTTTTAACCGTGCTCCAATTAGGCCTGTGGCTCCACTGTCTCTCGTATTTCCCCTGTCCTCCAACCCTGCCAGTTACAGCTCCGAAGTGGCGTCTGCACAATCCACACTTGTTCCTGTGTTACAGGTGTTCAGTCCGATCAGTTAATCCCCTGATGTGTGTCCGGCAATGTCGCCTGCTCTGTCCACATTCCCATTATCGGAATGTGGACAGAGCAGGCGACATTGCCGGACACACATCAGGGGATTAACTGACCGGACTGAACACCTGTAACACAGGAACAAGTGTGGATTGTGCAGACGCCACTTCGGAGCTGTAACTGGCGGGGTTGGAGGACAGGGGAAATACGAAAATCAGTGAATCCACAGGCCTAAGTGGAGCTTGGTTCAAATTAGTAGTCTACAACCGATCTTAAAATTTCTTCAATGCAGCCTAAGCCTGCTCCGTGCTTGTCCCTGGGCTTCAACACAGCCAGTTGTTGCTCGGAAGTGCCGTCTTCACAGAGTAAAACACTAGCTCCTGTGTTTGTGGGGTTCAGTAACGTCAGCTGTTCCCCTGCTGTTTTGATGGCAATCTGTCCTGCTGCCTCCCAATTGACAGCACATCAGGCCTCAGCCTGCTAAGTGCTTGTCCTGGGCTCCAACATCGCCAGTTGCTGCTCATAACTGACTTTGGCACGGGTACTCCCTCCTGCCCAGCTTGGTTCCAGCCCTGCCTGCTGTTTCCGGGAAGTGTCAATGTCAGTTTGCCACCCCAAGTTGCCATGTCGTGTTGCGGTTGGGTTAGCCGAGGCTAGGGTGCCAGCAGTTTAGGTGATTCCTATGTGGACTGCGGGTTCTGGTAAGAAAGGTTTGTTCCATAGTGCCAGTAGGACAAGCACCCCCTGTAGGACTGTGTGATTCGGTAACTGCGGCCAGCTTGCGGCATGCCAACTTTGCTTTTCAGGGGTAACTTCTGATACCCCTCCGGGTTCCAGCACCGTCAGCTGGTTCTCATCAGAGCCTTTGGCCTAGGTGCCTCCATCTCGGTATCCGAGTTCCAGCAACGTCTGCTGGTCCTTGGTAGTGCTTTGTAGCACAGGTACCTCCTGCTTAGTAACCGGGTTCCAGCACCGTCAGCTGGTCCTCGGTTGTGCCATTGGCTCTTATTCCTTCTGCTGCCCCTCCGGGTGCCAGCACTGTCAGCTGGTCCTCGCTATTTCCATTTGCTCTTGCAGCTTATGCTACCCCTCCGGGTTCCAGCACCGTCAGCTGGTTCTCGTCAGAGCCTTTGGCCTAGGTGCCTCCATCTCGGTATCCGAGTTCCGGCAACGTCTGCTGGTCCTTGGTAGTGCTTTGTAGCACAGGTACCTCCTGCTTAGTAACCGGGTTCCAGCACCGTCAGCTGGTCCTCGGTTGTGCCATTGGCTCTTATTCCTTCTGCTGCCCCTCCGGGTGCCAGCACTGTCAGCTGGTCCTCGCTATTTCCATTTGCTCTTGCAGCTTATGCTACCCCTCCGGGTTCCAGCACCGTCAGCTGGTTCTCGTCAGAGCCTTTGGCCTAGGTGCCTCCATCTCGGTATCCGAGTTCCGGCAACGTCTGCTGGTCCTTGGTAGTGCTTTGTAGCACAGGTACCTCCTGCTTAGTAACCGGGTTCCAGCACCGTCAGCTGGTCCTCGGTAGTGCCATTGGCTCTTGTTCCTTCTGCTGCCCCTCCGGGTGCCAGTACCGTCAGCTGGTTCAAGAGGACAAAGAACAGGAAGACAACCACCAAGATGCAGAACAACAAGAGAGAGAAGACAAAGAAGCATAAAAAAACAAAGCAGAAGAACATTAAGCATAAGACTAATACTCTGAGCAAATGATATTATCTTATTTATAAGCAGAAGAAGACTAAGCAGTGTATGGGGGTGAGTCCGTTCCTCCTCGTGGTGCCCCTGGAAAAGGCCTGCTTCTGCAGGCCAAACTGAACGCGGACAAATCCTGTTGTAAATCTTTTGTGACAGGCAGAACGGAAGGTGTAAACTTCTAACTTTTCTAGATAACAACTACAGGAATGCCTGACACAAACAAGAATATGATGAAGAAGAATAGGAAGAAGATGAAGAAGCTGAATATGTAGAATAATAATTGTTGAATAAGAAGAATATGAAGAATGTAAGAAAAGGAAGAAGAAGAAGAAGAAGAAGAAGAAGAAGAAGAAGAAGAAGAATGTAAAAAAAGGAAGTAGAAGAAGAAGAAGAAGAATGTAAAAAAAGGAATAAGAAGAAGAATGTAAAAAAAGGAAGTAGAAGAAGAAGAAGAAGAATGTAAAAAAAGGAAGTAGAAGAAGAAGAAGAAGAATGTAAAAAAAGGAAGTAGAAGAAGAAGACATACATGTCTGGCAAAATATAAATGAGGCTAACATAGTCAATATCTTTGTAACTCCTAACATCTTTAAAAAAAAAAGTTTAATTCCTGCTATTCCATTTGATTGGGCTAAACCTCTATGGCTTTAATGTCTCCTCCACCTCCCACAATACATTCTACATTATTCTTAGTTGTTTTTCTTCATGTAGAATTAACCTACAAGGAAAGAAAGGGTTTTTTTTAATTCCGATATTTTGGCCCCATTGACTTGCATTGGTTCCCGGTATCGGAATCGGCGATACCGATACTTTTTTTTAAGATCGGCCGATCCATTCCGATCCGATATTTTCAAGTATCGGCTGGTATCGCTCAACTCTAGCAGCGAGTAAGGAACCCCCACACCACCAGGGGTGAAAATAAACAATTTAAACAAAATGATACTCGCGCTACGAATCAATGGAGAGTAAAAAAAATATATATATACAGTGGGGCAAAAAAGTATTTAGTCAGTCAGCAATAGTGCAAGTTCCACCACTTAAAAAGATGAGAGGCGTCTGTAATTTACATCATAGGTAGACCTCAACTATGGGAGACAAACTGAGAAAAAAAAATCCAGAAAATCACATTGTCTGTTTTTTTTTCATTTTATTTGCATATTATGGTGGAAAATAAGTATTTGGTCAGAAACAAGCAATCAAGATTTCTGGC
Organism: Dendrobates tinctorius; assembly: GCF_039654945.1. NCBI lineage: Eukaryota > Metazoa > Chordata > Amphibia > Anura > Dendrobatidae > Dendrobates > Dendrobates tinctorius. The sequence goes on from NW_027361728.1 coordinate 63,860,509, forward strand.
TCTCACAGACCTGTAACTTCTTCTTTAAGAGTCTCCTCTTTCCTCCACTCATTACCTGTAGTAATGGCACCTGTTTAAACTTGTTATCAGTATAAAAAGACACCTGTGCACACCCTCAAACAGTCTGACTCCAAACTCCACTATGGTGAAGACCAAAGAGCTGTCAAAGGACACCAGAAACAAAGTTGTAGCCCTGCACCAGGCTGGGAAGACTGAATCTGCAATAGCCAACCAGCTTGGAGTGAAGAAATCAACTGTGGGAGCAATAATTAGAAAATGGAAGACATACAAGACCACTGATAATCTCCCTCGATCTGGTGCTCCACGCAAAATCCCACCCCGTGGGGTCAGAATGATCACAAGAACGGTGAGCAAAAATCCCAGAACCACGCGGGGGGACCTAGTGAATGAACTGCAGAGAGCTGGGACCAATGTAACAAGGCCTACCATAAGTAACACACTACGCCACCATGGACTCAGATCCTGCAGTGCCAGACGTGTCCCACTGCTTAAGCCTGTACATGTCCGGGCCCGTCTGAAGTTTGCTAGAGAGCATTTGGATGATCCAGAGGAGTTTTGGGAGAATGTCCTATGGTCTGATGAAACCAAACTGGAACTGTTTGGTAGAAACACAACTTGTCGTGTTTGGAGGAAAAAGAATACTGAGTTGCATCCATCAAACACCATACCTACTGTAAAGCATGGTGGTGGAAACATCATGCTTTGGGGCTGTTTCTCTGCAAAGGGGCCAGGACGACTGATCCGGGTACATGAAAGAATGAATGGGGCCATGTATCATGAGATTTTGAGTGCAAACCTCCTTCCATCAGCAAGGGCATTGAAGATGAAACGTGGCTGGGTCTTTCAACATGACAATGATCCAAAGCACACCGCCAGGGCAACGAAGGAGTGGCTTCGTAAGAAGCATTTCAAGGTCCTGGAGTGGCCTAGCCAGTCTCCAGATCTCAACCCTATAGAAAACCTTTGGAGGGAGTTGAAAGTCTGTGTTGCCAAGCGAAAAGCCAAAAACATCACTGCTCTAGAGGAGATCTGCATGGAGGAATGGGCCAACATACCAACAACAGTGTGTGGCAACCTTGTGAAGACTTACAGAAAACGTTTGACCTCTGTCATTGCCAACAAAGGATATATCACAAAGTATTGAGATGAAATTTTGTTTCTGACCAAATACTTATTTTCCACCATAATATGCAAATAAAATGAAAAAAAACCAGACAATGTGATTTTCTGGATTTTTTTTTCTCAGTTTGTCTCCCATAGTTGAGGTCTACCTATGATGTAAATTACAGACGCCTCTCATCTTTTTAAGTGGTGGAACTTGCACTATTGCTGACTGACTAAATACTTTTTTGCCCCACTGTATATATATATATAGTTACCTGTAGGATCAAGGCAATAAACTCATAAGCATTAGATGTTAGAGGGTACTGAGTATTGATGGATCAAACTCTGAATAGGAGTGCAGTGGGAAACGCCCGATGGTTCACTAATGTGAACAGACTTTTAAACAGTAGATTCACCGCTGTGAGCGGACTTTTGCTTTTGAGCTGTAGAAGCCAGCGGCATATACATTGTTTAGGAAGTCTCTCAATCAGTAGAAAATAAATAAATAAATAAATAAATAAATAAATAATAATAAAAAAAAAAAAAATAAAACACCGAGCGCTGTTCCGGCCGGTAACAGGCTCCAGGTGCTGGCAAACGTCCGATAATTCTCCGATGGTGAGAGATCCCGCGTGAATGGCGTGAGAGCAGGGAAAAGAGCACAAATGATCGCTCACCAAAGTAGACACAGTCTACTGGTGAGGAAGGAATCCGTGCTATTCCGAAACTAGTTGGAATTTTGGCTCAAGCAGCACTCTTGTTATCAGACATCACGTGATTGCGCGCCTCTCGTGATCTGGATTATCATCGCAGGTCCTGCCAGATTCACACCACGCTGACCGCGGGTGTCTACAATCTATAATGCGGTTGGTATGCTGACCGCCGTTGGACTGTGTCTACTTTGGTGAGCGATCATTTGTGCTCTTTTCCCTGCTTTCACGCCAATCACGCGGGATCTATCACCATCAGAGAATTATCGGACGTTTGCCAGCACCTGGAGCCTGTTACCGGCCGGAACAGAGCTCGGTGTTTTATTTTTTATTTTTTTATTTTTATTATTTATTTATTTATTTTTTTCTACTGATTGAGAGACTTCCTAAACAATTAGCAAGTATATGCCGCTGGCTTCTACAGCTCAAAAGCAAAAGTCCACTCACAGCGGTGAATCTACTGTTTAAAAGTCTGTTCACATTAGTGAACCATCGGGCGTTTCCCACTGCACTCCTATTCAGAATTTGATCCATCAATACTCAGTACCCTCTAACATCTAATGCTTATGAGTTTATTGCCTTGATCCTACAGGTAACTATATATATATATATATATATATATATATTTTTTTTTTTTTACTCTCCATTGATTCATAGCGCGAGTATCATTTTGTTTTAATAATAATAAAGGTCACAAAATTCACCAATGGAATGTTCTCATGTGTTCCAGTGGCATGTCAAAAGATTTAATATCACCCCTTTCAATATAACCTATACTAGTGGTCACCCTTAACCCTAAACATAGATAAGTAAAATAAAAAATGGCTGATTTTTAAGTTCATCTTCATTTATTTACTTATTAATTCTCATCCTTATATAGCACCAACATATTCCACAGTGCTATACGGAGATTGACATTAATCACATAAATCCTTGCCTCACAATCCAATTTATCTCAGACACACAAAGTAAGAACAGGGTCACATCTCCCACATTCACAGTGAAGTTTGGACCAGCCATGGGTCTCTTGACTACTACTCAACAGCCTCGTATACTATATGTCTATGGGGCTGTTGACTTCAGGTAAGAAAACCCGAGCTAAGTCTGTGCTCTAACCTTGATCATTGATGTTAGGAATGTGAAACCGGCTTTAAAGCAAATTTCTTTATTAGTTTAATATTAATTTGTAAAGTGGGAGGAAAATAAAGTACTTAAATGTAACCCACGCATAGACTATGAGAATGTACTGTAAGAACTCAATGAATATGTTTGTGTTTGGATGAATTCAGGACTCTAGTGTTACAAAGCAACAATGTTAATGTCTGCCCATGCCATGCTGACCATTGTCACAGAAAAAAAAAATCTATAAGACTCTCTGAAGAGGGGGCACATCACCCTCACATTGAACACTTGACCTCCATTGAACTAGGATTCCACATTGAACATATGGGATTCATTATAGATGGGGAAAAAGAAACTAATTATAGCTAGGTAAGTGAGAAACAGAGCTAACACTCCAAACATAATAGAAGTAGGGACATCCTGCAGTGTGAAGGTAATTACAGCAATTAAGCTGGGTGTCGCCTAAAATTCTAAAGGCCTAGCACATCCCACAACCAGTCCCCACATGATATCATCAAGGGGAGGTATGTGGGTATAATTTTGATCTAATAAAAAGCCAAAAACAGCTCCATACAGACAGTAGAGGACTTTGCTGAGAACAACTTCTATTGAAGTATATAGGAGATGAGCTGTAGTTGAAAGCAGCTGATCGGTAAGGGTACCAGGTTTTGGTCCCCAATTTATATGATTGTAGTGACATATGCTAAGGATAGGTCATCTCAAACCCTTTTAATATTTCAGATCATCTAAAAAAAGACGTGAATTTTCCATCTTATGGAAAAATAGCAAAAACAAAGTCATTTTCACAACACGTCTAAGGCTGGTTAGCAACAAATTGCTACTAAACAAGACCTATTATGTTTACCTAGAAACAGTTTCCATGAGGACAGAAGGCAGGAGCTTTTCTTTTTTCTACCTCAAATAATTATTTCATGAAAGTCCACGTACCATATGCATTGTTTTCAGGCAAAGATCTGTAAAATAGGAAGTTTCTTTCTACTAAGCGTAATTACATAGCATTTTATCATCTGTCTGGTACGTGGTATCTATAACGTGGGATTGCTTCCCCCAAGCTGCTATGAAGAAGAGATAATTAGAGGTGTTTAGCTATGATGCATGGAAGATCTTTGTAAAACAAGATTATCGCAGATCAAACGTGCCATCTGATTTTCAAGCAAATTTACCTAATACAAAGGAAATTAGGAATCCACAATGAACTTCTCAAGACATAAATAGTCATCTGCCACAATGACTCGTTCTAGAAAAGATGGCATCTCGGAAAATGTTCAGGAAAGAGGTTTTATTCTGCAGGCTCCCACAAAGACTCCAAGAAATGTGGTTTGATAGTTCCCTTTGTTTCACGCAAAACAAGATATACTTGTAAGTTATGATTAAATTCCCTTATTCCATAAAATATATAATTCTAGTCTAGATGTAGCACATGAAACGTCTTACAGAGGGAAACAGAGGGATAGGGAAGTGTAGGTGGCTGTAGGTCATTGGAGTATTATTAGCATGGTAGTACTATAAGGGAGAAGGTGCAAGAAAGTGCAAGAAACAGATTTATAGATGATGACTTTTTTTCTATATGACACAGTGTAATAACTAAGAGAAAGCTGAATACATATTAGAAAGCTCAATCTCGAGGCAGGCGGGATGGACAGATGCATAATGGTTTATTAATAATCCGTTAGAGTAGCTGAGACAAGGAATGAGTAGATAATGAGTATATATTTCAGCAGTGTTAATAAGAGAAGAAAGTTTAGGTAAAGATCACCTTATTGAAGGGTGAAGGCGTGATTTAATTGTAAGAGAAAAGGCATGGAGGCTACAAGGATTTAAGTTCAGTGCTAGGTTAAAGGCCCCATCACACACAGCGAGAGATCGCTGATTTTGTGACGCCACAGCGATCTTGCCAGCGACATGGTGTGTGTGACATGTATCAACGACCGGCCCCCTGCCGGGTATCGCTGATCGCGCTGGAATGTCCTGGGCCGTTTTTTGATCATTGGTCTCCCGCTGGCCAGCGCACATTGCTGCATGTGACAGCGAGAGATCAGCGATGCTGGGAGCTGGTTTCCAATGTAAACAGCGGGTATCTAAGAGCCGCGCGGCTCTTAGCTACCCTCTGTTTACATTGGAAACCAGCTTACTCGCTGGTCCTGATCGCTGGTGGGTCTGTCTATGTGACAGCTACCAGCGATCAGCTAACTATGTCCTAGCGATCCCATCCACATCGGATCGTTGGTGGGATCGCTGGGACATTGATATGTGTAACTGTAGGGTCGTTGGGCCGGACTGGGGGTGGTCCCTCTCTTACCGCACAGAGACGTGACAGAGACACGATGGAGGCAAGTGTCGGGTACAACAGGTCCAAGTTTATTCTCTTGCCGTCCGCCTGACGGCCTCCGAAGTACACCGCACTTCAATTCACTTCACTTATCGGCCGCTTCCCGCACATCGTACTTTACACCGGGGACATACATATACGCACCTTCCCCTCTTCACTCTTCGACGCTCCTGTCAGATCCGTCACTGTGGCCGCCTTAGGCCCATAAACCAACAGTACTTTTACTGATCAGTCGTCTCTCCCTCAATACGGTATGCTTTACCTCAGTGCCTCGTCTATACTGCGGTACTCTTGTGTCAGGACCACCCCCCTGACTTTGTCTCTCCTCAGTCCCCCTGGTTTGGTTTTCCTCACAGTGCACAAACTGTCCTAGTCCTCCTGTCACTTGAGCTCCCCCTGGGGACTGGAACTTTCTGGAACCCTCCTTTCAAATTTATATCATTCCCGGTTCCCTGTTACTCCGCCCCCCATGACCAACGGTTTCCTAAGCCCTAAGCTGATGTCAAGTCCTTTGCTCACACTGCTCCCTGCCCTCTACTGGTCAACCCAAGGTACTGCACATCCACTATGCTTTCTCAGCTGTTTCCCCACTGTAGTAACTGACACCTGTCTAAACTGTGCAAACCTTCCTTTCTCTATTCTGACAAGTTTGTCCGTCCGTCAAGTCACCTTCCCTACACTCTCCATTCCTTTGTCTATTGTCGTCCTCGACAATCGTATTCCCTGCCTTCGTCTTTCTGAAGCTTCACCTACACTCTGTTGTCGGACCAGTTGTTGGGCCACACCCACTACCCACGGGGGCCGAACCATACTGGGAGCACCATGCTCTGAACATCCTACTGCTACTCACCAGCACGCACGCCACATGACAATGTCTTTCAAATTGGGCTAGGTACACCCATATTCTCTCTATGGCGTGTACCTTCCCCTACTCTCCCCTTCTGTCACCTTCCACTGTCCGGTACGCCATGATCGAGGCCTCAAACCTACCAGATCATTGCCGGCGTCCACCTTCCTCCTTCAGGGGTGTCCATGGCATCGGGGACCTGACCTAGGATGGCTGTCTCTCTCACGTCTTCCATCTCTTTTACCTTTCTATCAGTTACATGTCATGGTCGGTGTCTCGGTCTCCCAGACCTTCTCCACAGATAGACCCCTTTCTGATCTCACACTTCCCTTTGGTCCCTCAGACTTTCTCTTACCTGGACCTGTTGCATTTACTTGTGCATATTATACAACAAAACAACTTTACAATATCACAAGTACCCCATTTTTTTATATATATTTTTTTCATTTTCCTTTGCTTTTAAAACCAACATATAACAACATAACATTGCATATCTTCTTCCCCCCCCCTTCCTTGGACTTGGACACTCCCTCTCTTCTTCGTATCCCCGCTCTGTCAGGCAAACATGTTTACGAATACTATTCTTTAAAAGGAACATAGACCAAAAGAAAGAAAAAAAAAGGAAATAGAAACAACAGTTAAACCACAACAACAAAACATTTTTTTTTTAACATAACTGTCCATATGACCTGCACAACGGTGCATCGAACTCCCGACAGTCTAACCCACTTTTAGTGGTCAGAAGTGAGGGGCTCCACAGCCGTGGAGCTCCTGGGATACCGAGGATGTCCACACAAGTCCTCTTTACGGGGGTTCACATCCGTCGGGCTCTGCAAGTACGGCCACTGCATAATAACCGCGGGGGCAGTACTCTTTGTAGTACGACACTAAGTCTCCATCTTTCAAAGCCCGACCATGACGAATGGAAGTCACATTTATATAAACTTTCTGGCCAGTCTCATCCCGAATAAAGCCGTATCCTTTTGCGATGTTGGTATACACCAGCCGTCCCATAGATCTCTTAGCCACCATACCTGCCTCTCCCTTTGCATGGAGCAGGTTCCATATCTCCTGGTCCCGGGCCTTCTTTTTATTAATAACCTCCGCGACCCAGACGGAGGGCACAGCGCAGGGTCTGGAGTCCGGTGGTGCTATTGATCATGGCATTTAGAGGGTTAAATGGCCTGGGGAGGTGTGGCTACTGTTCCTGTGTAAGGGGATGTATTAAGTCCTTGCTTCTTACCGTATACTCAGTTTGACGCAATGTTTTATTGCTGATTTGTGATACTGTAAAATGTCCCGTTATATATATTTACTGTTGCTGCTATGTACATATTTACTATTGTGTTTAGTAAGTAGGGACAGTGTATTACCTGTTTATGGCCCCAAGATGGGGTACATTATAATTCTAGGTTTAGCATTGTACATAGTATGGTAGGAAATTAGCATAGTAACTTCTCAGAGTAAATGGTTAATGTAGGAGGGGTCAGCTGCAGCTAAGAGAGGGAAAATTTCCTCATAGTGTTCAGATGGGCCTGGGTGCCCAAACCACCTGCAGGGGCATAAGTGCCCAAGATTATAGCACAGACTTAAGTGTCCAGAATCGTAGCAGTGACCATGCAACATTCTAATAAGGAGCCCAGCCATCTGAAGCAGCAGGTCATGAAAGAAGCAAGACAGAACTACAGTGGGCTACAGCAGTGTGCTGCAGAAGCTGAAGAAAAGGCCAGGAGAGAACAGGGACACAGGAGACCGTTATAGGTGTTAGGTCCCGGTAATGTACTGGAGGCCATAGGAAGTACCACAGGAGAAGCTATGACAGCATAGAAGGGCAGGTCACTCGCCATGTGGCAACTGACTTTGGGAACAGATGATCTGATGTCTGGGGCAAAACAGACAGAAGAGTGTCTAACTGTGGCAGAGCCAAACAGGGAGGATGCTGAGGAACAATATGAGATGGTCCAACCCACTGTGCGACAATGAGAGAAGTACAGAGGAAGAAATGTGTAATGTTGGACATGTGATTAATGCTGTGAAATACTTGGATTTGCTGAGAAATGAAAACAGTAAAGTTGTTCAGTTTCAAGTTGAATTGGACTGTGTCTCAATCCGTGCAAAATAGTTTGCAGACAGCCTTCAGTGGCGCAGAAGGGATCCTGATGATACTGGACCTGAACACACAGGTATGCTGACTAATGGACATTATTTTCATGTGATGGGAGGCCAGGGCCTGGAAGCCCCGGTGTCCTTGGCCATGACTACAGCCCTGGCCCTCCCTCACACCTGGCCATTACAATCAGAGATCGTCATTAGCTTACACCAAGCTCCCGGTGGTGATCGTAAGAGCACAGCGCCTGTGCCTGCATAGTTGCCATAACATAAATTTACAGAATCTTCCTTGAACCCCCTCAAGACCATGATGTAAACCTTTGTCAAATGTTGTGAAGGGGATGAAGGAGTTCTCCGGGACTATTTTAATTTGTTTTTCATAATGGACTAAGAACCTGTTTTGCCCGGCTCAGAGCAGTAATGAACCACTCCTGTTAGCAATTCTAGCCTCAACCCTGCAGGTAATATAACACAGGGAAAGAGACGAACCAGGGTCTGACAGGATACAACTCAGCTCAAAATCTGCTGCTGGTCTGCATAGAAGCAGCTCTATAACCGACGATCAGCTGTTGGGTCATGTGACTATTTAAAGGGAGGTGGGAGTGGTTACTAACCTACATCTGCTGACCAGCCTAAAAGAAGCTGCCAGCAAGAGACTGACATTAACTCTTGCTGGACCAAAAGGAAAAAAGCTGTTTAAATTCCAGCAGACTCATAGCTGCCACAATATCCCTTAACGATTTGTGACAGTTGAACACAGACCTGGTTGAGTTAGACTGTGTGCCCATGTTGTGTTTTTTTAAGCGTTTTTGAAGCGTTTGTGCCGGATCAGACGCTTCAGAAACAAGAAGCTTCCCATTCAATTTAATGCATTTTGGACTTCTTGTGCCAATACATGCGTTTTTTTCCGCTCAGAAAACGCTTAGCGGCTAAAAACGCAGCATGCTCATTATTTTCCACATAGGTCCGCGTTTTTAGCTGTTTCCAATGTTCCCAGAAAACGCACGGAAAAAAACGCATCAAAAACGCACGTTTTTTGTGCAAAAAACTCACGGAAATAAAACATGCATTTTCTAGGAAGGAGTCCGGCTTTCTGAGCGTTTAAAAACGCTAACGTGGGCACATAGCCTAATAGTACAAGCCAGACCCTCCTCACTGCATCAGTTACTTACTCCCTGAGGAACTGATGCAGCAAAACAAACACTGGAGTCTGGTAAGAGGGAAATGGCTTCTACAATCAAGCAACCAGGCCACTATTCATTCAACTGATTTATTCTTGAAATCTCACTAATACTTTATTATTACAGAAGGATTATATTTTCATGTATGTGTTTGTCAATATTTCACTGCGGTTGTATTTTTGATTGCATGTACATGTATTTATTATGTTCTGACCAGTTCCCTCTCCTATCAGTTTTGAATTACATCTCACTGCTGTATATGTTTTTACCTGTAGCTAATTATTGTCAATAAAGAATTATTCCTTTTGCGCTTTTCTCGAAATAAAAGAAAACCGCTTTACGTATTAGTTTTGTGTTCCTTCTAGGATTCATTATATTCTTTAATTTTAGTAGTAACAATCAAGCACAGTTGCTCAGTGGTTAGCACTGTAGCTTTGTAGTGCTGGGGTCCTGGGTACAAATCCCTCCATGGACAACATTTGCAAGGTGTCTGTATGCTCTCCTCCGATTTCCTCCCATATTCCAAAGACATATTGTACTGAGAGGGAATGTAAATTGTGAGCCCAAATGGGGACATTGATGATGATGCCTGTAAAGCGCTGTGGAATTAATGGCGCTATGTATGCAAGTAAAATAAATAAATAAACTAGGGTAAGTGTAATGTAACAAAGTGGCATGGGGTGGTAGTCATGGGTGAGTTTACTAAGTCACAGTCATTGAACAACCCGGCTCCTTGCACATGAAAAGACAGGGGAAGTCCCTGTTCTGTGGTACAATCAGCTACTTTCAGCACACTTTCACATCTGTTACAGGGGACGAGGTCTCAGGAAACACCACAAGCCAAAGATCTGTTCAAACGGCAATACTTTACTGACCACGGTGCAAACAAGACAATGTTTCCTGCGTTTTCCCAGAGACTTTAGTGGGCTGCACAACACCAGCCCCTGTCTTGGTCACGAACCCCGTATTTCTGCTGCGGTCGATCCCCCAGAGCCAATGTCTATCCACATTGCTCGTTAGCCTAGGGCAGCCTTTATCCCCACGACCGGGGAATCCTCTGTACTCACTATGGTGCATGTCCTGTCCTGGGTAAGCCTGCCCGGGATCTGCTCAAGGAGCAGGAAGTCCTCTCTCTAAGTTCCGAGGCTTTGCACCATCTCTCTTTTAACTCCTCCCAACAGTTTAACTCATTCTGTCTCTAAACTAAATATATACAAGTACATGCACATTTTGGATACAACATATGACAATGACATTACTAAATGACATAACAATATAAAACATTAGTGAACCATCAGGGTGCTGCATGTGACACAAGTGCTCGGTGTAAAGGGGAGAGGAGGCACGTGAGGGTCCCCGCCACCTCCTTCCACTAACATCTTCTTTTACACTGTCCACCTTCTATTTATTATTTTTTCAGGTCTTGCTTTGGTGGCGTACAGCATTGTAACTTTCCAATAAGGGATTCAGATCACAAAGTGAGGAGGAACAAGCTGTAACCCTTTATTATGAGTTTAATAAAATGTTTTATAGAGTGAAATACAGGGAGAATATACAAATCTCATGTAGAAGCCATTCTGGTTAAGGGTATTTTCCACGACTCGGACAACCCCTTTTCCATCCCTATGTTTCCCAATTGTAAAATAACAACCAACGTTGCTGCTCTCTCACTTCTTCTGAATGTATGTTGCACAAAAAATGCTAAGTACTGCATTTTTAAAGTTTCCAGCAACATTGGAGTTTATGTAATCATTAATCGCAGTTTGCTGACGCATTGTGTATGTATATGTTTGTATATTGGCAACATAGATTATTTGAGCACTTGTATATTAATTTCATACTAAAGATGTGTGGGCCCTAATTTTTCTTTTGTAGTACACATGGGGGAGGTGGTTACAGACCATCTATAGTAAAAGGTCACATTGACATAGTTGGATGGCTTTTTCACTCTTTGATCAGAAAAACTCTAAGTACCTTACGGCTTTTAACGTTTACAGCAATATTTGAGCTCATGTATTCATTAGTCGCAGTGTGCTGACGCATTGTGTTTCTATGTTTTTTGTGGAATGAGTTGACATTTTTATTAGTCCCATTTTCAGGCCCATAACATTTTTTGATCGCTTTCTATTCCGATTTTTGGGAGGCACAGTAGACAGAAACCAGCAATTCAGGAATTGTTTTTTGAGGGTTTTTTAATGCCGTTCCACATGTTGTAAAAATCATACCACAGCTTTATTCTTTGAGTCAGTACGATTACAGCGATACCCCATTGATATAATTTTTTAAATGTTTTTCCACTTTTTATTGTGTAAAACTATTTTATAGAAATAAGCCCTGTTTTTGCTTATTCTGAGTGCTATAACTTTTTTATTTCTTCACTGATGCAGCTTGTTTTATGCGGGACAAGAGGACATTTTCAGTGTTAACATTTTTATTTACATTCAACTCTTTGATGGCATTTTATTCCACTTTTTTATTTTATTTTTTTTAAAGAGTTCACTGAAGGAGTTAAATATTGTAACAGACTTAAAGGTTGTAGCAAAATCAAATATACGTATTTATTGGTTTAATTATTTTTTTTTCAATTTTTTTGTTTACTTTATGATTTAGCAAAAATATATATATACTGTATTTTTTTCTTTTTTACTTAATCGCTATTTGGGACTTACACTTTTATTACTCTGATCGCTGATGCATTGTGTATGTATAGGTTTGTGATACGTGCAAAGGCAGGGAGAATGCAGTCAGTGCTGATTGGTCGAAGGGACCACGCGACATAACAACGTCATACGATCACCGAGAAAGCCAGATCGGCACCGCTAGAATGGTGCAGACATAGGAGGTGAGTATAAGTGTTGTTATTTTACAAGAAGGAAACATAGGGATTGAGAAATGGTTGTCCAAGTAGTGGACAATCTTTTTAAATTTAAACGTCCATAAATAATACCACAGAGGTAGAAACTAGTAATGCTACTGAAACACTGTTCCACATTGACCATTGCAATGAACATATTAGATGAGAATGCCAATGAAAGATTGAAGAGGCAATGAGTGTGATGTGTTTTCTGTGTGCAGCACGATAAACGAGTTTCATTTGACCTTAAACATCCAGGACTGAGAGCAATAGAAAAGATAATTACTGAGAAGGACGTCTTGTTGACTGTAAAGGGCCCATTACACATAGCGATATCGCTAGCAACATCGCTGTAACGTCACCGATTTTGTGACGTAGCAGCGATATTGCTAGCGATATCGCTACATGTGATACTTACCTCCGACCGGCTCCCCCGCTGGCTATCGCTGATCGCGCGAGAACGTCCTGGACCATTTCTCGTCCAGCGCTTCCTGCTGGGCTTCCTGTGGCACCGATGAGCGACTCGTGGACACGGGCGGGAGGACGTCAGGATCGCCGCATCTGACAGCTAAGTAGCGACCCCCGACCGCTGCTATGTCGCTGGTGAGATCTGCCTGTGTGGCAGCTCACTAGCGACCACTTAGCGATGCACCAGCGATCCATATCGTTGTCGGGATCGCTGGTGCATCGCTAAGTGTAACGGTACCCTAAGATTTCATGTGCTATAGTTAGCAGGAAAGTAAACATAGGCAGCATTTGTACAAGGAAATATTGTGTGTGTACTGCCCATCCCGGCAATAGAAGGCAAAATGAATATATAATCTAATAACTTAATGACAACCAATCAGAAAATTGTTTTTTAATGTAATTTATAGACACAAGAGGAAACATAGTATTGCTGTGGTGAATCATTTATGTATTTTGAAAGCATAATATACATTGGCCAAAACATTTCAAATGTAATGCTAGAATATGTTGTCTTTGTAAATTTAATGCTTGTACAAAAACATTAGTGATAAGTGCGAATGTTAGACATTGATTCCTATGTCCATACATTTTAATAAAATATTTGTCATGTATTTAACCAGATGTAGTTTATATAATATGAAATTTGCAGGCTGAAGATTATGTACACTTATTGATTGTGGATGTGGACACGCACAAAATGATGATCTCACCATTATTAATGCTAGTGTCTAGTGATAAGCGAATATATTTGGCACTATTTGTTACTCTCACGAATAGTACTGCACTACAGTAATAGCAGATGCTACCAAGTGTCTCTGCAGGATGACAGGCTGTATGGTTGCATCATGCAATCATGCAGCCTGCCATCTATATGTAGCAAAACTAGACCCGTTGTGGGACAAATGGATCATCATCTTCTCAGCGTAGGTGAGGAATATTGTTGTTCTTTAATTTAACTCTTTTGCAGAAGACAATGAAGTTGGTGGAATGGGAGATGTCATAAGTATGGAATAATTAAGATTTATTAAAGGAGTCTTTGTCATTCCTTCAATTAAAGGACTTTTTTCTGGGTGTCTGTGTTTTTATACAATATGACAATGGGGTTAGTAATGGGAGCGTCTTACTGATGCCTCTCCATTAATAACCTGGTGGATTGCTGTCACCTGACAGTACAAAGATGACATCAACCCCCCCAACTATCACCCCACTTGCCACCTCTACAGCGCAAGTGGGAAGAGCGAGGCTAAGTGCCAGATATGGCACATCTTATAGGCTAAGGCTAAGTATACAGCTGTGAGCTGATATTAATAGCCTGGGAAGCTCCATGAGTATTACCCCCATCCCAGGCTATAAACATTGGACCCAGCCATTGGCTTTCCCTCATCTGGTTAAGAAAATTGCATTGGAGCCTACTCCATTTTTTCAGAAAAAATAATCTTTTGATAATGAAATAAATGTACAGTAAGCTGCACACGCACTGTACTAATTGTATTTGTCACTGACAAACGTATAACTGTTTATTCTATATGTATATACTGTGTGTAATCCATCTATTCTATCCAGTCGGCTCCTGCTGTGATTATACAGTACGTGGCTGCTGAATTGCCGGCATTTCTTCGATAGATAGATGTAATATACTGTATCTACATACATATATGTGTGTGTCACTGACATCTATATATCTATGTATTCTATGTGTACATATCTATTCTATCTATTCTATTCTAACTTGTCACGCTGTGATTTTACTGTGCGTGGCAGATGAATTGCCGGCTTTTCTTCTATCTATCTACGTATGTAATATATGTGTGTGTGTGTGTGTGTGTGTGTGTGTCACTGACATCTATATATCAGTGTATTCTATGTGTATGTATCTACTCTATGTATTCTATTCTAACCTGCCACTCTGTGATTTTACTGTACAAGGCAGATGAATTGCTGGCTTTTCACCTCTATCTATCCCATCCATTTCAGTTTTTTTCTCATGCCCCCAGACCTGTTTGTTGGGTCCAGCAGAAAAATATTTGGTTTTCCCATTGACTTGCATTGGATTCATTATTCAGTACGAATACACGGATATTAGAAAGTAATTGTGGTGATTTTCCCGAATCCAAATCTTTCATTATTCACTCATCACTACTAGTGTCTCTTGGATTTTTTTCTGAGTCTACCTGGGAAATTTTACAAATGTTATCTTCTTGGCAATTAAAAGAGTTAAACACCACAGAGGTTGAGTTTCTTATCAGAGAACAGCATGGATTTTTTAATCGAAAACTAGAAAATGAATTACATGATGTCGTTTATTATACCTAGACTTAATTGGTTGATCAGAGATGGGGTGCGTCACGCACCGGATTTACTTGTCAGAAGCTGTGGGCAGTTTGACATCTTTGGTCATACCCTTATTCTTAAAATTAATGTGTTCTTTAGTCAAAAACATTCCACGTGATTGAAGATTTGTGACCCTTGTTTTACTCATTACAATCAGCAGTCACCCATGCCCACAAAATACACAGCACAGTAATGCTTCCTTTTACCAGATGGTACCCGCCATTCATAGCACTAGTAACCCTTTCTAGTGTCTCTCTTGTCTCCTTTCAGCAGTCTCAGTGTTTTTCCCATTCATTTCCTTTAATAGTCATAGTACTTCTTCGAAGAGCAATCACTGCATTACTCGCCAACAGTTATTGTCCCAAGTGCCTACAGAATAAGTAAGTGCTGTGAACCAATTTTACCTGACGTTTGTTGGAACTGTAATTTTGACAGAAAATTTGGTCGCTACTTACAATTAGGTATACACTATATAAAAGTCTAAAAGTAGCATAAGGGCATCAACAGAAAAAAGAACATTTGCTCTAAGGGTGGCCCTGCCTGGTAGTGAGGCTTATCCACCATCCTACCATTTCCACAGGGGTCACAACAATAGTAAGTACCGTGTACCCATTCTAACAGCAGGGCTAATTTTTGTCTTTTAGTGGCCAAAAAAGGGCTAAAAAGGGCTCTTCTATCTCTTTCATTGGTCTAAGATAATCAACTTTTTATTGTAAGTGATTGCATCAGTCACAGTAGGTATCCCAACTTTACTCACGGCCTACAGCAGTTTTCACCACAACAGTTTTCCGTATTCACAGAAGACCTCTGTAGGGTGCTGATAAGTGTTCTTATGGGGGGAATGAAAGACTGTGACTAGAGATTTGGATCCATAAAAACAACCACCCATTTTTATTAAAATATTAAACCTTTATTAGAAAATATTAAACCGACCCCATAGATAAAAACAATTATAATGTGATGCTATTAATCCAAAGTGCGAAGAAATATGATAAATCAAGGAGACTAATTGTCAAAAGAATCACCTAAATATTTCTTTGAAAGAGACTCTATGCATAATTTTCACAAGCAGAATGGAGGGTACTACAAAATGTCTGGGGAAAATAGACCAAAAATAACGTCAACTGAAAAGACCTTACAAAAACTAGAGCTGTAATATTTTACCCTGACATTACACTTAAAGGAATTAAATTACCTATTGTTTAAACCAGGTTTTTGTGTTAAATAAAAAGATTGTGATTTCCTTTTCACAATCTGCATTAAAAAAACTGAAATCTTTCAATTTTCATAGTGGGCACTGTGGGTATTTTAGATACATACTTTCCATTTTTACAGAAGATTTTTCAGCAGTCTCAATATCATCACAGGCAGGATTCCAATGATAGGCAACACCTCTACACACAGCTGATAACTTGGGATCCACCAATCACAATAGATAGCTGCTCTCTATTCACATTGACCTTTGCACACATTAGATGCTTCAAAACAAAGATAGGGTCTGAGTCAGTCTATTACTCCTAAAATAGACATGGTGGCCAGTGTGAAAATTGAAAAATAAGTATGTTTTTAGTACAAATTGTGATATGAAAAAAACTTGCATAAAAAAATACACTTCAGATAAAAACATAAAATTGAAAAATATGTATTTTTAGTACAAATTGTGATATGAAAAACCCTGCATAAAAAAATACATTTCAGATAAAAACTGAAAATTGAAAAATATGTATTTTTTAGTACAAATTGTGATATGAAAAAACCTGCATAAAAAATACATTTCAGATAAAAACTGAAAATTGAAACAATAGGTCTTTTCCTGATGACACATTAAGTTTAAATTTATTGGAACAATATATTAGATGACATTTATGCAATTTGACTTGTTTTTATTTTACAAATGTAATTTGTAAAATAAGAGACAACTTTTTAAAAGCTAATGTCATCACCATGAAGCTATACAGTTTACCTAAAGCTCAAAGCATATAACATTCATTTCATCCATGGAAGAATGCTATATACTAAATATTAATAAAACTTGCTTAGAATTGTCTCATAATCAAGAATTTGATAAAAAAAATTAAAATACCGGTAATTGTATGTGTTAATGAAAGCCTATCAGGTTAAATGCGGAGTACCTGTCAGCTATGTTTTCCGCTTTTACAGTTGTGCGCTTTATGGCCTGTCTGTTACGCCTTCACTTTCCCTAGAGGCACATTAAATTTCATTCAAAATCCTTGTAACCACAATTAATCTTATGTGACATTAATTTTAATGGTACATGGAGTACACAATTGAATGAAAAATCACCGCAAGCTAGACAGGGTACAGCTAATTGTTGCTCCTTACAGCTAATAAAACAAAGAAGAACATTCTCAATGCAACAGTTTTACATTGTATAAAAAATGTTCATCGAAAAAGGGACATATAGCATCAAGAAAACGTATTTTTACTCATGGCCTGAGAAACATCGCACAGATGCCTGGAGGTCAGGACCACTTCTCTTTCTAGCTAAATACATTAGAAAGATTTTACTTAATGTCCGTATTTGTACTACACGTTAAGCACTAAGGTTATGCCCTAAACATTCCCTTCCTTAAGAGAAGCGCAAATACTGTAACTGCTTTGATATTTAATAATGTGCCATAAATTGATATCACGTCATTGGTCTTGCTCGTACATTGAGATAATAGATATCATTAATAGGATTCAGAATGACACAATAATGATGACCTTGGCTATACGTCCACTTATTTTTTTACTGAGCCTTTAGAGAGTATAATTCTGCTGTTCTAGAGTTTAAATGAGGAAAGATTGAAAAGATTTCAAACAGCAGTGACACAGAAACATAAAGATGTACAGTGTTGAACACATGGTCCTTAGACTTGTACTTCAAAAGCTAAACTGCACTTATTCCACAAGGATATTATCAAAATAGTTATTTTATACTTACATAAAGTGAGTAAAAGGCATTGTTTCAACCAGCAAGTATCCCTGTCAACGCTGAAGCATAACCTTTTGGTTTACTGTATGTACTCTATTTTTGACCTGTGATTTTGACACTCTTTGGCAGATACTGAAGGACACTGACAGGCAGCCATTGCGTAATCGGCATTCTGGAGACTTAAAAGTAGCTTGTTTGCCGCTTGTAAAATAATAAAACTTATGCTCACCTTGTTCCATCGGTGTTGGCACTGGCTCTAACTGAGATTGCGTAACATTGAGCGAGTATAAGTGTTATTATTTTACAAGAGGAAAACATGAGGATTGAAAAGGGGTTGTCTGAGTAAACAGAATAAAATCCAGCTGACCGTAACGACATCTTGGTAATGTTCGGAGTCCGGAAACACCACGTCAAGGCGTGAGGCAATCCAAAGTGATAAAGATAATCCGGCTCAACAAATCGTGAACAGATACAGATACTATATTGTACTGTATTGTATTTCTGGTATTTACTTGTTTACTCTATGAATGAAATAGAGTTAGGCATTTGTTATTTTAACTTGAGAGGGCCTCCTTAATCTTGCACCTCATGGACTTTCCCCCTGTGCAAGTAGGAGAGCCATTGTATTGGTTTTCCTCTAGTGTTCTAGTGGTCTATAGTTTTCTTTCTATAGTCCTCTTTTTTTTGTTTTTGTTAGTAGTTTGTTTATCTTGTTAGTTTTCCAGGTGACTATAGTTTACTTTCTCCTATAATGGTAATTAATCTATTTACATACAATGTGAGAGGCCTTAACAGCCCAAATAAACATTTCGTTCAAAGAGAGATTAAAAATTCCTTTGCAGATGTGGTTTGCCTGCAAGAAACTAAATTTAAAATTAATTAATCACTGTACCTTTACCCTGAAAAATTACCCGCATAGTTTTGAATCTTCCAACCCCTCAAAAAAAGCAGGTGTTTTTACTTTGGTCAGGGATTCCTTATCATTTGAACTTTTGGAGGAATTGATTGATTCAAATGGTCATATTCATGTCCTAATTTGTAATTTAAATTCACAAACTTATACAATTGTGATTATGTTCCCAATAAGGGCCAAATCAAGTTCTTAGACAAATTAATAAAAAAAATTGATTTAATTAAAAAGGCATTTTTTTTTTAATTTTAGGAGATTTCAATATGGTCCCTGATAATTTTCTTGATTCATCTTCCTCAAATAGACTCAAATCCTCGGTAATTGGATCTTTAAACATGAGCTTCAAGACATCTTTCATTGTTTAAATTCTACCTCGAAAGAGTACTCATATTTTTCTGATTCTCACCTCTCGGCCTCCCGAATTATCAGATGTATTCTCCCTCCCTAGATTTTCTTTGATAACTATAGGACACAAGTCCATTTCGGACCATGCCCCTGTTATAGCCAAGTTGACAAAGGGTCACTATGTACATAACCAATCTCTTTGGAAATGTAATTCCTCTATTTTCCAAAATCCTAAGTATCATGAAAAAATCTCACAGACTCTTAAACTCTATTTCACTGAAAATATGTTCGACCCTTCAAAACCGTTCCTCCAGTTAAACGCGCATAAAGCGGTTCTTCAAGGAACCCTAATTCACATCTTCTCAAGGATTAAAAATTCTAATAGACAAAAAATCAAAAATTTGCAAGCCCTGATTAAAGAGAAAGAAACAAATTTATTATTGGCCAATAGTCTCACTTATTGCACGAAAACCGTGACCGAATTATCAAACCTTAGAAATGAATTAAAGCCCACTATTTTCTCGTTTTATGATTCTGCAGTGAAACAGTCCAAATTTAAACATTATATGTCTCTAAACAAGCCTACTCATTTTATGTTTAACAGAATTAAAAAGCTCAGAATCCGTAACAAAATTGACAAAATTACTTCCTCTATGGGAGTTTCTCTGACCCACCCACAGGATATAGCTAACAATTTTGCTAAATATTTTACACAATTATTTAAATTACGCTCTGATCCCTCTCTCCCCATTCCTGATGTGCAATCTATTCATAACTTCTTAGCTTCTATTAATCTCCCAAAAATTGATTCTTCCGATTTGGACCTTCTGGCTGCACCTTTTACAGAGGATGAAATTGTTAAAATAATAAAACAACTGCAATCATATAAAGCCCCTGGCCTAGATGGGTATAAAAATAATTATTATAAATCATTTAGTGACATTTTAGTTCCCCATTTAACTCGCATTTTTAACGCGGCGGCATCTAGTGGTTCATTCCCTAAAGAAAATTTGGAGGCTGCAATTATCCTTATTCCCAAGCCTAATTCCAATCCTGACCAAACTATTAATTATCGACCCATTTCTCTAACAATATGGATCTCAAAACCTATTTTAAAGCCATAGCTAATAGACTTAATCTTATTTTACCCAAATTGATTTCAACTGACCAGATTGGTTTCATTAAACACAGGCAATCCATTGAGGGTACCAGAATGTTAATCAATATTATTAAATTAATTAATTCACAGAAAACCAGCTCCACCCTAATGTCTCTAGATGCAGAAAAAAACTTTCAATCTTTTAAATTGGACTTTCCTCAAATGTTCCCTTCAAAAAGTTGGTTTTGATTGTACTATTATTACTAAAATTATGGCCTTATATTCTGACCCTCAGGCTAAGGTTTATGTTAATAATCATTTCTCTTCCCCATTTAGAATCTCTAATGGTACTCGTCAGGGTTGCCCTCTTTCCCCATTACTTTTTGCCCTTGCCATTGAGCCTTTAGACCAACTCATTAGAGATAATCCCTCTATAGGGGCTGTTAGCACTAACTGTAAAGAATTTAAAATAAGTTTATATGCAGATGATGTCCTGCTAACCCTAACTAATCCTTATATTTCCATTAAACATTTGCAAACCCTTCTTCACAAATTTTCGTCATTATCTTATTTAAACAAATTTAAGTAAAAAATTCTTCATTTTCAGCTCATTAGTTCTCAAATTGAAAGTATAAAAAATACTTCCACTTGGGGCTGGGCAGAGAGGGATATTGTGTATTTAGGCATAAAATTTTCTAGAAACATTAGTTCTCTGATTCCCAATAATTTGGATAACTTTATCTCCAATATTTCTAAAAAACATAATTTTTATGAATACAAGGAATTGTGTTGGTGGGAAAAGTCCCTAATTGTTAAACCTATTATTCTTCCTAAGATCCTTTATGTCTTTAGGTCCCTTTCATTATTCGTCTTTACATCTTATTTGACTAGTTTGCAGGCACATCTCAAACTCTTTGTTTGGAGCAACAAGAAAGCTAGAATAGCTACTAATCAATTATATAAACATAAGGTGCGTGATGGTATGGGCTTCCCCAATATATCAGCCTATTATTTTTCCAATTTGATTAAGCCTGTATTGGCGGTCTACTGACTACACGCCCTCTTGGATGGAGTTAGAATGGTATTTTAACAGAAACTCCCCACTATGTAGAATCAGTCTTTATTTATTCATGCATAAGAAATGAACTCGATCTGACCACCCGATTTTTATGGCCTTACTGATGGCCTGGAAAAAGCTCTTGAAAATAAAAAATGGCTTCCCTAAACCAGAGCTTCTGCAGAGACTCCCTCTTTTTTTGTAAGCTCTACTTTTGCATTTGATTTGGATCCGATTTGGGCTGATTGGGGAATCTCCAAAATACAAGATATTTATGATGGCAATAAATATTTTTCATTTCGTCACCTTAAAAATAGATTTTATCATTCCCCCGTCTGCTTTTATGAAGTTTATTATTTTAAAAGATATTTTGAGGCCATTTGTTTGCTATCATCGTCCTCTCTCGGAGCCTGCGATCAATGTTCTATGCAATTTGGACCATAGAATATTTTGGACCATTTAATATTTATACCAATGGTTTAACAAAGATTAAATTTGTTAAATCCCATGCATGGTTAAATGGGAAGCAAATCTAAATATTTCAATAGATATAGATGATTGGAACAGGCCATCGCCACAACCTATTCCTCCACCTTGTCTATGGCTCTCCAGGAGTCGTATTTTAAAATAATTTCTAGGTGGTATTATTCCCCTTCTAGATTGGCACTTATTAACCCATCCACCTCCCCTCTTTGCTGGAGAGATTGTGGGCAATACGGAAGTATTTTACATTTGTTCTGGTCTTGTCCACATATCAGACCTTTTGGATTGAAATATCTTCCCTTATTGCAATTATTCTGAAGAGTTCGGAGTTTTCCCTATCTCCCCAGTTGGCCCTTCTCTCTTTAAATTCTGAACAATTAGATACATATTTAAGAAAAAACTTATCCTACATTTGCTATTAGTTTCCATGGTTACTATTGCCCTTTTTTGGAAGTCTACAAAGATTCCCTCTTCCAAAGATATTGTGGATAAATTGTCACTTCATAAATGTTATGAGCATAAATTAGCATTGATGAAAGATTGTTTTCCCAAGTTTTCTAAGAAATGGTATCGCTGGCTGGAAATATTCCCATAAAATGTAACCTAATGTTTTGTTATTGTTTATTGTTTTTATTTATCCATATGCAGGATGTTTCATGTATCTGCTTTTGTGTACTATTTGCTACTTCTTTGTGTTTGTTTATTTATTTACTTTCTTTCAGTACAGTTAGTTCAAATGCGACATCACCGTGTTCCACTCTTAGGCTGTGTTCACACGCAGCATTTTTTTAGCTGTATTTTTAGCGGTTTTTCCAATAAAACCGCTAAATATAAGCTTCCCATTCATTTCTATGCATTTTGCACTTTTTGTGCATACTGATGCGTTCTTTACCGCGAGAAAACCGCATCGCGGGAAAAAACGCAGCATGCTCTTTAATTTCGCAGATTTTTCCACGTTTCTGGCTATTTCTATGCATTTTGAAAACACGCGGAAAAAAAACGCATAAAAACCGCACGTTTTCTGCGCAAAAACCGAGCGGAAAACGCGCAGAAAAAAACACGCGGTTTCTGGGAAGGGAGTCAGGTTTTTCAGCAGAAATTTTCTGCTACGGGTGCACTTAGCCTTAGGGTCCCGTTTCACATAGCAACACACCAGCGATCCCGACAACGATACGACCTGGTAGGGATCGCTGGTGTGTCGCTACATGGTTGCTAGTAAGCTGCCAAACAGGCAGATCTCTTCAACGACGCACAAGCGATCCCAACAACGATGCGACCTGGTAAGGATCGCTGGTGGGTTGTCACACAGCAGCTATTTTGTACGATTCCAGCTTGCATCCCTGAGTTCTGCGTCGCCAACGAGGTCGCTCGTTGGCGTCAAACACAGCAATGCATGCTGGCCAGCTGGATGCCGACGATGAAAAAATGGCCCAGGACATTGGAGCACAATCAGCGATATCCAGCGGGGGGCCAGTCGCCGCTATGTGTCACATGTAGCGAGATCGCTGGCGAGATTGCTGTTGCATCACAAAATCGGGGACACATCAGCGATCTCGCTAGCAATCTCGTTATATGAGACGGTGCCTTAAGTCATGATGATCCCTTTTGGTTGTCCAAGTAGGGAACCACTTTAAGCCGACCATACACATTAGATGGTTTGGCGGATCGAATGACCAGCAGTCATCTCAGTTGGCTCTCCCATAAACTGATGCACTTGTTCAGCCGAGCGCTCCTGTGCTTTCCATGAGAAACCCATCACTAGACATCTCTAGAGGTAGCTTATTACAGGAAGAAGAAAAGATGAGCAGTAATAAATCGGACATGCAAGTTCCTTAAACCTCCCCATGATCTATTGTCTGTGGCTACCATGTAAGAGAAGAAAGCAGTTCATCTGATGCAGTGAGTAACCGGAGGCAGAGAAGTGTTAACAGTTTTTTACTAAACAGTAGTTCACAACAATACTCCTCACAGGGAGGCAATGAAATAGGGTAATAGAGATATACAAAATAAACAGTGCACTTATCTGTTGAAGTTCTGGCAGGGGGAAGGCTGGAATATCTCATGGCGGTGTTGCAAATGGCACACAAAGTCTCTGGCTCTGTTCCGCAAAAAGCAATATCACTGTTGCCCGACAGTGCCAAAGGATGCAGTCCTCTTTGTCTTTAATGTGCTGTGGCGTGGAAACAATCCTCTGGATGAATGCCCCAGGAATGGACCCGGGCATGGGCGGCAAACATGCGCACTGTCCACAACAGTTCGCGGTCTCTCAGAGTAGTTTCTAGGCTATGCCGATGGTATCCTAGCCGAAACAACAGTATCCAATGATTTGCTCACAGGCGGTAACTCAATAGTGTCAGGGGAAATCTCAAAGTCAGTGCACGGAGGCCTGGAAGTAGGGGAGTCATTAGGAGCTGAGTAGAGGGAGTCAACCGTCTCCTGTCGCCTTCCCGCCAAGTCTGCCCCGTTCCCGCGCTCTGTCCCCCTTAAGTACGCCATGCCCCCTGCTGTCTGACCAGATGGTTTCTTCCGCCCAGAGGAAATCTCCCCCGCTAACAGTGGTGGCAGCCCCGACAGTTCCAGCCTTAAAGGGAACCTCACACTGCTGATCCTGTTTTGTCTGATCTTCTTACAACCATATACATTGGCCTGTTAGACAAACCAGTCTACATTGACACTCAACATTTGTCTATTACTTTAAATGGAGACAATGATAACAATTTGAACATCGCAGAACACAATGATAATTTATTTAGCTGGGCAATTTTGGGCAATTTTTGCTATGGAGCTAAATGCACTGAGGTCCAAGAGCTTTCAGTTTGCCGTCTGATAGGGCTGTAGACAAACTCAAATTATTGCCTCCATTGATCTATTCTTTCATTGATGTAATAAAATGATTTTTGCTCTCATTATCGATATCTTAGTTGTAATGCTGCCAGGCAGCAGTCATGACTTTAGCAAAATGATACTTCTTTCGATGGAGTCTTGAGAGTAGAAGTTTAAAGGAACTTTATAAACATTTCTGATATAAATAATATTCAGAGACAATAAGAAAATGAAAGCCGGCACCATTCAACATGTGTGTTTTAACTTGTCTTTAAACCGAACTTTGGACAGAGCAATCAAGCCTGCAGGTATAGGGTGCTCACATAATAAGATGAACGCATATATATATGAGAAGAAGAAATAGTAGCACTCACCGGTCCTGTAAAATCCAAAGTATTTAAAAAAAACATGTTTAAAACTGGCTGCAGTGAGGGAAGGCGCACATGTGGGGGACGACAATCGTTTTGCACTCTCCTGCGCTTGTCATTCCCGTCATGTCTGTTATGCTGCATGACCCCTGGAGCAGTGTGCACGTGCACCTCACTGTTATGCCTGTCGGATCTGTTATGCTGCATGACCCCTGGAGCAGTGTACACGTGCACCACACTGTTATGCCTGTCGGGTCTGTTATGCTGCATTACCCCTGGAGCAGTGTGCACGCGCACCTCATCTCATGGCTGCCTGCCGTTGCTGGTGCGCACTCATGCTCTACCTCGTGGCTATACGCCATTGCTTGTGCGCACATGTGCTTCATCTCATGGCTGTGCGCCATCGCTAGTGTGCACGCGTACCTCACCATGGCTGCATGCCTTTGCTGTGCGCATGTGTACTTTACCTCATGGCTGCATGCCATTGTTGTGTGCGTGCCCGTCTCTGCTGCAGTCCTCTCTATGGTCCAGGAGGACCTCATCCAGCAATCCTCTTTATGCTTCTAGGGGACCTGACCTAGAAGTCCTCTCTATAATCCTGGAGGACCCGACCCAGAAGTCCTCCCCATGGTCCTGACCCAGAAGTTCAGGTGCTAATGCCCTATATCAGACCGCCCCTTCGTATTTTCGGGGCCTGAGTATCGTGTTTCTTCTCTGCTAGGCTGTTTGGTCTGCTCGGTTGCTCTCTGTATTCTGTGCCCCTGCACTCTGCCCTGTTGTGCTTCTTTGCACACGCTCTGTGATTGTACTTCATCTGGTGTCCTGTGTTTGTCCTTTGTCCTGTACTTCGTCTAGTGTCCTGTCTTTGTCTGGTGTCTTGTACCTTGTTTCGTGTCCTGTATCTTGCCTCGTGTCCTGTGCCTTGCCTTGTGTGCTTTCTCTGTACTCTGTCTTATTGTGCTCCTTTAGCACAAACTCTGCTTCTCTCCTACAATCTGTCTTATCGTGCTGTCTTGCACAAACCTGTTTCCGTACTGTGCCTCGCCGTGTGGTCTGTATGCGCTTAGGCCATGTATTCTGCTTTAAGCCTTATCTTTGTATTCTGCTTTGCCGTGCTCCTTTAGCACAAGCCCTGTCTTGTACTCTGTACTTAGCCATATACCCGGCTCTGTGCTCTGGCATACGCTCCGCTTTTCCCTTGTACCCAGCTCTGTGCCTCAGCATACGTTCTGCTACCTGTCTATACTCCGCTCTATGTCTCTGACCCGGCTCTAGCATACGCTCCGCTTCTCTTTCTTGTACCCGGCTTTGTTCTTCAGCCTACGTTCCGCTCCTTGCTCTGTACTTTACCTTGCCTTGTTTCTCCGTGTGCCCTTTGCACGTGCCTGGCCTTGCCTCGTCCTCCTGTTTGTGCCTCAGCCGTGCCCGCCTGCTTGTGCCTCAGCTGTGCTCGTCGGCCAGTGACTTAGCTGTGTCTGCCTGTTGTTCCTCAGCTGTGCTCGCCTCAGTCTTACCCGCCTGTCTGAGCCTGGGCCCGACCAGTTAGCCAGTGCCCCAGCCGTGCTCTCTGTGCTTCTTTGCACTCACACTGTCCCTGCACTGTGCCTAGCGTGCCTCCTGGCATGCGTAGGCCCTAGCGTGCTTCTTGGCATACCTCCCCGTGCTTCTCTAAAGCACTGCCAGGTCCTGCCATGAACAATGGCGTGCCTCCTAGCATGCACAGGCCCTAGACTGTACCCTGGCGTGTCCTCTTACACGCACAGGCGTTAGCATAAACCCTAGCGTGCCTCCTGGCACGCGCAGGCCCT
Organism: Dendrobates tinctorius; assembly: GCF_039654945.1. NCBI lineage: Eukaryota > Metazoa > Chordata > Amphibia > Anura > Dendrobatidae > Dendrobates > Dendrobates tinctorius. The sequence goes on from NW_027361728.1 coordinate 63,887,437, forward strand.
AGCCTGAACCCTGGCGTGCCCTCTAGCATGCACCCCACCTTGAACCTTGGACCCAGGCATGTCTCCTAGCATGCACCCTGCCGTGAACCCTGCCTTGGACCCTGGTGTGTCGCCTAGCACGCATCCTGCCTTGAACCCTGCCTTGGACCTTGGCGTGTCTCCTAAACACGCACCATGTCTTGAACTCTGGTGTGCCTCCTTGCCTGATCCCTGGCTTGGCTGCCGGATGCCCGGAGCCTGCCGATCGCTGCCAGAGGTCCGGAACGTGATGACAGCAGCCTGATGTCCGGAGCTGATGTCCGCAGCCTGATGTCCGGAGCCTGTCGATCGTTGCCAGATGTCCGGAGACCGATGCCATCTAGCCCTTGCCGGAACCCTGGCGTGCCACCTAGCACGTATCATGCCTTGGACCTTGGCATGCCCTCGCATGCACCTTGCTATGTATCACTTTGTCCTTGTTATCACATCTTGAACCTGATTAAACCCTGAGACCACGCTTTAGTAAAGAAACCCTGTGACCACGCTTTGTCTTGTCTTGTACCCTGCACGTTCCCTGTTGCCAGACACTTGCACTTGTGTCTTCCTTGAGCCGGCCGTCTAGTTCCAGCAGTCGTGGTTACTCACCCCCTTGGTCTTGCCCCTGACACTCCCTGTATAGGGGGTGGTTCCTCACAAGGTCAGCTCGCCCTAGGTGGGTGGGTACCACGACCCAGAGGGTCCACTCTAGAAATCGACTCAGCAGAAGCTGACTCCTTCACAGCGCTTCTACTGGTCTACTGCTCCTTCCATTTCTGTAGCCAGTTTTAAATACATTATTCTGAATAAAGACTTTGGATTTTACAGGACTGGTGAGTGCCACTAATTTTTCTTCTCATATACATAAATAATATTCAGCTTTATTGAACTTACCATGGCAAAGACTAGAATGAACCATTAAACCTTTTATTTCTTTACTAATATGCTTCCTAGCTATTTATACCCAGCGCCGGTTCCTTGGCAACAGCTGTTGAGGTTTCTTCGATCCACACTGAACAGATTTATTTATATGTGCGCAGGTTATACCCATCAGAAAAAATGTGAAAGTGAAGAAGTGACACAGATTGTTATTCCAATTAAAAAAAAAAATAATTATCAGCAACAGCAGCACTTTTTAGGCAAAGCAAAAGCAGAAGCTGATGTTTACAGCCAGTGGCAAAGCCCTCAGGCTTATTGTAATGGACCTGTAGAGATCTGAGCCAAAGCTTTGCTGATACAGGCTATGCAGTCATAAACTGATCAAAGGACGTCTCAACGTGGCTTCATCTGTACTCACGGTAGAAAAATCTCCTCCTCTAAGTATTCAAATGGTCTTGCATGTATGCCTAGAATTGCTTCAACATTTTATGTCTATTTTTCTCTGTTACAGTTAATAGAGAATTTTAGAACATACAGTAATTTAATAACATGATTGTTGCAAAGTTTTTATGCATAGCAAGTTATTGGGGCACGCATTTCAAATTAAAAGGGTTTTCCAATAAACAGTTATCATCCAACCACATAATATTTTACTCCTGTAAGACCCCCACCCTTTCCGTTAATGAAACTGTCTCAGGCCACGTTCACACGTTCCACATTTGGTTAGTATTTTACATCAGTATTTAAAAGCCAAAACCAGGAGTGGGTAAAAAAATACAGAAGTGGTGACATGTTTCTATTATACTTTTCCACTGACTGTTCCACTCTGGATTTTGGCTTACAAATACTGATGTAAAATACTGTCTGCTCCCATTAGCAAAATGCAACGCGATCGTGTTGTGCTAATGGTCTCCATGGTGATGCCCCAGCTGCAAGATGGCCATGGGGTCCTTCATGGTCCTGCAGGGAAGGTGGCCTGTGAGCGCCTGCTAAGAGCAGGAGCTGATACACCTCCTTCCCTGCCTTTCAGACGCTGATCTTATGCCCTGCAGTGCAGAAGCATTGCAGAGTATCAGATCAGCTATCTGTCACTATACGGTGATGTACCATCCTTGGACCATGTACAAAAGTGTAAAAAAAGAGCAAATATTATTTACATAAATACATGTAAAATAAAGCACACATATTTGACATTGCCGCGTCCGAAACAGCCTGACCTATAAAATTGTCCCACTAGCTACCCCTTCAGTGAACACAGTAAAAAAAATTAAAAAGTGGCGAAAAACTATGCTTTATCATCATACTGCCGAACAAAAAGTGGAATAAAACGCAAACAAAAAGTTGAATGTAAATAAAAGTAGTACCACTGAAAACGTCAGCTTCTTGCGCAAAAAACAAGCCACCACAAAGCTCCGCCAGCGGAAAAAATAAAAATGTATAGCTCTCAGAAAAAAGCAATGCAAAAATAATTGCTTTTTTCTATAAAATAGTTTTTATTGTGTAAAAGCTACAAAACATTTTAAAAAATCTATATAAATGGGGTATCGCTGTAATCGTATTGGCTTGCATCGATACAGAGGTCTTTGTCCATGCCAGTTAACAGGTTGATAAGCGATGTGTTGACATGGTGGAATTCCACACTGCACATGTTGCAGTGAATGTGGCAGCACCAACGAGCCCTGATGCAGTATGTCATGTTGTATAGCTTGGGCCAATGCAGTCCGGATGTGGTGCATATCACGTTTACAGAGTGGGCACAGATTAAGGACCTCTGCAAACTTCTGCACAGTTTTGAAATGGCTACTAAGATGGTTAGAACTGATGATGCCGTCATCAGCATCACTGTTCTGGTCATCTAAATGCTGGAGTAGACTTTGGCTAGCTTGTGGGAGGAGATAGTGGTCCCAGAAGAAGAGGAGGAAGCAGAGACAAATTTATCCCTTCCGCATCCTCCTCTAAGTTCAAGGTGTGGATGCCACGGGAGGGTGGATTACTGCGATCGAGGGGGGCTGGAGATAACTGATAAACTGTTATCTAAGGTGCAAGATCAGAGGAAAAAATGGAGGAGGAAGAGGTGATGGACGAGCAACTGTCAGATTAAGTGGATAACTCTCCCCTCTCTGTTGTTTGTGGTTGGCGGGAGGGGATGGAGGAAACAAGCCTCATTGTTACCCAGCCACCAACCCAGCATGGGCTTGGACCTCATGGTAGAGCCAACATATGAGTGCCTTCTTGTTGCACTATCTGCAACATGATCCCCATACAGTTATGATTAGGAATACTGCTGACTACAGGGTTACCACTCTGTTAGAGCCATATTTTAAAACCAAATTTTGCCAGATGATTCCCACTCTGGAAAGGGAACCATGAATGCTGGAGTATCGAAACATGCTTTTACACAAGCTTAACTGAGCTTTTCACCAAGACAGAGGTGAAGCACACAATTCGCATCGCAGCTCTAGACTTCCAACTAGAGTTGAGCGACTTTTGGTTTTTTAGGGTCGCGTTTCGTTTCATGAAACCCGACTTTTCCAAAAGTCGGGTCGAGCAAGATCGTCCGATTATAGGGAAAAGTCAGGGTCGTCCCGAAACACGAAACCCAATGTAAGTCAATGGGGAATAAAAGTCGGCAGTGAGAGGAGGACAGGAAACACACCTACAGTGCCCATTTGAATGCCAAAAGCATCAATTCTTCTTTCTTAAGCTTGTCAACCTTAATTAACTTCATAATACAAGTTACGCACTGAAAAATGGGGGTTATTTGGCTACAAACTGTGGGGGGGGGAGGGCTGGCTCCAGGTTTTCATGTGCCCTGGGCGAAAGAGCGCCCCTTTAACACATACCACAACTCATCATGCTCCGATACGGCAGAGAAATAGCGGTATAGTACAATGAAAAATACCTCACTTTTTACATCTCATGACGAGGCCCATCTATTTCTCCATACAGAATCATTGGTCCCATATAATGTTTGAAACAGTATATGATGAGCTCCACATAATGCTACAGTATATGTTGGTCCCCATGGATGAAGCTCCACTGTCTTATGGGCCCAAATAATGCTCCAAACATAATGGGCCCCATTTCTAATGCTCTAGTGTATAATGGGCCCTGTAAATGCTGCTCCAGTGTCTGATGTCCACCTTTGGAATGTTCCAGTGTATGGTGGGCCCCATCTATCATTCTCCAGAGTATAGTGCTCCCCAAAAATTGCTGTCCCAACATTGAAAACAATCAAATAAGTCTCCTCGCTAGGGAATCCCTGTACTTGTCTGGACAGGTGCTGTAGCTTGCTTAACAGCTCGCCAGCCGTTCTCACGCCCAGTATGGATTACACGTGATTGCACAAAGGTGAGAAAGGGTACCGTATCCCCAGATAACATGTATGGATAGCGTACACATTCAAAATATATGTCTCAGGAGGCAGGCTCAGACGGTGTTAGGCCCAGTATGGATTGCACGCGATTGCACAAAGGTTAGAAAGGGTACCGTATCCCCGGATAACATGTATGGATAGCGTACACATTTAAAATATATGTCTCAGGAGGCAGGCTCAGACGGTGTTAGGCCCAGTATGGATTGCACGTGATTGCACAAAGGTTAGAAAGGGTACCTTATCCCTGGATAACATGTATGGATAGCTTACACATTCAAAATATATGTCTCAGGAGGCAGGCTCAGACGGTGTCAGGCACAGTATGGATTTGATGGCCCAGATTACACAGCGGAGGAGCAGGGAGAGGTAAAGATTGCAAATGCTGGGGCCCTGCCCAAGCAAGGGGGGCCCACTCGTGGGCGTCGGTACTGGCACTGGGCCCCTCATAGTACAGCGGTGTGTCTGACGGCGGGTGTGCACCACCACCGTCAGAGACACTTGATTGCACTATGAGGGACCCTGTGCCAGTGCCCGCGCCCAAGAGTCGGCCTACCCACCTGTCCAGGGCAACGGCACTCGCACGGTGTCGTGCGCTAGGTGGTGACCCCGGCCATGGGGGGGGAGGCAGCACAGTTAGGGAGTTTTAGAAAGTGGCATATGTTGATGTTGGACATTCAGCTGATGCAAAAGGCGAAATAGGTGAAGTACCAGGAAGAGGTGGACCAAAGCAAGCCATTTTTCTGTCACCCTATGTGTCATCAGGGGAAGGTGGGACAAAATCCTTGGAAACCCATGCGTGGTTCATTTTAATGAAGGTTAGATCATCCACATTTTGGGTTGACAGACGGGTCCTTTTTTCTGTCAGGATTGATCCAGCTGCACTGAAGACTCTTTCCGATAGCACACTTGCAGCTGGGCAAGCGAGCTCCTGTAAGGCATATTGGGCCAATTCAGTCCAGGTGTCCAGTTTAGCGGCCCAATAGTCAAAGGGGAATGACCTGTGTGGGAGAACATCGATATGGGAGGAAAAGTAGTTTGTTACCATAGTTGACAACTGCTGTCTCCTGTCACTTTCCATCGATGCAGTATTACCAGTTGTGTGAGCGGTATTTGAAAAATCAGTCCACAACATTGTCATGAAACCCCTGTCTCCAACGCCACTTCTGCTGTGTGCACCACGAACACCTCTGCCAAGCTGCCCCCGGCCCGTACGGCTCGTGTGAGAACCATCACCGCTGCTGTGTGCTGGGAATGCCTCAAGCAACCGATTTACCAGAGTTGCTTGTTTATTAGCCAATATTAGGTCAAGGTTCTCCTGTGGCATGATGTTTTGTAATTTGCCTTTATAGCGTGGATCCAGGATGCTGGCCAACCAGTAGTCGTCATCGTTCATCATTTTGGCAATGCGGGGGTCCCTTTTTAGGATCCGCAAGGCATAATCTGACATGTGGGCCAATGTTCCCGGTGTCAATGATGCACTGCGAGTGCTGGGTGGAGGAGCACTTTCTGGCAAATCCACATCCCTCCAGTCACGCACAAACCCTGTACCAGACCTTGCCACGCCAACATTTTCATTTGCCCCACGAGATGCATCCTCCTCCCCTAAGTAATCATCCCCATCATCCTCCTCCTCCTCCTCTTCTTCCTCCACCTCGTCCAGGAGAGGTCCCTGAGCAGACAATGGCTGAATGTCATCAAGGATTCCCTCCTCCTCTTCCTCCTCATCAACATTGGCTGCAGACGCCTGCTCCTTAAGGTGCGTCAAAGTTTGCATGAGCAGACGCATAAGTGGGATGCTCATGCTTAGGATGGTGTCGTCTGCGCTTACCAGCCATGTGCATTCCTCAAAACACTGAAGGACTTAACAAAGGTCTTTCAGCTTCGACCACTGCACACCTGTCAACTCCATGTCTGCTCTCAAAGTGCCTGGCCGTGTATCCTCCCACAAATGCATTATGGCCTGCCTCTGCTCGCACAGCCGCTCCACCATGTGCAGGGTGGAGTTCCACCTTGTTGCAATGTCGATAATGAGGCGGTGGTTGGGAAGGTGGAGCAATCGCTGCAGCTTCTGCATACGAACGGAGTGTACAGGCAACCGGCGGATGTGCACGCACAGTCTTCGCACCTTCTGGAGCAGGGCTGTTAACTCCGGATAATTTTTGAGGAAGCACTGCACCACCAGGTTCAAGGTGTGAGCCAAGCAAGGTATGTGGCTGAGTTTTGAAAGGGCTATGGCTGCCACAAAATTACGGCCGTTATCACTAACTACCTTGCCTGCCTCAAGATGTACACTGCCCAGCCATGACTCAGTTTGTCGCTTCAAGTACTCGGCCAGCACCTCGGCGGTGTGTCTGTCGCCCAAACACATCATCTGCAACACAGCCTGCTGACGCTTTCCACTAGCTGCTCGATAGGGGGACACATCGTGTGCAACAGTGGCAGCTGCAGATGGAGTGCTCGTACGACTGCGCTCTGTGGACGAGCTTTCGCTTCTGGAGGAGGTGGAGGAGGAGGAGGGTCGAACGCCTACAGCCAACTGTTTCCTATACCGTGGGCTAGGCAGCACTGTCCCACCACCGCTGTCCCCTGTGGACCCTGCATCCACCACATTAACCCAGTGCGCAGTGATGGACACGTAACGGCCCTGGCCATGCCGACTGGACCATGCATCAGTTGTGAGGTGCACCTTTCCGCTCACTGACTGCTTGAGTGCATGGACAATGCGGTCTTTCACATGATGGTGGAGGGCTGGGATGGCTTTGCGAGAGAAGAAGTGGCGACTGGGTAGGTCATAGCGTGGTACTGCATAGGCCATGAGTTCGCGGAAAGCTGTGCTTTCCACCAACTGAAAGGGCATCATCTCAAACGAGATTAGTTTGGCAATGTGGGTGTTCAAACCCAGTGTACGCGGATGAGAGACTGAGTACTTTCTTGACCTACTCATAGTGTCTGGGAGGGTGAGCTGGACTTGAGAGCTGCATATGGTGGAAGTAGCAGTGGACAGGGCGAGCTGAGAGAGGGTTGATGATGGTGATGGAGTTGGTGTTCTTTCTGATGGCCTAGAATCAGTCTTTCGTTGATATAACAGTGGGATTCCCTGACTGCTGTGGTCTTGCAACGACACCTCAACATTTGCTGCTGTGCTAACCGGTGGGCTTACAGTGGGGGAAACAATGTAGCGTTGCTGACTACCTTCGTTGTGATCAGTTGCACATGTGGCACTTGAGGTTTGGTGTTGTGTCCACGCTTGCAAGTGCATGCTGGTTAAATGTCTAAGCATGCAACTGGTATTCAAATTTTTCAGATTTTTCCCTTGGCTAAAGGTCTTTGCGCACTTCTTACAGATAACCTTGGCCTGATCATGAGGATTTTGTTCAAAAAAGTGCCACACTGCACTCTTCCTACTTTGGCAGACATTTTGCGGCCTAGCACGCTGTGATCTTTTGACCCTCTGGACAAGCTGTCCAGCAACTCTTTTGATGTTTGTAACCTGTCTTTGGAGTGCTCCGGGCCTGCCAGATAACAGCTGTTGCGATGTCGATGTCTGCTGTGAATGCTCCTCATCTGAGCTATTGGAAGCAGCACCCTCTTCCCCCAATGGATGCCAATCTGGGTCAACAACTGGGTCATCCATCACCTCCTCTTCTATGTCATGTGCACCTTCCTATGTGTCACCGTGTATGGTGGTATAGTGTGCGGGAAGGGGCACCTGAGTCTCATCAGGGTCAGAATCTGGCTCTGTACACTGCGAGGACAATGTAGTGCTCTGAGTGAATGTACCAGCAGAATCATCCATCAGCGGCTGTGCATCAGTGCACTCCATGTCAGATTCATCTTGGCCTGGGTAATTCACCATTTCACTTGATAATCCAGGCATGGTATGTGAAAACAGCTCCATGGAGTAATCAGTAGTATGGCCTGCGTCATCCTTCAATCTTGGTTGGGGTGAAGGACACAAGGAAAGGTGTGGTTCATGAACATGAGCCTCCAATGACCACTCAGTGCTTTTACTTTTTACAACTGAAGAAGAGGAGGCGATAGAGCTGGAGGCTGAGTCAGCAATGTAAGACAAAACTTTTTCCTGATGCTCTGGCTTTAAAAGCGGTTTGCCAACTCCTAGAAAACTAAGCGTTCGAGGCCTTATGTAGCCAGATGATGACGCAGGGTCAGCACCTCCTGCATTCGGTCCTATTTTGCTCTTGCCACTACCATCAGATCCACCACCAACACCATCATTACCAGCTGCCAACCCCCGCCCAATTCCACGGCCTCTTCCACCAGCCTTCCTCATTTTTGGTAGAAATGTAGACAAAATCCAACAAACTATATAGTAATGTAAAACAAGGTACAAGGTGTCTATAGGACAGGGGAGATTTTGAATTTCTGCACACACTTGTGGACAGTGGACACTTTTGGATTGTGTGAGGCCCACTGATATCTGAGCGCTATGTGACAGGCTCGATGGCACTGCTGTGACAAAAGTGACTAGAGGATAAGGGAGATTTTGAATATCTGCACACACTTTTGGACACTGGACACTTTTGGATTGTGTGAGGCCCACTGATATCTGAGCGCTATGTGACAGGCTCGATGGCACTGCTGTGACAAAAGTGACTAGAGGATAAGGGAGATTTTGAATATCTGCACACACTTTTGGACACTGGACACTTTTGGATTGTGTGAGGCCCACTGATATCTGAGCGCTATGTGACAGGCTCGATGGCACTGCTGTGACAAAAGTGACTAGAGGATAAGGGAGATTTTGAATTTCTGCACACACTTGTGGACAGTGGACACTTTTGGATTGTGTGAGGCCCACTGATATCTGAGCGCTATGTGACAGGCTCGATGGCACTGCTGTGACAAAAGTGACTAGAGGATAAGGGAGATTTTGAATTTCTGCACACACTTGTGGACAGTGGACACTTTTGGATTGTGTGAGGCCCACTGATATCTGAGCGCTATGTGACAGGCTCGATGGCACTGCTGTGACAAAAGTGACTAGAGGATAAGGGAGATTTTGAATTTCTGCACACACTTGTGGACAGTGGACACTTTTGGATTGTGTGAGGCCCACTGATATCTGAGCGCTATGTGACAGGCTCGATGGCACAGCTGTGACAAAAGTGACTAGAGGATAAGGGAGATTTTGAATTTCTGCACACACTTGTGGACAGTGGACACTTTTGGATTGTGTGAGGCCCACTGATATCTGAGCGCTATGTGACAGGCTCGATGGCACAGCTGTGACAAAAGTGACTAGAGGATAAGGGAGATTTTGAATTTCTGCACACACTTGTGGACAGTGGACACTTTTGGATTGTGTGAGGCCCACTGATATCTGAGCGCTATGTGACAGGCTCGATGGCACAGCTGTGACAAAAGTGACTAGAGGATAAGGGAGATTTTGAATCTCTGCACACATTTTGGACACTGGACACTTTTGGATTGTGTGAGGCCCAATGAATATCTGAGCGCTATGTGACAGGCTCGATGGCACAGCTATGACAAAAGTGACTAGAGGATAAGGGAGATTGGATTGCTTTTAAAAAAGCAGTTTGCGGAGCAGTGGGTAAACAGCAATGCCAGCCTGTCAGAAAGCCTTAGAAGGCAGCCCAACAACCAACACCACTGATACACCACTATATAGCCTCCCCTTGCACTGCACACACAGTGACTGGTGTGTTGTGCAGGCCAAATTGCTAGCAGCAGAAGCAGTTTTTTTTTCTTCTCAGCAGGACAAAAAAAAAAAATTGGGATTGCTTTTAAAAAAGCAGTTTGCGGAGCAGTGGGTAAACAGCAATGCCAGCCTGTCAGGAAGCTTTAAAAGGCAGCCCAACAACCAACACCACTGATACACCACTATATAGCCTCCCCTTGCACTGCACACACAGTGACTGGTGTGTTGTGCAGGCCAAATCGCTAGCAGCAGAAGCAGTTTTTTTGTCTTCTTCCCTGCCTAACGCTCTCCCTACAGAATCAGCAGCAACCTCTCCCTATACTAAGATCGGCAGAAGTAAGATGGCGGTCGGCGTGCACGCCCTTTTATACCCCCTGTGACGCCCACCAAAGCAAGCCAATCACTTGCATGCCCTTCTGAAAGATGGTGGTGACCCGTGCCTATGTCATCACGTTGCCCACAGTGTCCGTGGATCCTGATTGGCTGAAAAAGAGCGCAAAACAAAATTTTGAAACGCGACTTTGGCGCGTAAGTCGCTGACCTCGTGGCCGACCTCATCCTAGGGTCGGGTTTCGTTTCATGAAACCCGACTTTGCCAAAAGTCGGCGACTTTTGAATTTTTTCGACCCGTTTCGCTCAACTCTACTTCCAACCTCTGGCACGTTACCTTCGGTGAAGTGGAAGAAGCAATTTCTGTGAGTCCTTTGACACTTTTTTAGACTAACTCTTACATCAGCATAACAGAGTCCAAATCTTACACGTGGTGAATGAATGGAGAGGATGGTGCAGGAGTATCTAGAACTGAATATAAATACCTTTAGGGAGGGTTTGGACCCTTTCACATGTTGGTCTTCCAAAATGGAGAACTGGCCTGAGCTCGCCTCACATGCCTTGGACGTTTTATCATGCCCGGCAGCCAGCGTTCTCTCAGAACATGTCTTCAGCGCTGCTGGCGGTGTCCTGACGGATAAGCGCAGCTGTTTGTCCCCTGAAAGTGTAGACCGCTTAACTTTCATCAAGATGAACCCCAGTCGCAGACTGTACAGACTAGGTGATATTGCATTTTTTAGTGTGATGCATTAATGTCACATAACTGCGCTCTGTGATATCTTTAGTGTGGCTTCTGTGCCTGCTGTGGCTGCTGCTGCTGTTAACACAAATTTGTGGAAATGTGAACATTTATGGTTGGTTTACATCTGCTGGGTTAGCTGTAGTGGAAGATGTCTTGGCCCCGGTTATACTATTTCTATTCTCGTGACTGTTATTCCACTTCGGTGATGTTAAGTCCTCAATTTTTAAAATGTGAACACTCCTGGTTGGGTGTCCATCTGTTGAATTGGGTGTAGTGGAAGACCTGTCTGTCCCTATTATACTATTTCTACTGTTGTGAAATTGATGCCACTTCTGTGGGTAAAGGCCCTCATTTGTTTAAATGTGAACACTCCTGGTTGGGTCTCCTTCATGCGTGTTGCCTGTAGCCGTAAGGCCTCCACCTCCTTGCACTCAACACCCCATGTTACTATCCTTACATTTTTCTGACAATGATAGTCTACAAAACTGATATTTGTTCCACCTGAGTGTGGCTCAGCATGAAAGTAGGTAGAGTTGTTGCATGTGGTATCAGGGCTCCCAGCAAATGGGGTCCTACACCGACCCCTCACCCACCTCGTCTTACTGTGGCATTCAATTGAAAGCTGTAAATGATGTCCCAGACCCCGATACCTCATGCCTGCCTGATTGCCGCATTTCCATGCTGCTATTTGTAATGTGGGGGAATTGAGGCCACTTTCCTGGTGTGTGTCCCTCATTTGATGTGTTTTGGAAACATTTTGGGGCCATTATAAGATGTTGTGTGTGCATTTATTTTTGCCTCCCATTGACCTGAATAGCGTTCAGTTATGTTCTGCGAATATTCGACTATTTAATTGGCAAATATTGCAAATTCTGTGATCATAAACTGAACCGAATATTGAAATATTCGCTCATCTCTAGTGGTGACCATCAGAAACAGCATAGGTACAAGTACAGAACTGTCCAGTGAGCTGATTAGCTCAGAGGGAAGAGCTGCCGTCTTGTGCAAAGGAGCTGCTGGCTTTGAATCCTGACATGCACAATCAACCACAGTTTTCTGCACTTCTGAAAAGAAGGGCAATTCTGAACAGAAGCCAGACGAAGTTCAGTGTAAGGCTACTTTCACACATCCGGCTTTTGTAATCCGGCACGATGCGGCGAAATTTGTAAAAACCGGATCCGGCACCACTTGATACCAGATCGTTTTTTTTCCCATAGACTTTCATTATCACCGCATTGTGCCGGATGGGCATGCGGCGCGTCCGTTTTTTTGCCGGCAACGGCCAAACTTCGCCGTCCGACGTCTGCAAAACACGTTCCATGCTACGTTTTGTGAAAGTGCCGGACCAGTTTTTTGAACAGCGCATGCCCGGACACTGTGAGTTTTAACCTTAGACTTGCCTGGCGAATTAAGAAAAAATCTCTCTCTCTCCTCTCTCTCTTCTCCCGGATCAGATGATACCTTTGACTGGATGCGCTGCTCCTTTAAATCTGAGAAACACCGTACCCAGCCACGCAAAAGGATCCGGTGTCAGCGGCACATCCTGGATCCGCTAATACGGCTTTTCACCACACGGCACCGGAGTACAAAAGCCGGATGTGTGAAAGTAGCCTAACTCTGCTGCCTGATTATAGTGAATGGATCCCTTGTGGGTTTCATCACCTCACTCGGAGATTTAGATGGAAACACCAAAGTAAGTGCTCAGCGTAGAGAGCTGGATAAATGTGATCCTAAATGTTATGTAAAATGTTCCCATTAAAAGCTTCAACTCAATCCACAAAAAAAACAAGTCCCTACCCAGGTTTGTCATCTGCCAACAGAAATATAGGGGGCTTCCATGTTATTGGTAGTACAAAGGCTCTGGAAAAGCGAAATGGCCCTCGCCTCCCTCCCCCCCCCGAAAAAAAAAAGAAATTAAGCAAATTCTGCGCCTCCAAATCCAAATACTGCCTCTCTTCTGAGCCTCAACGTGTATAAAGTACATTTAGCACCATATATTTGGGATTACTGTAGTGATGAGAGCAGGGCCGGCATTAGGGGCAGGCAGACCAGGCAGCTGCATAGGGCACCCGCTCCCCCAGGGGCCCCCAGCTAGCGGCACATCACGCTGCCGCTATGGGGCCTCTGTGAGGCAGGGGGGCCCGCCTGCCCCCAGCGCCAACTCCCCCCGCCGCCGCATTGAACTATACCGGCAACTGCCGGTACAGTTCAAAGCAATAATGGAGGAGAGAGCGTCAGCCGACGCTCCCTCTCCCATCATTCCCCACTCTGCCTCTGACACAGCGGGTGCGCGATGATGTCATCGCGCACTCACTGTGTGCCGGCGGAGCAGGAGACAGGAGCAGCCAGCACCCGGGCACAAGGAGAAGGTGAGAATAGTGGTTTGTTTTTTTTAATATATCAGTGTGAGTACTGGACTGTGGGGCCATTCGGGGGGGCGGCTATATGCTATGCTGGGCTGTATGCTATGCTGGGCTGTATACTGTGCTGGGCTATATACTATGGTGGCATTGGTGGGCTATATACCATGCTGGGCTGTATACTGTGCTGGGCTATATACTATGGTGGTATGGGTGGGCTATATACCCAGCTGGGCTGTGTACTGTGCTGGGCTATATACTGTGCTGGGCTATATACTATGGTGGGCTGTATACTATGCTGGGCTATATACTGTGCTTGGCTGTATACTGTGCTGGGCTGTATACTATGCTGGGCTGTATACTGTGCAGGGCAGTATACTGTGCTGGGCTATATACTATGCTGGACTGTATACTGTGCTGGGCTGTATACTGTACTGGGCTATATACTATGCTGGGCTATATACTATGCTGGGCTGTATACTGTGCTGGGCTATATACTATGCTGGGCTGTATAGTGTGCTGGGCTATATACTATGCTGGGCTGTATAGTGTGCTGGGCTATATACTATGCTGGGCTGTATACTGTGCTGGGCTATATACTATGCTGGGCTGTATACTGCTGTCTGGTGCACAGGAGCTGCTGGCTTTGAATCCTGACATGCACGATCAACCACAGTTTTCTGCACTTCTGAAAAGAAGGACAATTCTGAACAGAAGCCAGATGAAGTCCAGAGTAAGGCTACTTTCACACATCCGGCTTTTGTAATCCGGCACGATGCGGCGAAATTTGTAAAAACCGGATCCGGCACCACTTGATACCAGATCGTTTTTTTTCCCATAGACTTTCATTATCACCGCATTGTGCCGGATGGGCATGCGGCGCGTCCGTTTTTTTGCCGGCAACGGCCAAACTTCTCCGTCCGACGTCTGCAAAACACGTTCCATGCTACGTTTTGTGAAAGCGCCGGACCAGTCTTTTGAACAGCGCATGCCCGGACACTGTGAGTTTTAACCCTAGACTTGCCTGGCGAATTAAGAAAAAATCTCTCTCTCTCCTCTCTCTCTTCTCCCGGATCAGATGATACCTTTGACTGGATGCGCTGCTCCTTTAAATCTGAGAAACACCGTACCCAGCCACGCAAAAGGATCCGGTGTCAGCGGCACATCCTGGATCCGCTAATACGGTTTTTCACCACACGGCACCGGAGTACAAAAGCCGGATGTGTGAAAGTAGCCTAACTCTGCTGCCTGATTATAGTGAATGGATCCCTTGTGGGTTTCATCACGTCACTCGGAGATTTAGATGGAAACACCAAAGTAAGTGCTCAGCGTAGAGAGCTGGATAAATGTGATCCTAAATGTTATGTAAAATGTTCCCATTAAAAGCTTCAACTCAATCCACAAAAAAAACAAGTCCCTACTCAGGTTTGTCATCTGCCAACAGAAATATAGGGGGCTTCCATGTTATTGGTAGTACAAAGGCTCTGGAAAAGCAAAATGGCCCTCGCCTCCCTCCCCCCCCGAAAAAAAAAAGAAATTAAGCAAATTCTGCGCCTCCAAATCCAAATACTGCCTCTCTTCTGAGCCTCAACGTGTATAAAGTACATTTAGCACCATATATTTGGGATTACTGTAGTGATGAGAGCAGGGCCGGCATTAGGGGCAGGCAGACCAGGCAGCTGCATAGGGCACCCGCTCCCCCAGGGGCCCCCAGCTAGCGGCACATCACGCTGCCGCTATGGGGCCTCTGTGAGGCAGGGGGGCCCGCCTGCCCCCAGCGCCAACTCCCCCCGCCGCCGCATTGAACTATACCGGCAACTGCCGGTACAGTTCAAAGCAATAATGGAGGAGAGAGCGTCAGCCGACGCTCCCTCTCCCATCATTCCCCACTCTGCCTCTGACACAGCGGGTGCGCAATGATGTCATCGCGCACTCACTGTGTGCCGGCGGAGCAGGAGACAGGAGCAGCCAGCACCCGGGCACAAGGAGAAGGTGAGAATAGTGGTTTGTTTTTTTTAATATATCAGTGTGAGTACTGGACTGTGGGGCCATTCGGGGGGGCGGCTATATGCTATGCTGGGCTGTATGCTATGCTGGGCTGTATACTGTGCTGGGCTATATACTATGGTGGCATTGGTGGGCTATATACCATGCTGGGCTGTATACTGTGCTGGGCTATATACTATGGTGGTATGGGTGGGCTATATACCCAGCTGGGCTGTGTACTGTGCTGGGCTATATACTATGCTGGGCTGTATACTGTGCTGGGCTATATACTATGGTGGGCTGTATACTATGCTGGGCTATATACTGTGCTTGGCTGTATACTGTGCTGGGCTGTATACTATGCTGGGCTGTATACTGTGCAGGGCAGTATACTGTGCTGGGCTATATACTATGCTGGACTGTATACTGTGCTGGGCTGTATACTGTACTGGGCTATATACTATGCTGGGCTATATACTATGCTGGGCTGTATACTGTGCTGGGCTATATACTATGCTGGGCTGTATACTGTGCTGGGCTATATACTATGCTGGGCTGTATAGTGTGCTGGGCTATATACTATGCTGGGCTGTATACTGTGCTGGGCTATATACTATGCTGGGCTGTATACTGCTGTCTGGTGCACAGGAGCTGCTGGCTTTGAATCCTGACATGCACGATCAACCACAGTTTTCTGCACTTCTGAAAAGAAGGACAATTCTGAACAGAAGCCAGATGAAGTCCAGAGTAAGGCTACTTTCACACATCCGGCTTTTGTAATCCGGCACGATGCGGCGAAATTTGTAAAAACTGGATCCGGCACCACTTGGTACCAGATCCGTTTTTTTTCCCATAGACGTTCATTATCGCCACATTGTGCCGGATGGGCATGCGGCGCGTCTGTTCTTTGCCGGATACGGCCAAACTTCGCCATCCGACGTCTGCAAAACACGTTCCATGCTACGTTTTGTGAAAGCGCCGGACAAGTTTTTTGAACAGCGCATGCCCGGACACTGTGAGTTTTAACCCTAGACTTGCCTGGCGAATTTAGAAAAAATCTCTCTCTCTCTCCTCTCTCTCCTCCCGGATCAGATGATACCTTTTAGTGGGTGCGCTGCTCCTTGAAATCTGAGAAACACCATATCCAGCCACGCAAAAGGATCCGGTGTCAGCGGCACATCCTGGATCCGCTATTACGGCTTTTCACTGCACGGCACCGGAGTACAAAAGCCGGATGTGTGAAAGTAGCCTAACTCTGCTGCCTGATTATAGTGAATGGATCCCTTGTGGGTTTCATCACGTGTCACGTCACTCGGAGATTTAGATGGAAATACCAAAGTAAGTGCTCAGCGTAGAGAGCTGGATAAATGTGATCCTAAATGTTATGTAAAATGTTCCCATTAAAAGCTTCAACTCAATCCACAAAAAAAAACAAGTCCCTACTCAGGTTTGTCATCTGCCATTGGAAATATAGGGTGCTTCCATGTTATTGGTAGTATAAAGGCTCTGGAAAACCGAAATGGCCCTCGCCTCCGTCCTCACCCATCGAAAAAAAAAGAAATTAAGCAAATTCTGCTCTTCCAAATCTAAATGCTGCCTCTCTTCTGAGTCTCAACGTGTATAAAGTACATTTAGCACCCATATATTTGGGATTACTGTAGTGATGAGAGCAGGGTTGGCATTAGGGGCAGGCAGACCAGGCAGCTGCCTAGGGCCCCTGCTCCCCCAGGGCCCCCAGCTAGCAGCACATCACGCAGCCGCTATGGGGCCCCTGTGAGGCAGGAGGGCCCGCCTGCCCCCAGCGCTAACTCCCCCTGCCGCTGCATTGAACTATACCGGCAACTGCCGGTACAGTTCAAAGCAATAATGGAGGAGAGAGCGTCAGCCGACGCTCCCTCTCCCATCATTCCTCGCTCTGCCTCTGACACAGCGGGTGCGCGATGACGTCATCGCGCACTCACTGTGTGCCGGCAGAGCAGGAGACAGGAGCAGCCAGCAGCGCGGGCACAAGGAGAAGGTGAGAATAGTGTTTTTTTTAATATATCAGTGTGAGTACTGGCCTGTGGGACCATTCGGGGGGGCGGCTATATGCTATGCTGGGCTGTATGCTATGCTGGGCTGTACAATGTGCTGGGCTATATAATATGGTGGCATTGGTGGGCTATATACTGCTATATACCATGCTGGGCTGTATACTGTGCTGGGCTATATACTATGGTGGCATTGGTGGGCTATATACCAAGCTGGGCTGTGCACTGTGCTGGGCTATATACTGTGCTGGGCTATATACTATGGTGGGCTGTATACTATGCTGGGCTATATACTGTGCTGGGCTGTATACTGTGCTGGGCTGTATACTTTGCTGGGCTGTATACTGTGCTGGGCAGTATACTGTGCTGAGCTATATACTATGCTGGACTGTATACTGTGCTGGGCTGTATACTGTACTGGGCTATATACTATGCTGGGCTATATACTATGCTGGGCTGTATACTATGCTGGGCTGTATACTGTGCTGGGCTATATACTATGCTGGGCTATATACTATGCTGGGCTGTATACTGTGCTGGGCTATATACCATGCTGTGCTCTATACTATGCTGGGCTCTATACTATGCTGGGCTATATACTGTGCTGGGTTCTATACTGTGCTGGGCTCTATACTGTGCTGGGCTTTATACTATGCTGGGCTGTATACTGTGCTGGGCTATATACTATGCTGAGCTATAAACTGCTGGGCTATATACCATGTGGTGATGGGCTATATACCATGCTGGGCTATATACCATGGTGGGCTGTGCTATATACCAAGTGGTACTGTGCTATTTACCATGGTGGGCTGTGCTATATACCATGGTGGTGCTGTGCTATATACCGTGTGCTGCTGTGCTATATACTGTGTGGTGCTGTGCTATATACCGTGTGGTGCTGGGCTATATACCATGTGGGGCTGGGCTATATACCATGTGGTGCTGCGCTATATACTATGTGGCTGTGTTATATACATTTTACATTATAATCTGTAGGGGAGGCTGTGTTATATAATATGGGGGGTTACATTATATTCTATGGGGAAGTGGGCTGTATTTTATTCTATTTGGGGCTACATTATATTCTATGGGGGGCTGTATTATATTTATTATATTCTATGGGGGGTGATTGCATCATACTCCATGAGGGGGCTGCATTATACAATATGAAGAGGCTACATTGTATTCTATGGGGGCTGCATTATAATCTGTGGGGGGCTAGATTATATTGTATGGGGGCTTTATTATATTCTATGGGGCTGCATTATACCATATGAGAAGGGCTACATTGTATTCTATGGAGGAGCTACATTTATACTATATAAGGGGCTGCATTATACTCTATGAGGGAGTTGCCATATATTGTATGGAGGGGCTGCATTATATTCTATGAGGGGGTTACATTATATTCTGTGGAGTGGCTGCATTATACTCTGAGGGGTAGCTGCATTATGATCTAAGGGGTGGCTGCATTATACTATGAGAGGGGGGCTGCATTATATTCTATGGGGGTTACATTATATTGTATGGTGGGGCTGCATTATACTCTGTTGGGTGGCTGCATTATGGTATATGTGGGCTGCATTATACAGTACCGAAGACTATGGGGAATACATTATATGAAGAACTATGGTGTGCGTTATACTATGGGAAGTGAATTATACTATATGGATGACTATGTTGGTGCATTATACTATATGGAGCACTATGAAGAGTGTATTATACTATATGGAGGACTGAGCAGTGTATTTTAATATATGGAGGACTATGGGGAGTGTATTATACTATGTGGGGAACTGAGTGTATTTTAATGGAGGGCTATGAGGAGTGTATTATACTATATTGAGGACTATGGGGAGTGTATTATACTATATGGAGGACTGAGTAGTGTATTATTCTATATGGAGGACTATGGGGTACATTATATTATATGGAGGACTATAGGGAGTGTGTTATACAATATGGAGGACTATAGGGAGTGTATTATACAATATGGAGGATTATGGGAAGTGTATTATACAATATGGAGTACTGAGGAGTGTATTATACTATATGGAGGACTATGTGTCATGATCCATGCTGGATCATGACAGATAAAATGCACTAGTAACCTTTTTTTTCCTTAAGCTGGGGTGACATTATCACCAACCATAACACCTTTCATTGTTGAGCCATGGGCCAAGTGCAGACCGGTCAGCAGTTGCTGCTGGCCCTCATTGAGGTTAGTGAGGAGCTGAATGATGTGTTTCAGCAGCACCTGCAGCGGAATTATGGGTCTGAGGCCTATCCTCCGCCTCAACTAGAGGGTCCATATACGGTTTTGGCTAGGATGTGCCATGGAGTCCCTGCTGGGGAGCAGGACTTGCTTATACAGGCGGACGTACCCAGGCAGGTGGGTGGAGTCGGTGTCCCCATGGTGCTGCCTGGTGTTCCCCAAGGTGAAGAGGTACGTCCCTGTAGTGAGCAGACTAATGATTTAGTCCTTGGCACTGATGCCGAAATTTCTGTACTATCAGAGAAGCCGTGCTCCCCTGGTCGTGTGGAGGAATACGACCTGGGAGTGTATATTTCCTCCTCACCCTCAGAAGGTACTATGTCAGCAGAGGTGATGGTTGGTGAGGTACCTGAGGGCATACCGGTGCTTGTTAACAGTGGAGCAGAAGTCAGTCTGGTGGATGCTCAGTTTGTCCAGACTCATGGTCTGAATGGTGAGACGCCGGACAAGCCCATAAGTGTCCAGGCCATTAACTCTGTCCCACTGAGCCAGGGGGGGTTAAACCAAGTCGTTGAAGACATTGTGCTGTATAGTGAACATCATGATGAGTCCCAGTCATATAACGTCTTGGAGGGAAATCCAGCACCTATTGTTGTGGGCCCCCCTTGGTCTAAAAAACACAACCCGATTTTAGATTGGCGGACTAGGGAAGTAGTCAGCTGGGAGCAGTCGTGTGAGGGCTGCTGCCTAGGGGCTGCTGTCTCTGCCGTTTCTCTACAATCGCCCACTTCCTCTCCAGTGAGAGCAGCGGAGGTGCTGCAGGAGAGTAGGTGCAAGGCTCAACCCTCGCCATTAGCCAACTCTGAGAGGCGCAGACCTCGTAGTAAGAGGGGTTGGAGGGTGGTGATTCCCTCTGTGAATTGCGGGGGTGTGAGTGTGGTGACACAGGGGGACGCCTCTGTTGTCAGTCCCAGAAAGAGTTCACCGTATTGTGACAAACAAATGTGTGGCAATAAACGTTCAGGTCTGGACCTGTGTGTGAACGAGCATGTATGGGTGGCCACCAAAAACATCCAGTGGAAGAGTGTTGAAGGAGTCTGGAATTCTCAGGTGATCGGGCCGTATCTGGTGTCGGCTGTCCAGGGCCCGGAGACTTACCAGCTGGCGTTACCCACATACTTGACCATACACCTCTCTTTCCCCAGATCGGCGCTTTGGAGATGGGTGGTGCCTCCAGAACATACATTGCCAATACCAGCGGTGCTCGTTTGTCATAAACCTGAAGTGCAGGTAGTTGCTGGGGTGAACTCTGGACCTGGGCATCCCCGCTGTAGGTGGTTCCCTGATGAGGAGCAGTCTTGAGGGTCCAGAGGCCCCTCATTAAGGGGAGGGTGGTGGTTTCAGTTCTAGTTTTGCCCCCCAGTGGCCATTAGGATCATTGCACTCTGGTTTCTTTAGTTTAGCCCATGCTGGATCTTGACAGATAAAATGCACTAGTAACCTTTTTTTTTCCTTAAGCTGTGGTGCTTAAAGATAGTTTTGCCCCCGGTGGCCATTAGGGTCATTGCACTGTGGTGGTTTCAGTTCTAGTTTTGCCCCGGTGGCCATTACGGTCATTGCACTGTGGTGGTTTCAGTTCTAGTTTTGCCCCCAGTGGCCATTAGGATCATTGCACTCTGGTTTCTTTAGTTTAGTGCATATGATTATAAAGCAGGTGTGATTGCTCTGGCTCTGCTATAAAAGAGTGTCAGGTGTTGCAAACACTGTTGGTGATATTGCTCATTTCCAACCAAGACTGGGGAAGGAAGGAGAGAGAGAGTTCCTGGCAGCTCAGTCAGAGTCCTTGTGTGGAAGGAGTCAGACAGGATTTCCTTGCAGCTCTGACAGAGCTTGGTGGCAGCTATTCAGGAGGAAAGCTGCATTCTGGTGGTGGACTCTGTTGCTGGGAGCAAGAGCAACAGAGCAAAGCTAAGTGGTGTTTCCCTGTTTGTATTTTTCCTTGGTGTGTATTAGTACAGCGGTGGGGCCAGTGCCTGCACCACCCAGCTCTCTAGCAAGGGATAGGTGTAGGGTGTGCTAGGGTGACAGGTTCTGGCTCGACGACAGGTGAGGAGCCTGTATAGGGAACGTTAGGAGTGTGAGGGACACTGACTCAGGGAGTGCATGAGGTCTCCACGTCCCCGTTCCCTATCGCAGGGCCCACCGTTGAAACTGTTTTCCCTTCCCCGTGTCTTGTCGCTTTAGTTACTGACCTGCGGGTCATGTCACACAGGACAGTTACACGTGCCGTCTCTTGTTGTCTTAGTTACCAGCCTGCGGGTCGTGTCACACAGGACGGGTCCACGTGACACTATGGGGCACATTATAATATATGGAGGACCATGGGGTGTAAACTGTAGATGTGCTGCTGATAACATGATACTGTATAGTGATCTGTTAGTGATCCATTAGAGATGGTTCTGTCCCCATCATTCTTTCTCAGACGGTGGAAAGAGGCCTGGAAACAAGTGTTGAACGACTTCAATATTGTCGCTCACTCTCATTTAGCGGCCTGAACTCAGCGCATGTAAATACAACCGAAATGCTTCTGTGTGCTATGCAATATGTTAGCTTTTGGGGCCCCATTTTAATCTTTGCCTAGGGCCCCACTTTTCTTAAAACCGGCCCTGGATGAGAGTAGCTTATGGATGTCAGTCTACAGAAGCATGAGCTGGTCATAATGTACTGGATACTATAACGCACAGGTCACTTCAATGCCAGTTTGCAATTTTCACTCAGTAATATCCACTACTAGTGTTGAGCATTCCGATACTGCAAATATCGGGTATCGGCCGATATTCGCTGTATCGGAATTCTGATACCGAGTACCAATATTTTTTCAATATCGGATACCGGAATTGGAAGTCCCCATTATGCAATGAGCCACTGTTGTGGCTGTGATTGGCTGCTGAAATGATATCATCATGATGCGCGGTCTGTGCGCATCATGATGCGTGGTCTGTACCGACTGCAGGGGGCCTGTACGGGCCTGCCTGGGGCTTGTGCCAGCTGCCGGGGGTCTGTACGGGCCTGCCGGGGGCTTGTGTCGGCTGCCGAGGGTCAGTGCGGGCCTGCCGGGGGCTTGTGCCGGCTGGCAGGGGTCTGTACGGGCCTGCAGGGTGCCTGTGCCAGCTGCCGGGGGTCTGTGCAGTCCTGCTGGGGGTCTTGTGTGTGTGCAGGCATCGTTCGATGGGACTACAAGTCCCATCGGGCGATGCCTGCTACAATGACAGTGATAGACACATTAGCCAATGATGGGACAGTAGTAGTCCCATCATTCGGCTAATGTGTTGAATGTAAAACAAAAAAATATATATATACATACTACATACATACTACATACATACTACATACATTCATACTACATACATACTACATACATACTACATACATACTACATGCTACAGACATACAGTACATACTACATTCATACTACATACATGCTACATATATACTACATTCATACTACATACATACTACATATATACTACATTCATACAACATACATTCATACATACATATATACTACATTCATACTACATATATACAGCATATATACTACATTCATACAACATACATACTACATGCTACAGACATACAGTACATACTACATACTACATATATACTACATTCATACTACATACATACTACATACATACTACATATATACTACATACATACAACATACATACATACTACATATATACTTCATTCATACAACATACATACATATATACCACATTCATACAACATACATACAACATACATACAACATGCTACAGACATACAACATACATACAACATACATACTACATACAACATACATACAACATACATACATTCATACAATACATACATACTACATTCATACTACATACAATACATTCATACATTCCATACATATAGACATACAGTACATATAACATAGAGTACATACTCACCATCACTTGTCACATTGTTCCCCGAAGCCAGTGTCATCTATTAAAAAATATGAAAATAACAAACAAGCCATATACTCCCTGTTCCACAGAAATCCACGTGTCCCATGCTGATTTCCCGTGGAGAACAGCAGCATCAGCTGATGCGACTGCTCTCTACAGGGCTCCAGGAATCCAATGACGGGAGGTAGGTATCCTTCCGCACTGTATTCCTCCACCACTGTAAAAAAAAGTCCCTGTTCTCACTTTATGGCAAAAGCTGCATGGGAACTTTTTCACACAGCAATACCAAAAGTGATACTAGGGACTATTTTTTTTACAGTGGCGGAGGAATACAGTGTGGAAGGATACCTACCTCCCGTCATTGGATTCCTGGAGCCCCGTAGAGAGCGGTCGCATCAGCTGATGCTGCTGTTCTCCATGGGAAATCGGCATGGGACACTCGTGGATTTCTGTGGATCAGGGAGTATCTGGCTTGTTTGTTATTTTCATATTTTTTCATAGATGACACTGGCTTCGGGGAACAATGTGACAAGTATTGGTGAGTATGTACTCTATGTTATATGTACTCTATGT
The DNA here is from genome assembly GCF_039654945.1 of Dendrobates tinctorius. Taxonomy (NCBI): domain Eukaryota; kingdom Metazoa; phylum Chordata; class Amphibia; order Anura; family Dendrobatidae; genus Dendrobates; species Dendrobates tinctorius. The sequence continues at coordinate 63,911,603 of NW_027361728.1, forward strand.
CTATATGTATGTATTGTATGAATGTATTGTATGTAGTATGTATGTGTTGTATGAATGTATGTATGTTGTATGTAGTATGTATGTTGTATGTATGTTGTATTTCTGTAGCATGTTGTATGTATGTTGTATGTATGTATGAATGTAGTATGTATGTATTGTATGAATGTATGTATGTTGTATGTAGTATGTATGTTGTATGTCTGTAGCATGTTGTATGTATGTAGTATGTACTATGTATGTATGTTGCATGAATGTAGTATGTATGTATTGTATGAATGTATGTTGTATGTAGTATGTATGTTGTATGTCTGTAGCATGTTGTATGTTGTATGTATGTAGTATGTATGTATGTTGTATGAATGTAGTATGTATGTATTATATGAATGTATGTATGTATGTATGCTGTATGTAGTATGTATGTAGTATGTATGTTGTATGTCTGTAGCATGTTGTATGTATGTAGTATGTACTATGTATGTATGTTGTATGAATGTAGTATGTATGTATTGTATGAATGTATGTTGTATGTAGTATGTAGTATGTATGTTGTATGTCTGTAGCATGTTGTATGTATGTTGTATGTATGTAGTATGTAGTATGTATGTATGTTGCCCTGAACAGGTGGGTGGGCCCACTCTTGGGCGACGGCACTAGCACAGGGCCCCTTGTAGTACAATAAAGTGTCTCTGACGGTGGGGGGGCCCACTCGCCGTCAGACACACCGACGTACTAAGAGGGGCCCTGTGCCAGTACCAGCGCCCATGAGTGTGCCCCCCGCTTGCTCAGGGCCCAAGCACTTGCAAGACTTACCTCTCCCTGCTCCACCGCTGTGTAGTCTGGCCAGTTAAATCCTTCACAAGGACGGGCACTACAACTTTGCTGAACTAATCGATGATGGTTAAAACGTATCTATGGCCAGTCCTGCTGGGCTCTACCTTCAGATGATCAATGGCTGCCATTTGTAATGGACGTCGACTCACAATCAGATGCAGGGGTGCTTTATGATCAGCTTTCAGAGTTTTCCTAGTCACAGACGTGTGACATTCCTGCCACCATTTTTCAATGTCTCCTCTCATGGCAATCCAATAGAATTGTCTATGGCCTGTGGCTTCTGTCTTTTGCACTCCAAAGTGAAGAGACAGATCATGATAGGCAGTGAGGACCATTTGTGTACATCTCTCCCTGTGATCACAATTTGATGGAGACGAGTAACGGTGATGGGATCCATGCTACTGCGATACAGCAACCCTTTATTCACAAAGAACCGTTTTCGTAGTCTCCACAGACAAATTAATTGAGGGTCAGCATCGCCTCTGCGAATTCTCCCGGGAGGTTTAGCCATGATTAGTAATTTCCAAAATTTCAGCAATCACTCGACATTCCTTCTGGACTTGTATCAATCTAGTTTCCTGTAGTGGAGAGTCTGGACTGGCTTACAGACACTGAAATATATACAAGTATTTAAAAGTACCACAACACTGTATACTGTTGTACGCTTCGAATACATTTCCCTTTTTCTTATTTTTATATTCTGGTGTAATCCGTACTGAGCCTGTGAGAGTTTGAGTCACACTCTGCAAAACTATAAGGAGATTTAAAATGACACCAACACTGTATGCAGCTGTACGCTTATAATATATTACCATTTTTGGACTTTTTATATTCTTGTCTAATCCATACTGAGCCTGGGAGTATATTTTTCTGACTCCGGAAATATAGACGGATATATCCAATTACCCCTTGTATCTGCTGATACAGTACCTTTTTTCAACTTGTTTGAGTACAGAGTTAATTCCATACTGACTGAGTGAGCGGGTGTGTTTGACTCATGAAATCCGGTGGTTGGAAAAAATAATGGAAACACATGGAAACATCAACAAAACTTAGGTTAATATGGTGTAGGTCCACCTTTTGCGGTGATTACAGCCTCGATTATCCGAGGTATGGATTCATACAAGATGTGAATTGTTTCCAAAGGAATTGCAGCCCATTCATCAGTTAAAACACCCTCCAGTTCTTTGAGCGACAATGGTGGCGGAAATCAACATCTAACTTGAATCTAGAAAATCTGCCATAAATGATCAATAATGTGGAGGTCTGGGGATTGTGGGGAACAGATGAGATGCTCAACTTCATTACAGTGTTATTCGTGCCATGCTTTAACGATTTGAGCTGTATGAATTGGTGCATTATCATCCTGAAAGATGGCGTTCCCCTCCGGGAACAGTGCTTGATCCACAGGATGCACTTGGTTGCCCAAAATGCCTAAATAATCGCGGCTGTTACTTCTTCAATTAAGGGATATCATTGGCCCGGCATTTCTCCATGAAATAGCACCCCAGATCACAGAACATCCACCATGTTTTACGGTTGGGAGAAGGCAGTCTAGATTGAATGCTTCTTTAGGCTATCTCCAAACGTACACTCGGCCGGAAGTCGTAAATAGGGTAAAGGATGATTCGTCTGAGAATATAAAATGTTTTCACAGCTCGAGAGACCTTTTCTGTAGGTTTCTACACCACTCTAAATGCATGGAAACATTTGTCATTGAGAGAAGCGTTTTTACAATTCCAGCTCTTCCGTGGAATCCAGATTTGTGCAGCTCGCGTCAAACTTTTTTCGTGGAAACTGTGTTCTGTAGGTGTTCATTGAGCTCTGCATTGTTTTTCCAAGCAGTGGTCTTGCGATCCTCTCTCCAAATTTGCTTTACAGTCCAACAGTAACTCTCTCAGTCAACTTCGACTTTCGGCCGGACCTGTGCTTTGCTGAGGACGTTTTTCCTTCTCTTTCAAATGCAGTAATTACTTTGGAGACAGTAACGCTTGACACGCCAAGCATACTGTCACTTTCTGTTACACTAGTGCCTGCCATACCAGCATCAACAATTTGGGCTCTTTGAAAATCAGAGAGGTCTGCCATTGGTATCAGGTTTTCCTCAATGTTCTTAGAATTATGCAAAACAAACAGTTAATTTACATACACATATCACATGACACAAATAATCAAATACAAAACATTAACATATGTCACGGTTTGCATGACTATAACATGTTTGAAGATTATGATGACAACACGTTAGGTGTTTGGTTGCATTATTTTGTCCAACTCCTATATATACAGAGTGTGTATAAAAGCCCTCAATGCCGACCGCCATTTGTCTTCTGCCCATCTTTACAGTAGGGAGAGATTGCTGATGCTGTTTATGATTTGGGAGACACTTAGGCCTATAAAAAGAAGTTGTTATGTGCTTGCGCTGAACGCAGTTGTTGTGTTCTGTGTGCAGTGACAGGGGAGGATTTTCTTGTGTGCAGCAGCACTAGTTATTAGGCTGCCTGCCAGTGACAGGGACCATTTTCTTGTGTGCAGCAGCACTGATTATTAGCCTGCCTTATTGCAGTATTGCTGTGTGGAAACTGCTGTGCAGACTGCTTTTTACACAGCACTCCTACTTTTATTCTATTTTCCTGCAGTGAACGAACGTACGCTGTACGCTCCTCACACACTACCGTGTACCGGATGGTATTACGGAGAAATACATGCTGACTATCTGTATGAGACTACGGAAAAATATAGGGAGATTAACATTTTCTATTACACTATATATACCTGGTATTTGATGATACAGTACCTTTGTTCTAAATTTTTGCTTACGGTATAATACATACTGAGTGAGCGTGTGTGGTTTACTCATTCAATATATACGGAGAAAAACATTTTACCCTATACTCTATACATCTCCTACAGTATCTTGTGATACAGTACCTTTGTTAGACATTTTGTATTACGATCAAATCCATACTGGGTGAGTGTCTGAGGGTGACTACGGAAATATATACGGAGATTTAAATTGTACCCTACAATACATATACTTGCTATCTTGTTATCCAGTAACTTTTTTAAACATTTTGTATTATGGTAAAATCCAGACTAAGGCTAGTTTCACACTTGCTTTTTTTTGCAGCGCGTTTTTCCCGCAAAAAAACGCATTGAAAAAACGCATACAAAAGCATACAACTGCTGCGATTTTTTCAAGCATTTTTATGAGCATGCATGAAAAAAACGCAGCGTTTTTAAGCGTTTGTATGCGTTTTTAGTGCGTTTTTACCGCGTTTGCGTTTTTTTCCAACATTTTTAGGTGGCCCCTCACACTACCCAAACCATGACTTTACTAACCCTAACCCTGACCCTAACCCTAACCCTGACCCTAACCCTAACCCTGACCATAACCCTAACCCTAACCCTGACCCTAACCCTTAACAAAACCATACTTAACCCTAATCCTGACCCTAACCCTGACCCTAACCCTTAACCAAACCATACTTAACCCTAACCCTGACCCAAAACCCAACCCTAACCCTGACCCTGACCCTAACCCTAACCCTAAACCCCCTTAACTAACCCTAACTCTAACCCAAACCCCTAAATTCCATGGTTAAAAAAAAAAAACGCATATGCAAAAAAACGCTTACATGAGCATGCCAGTGCGCACATATGCGCATCCATAGGCTATAATGGCCATTTTTAGCGCTTTTTTGCAGGGCCAAAAAATGCAACATGATGCGTCTGGAAAATCCAATCGCACACCCCAAAAAAACGCAGCGCATGAAAATCGCATACATGCGCTTACAAGCGCGCAGGTATGCGCACCCATGTTAAATATAGAGGAAAAAACGCATGCGCAGGTTAGCGTTTTTTTCCAGCGCTAAAAAACGCAAATGTGAAACCAGCCTAAGTGAGCATCTGAGGGTGACTCCAGAAATATATACAGAGATTGACATTTAGCCCAACACTGTATCCAGCTGTATGCTTTTGATACAGTACCCTTTTTGCTATTTACATTCTATTGTAATCCATATTCAGCCTGTGATTGTCTGTCTATTACGCCATAAATATATTTGGAAATTTACAATTAACACAACACTTTATACAGCTGTAAGCTTGTGATACATTAACCATTTACTGCTGCTTATATTCCGGTCTAATGCATACAGAGCCAGTGAAAGTCTGTTTCTGACTATGGAAATATATATGGAGATTTACAATGACCCCTACAGTGTATACAGCTTTACAATTCTAATCCATTACCCTTTTATTGCTTTTAACATTGTGGTGTAATCCATAATGAGCCTGAGAGCGTCTGTGTCTGCCTCCTGAAATATAATCGTAGATTTAGAATGTTAAAACTATACCATATATATACCTGGTATCTGGTGTTACTGTACACTTTCTCAACTTTCTATATTCTTGTCAAATCCATACTGGGCCTGAGAGAGTCTGTGTCTGCCTCCTGAAATACATACGGAAATTTTTTCTATTTTCACTATACTATATATACCTGCTATCTGTTGATACAGTACCATTTGTGCCAGAAAGTCCTCCTCCACCCACCACTCTAAGTGCCTCATTGACAACGTGAACATTGGCCCACATGTTTGATTATTTCTTGCAGATCTTCTTTTTAGATTATGGTGTGATCCATAATGAGCATGTAAGAGTCTGTGTTTCATTCCTGAAATATATATGTAGATTTAAAAATTACCCCAACACTGTATACAGCTCTACGCTTGTGATACATTACCCATTTAATGCTTTTTATATTCTGGTCTAATCCATAGTGAGCCAGTGAGAGTCTGTTTCTGACTCTGGAAATATATACAGATTTACCTGGTATCAGGTGATACTGTACCCTTTCTCAACTTTCTATATTCTTGTCGAATCCATACTGGCCCTGAGAGAGTCTGTGTCTGCCTTGTGAAATATATACAGAGTTTTTTTTATTTTCACTATACTATATATACCTGGTATCTGTTGATACAGTACCCTTTGTGCCAGAAAGTCCTCTTCCACCCACCACTCTAAGTGCATCATTGACACCTTGAACATTGGGCCACATGTGTGATTATTTCCTGTGGATCTTCTTTTTAGATTATGGTGTGATCCATAATAAGCGTGTGAGAGTCTGAGTGTTACTCCTGAAATATATATTTAGATTTAAAAATTACCCCAACACTGTATACAGCTCTACGCTTGTGATACATTACCCATTTACTGCTTTTTATATTCTGATCTAATCCATAGTGAGCCAGTGAGAGTCTGTTTCTGACTCTGGAAATATATACGGATGTACCTGGCATCAGATGATACTGTACCCTTTCTCAACTTTTTATATTATTGACTAATCCATAGTGAGCCTGAGAGCCTCTGTGTCTGCCTCATGAAATACATACGGAAATTTTTTCTATTTTCATTATACTATATATACCTGCTATCTGTTGATACAGTACCCTTTGTGCCAGAAAGTCCTCCTCCACCCACCACTCTAAGTGCCTCATTGACAACGTGAACATTGGCCCACATGTGTGATTATTTCTTGCGGATCTTCTTTTTAGATTATGGTGTGATCCATAATAAGCATGTGAGAGTCTGAGTGTTACTCCTGAAATATACAGTGGGGAAAAAAAGTATTTAGTCAGTCAGCAATAGTGCAAGTTCCACCACTTAAAAAGATGAGAGGCATGTGTGATTGACATCTTAGGTAGACCTCAACTATGGGAGACAAACTGAGAAAAAAAAATCCAGAAAATCACATTGTCTGTTTTTTTTTCATTTTATTTGCATATTATGGTGGAAAATAAGTATTTGGTCAGAAACAAGCAATCAAGATTTCTGTCTCTCACAGACCTGTAACTTCTTCTTTAAGAGTCTCCTCTTTCCTCCACTCATTACCTGTAGTAATGGCACCTGTTTAAACTTGTTATCAGTATAAAAAGACACCTGTGCACACCCTCAAACAGTCTGACTCCAAACTCCACTATGGTGAAGACCAAAGAGCTGTCAAAGGACACCAGAAACAAAATTGTAGCCCTGCACCAGGCTGGGAAGACTGAATCTGCAATAGCCAACCAGCTTGGAGTGAAGAAATCAACTGTGGGAGCAATAATTAGAAAATGGAAGACATACAAGACCACTGATAATCTCCCTCGATCTGGTGCTCCACGCAAAATCCCACCCCGTGGGGTCAGAATGATCACAAGAACGGTGAGCAAAAATCCCAGAACCACGCGGGGGGACCTAGTGAATGAACTGCAGAGAGCTGGGACCAATGTAACAAGGCCTACCATAAGTAACACACTACGCCACCATGGACTCAGATCCTGCAGTGCCAGACGTGTCCCACTGCTTAAGCCTGTACATGTCCGGGCCCGTCTGAAGTTTGCTAGAGAGCATTTGGATGATCCAGAGGAGTTTTGGGAGAATGTCCTATGGTCTGATGAAACCAAACTGGAACTGTTTGGTAGAAACACAACTTGTCGTGTTTGGAGGAAAAAGTATACTGAGTTGCATCCATCAAACACCATACCTACTGTAAAGCATGGTGGTGGAAACATCATGCTTTGGGGCTGTTTCTCTGCAAAGGGGCCAGGACGACTGATCCGGGTACATGAAAGAATGAATGGGGCCATGTATCGTGAGATTTTGAGTGCAAACCTCCTTCCATCAGCAAGGGCATTGAAGATGAAACGTGGCTGGGTCTTTCAACATGACAATGATCCAAAGCACACCGCCAGGGCAACGAAGGAGTGGCTTCGTAAGAAGCATTTCAAGGTCCTGGAGTGGCCTAGCCAGTCTCCAGATCTCAACCCTATAGAAAACCTTTGGAGGGAGTTGAAAGTCCGTGTTGCCAAGTGAAAAGCCAAAAACATCACTGCTCTAGAGGAGATCTGCATGGAGGAATGGGCCAACATACCAACAACAGTGTGTGGCAACCTTGTGAAGACTTATAGAAAACGTTTGACCTCTGTCATTGCCAACAAAGGATATATCACAAAGTATTGAGATGAAATTTTGTTTCTGACCAAATACTTATTTTCCACCATAATATGCAAATAAAATGAAAAAAAAAACAGACAATGTGATTTTCTGGATTTTTTTTTCTCAGTTTGTCTCCCATAGTTGAGGTCTACCTCTGATGTAAATTACAGACGCCTCTCATCTTTTTAAGTGGTGGAACTTGCACTATTGCTGACTGACTAAATACTTTTTTTCCCCACTGTATATTTAGATTTAAAAATTACCCCAACACTGTATACAACTCTACGCTTGTGATACATTACCCATTTACTGCTTTTTATATTCTGGTCTAATCCTTATTGAGGCAGTGAGAGTCTGTTTCTGACTCTGGAAATATATATGGATATACCTGGTATCAGGTGATACTGTACCCTTTCTCAACTTTCTATATTCTTGTCGAATCCATACTGGGCCTGAGAGCGTCTGTGTCTGACTCCTGAAATATATACGGAGATTTAGAATGTTTAAACTAGACTATATATACCTGGTATCTGGTGTTACTGTACCTTTTTTCAACTTTTTATAATATTATCCAATTCATACTGAGCCTGTGAGCATCTGTGTCTGACTCATAATATATATACGGAGATTTACAATGACCCCTACACTGTATAAAGCTGTACGCTTCTGATACAGTACCATATATCTGCTGGTATTTTGGATCCATTTTCATAAAAATTAGGAAGTATGGTGTAAGAGGCCGCAGACGTGGGTGTGGGTGGCTAGCTGGTACTGATGGTGGTGGTGGTGCATCTGCTAGTAGTGCCCAAAGTACAATACCAGCTAAGGCAGGAGGTGTTGAGACTATGGCATAGTCTGGCTCCAGAAGGCCTGGAAGGCTCCCTTTTCTGGGAGTAGGTAAACCGCTTTTAAAGCCGGAGCATCAGGAACTGGTTTTGGCTTACATTGCCGAAACAGCCTCCAGCTCTATCGCCTCCTCTTCTGAAGTTTCAAAAAATGCAAGCACTGAGTCATCAGTGCAGGCTTCTGGTCAGGAACAACACCTTTCCTTGTGTCCTTCACCCCCACCAAAAGTGAAGGATGCGGCAGCCCACACTTGAGATTACTCCATGGAGCTCTTTTCACATACCATGCCTGGGTTATCAAGTCAAATCCTGAATTCCTCAGTCCAACATGAATCAGAGATGGAGTGCACTGATGCACAGCCACTGCTAGATGATTCTGCTGGTACATTCACCCACAGCACTATATTCCCGTCGCACTCTACAGAGCCAGAATCTGACTCTGATGAAACTCAGGTGCCCCTTCCCGCATACTATTCCACCTTACACAGTGACACAGAGGAAGGTGCAGATAAAAGTGCAGGTTCCCTGAGCAGGTGGGGGGTGTTATGAATGGGAAACCGAGGAGGAAAAAAAGACAACAAGCTAAGTCTCAGAAAACCAGGGAAGTTGGTAACTATGCAGATTGCAGATCCCTGATCTTACCCGCACAACTAGCAGCAGTCGTGGAGCGTTCCTACGTTGGTCCTAGACGCCTCGTCACAATTGGAGAACTACATAAGCCTAAAGCAGGAAAAGAGGAAAACTAACTGCCCCAGAGCAGAAACCAAAGGAAAGACAGCCCCACACATGTATTGACGGTGAAGCAAGATGAAAATACAAACAAAGGCAGAAAAATAGGCTGAGCAAACGATGGGGCCCGGCTAACTAAAAAGGACAGAAAAGGAAAGACACTGTCTGCAATCTGCCAAAAAAACCTACAAAAATATTGTCCAACACTTCTGATAGCAAAATTAACCCTGAAGTCACAAGACTTCTAAACCTATATCAGCACTCTGAAATATTCTGAGACAGAGCAAAAAAGAGGCCAATCTAAAAAGGGACAAAAAGCAGATTGGCAAATACTGACTAATAGGAGTGGAATTTCAGCATAGCCCCAGCAGGGGCAGGCTGATTACACAAAAAACTGAATTGACCAACAAGAGCAAGAGTGAACATTAGCAAAAAAACAAACTTAACTTGAGAAGACTGGAAGAGAGCTGAAGTCCAGGACCTGAGAAGCAGACTGAATCACCAGAAGAGAAGAAAAAGAACCACTGCAAATAGCGTACACTGAACCAGTACAAAAACAATATTTTATTGATGCAGCAATACAATTAAAAACATAATAAAAACATATGAAGCATCCCACAATATATAACAGTGAAGTATGGCATATCACAATTATAGATTATGCTGTAATAACCTGTATATCAACCATGTGGTCCAACCTCACTGCAATTAATCACAACAACCACCCCATAAACCTGCTCATGGAGACCAAGGGCCCTAATATTGCACAATCACTGCACGAAATAATTCCATGCATGTGTCCCTAAATATTCACTGGTTAGGGCACACAGGCCATAATAAGCCAACAGCAATATGGCCAATGCCCACAATCCAATATTCAATTGTACCACACAAAAATTACTCCAGAGCAACCAATAATAAGGTCGCAGTGAAAATACAGCTATAACCAAGTAGGTGCTACACCCAGGATCATACCCCACGCGTATCGCCGCAACCCATGCGGCTTCATCAGGGGAAGTACACTGATCATGATCCAACAGCCTTATATACCTTACTAAGACTCAAATGACCCGCACATGCACCACAGGTGAACTGCCCCCATCCAAAAGTTCCAATCACTACAAAAAGACCGGCGTCCCGGTCACTGAAGGAACATGGTCGCCGCGCATGCGCATTGAGCTGTGTGAGGAGTGTTGATAAAACAGGGGAGAAAAAAAAAAAAACCTCAAAAAATATTTCTTTAAAAAAAATGTTATTTCTTTTTTTCTTTCTTTTTCGCACCTGCGTCCAGTGAGACGCATGGAGTTCTCCCCTGGAACGCAAGCCTCACGCCCCCACATGCCGGCCAAAGAAGTCAATCAAGGTCAGCACCGAGCGGTAACCCACACCCGGGCGCGAGGCTGCAGCTCCAACGACACACAGTGCTCACAAGAGCATGAAACATGAAGAACAGACACAACAATGAGACAGACAGAAACACATAGGGAGGGGGTCACAACATGAAAAGGAGCCATAAGCTAATTAGGGCTAATGTGAAGCATGAACACCGGTACATGTCATAAAAGACATTAAAAATATAACAATGGCTACCTATCCCCAGGTCCAACCCAATGGTCCCCATGAGTTCAAACCTAGGGATCCACCATATTATTCTAAGGTCACAATATACAATAGAACTAGATAGAAAATCCATAAAGGGATTAATGTCCCAAGCAATGTATAAGGTAAAACCTCACAGCCAAAAATGATAATATGATGATAAAACCCCCCTCACATCAGACTCCTACTATACAGAAAACAGAAGATAATGATAAGGAATATCTCAAAGAGACTACAGAGACATCGTGTAAACCTATCAATTAGAACCATATGAATCAGTACAGTACAACTTTATTCAGATTTTAGTTACATATAAGAGAACGAAGACCTAACACAATATATCCAGACTGAGATTCCAATAAGGTAAGGGGTAACCATCTTCCTCATGAGAAGTGATGTCCAATAGGATAACTGCATGAGGGGAGAGAAGAGAACATCATAAATATTCATCCCAGAAATCCAGTAAATAAGAGCTCCTCATTTAGACCCCTTGGGCTCAGTGAGTCCAAATTAAAAATCCATCTGGACTCTGTTTGTAATAATAGCTTTCTGGGTGAACCCCCCCTATTGGATAATGATATTTTCTCCAATGCGACCACCATAGTACCAGCAATCTTATCAGCATGGTGGTTCAAGAAATGGGCTGCCACAGATGTCAACACCTTGCCCTTGGTTTGATCAATACGTGCCAGGTTGATTGTTGAGAAATGCTTCTGGATCCTCCGGCGTAATTCCTGAGAAGTTTGACCAACGTAAACCTGATGACATGGACAGATTAATGCATAAACCACACAAGTAGTTTTGCAGTTCATATATGACCTTAACCTATGTCTAGTGCCGTCTCTTGGGTTCACAAAATAATCCCTGATGGAATGCATATGGGGGCATATGGTACAATTGCCACATGCAAATGAGCCCCTAAGCATTATTCCCCTTTCCAACCCAATTACTGGTCTCATATAGTGACTTTTTGTTAAAATATCCTTAAAGTTTGGAGCCCTCCTTGCTGTTCTACAGGGCCGTTCCGGCACCAGAGCAGACGTCTGCAAGTCCGTCGTAAGTATACCCCAATGTCTCCCAATCACTTCTCTCACCTGTGACCACTGACTATTATATTGCGTAATGAACCGGGGCATCACACTCCGAATCTTGTCACGAGTAACCAGGAGAGAGTCCTGCGTAGTACCATTCGCTCGCTGATAAGCTCGTGAAATGCTACCCCGAGGATAGTTTCTCTTCCTGAAGCGCTTCGTTAATTGTGCAGCCTCCTCACGAAACACTACCTCCGATGTGCAATTTCTTCGTACTCTCAAAAATTGCCCTATGGGCACCCCATTTCTCGTATGGGCTGGATGAAAACTTGTATAGTCCAAAAGGCTATTTGTAGCAGTAGGTTTTCTAAACAGTCTTGTAGAGATGCCCCCATTGATATTAGAGACCGTAAGATCCAAGAAGTTAACTGAAACAGAGGACACAGTATAAGTGAGCACAATGTTGTATGGATTGGAATTCAATAATCCCATATAGATATCACATTCCTCTACCGTACCAGTCCAAATGAAAAAAATATCGTCGATAAAGTGCGACCAAAGTCGCACTTTATCTCTGAACATTTGTGTCACATATACCCGAGTGGCCTCCCACCATCCGAGAAACAAATTAGCCAAAACCGGGGCACATCTGGCCCCCATAGCCACACCGGAGGTCTGGAGAAAATAAGACCTGTCAAAAAGGAAGAAATTATGCTTCATCACAAAACCTAACAGATCCACAATGAATGAATCGTGCATTCTATCCGAATGAACTATCTGATCAAAAAAATACAGTACTGCAGTGATGCCATCAGAATGGTCAATATTAGAGTAAAGCGATTCTACATCGCAAGTGACCAACAAGGCCCCAGAGGGCAGAGTAACATCACGATGTTTCCTAATAAAATGAGAGGTATCCTGTATATAGGATGGTAACGTCTTCACCATCGGTTGAAGGAAATAGTCCACATAGATAGAGGCCTTTTCTCATAAGCTGCCTATACTGGCAACTATAGGTCGGCCTGGAGGCCTAACAAGATCCTTATGGACCTTCGGCAACATGTAAAAGGTAGGAGTGATTGGATGTTCAACCCACAAAAATTCCATCTCCTTCTTGTTAATAATACCCAACTCAAAAGCCCTATTTAGTAGTCTCTTAAATTTAATAGAGAAGGGTCCAGTCGGATCTGACGGTAATCTTTTGTAGAATCGAACATTATCCAATTGGCGGTGAGCCTCTTCCTGATATAATTCATGCGGCCACAACACCACATTTCCACCTTTATCAGCCTCCTTAATCAAAAACAATTTGTTAGATTTTAAATTATCCACAGCCAGTCTTTCCCCCGCATGTAGATTATCCACGTGACGTGATCTAGCAGGAATGGCCAAAAAATCTTTTTTGACCAACTCAAAAAAAACTCCTCACAGCTGGAACCAAGGAAAAAGGCGGGGCTACCATTGATTTATTTTTATAAGGAAATCGATTTTTACCATGTGTCGTGTCCTCCTGTAAAAGATCCAATAGATCCTGTAACACCTGACGATCCGTTTGATCCAAACCATCCACCATCCGTGGTTTGTTGTGTAAAACCTGAAGAATTAATTGTCTGCAAAAAATCTAAAGGTCCTTAACCAAAGTGAACTTATCCATACCTATAACAGGCGAAAAAGTCAAACCCCTCTGTAACACAGAAATTTCCAAAGGTGAAAGGTTATATTGAGATAGGTTAATGATTTGAAGCACATTCTCCTGTACATGTATCTCCGTAGTCCCATCCTCCACGACAACCTCCTCATCTACTTGCGAAAATTCCTGTACTGATTGTACTGCGGGGGCCTGCGTCCCCTGAAGCGGGTGTTTCTTGTGAACATCCTCCCGCCTGCGACGGCCCCTTCTTGTCCGATTTCGGCCTCGCTCTTGGCTGAAGATAAAAAATCACTACCCGATGTATAATCAGGTTTACGGTTCTCTCTGGGGCCCTATCCATAGGGGCCTTACGTCTAATATTCCCTTTGTGTTTCCATTGGAATACCTGCTTCTCCTCAAAATCTCTACGATCTCTGTGAAATTTAGATTTTTTCTTATGGGTAATATCCCTATCATATCTGTCCAAAGTCTCTTTGAGCCTGGTTTTAAAAGGCAATACTTGGGTCACTTCATCAAAAGCACTCAGTTTAGTATCTAATTTTTTAATCTGTTTTTTAACCGAGACCAATAGCTCCCTATCATGTTCCAACAACATATTCATAATAATACCTGAGCATCGTAAAAGTCCTTCTCCCATTTGGCACGAAAGTCCAAATAGGGTTCACATGCCGGATATATAGAAACCCTAAGGCCTCTTGGCACAATGTTGGATTTAATATATTCCTCCAAGGACCGAATGTTCCACCACAACCTGATGCCTAATTTATGTGCTGCTATCAACTCTGCAGTCACACTAGCAAATTCTGAACTAGGCATATAACTATTAGAAGTGGAAAAAATATCTGAGGACTGCGCCCTCCATGCTGCCTCTCTCGTATCCCAATCCATCCGGGAAGAACCACAGTAAGGAAGGCTGAAATAAAACAACAATAAATTAAAAAATATATAATACCCTTGCACAATGCATCAACCAAATAATAATTATATTAATGGTAAACGCCTAGAGCATACAATAATGTTCCAGGCCAATAATAAGGCACATACACTACCCATCAAGTGTGTGCAGCCCACAAGAAGGGCCGGCAAAGAACCGACCAAAACCAATTATATATAACAAAAATGGGGCACACCAACTGTACCAATCACAAATATATAAATGAAGGTTTAGGTGCAGCAACAGTGGAATAATAAACATGAGAAGAGAAGAAAAAGAACCACTGCAAATAGCGCACACTGAACCAGTACAAAAACAATATTTTATTGATGCAGCAATACAATTAAAAACATAATAAAAACATATGAAGCATCCCACAATATATAACAGTGAAGTATGGCATATTACAATTATAGATTATGCTGTAATAACCTGTATATCAACCATGTGGTCCAACCTCACTGCAATTAATCACAACAACCACCCCATAAACCTGCTCATGGAGACCAAGGGCCCTAATATTGCACAATCACTGCACGAAATAATTCCATGCATGTGTCCCTAAATATTCACTGGTTAGGGCACACAGGCCATAATAAGCCAACAGCAATATGGCCAATGCCCACAATCCAATATTCAATTGTACCACACAAAAATTACTCCAGAGCAACCAATAATAAGGTCGCAGTGAAAATACAGCTATAACCAAGTGGGTGCTACACCCAGGATCATACCCCACGCGTATCGCCGCAACTGAATTGACCAACAAGCGCAAGTGTGAACATTAGCAAAAACAAACTTAACTTGAGAAGACTGGAAGAGAGCTGAAGTCCAGGACCTGAGAAGCAGACTGAATCACCAGCACCCGGATAGGGCATCGGCTGTCTTATATCCAGTCTGATACTCCAGAGATCCAATCGTTATCTTCCTCATCAGGTGGCAGATCACTACCACTTAAACCAACCGCACTACCTCCTGTCACCACCAGAGGGAGAACGGAAGGGGAACTCTCAACTGGTGGAGCAGAAAATGAGTTCATGACAGGGGGGCATACTCATTTGCGATGGCACTGGCACAGGGCCCCTCATAGTACGCAAAAGTGTCTCTGCCGGTGGGAGGGCCCACTCGCCGTCAGACACACCGGCGTACTATGAAGGGCTCTGTGCCAGTGCCATTGCCCAAGAGTGGCCCCCCTGCTTGCTCATGGCCACAGCACTTGCAATACTTACCTCTCCCTGCTCCACCGCCGTGACATCTTCCGCGTTTCCTGACAGTGATATTCAGGTCAGAGAGTGCGATGACATTATGCCTGTATGTCCTCTGCCTAAACAGTCCAAGTGCAGAGAGCTGGAAGATGTTGACGCTGAGGAGTGCAGAGTAGAGCAGTGCCCAGCGAGGAGAGGTATTTAACTTTTTTAAAGGTTGGGAGCAATTTTTGGGGAGCACTATACACTGGAGAATGAGAAATGGGGCCCATCATACACTGGAGCATGATCCATGAGGCCCATCATATACTGGAGCATTCCAAATGGGGGACATCATACACTGGAGCAGCATTTATGGGGCACATTATACACTGGAGCATTAGAAATGGGGCCCATTATGTATGGAGCATTATTTGGGCCCTTAAGACAGTGGAGCATCATCCATGGGGACTAACATATACTGTAGCATTATGTGGAGCTCGT
This sequence comes from Dendrobates tinctorius, assembly GCF_039654945.1. Taxonomy (NCBI): domain Eukaryota; kingdom Metazoa; phylum Chordata; class Amphibia; order Anura; family Dendrobatidae; genus Dendrobates; species Dendrobates tinctorius. Next base: position 63,927,892 of record NW_027361728.1, read on the forward strand.
CATATACTGTATGGAACATTATATGGGACCAATTATTCTGTATGGAGAAATATATAGGGCTCATTATTCTGTATGGCGCACTATGTGGTGGCCATAATACTGTATGGAGTAATATAATGTCCGTTTTTTGAGCTATTGCAGAATTTAAAATAGATATCAGTCATGTCATGTAAGAAGTGAAGTATTTTTCATTGTACTATACCAATATTTCTCTGCCGTATCGGAGCATCATGAATTGTGGTATATTTTAAAGAGGCACACTCTTTGGCCCAGGCCACACGAAAACCTGGAGCCAGCCCTACCCCCCACAACTTTAGCCAATTAACCCCCAGTTTTCAATGTGTTACTATTATTATAAAGTAAATTAAGGTTGACAAGCTTGAGTAATAAGAATTGATGTTGTTGGCATTGAAATGGGCACTGTAGGTGTGTTTACTGTCCTCCACTCCCTGACGACTTTGCTTCCCCATTGGCTTGCATTGGATTTCATGTTTCAGTCGGACCCCGACTTTTCCCTATAGTTGGCCGATTTCGTTCGACTCGACTTTTGAGAAAGTCAGGTTTCATGAAACCCGACTCGACCCTAAAAAAGGCAAAGTCGCTCATCTCTACTGGTCAACTTTTAACCCTTATACCTTTCTAAAAAAATTATGTTTCAAAAATTGTGTAGATGTAAAGTAGACATGTGAGAAATTTTATTTATTAACTAGTTTGTGAGACATGACTCTGATTTAAGGGCATAAAAATTAAAAGTTTTCACAATTTCCAATTTTTTTCACAAATAAACGTAAGTTATATCAAATAAATTTTACCACTGTCAGGAAGTACAAATATGTCACAAAAAAGCATTAAGTATTTTATGGTCCGGGCACTATTGCCAGTATAAAAAGTGAGGCTATTTTGGCATTTATATCATCACTTTGGATTATGGTAATTTTTGTATTATTGGTCTAATGTAACCATACTATGGCTGTCATGAGTTGTACTATGCAGCATCTACTTCATGTAATGTAGTATTCTTTGTGTCCAACTTAGCTGCATGCGATTTTTTCCTAGTTTGTTTTTGAGGCATCTATATATGTACACATGAATATGGTTTTATGTAATATCCTTTGATTGTGAATAAAATTGTGTTATGTTGCTATACACTCCTTGTGCCATCAATTTTATTTTTGGCTCTGAGTTAATGCCTTTACAACATGCATGTTTTCAAGTCATACTCCTGTTCAGTTTTCTGTTTTTAGCTATCATTGTGAGTGAATTCCTTCTGATGGTTTGTGTAGAGATTGTTTGATGGCTTGCACTTGTTATATGATGTCCAATTTCAATTGCAGAATAGAATAAATCACTCATGGATCCAGTGCTAAAGCCATATCTCCAAAGTTTTCCAAGAGCTGTTTTTCCACATGTCAACACCAGGTTGCATGTTGTCCATGCTACTATGAGTAGCCTGCATGACCTACTTGTGCTACCATGGCCTGCAGTATCTCTGGGCTCGTCTTCAATTGAGCACATCAGGAACGTCATTGGTCGACAACTGCAAAGGGAGCTGCTAGCAGTAGATCTTGTTGATTTATAAGCCCAAGTGCATTCATTGTGGCAGGGTCGGTAGGCCGGGCTGGGGGGGGTGGTCCCTCTGTATACCACTCAGTGACGAACATACAAAAGATGGAGGCAGATTTCGGGTGCAACAGGTCCAAGTTTATTTCCCGCTGTCCGACTGACGGCCCTCACGATACACCGCAAATTCTCTTCACGGCCCTCCGTGTCCAGGCCCCGTTACACACCCACCGTACTTATCACCAGGGACATAAATACACGTACCGTCCCTTTTCGCTTAACGACGTTCCTGTCAGCTCGGTCACTGTGGCCGCCTTAGGCCCGAACACCAACAGTAATTTTTCTGGTCAGGTATCGTCTTCAACTCGGTATGTGTTTCCCCGGGGCCTCGTCTGTACTGCGGTACTTCATGTTAGGACCACCCCCCTGACTTCCTTTCTCCTCAGTCCCCTGGTTAGGTTTTTCCTCACAGTGCACCAACTGTCACAGTCTTCTCGTCACTTGAGCTCCCCCTGGGGACTGGAATCTTCTGGAACCCTCCTATCAAAT